>NC_080182.1:24443313-25043313 GCF_950295315.1 Erinaceus europaeus
TCTGGCCTTTGACTTAAGCACTAGAGAGTATACTTTTCTAAATGTTACACATCTACTAACACGCCTATAGATTTTAACTAATACCTGTATGGAATTTCTGATTAATATTTCTATATTAAAAATTACAGTGTCTTCCTGCAAACCCTGGACACATGTTCATGGGGAATAATTACACAGGTATGTAGCTTGCAAGTTCTCTAAAACAGATAAAATACTCTAGAGGTGGAAAGAGGAAGCTAGGTTGCTAGCTATCAGATAATTTTAGGTCATTCTAATAACTGTGGCATATAGGTTTATCAGAATTTTCAAAAGAAAAATAGTATACTTGTCTAAATCTCAAATATGTTCATGTAATGTTACAGATAAAGTTAGAGAAAAAACACACATGCTGCCAGCAGAAGCTTTGTTCAGTTTTTGTAAAGTATTTGCTAGTTCATGTTCAAGTAAGGACGATAGTGGTCTAGTGAGAAACAGTTTGTGGGTCTCTCTTATGATCTCCGGGGATTAAAATGTTTAAATTATAAGAGTCTGGTCTAGTTTTGTAATAAGCCACTGGAATATTAACATGAGGTATTAGAAACATGCTCCACATGCAGGGGGAAATCTTCATGAGCGGTGAAGCAGTACTGCAGGTATCTCTCTTTCCCTCCCTCTCTACTTCCTCCTCCCCCCCTCAATTTCCCTCTAAATAAATAAAATACAGCAGATATTATCTTTACCAACAATAAGGCTGCTAAGATGGTGAGGATGAGGATGGTTCAGTTAATTGGGCACCTATGTGAGTCAAGTACAGACCTGGGCAAGTTACAGCCATATAGCTTGGCTTTCCATATATATATATATATATATATATATATATATATATATATATATATAACAGTATATCAGATGAAATTATGTAAAGTATAATGACAATTTTCCCTCTTGTACTATCATTTTCTACTTTGATCTTTCATATACATATATATGTATTCATTTACTTTTGATTTATATCACAGGAAGATAAATATTGGGCTTTTTTGTTGTGATACATATGCATAACACAATGCTTATCATTTATCCATTCGTAAGTGTATAATTATATGCTGTGTCAATTATCACCTCATTTATTCTCACAATGTTTTCATTATCTTTCCCCCAAAAAACATGCCTCTACTGATTATTCAATAACTCTTTTTCTCCCCTCCTCTAGCCCCTGGCAACCAGTAGTCTACTTTCTGATTCTATGAAATTGTCTTTAAGGTACTTCATAGATGTGGGGAGATAGATAGATAGATAGATAGATAGGTGCATACCAAAGTATTACTTACCTCTGGCTTATGGTGGTACCAAGAATTAAAACTGGAGCCTTCAAGATTAGTCATAGGTATGCTTTGAATAACCATTATGCTGTTTCACAGCCCCAAAAGGGCTATTTTTTTTTCTTTATTTGATAGAGAGAAATTGAGAGGGTAGGGGGAGATAGAGAGGGGAAAAGACAGAGATATACCTGCAGTACTTGCTACACCACTTGTGAAGCTTCCCTCCTACAAGTGGGGGGCAAGGGCTCGAACCTGGGTCCTCACATATAGTAATGTATGCACTTAACTAGGTGTGCCACAACCCAGCCCCACAGAGCAACTTTTTAAAGAAGGGGTAGCAAGTGTACAATCTCTGTGGAATATGTATTCTGGGATCCAGTGGACTAGACATTTCTGTCATGTTTTGAGTAAACATTTAAGAATTACAGAAGCAGAAGTCAGGTTAGAATTGTATCTTCGCATCACTGCACAGTACTTGGAAGCCTGAGTTCCCAGGTTCAGTCTCCAACACCTCCTTTGCCAGAGCTAAGCATTACTCACTCTGGTCTGGTTTCGCTCTCTGTCTTACAAATATTTTTTGAAAGGAAGACTTTAACTTTTATTTAATCTTTTTTTAATGTTTCTGTTGTCTTAGTTGAATTGAATATCATGTCCTTCTCTTTTCCATCACAACAATTATAAAGGAGCTATTATTTTCAACTTTAAAGCCTAATGAAGAAGTACTAAGCAGGGCCAGGAAATAGCTCAGACTGGTAGAGCACAGCACTTGCATCATTGCACTAGTTTTCTAGTGGGAGGCCCCACAGAAAACTTGTTTTGTCATTGAAACACTGACCTTTCTTCTTCAGCCATTTCTGGTTAATTCAGATTTCCCTTAGTTTGAAAGGCATCCATGATTACTGTGAAGCTATGATTGTGTTGAAAACTTTGGTATCAGTTATTTGGTGAGTTGTTACATAATGGTGATTTAGAATATGTTTGTGTTCAGGTTGCCACGGTAGTTAAAGAAGAAATTATGATACCTCTTAAGATTTAAATTAGTTATTCACATATAATAATTCTATCCCCTAAAGTTCTTGATGGAAATTCTTTTTCTTAAATACCTGTCTATGCCCTTCCCTCAAAGAAATTATCTGTTAATGTATGGATGACTCAAGAATTTTATAGAAAAAAAATGGACTTTGTTTTACAGAATGCCTGTGTATTTATTGAGCAAGTATATTATAGTTAAAGTGTAAAGTTCCTTTTTAACATTTTATTATTTTTTATTTATTTTGGATAGAGAGAGAAATTGAGAGGGAAGGGGAAGGTAGAGAGGGACTTAGGTTTTTCTTGATCTTTTTTTCAAATATTTATTTACTTATTTATTCCCTTTTGTTGCCCTTGTTGTTTTATTATTGTAGTTATTGATGTCGTTGTTGTTGGATAGAACAGAGAGAAATGGAGAGAGGAGGGAAGACAGAGAGAGGGAGATAAAGATAGACACCTGCAGACCTGCTTCCTGTAAAGCGACTCCCCTGTAGGTGGGGAGCCGGGGTATGGAACCAGGATCCTTATGCCGGTCCTTGCACCTCGCACCATGTGCGCTTAACCCACTGCGCTACCGCCCAACTCCCAGAGAGGGAGATAGAAAGAGACGGCCCTGCTTCACTGCTCACAAACCTTTCCTCCTTGCAGACCAGGACCAGAGGCTTGAACCCAGATTCTTGTGCATTGTAACATTTGTGCTTTACTGGGAGCACAACTACCTAGGCCCAAGTGTAAAGCTCTTTATTATGAGGTTTTGTTTATCCACATATTGAAGGATAAAATTGGGAAGAAGTTAAATATCTGTGGAACTACCTTATGGATTGCTGTTCCATTACTTGGGGAAAATTTCAAACTTAGTGAAGATATTACTCTGTCCAATCTATTCTTGTCATCATTGCTTTTATTTTTTTTAAATATTTATTTATTTGCTTGTTTGTTTTACCAGAGCATTTATCAGCTAAGGCTTATGAAAGTGCGGGTGGCAGGGCTAGGATTGAGTCCGGGACTTCAGAGCCTCAGGCATGAGAGTCTGCATAACCATTATGCTATATATATCCCCCCACCAGGACAGCCCCCACCCCCGTTGCTCTTATTTTTTAAATAATTGTATTCCTGGTTTTTCCTTTTAAACTTAATATTACATCTTCAAAATATTTTGAAAACTGTAACAGAAAAGCACTTTTAAAATAGGATGTGTCTCAGTATGGTATTCAAATTCCTCCAGTAACAAATTGACAAATCACTAGTATTGTCACAATTTGCAAATGGTTTACATTGAAGAACTGTGACCAGCTACTGAGACTAGGGGGGAAGGAGCAGTTCCAATGGGAGAAACATTTCTCTTAATCCAATAAGTAAATCTTGATCATCATGTTTCATCACAAAGGGCTGTATACTAACTTGGGACAAGATTAATCATCCTGTGTTAAATTTCAGTAAAATTATTGTGAGCAAAGTGTCTAATAAGGTTACCCTTCCCAGTTGCTAACTGGATTCAACTTAATGTCTCATTTTAGATATCTTGTGAGAGTTAAATCTCTACTAGAATTGAACCCTGATTTTTTTTCTCCCTATGAAAGCCTAGTAATTAATATATCTCACAGGCATAAACACACACAGGACCTATTTTATTGCTGTTGAAGAGAGAATATTTGGTTCTAAGTATTGTACATGCCCCTCTCTCTCTTTTTCTAATTACCACAATCATAAAATTGATACTGTTTTCAACCATAAAGTAAGATAAAAATATTAAAAAAAAATATATATATATAGGGCCAAGTAATAGCTCTGCTTGTTAGAAGCACGTAACTTGCATGTTTGAGGCCCAAGAAGTTCAATTCTTGACACCACAATATGTCAGAGCTGAGCACTGCTTTGGTTTTTCTTACTGGCTCTTTGTTGCTGGCTTTGAAAGTGACTGGGATCCATGTGGATTCAGTCGGCTAGGAAGGATCCTCAGTTTCCCCAATGAATGGGTACTCACAGGATGCACCACAGGAAGGTTGATCCAATGCGTCCCAACACTGGCCTCCAGCTATAGACCAATTTCTCTCCTCTCCGTGTGTTACAAACTCCTTGAGAGGCTGCTTCTGTCACGTATTTCTCCTCTTACAGAGAAATTCCTATCACCCGCCCAAGCTGGTTTCCGCCCAGGAAGATCTACCTGTGAACAAGGCCTGGCCCTCTCAACTTACATTGAAAATGGATTCCAGAAGAATTTAAAGACGGGTGCTGTCTTTGTTGATCTCACAGCAGCCTATGACACGGTCTGGCACCGTGGTCTCCTAGTCAAGATCTCAAGATGCCTGCCTCCATGGGTGGCCAACACTATATCGTTTCTTCTCCAAAACAGAAGATTCCGGGTGCATCTGGGTGACAAGTCTAGCAGATGGAGACTTGTCTCAAGTGGCCTCCCCCAGAGCTCTGTTCTGGCTCCTACGCTATTTAATATTTACATCAATGACCTCGCAGAAACTTCTTCAAGGAAGTTCATCTACGCTGATGACATCTGCTGTACAACTCAGGCATCCAAGTTCGACATCCTCGAGGAAACACTCACGAAAGACATGTCTCTGATATCTGATTACTGTAAAAAATGGCGACTAATCCCTAGCACTGCAAAAACGGTATCATCTGTTTTCCATCTACACCATGCCTCGGCCTCGCGTGAGCTTAATGTGCAGCTTGGCGATACGAGAATCCGGCATGAAGCCCAGCCAGTCTATCTTGGCGTTACTCTCGATCGCACTCTGTCATTTCACGAACATCTCATAAAAACTGCAGCAAAGGTGGGCGCGAGGAATCACATCATTGCAAGACTGGCCAGCTCCTCATGGGGCGCGAGCGCTTCCACACTACGATCATCATCTCTGGCATTATGCTATTCCACTGCAGAATACTGTGCCCCAGTATGGTTCCGTAGCCCCCATGTCCACTTGGTCGATTCCAAATTATATTCCTCCATGAGGATCATTTCTGGAACCATCTGTTCCACCCCAGTTCCATGGCTGCCAGTTCTTAGCAACATCGCCCCGCCAGATATTTGTCGGGATGCGGCATCATCTTAGTTCATTTCCCACGTCTACGCTCGACCGGACCTGCCAATATACGCGGATATCTTCGCCCACCCTGTCCAACGCTTGACGTCTCATCACCCAATCTGGTCCCCTACGCCTACACTGAACTTCTCTGTTCCAGACTCTTGGAAACAGAGTTGGCAGTCAGCTGAGGTAAAGAACAAACACCTCGTCACAGACCCCTGCAAGCATCAACCCGGCTTTGACCTAGCACATTATGATTGGGCCCTCCTCAATCGCTATTGAACAGGCCATGGCCGGTGCGCCGCTATGTTCCATCGCTGGGGAGCCAGAGACGACCCGAACTGCCCCTGCGGCTACAGACAGACTATGACCCACATAGTCAATGACTGCCACCTCTCCAGATTCAAAGGAGGTCTTGAAACTTGACATCAGACTCAACCTGACGCTGTTGACTGGCTAAGGAAGAAGGGCAAACGCTAGAAGAACTGGCTCTTTTTTCTTTAAGAGTAAATAAATAAGTCTTTTTAAAATAACAAACAATAAGGGGTCTGGCAGTGGCACAGCAGGTTTAGCGCATGTGGCCCGAAGCTCAAGGACTAGTATAAGGATCCCGGTTTGAGCCCCCAGCTCCCCACCTGCAGGGGAGTTGCTTCATAGGCGATGAAGCAGATCTGCAGGTGTCTATCTCTCTCTCCTCCTCTGTCTTCCCCTCCTCTCTCCATATCTCTCTGTCCTATTCAACAGCAATGGCGTCAATAACAACAATAATAACTGCAACAACAATACAAAAAATAAGGGCAACAAAAGGGAAAATAAAATAAAAAAATGTTTTAAAAAAAGTCTTTTAAAATAACAATGTAAAACTAGTCTAGACTATGGTGTTCTTGTTCATTTTCATCACTGTAAATAGCTGAAAATACCTTTAATGAATTACCTACTGCTTATTTTGCAAAAGAATTACATTTGCTAAATAATAACCTTCAACAAAGTCTAAAATATCATTTTCACTAAGAGTTACCTCAACTTTCATTTTGTATGTATGTGTAAAATATCCTCTCCCTCTACCTTCTAAACCATAACTGTTGAAACTTGGCCAAAATAATTATTAATCAAATATCAGATCAAAGATATTTGTTGGGGGCCAGGCAGTAGCCAGCAAAGATATTTGTTGGGGGCCAGGCAGTAGCCAGTAGGGCAGCGGGTTAAGCACATGTGCCACGAAGCAGCAAGGATGGCATAGGGATCCCGATTCAAGCCTCTGGCTCCCCACCTGCAGGGGAGTTGTTTCACAGGCGGTGAAGCAGGTCTGCAGGTGTCTATCTATCTCTCCCCCTCTCTATCTTCCTCTCCTTTCTCCATTTCTCTCTGTCCTATCCAACAACAACGACGACATCAACTACAACAACAACAAAACAACACGGGCAACAAAAGGGAAGATAAATAATAATAAAAAAATTTTAAAGGCGTTTGTTTAAATTAGTTTTGCTTCTTTCTGAAAGTGGTAGAATTTGGAACAGATTAAGTGACAGTGGAAGAAACAGGTTAGTTTGGTGAACAGAGTAGGTGAACAGCCAGAGAAGGGTTGGTTTCCTGGCATTGCTTTCTTAGCAAAGAGAACAATTTTAATCAGTTACAAAAATATTTGTGATCCATATGTTCCTCTCTGCTCATTCCCATATGTCCATATTCCCTTTTATCTTGGTAGATTATGACTTTATGATTCAGGCATGCAAGAATAATACCTCGCTGACTTAAAAGCTCAGTGCTATTTCGAAACGTGTCCTGGTAATTACGTATACACATATTTCCAGTCTGTTCACACTCTGACTTGGTTATGTGAATATCAGTTTATTCTTTCTCTTTCTTCTTGGAAAAGGAATTATATCTTGCATCCACCTACTGAGGCTGGAATATTACATCTGAACCATAGATATGAAAGCTGTATTGCCTTCCATTTGCTGGAATAAATGCCACTGTACAAATAGGAGCATCAGAGAAAGGAGACAAAAAAGTTTGTGATGATAGTGACTAGCTTCATTTTCTTTTGGAAAATGAAAACATTTGTGAGTCTATCAGTCACTGGTGCCTATTCAGAGTCACGTTAGATAATTGTCTGGTTACATAAATAAACCCTAATGTTAAGACACGCTAACAATGTTGTGCATTCATCTTGGTAGTTATCGAGATACTGGTCAAAATTTAAAAAATTAAATTGCCTGTTGACTAGTGATCCCTATTTACTTTCATTGCAAATTTGTCTATCTCCCAATAGCAATCTAACAATCAAAGAAACAGACTTTAAAACCAAACTACCCATTTTAATAAAACACGAGTAAAGCCAGAAATTATTGACTGCTTAAAGTGATCACATTTGCAACAGTTGTTTTCCTGTTGCACAACAACTGGGATTGTAACTCAATATGTTGTTAATATAGCTGCAGTAAGATCCTGGGAGAAACCAGCTGTGCTCAGTTAAACTTGGGAGGAGGGCGGAGAGGCGGAGACAGAACACACACACACACACACACACACACACACACACACACACACACACACACGATGAGGTTTGCTGCGGGGAGAGGAGGGAGCTACAGTTTGATTTTGGCAAATGCTATTAGGAATCTGTCTCTATGTTTACATTCAAGCTGTCTTTGCTGTTGCTCCTGTAGGAGTGGTGAGAAAAAGAAAGTGCACTTTATAGCATGGATTGTTTTCAGCAGGCTCAAGTTTGCAAATCTGTTGAATCCCTCTGACAGTGTCTCTATGCTGTCAAACAGAATGCCCAGCTGTTGGTGGCAATCCTGATGGGGAGGTATGGGCATAGAAAGACTATGTTCATCCTGCAGTAAGAGTATCAGCATTTCTTCTCCCTAAACTGTGAACACAGAAAATAGGGATCCCTCAGTCAAGATATTGAAAAAGTTTTCTTGTATTCTCTCTCTCCCTCTCTCCCTCCCTCCCTCTCTCCTTCCTTCCCTCCTTCCTCCCATCGCTCCCTTCCTCTTTCTGACCTTTTTCTCTCTTCCTTCTTTCCTTTTTTTCTTCCTCCATTTCTCTTTTTCTAACTTTATCAGAGAATGCCTCATTAAATCAAAAGCTTTAAATATATCTTATTAGGTAACTTTTATAAAAGAGAGTCACAATAGCAGCAACGCATATTAATCTATAATTGAAACAAAGGCTTTTCTTAAAAAAGGAGGCAAGATTTTCACTCATAGGTAATCTTGATTCTCATTCAGGCAAACACACAAGCTTTAGTTTTTCTTTTTCTTTCTTTTTTTTTTTTTAATATAAAGTGCGAGATTTCACTAAAAAAGGTTAAAATTGAAGTGAGTAATCTTCGGTGCATAATGCAATAGTTAATTTTAGCTCCTTGCGTGGGTGCCGTTCTGACTTGAACAGCCGGCTGTAGCCTTCATTAGAGAAGAAGCAGGCAGTTTGAGACAGGTGGAGCTGGATCAAGCTGTGAACGTGATTTGCTGGAAGCTGGTCATTAGTGTTAGAAACCTAGTCTTACTTATTCTGTCCTTCATTCTACCATGATTATTGCCATTATTATTATTGACTTTTCATCTTTTTTCAGGTTGACGATGTGTCAATTTGTGTAAGGCAGTCGCATAGAGATGGACGTTCTGAACTGTTAATGGGGACATGGGACTCCAGTTGTCTCTGATCACTGGTGTGGATTTCCCTGGTGTAGAACGACAGAAGCTGCTAGTAAATCGCCAAGCCCTACAGCAGGAATTTTACACAAAAGGTAAAGGTCTTGTCTTGCTGTCATCTCATCTGTCATATATATATATATGGATAAAAGTGTTTGTTTATATGGAACAGTTCATGAACTGTAACCAGGCAGCATTTGTATCAGGGGACTCATTTGGTGTGTAATTTGTAAAATTAGAGCTCAGTTTGCTCATTCTGTTTAAAATCTGGTTACTGATCTGTTTTCTATTTAAATGTTCTGACAAAAAAATGCGGATAACAGAAGTCCCATCTTCCACCCCACACACACCCCAACTCCAATACATCTAGAAACAAGCAGCTGCTTACCACTGAGAAACTAACTTTTTGTTTTGTTTTGTTAACCGCAACCCTGCTCGGTGTCACTGACATATAAGAAATCTGTCAGAATTCACTGGGTGGAATATTTTAAAACCTCCCGGAACCAAAAGGCATTGCTTACTAGTCAGAGATTCAAACCACCATCCTTTTGGAAAACTTTTTCTTTTACATTCCCACAATCCTTTGCCAAATGAGTTTGTGTGTGTGTGTGTGTGTGTGTGTGTGTGTGTATGCATGTGTGTCTGTGCGTGTGTGTATGTCTGTGTGTGTGTGTGTGTGTATGTCTGTGTTTAAAGATGTCATTAGCTACCAGCTATTCTGTCACGGTAGAAACTAGCAAATTTGAAGCAGAACTTTCTATACATTAGACTTTTTCCCCCTGATGTTCCCTATATTCTGTGACTAATAAAGCTCCTGAATTAGTAAATTCTTCTGTAGAAGTGTATCAGAACACTGACTTGTCCAATTACCACTACCATTGCAACAGCGGGACAGGACAGTCTCGCTAGGGAATGTTTGTGCAAGAACTGACTTCTGTAACGGCTATAATGTCTTCTGCTCTGTCTTTTTCTTCCTCCTCTCTTCCTTTCATCTTTCTCTCTTGCTTATTTTTTTCTCACATCTTAGAAAAAGAGGAGACAAATAAATGCTAAATTATTCATGAGTCTCATTTGACAGCACATCAGAAAGGGATGTTTCATGGATTTTAGGGAGGTAGGGAGGGAAAAAAATAATAGCAGGCTTTAACAGTGTCTATGTGGTAGTCTATTGTGAGCCTGGAGTAGCAGAGTTCAGTTGTGATAGCTTCATTAACGCTGCCTGCCAAAGACTTCCTTCCGTCGGATCTGGCAGCAACCAGCACATGACAGGAGCCTGGGAGAGGGCTTATGCTTTTAATAATGTAGCTGTCAGTTTCAAGCTTGGAAATGTTGGCTCTGAAAGGTTTATTGCCCAATTTAGATCTTATGCTTATACTGAGTTATTATACAATTGATTTTTGTCCCATATAGAGCTTGCTGCATGAACCATAGCTAGGCAATTGTCTCTTTGATTGAAGCATTCAAATAATTCTTGAGGCAGCCTAGGGATACTTGAAAATAGCAACACGCTGTCTTGACTCAGAAACTGGGGTGATCTGTTTAAGGTTTGGAAAAAATGTTATCTTCTACTTTGTAGTGGGACATGGGAATGGATAGTTATTGTAGAAGCTATGGGTTTATCCACCTTGATGGAAGGGTATGTGCAAAAGTGTGTGTGTGTGTGTGTGTTGTGTGTGTGTGTGTGTGTGTGTGTGTGTGTGTGTGTGTGTGTGTGTGTGTGTCTATATGTGGAATGTGGAAAGGACTGCCACATGTGTCTCTTGAGCTTGCCTGAGGAACCTGACTTAATCTTGTTTTTGTCTCCCATTCTATAAAGTTGGCAAGACTGTGTGAGTTGCTCATTTGAATCAATATACAACAGGGGGAAAGAAATTATATCCAATATAATAGTAAATATTTCACTCTACACTCATTTTGTTTTCTGGCATCTTAACCTTGTAGGGAATCAAACCTTGCTAATTTAATTTGTGTTTGGGAGAATGTCGGAGCAAGGAGATCTAAATCGGGTGATAGTGGAAGAAAGTGGGACTGAGCAGGAAACAGCCACTCCAGAGAATGGCATCATTAAAGCTGAAAGCCTGGATGAAGAGGAGAAGCTGGAATTGCAGGTGATTCTGGGGAAAAAAAAAATCTTTTCACCACTATTTGCACAATTTTTTTCATTTCTAGAATATTTTGACAATCTTTGTCTTTGTTTAAAAATTGATTATTTAAATAAAAAGGGAATTCATTAAGTGCATCTACTTTCCCAATTTATTGGTTTTTTTTTCCTTGAGACCAAAACATGTTCTAAAATGTCCATTGAAATGAAAAACATATAAAGAAAGTATTTAATGACCAAGTTGTGTACAGCATCTTCATACTAATTTCCAGACTTCCTCAAGCTGTTTGTAGAGGGGCATCTCCTGAGATAGCTTTGGGCTAGCTGGGCTTGAAAAAGAGATTTGAGACTCGTTGGAAAGACAAGAGACTTCACTCATTATAGAGCAAGAAAAGCAAAGATATAACCTGTGTTGACATTCATGAGCAGGTTGAGGATCAATTATTACTGGCAGACAAACCTCAGTTCTAAAATTCATGGCGAGAGAGAGAGAGAGAGGACACAGCAAAAGGAGAAAAGACTGAGTGATTGACAAGATTAAAATGTGGTATAATTAAATCATCATGATTTGTGAGAGAAATTTGATAGAAGGAAAATAAATTGTACTTGCAAATAATCCATTTCAATTTTCTTTGAACAAATCCATGAAAGTATTAACTTGTTTACATATAATACCAAGACAGATTATCACATAAATAGTCAATAGTCTTCAAGGCCAACTGTTCCTTTCTCCAGTAACTGTGATAAGGAGAGTGTGCAAAATGTTAATTAAGTCAAAAGTTTCTACAGATAAGGGAAGGGGCAGTGCGCCTAGTACTTAAACTGGTACTTAATAATGCTGTGCTTCTGTTACTATAAATTTCTATAACAACACTCTCTCTCTCTCTCTCTCTCTCTCTCTCTCTCTCTCTCTCAATCTCCTCTCCTGCACTCTTATGTTTGTGTGTTTTATTTTGCTTTATTTTGTTTCTAACATATAGAGGCGGCTGGCAGCTCAGAACCAAGAAAGAAGGAAATCCAAGGTAGGAAGTGGAGATACTACGTGAACCTTATATCATGGACATCAATTACGTATTTAAATCTGTATAGAAATTTTAAAAAGTATCAACAATTCAGACGGTTGTGTGTAGACAGTCATGGTGGATCTTTGATGTCCTGCTGCTCTTTACTTTTAATGCATCATTTGCAGTCTCTTCCTTAATCAGTATGCTTTTTAATCAGAGCATTTGGGGTTCACATGGAAGGACATGTCTATTTACAACCCCATTTCCTTGCTTGCAGACTTGACAATGCTTTACAAAGCAGTCACCTGTTTTATTGTCATTTTTAGATACAATTCTGGGTCAGTATTTCCATTTGCTTAGGACACATCCTTCTTCCTGTAATGTATTTTCTTTGTGAAATCCCTTCCAGACTCAATTTCAGTAGGAATTAACATCTGTCCTCTTTCTGCCTCTTAATTTTCAGAAAGTGACAGCAATTCACTTAACCAAAAATGCTCCTTAAGTTTTCCTCTCACATTCTCCTACTGCCCCATCAACAGCGGGGGTCTAATACTTTGTAAATATGAGCCAAAGTCAACAGTTCTCAGCAGCTGGCCTGAAGTTCAATTTTAAACATGTGATTTGGGAAAAGTCAAGTGAAGGTGGAGATGACTTGACAATCTGAGAATGTTTTCTTTTTTTTTTGTCCCTTCTTTCTCCCCCTTTCCTCCCCTTCCTAGTCAGGAGCAGGGAAAGGAAAACTGACTCGCAGTCTTGCTGTCTGTGAAGAATCCTCAGCCAGACCAGGAGGCGAAAATCTACAGGATCAGGTACCCTCCCTGTCATTCTCCTTAGTTGCATGCAGGGGATCCGCCTTCGTGTGCATGGGTATTAATTTGGCATTGAACAGTGTTTGGGGGAAGAACAAATAATCAAAGGAAAAAAAAAGAATACTTTTCTGGGTTCACTCCCTGCTTATGAGACCTTTGTAAACTAGTTTAACAGTTTGTCACAGAGAATTACGTTTGTTTTTTTTCCAGACCCTCTGAAATCTGCAGATGGAAAGGAATTCAAAAGAATTTAGATTAAAACTTAAAAGTAAGCACAGTAGTGCTGAGTTTCCTCAAAGGCTCTCTCTTGATAAGACTGAACCAAATATAGTCCTAAGTATCCCATCTCCTACCTTTCTGGAGATTCTTACCTCTCATGTCCCCCAAAAATGCACTGGCCTATAAGAAACACAACTCTTGGCTCTTCTGATATTTTAGAACTCATGAGTAAGGTGCATTTGGGCTTTGGAGACATACTTTTATGGCCTTTGGTGGAGATTTCTCAATACTGGAAAAACTGACCAGAAATGAATCTGAGCTGACAGTTACTTTAAGTTAATAGTATTAATACATCACAGCATTTCCTTACACTTATGTCTGCTCCTCACAGCAAAACTACCAGGTTCTAAAAATGCAAATTATGACAAAGCTCTTCCATGACAAAATGGGAAACTTCACACCATATTTATTTTTGTTTGCCTTTTAGGTATAACATTAGCTTTCATAAGAATAATCTTGCTGCCAAAAGGTCCCTTCTTTTATCAGAGGCTGAGTGCAGTCAAGACAGAAGTAAATGATTTATCTGAGCCCAGGGGAGGGAAAATTGATTAAGATACTATATTTGTTTGGTTTTTGTTTTGCTTTTCTCTTTTTTACTTTGATTGAAATACACTAAATTCTCCTCATGGATACAGAGAGCATAAAGAGCACTTTCTTTTAAAGCACCAAAAACAAATTTCTTCTAGATTTTGTCCTAAGAGTATTTTTTTTCCAGGCCTCATTTTTCTTAACACGCCTCTCATGTCGCAAGGCACGAATAGACTTTATCATTCAGTAGTCACCACTCTGTTTCATACATATGCTTTATTTCAAATGGGCTCTGAGAAATGTGTAGCTTTTCTTCAGCATTTTATTTGTGCTTCTATTTCAGTGGAAATTGAAAAGGGGGGAATAATATGAATATCACTGGCTTGTATTATAAAATGTCAATTGATGACTTGTAATGCACTGGACATGGTATATGTTAACTCTGTAGAATGACAGGTTCTGGGAGAAGTTGTGCCCTTCCTGTCCACACTACTAAAGCCAGACAGAGGAAGACAGCTTTTCTAGACTTAATCTGCTTTTTATCCCATTTGATAAGGAGGAAAGTTTTTTTTTTTTTTTTTAAAGAAATCATCTGTAACATAATGCCCATCCTGGACCTAAATCTAGTTTCTCCATACATTTGGTGCAGAGAAATAAGATGCAAACGGTGCTTTGTTCCTGCTGGTTCCAAGCATGGTAACCAAGACTAGCTCTGTAGGAAAGAATTAGAACCCACAAACTTCTTCTTGGATTGTCTGAGGGTGGTGGGAGTAATGAGCTGATAGAAAATACTCAGACACACATATAAGCAAATGGTCACCCTCCTTTTTTATTGAATACAGAAGCAGACTTTTGAGCTTTTGCATTGACTTCATTAGGCATCACCGGCACTTAAACAATGTGGGAACTGAATCCCAGAGAACCCTGGCAGAAGTATACAGTGTATGGATTGTATTGCTTCCCCAATGTTTGTATATTCACAGTATTTGGAAAACTGCCTTCATTTTCCTGTGTGGGAAAAACTCTTGCTACCTGTATTACTTGATCTCAGACCCATAGCTGATGGTTCAGTTTGTCTTTGAGTTAAAGTTTTGCTTTTCTAATGTTATACTAATTACCTATCAGTGTGTTACTGCAACTTGGATCATTCTTTTACTGTTGTTGGATACAAACTTATCTTGTATTGATGTATTTATTAACACTTGTATTTTATTATTGAGCACATCAATAAAAATATTAAAAAATAACAATTTGTTTTTTACCAACTCTATAGCACTTTTGTGTGTTCTTTCAACACCATACTGTGGAACTATTTTTCTGAGTATAGTATTTATCCACACATGGCATAAGATTATACATTCTTTTTACTAGATGATGTCCTTTGGAAATTCCAAGCCTTTCTCATTTAGACTCAAACTGGATAATAACAGTTTTAAAGAAGCAATGAGACCACTCCCAAGCTCTTATACTATCAGTTTCCCTCATGACTATTAAATGGATACTTTCCCATCCAAGAAAGGCTCCAAGTTTTGCCAAAGAAAATTACGGCCCCCAAGTCTGCTTGAGTCCAAGGCAATTATGTCCCAAAACCTGTAGAACATGTAGTAAAGTGCCCTCTAAACAAAGTCTATCCAGTAAAACGCATTTTGTGTCAGTCCGTGCCTGGGATAGAGAAGGAGATGTCAAGGACGCAGATGGGATAAGTATTTATCACAAGAACATATTTCATTCTCTACAACATGTCTTTACAACCACAGGCAGTTTTATTCCAGTCAAGAATTAACAGCGGAGTCTCCCTAATCTCCCCCCCTCCAAAAGAAATTTTGACTTTGGCAGACCTTTGTTTTATATTTGTCCGATTATCTTGGTTTATCAAAATACATTAAAATGTGAGATTGGCCATAACTTAAGAAGTCACAGTCATCAGTATTGTCAGATGAAGGGCAACATTAATTTAGTGTTCAGTTAAAAAAAAACCTATTACTCATTGGGGATTTTTTTTTCTACATTATAAATTTTAATGTCACCTATTAGGAGACAGCTTTCCCATCAAATGATCTCTTACATAAGAATGAGTAGGCTTAATGTTGACTAATTTGTCATAGTTTTAATCATAGCATAGGCTTTTCATACAACTAGAAATCAGAGTTTGGATCATTCTTCAAAACAGAACATAAATCAATCAAAGTGCTGATATGTAAGTTAATAGAAAGTGATGTTTAAGTGCAAAATAAAGAAATATTAAGTTATAGTCAGCACCATTACTATTAATGATCAGTCTTAAGTCGAACTTCAGATTAATCTTGGAAAGAATGATTGATTCTGAAATTAAGAGGGTATTCAATATTTATTTACAATTGGTGGACTAGAACTTTATTTCCAACCTTTTCTAAAAGACAGTCTTTAATGTAACTGTAGCTCACAATAATTTGTATTTATAATTAGTATGTGATAATAATACATCTAGGATCCCAACACTTAAGTAGCTTGACTTCTCTTAGTAGTAAGAATCAGCCACAGTTGATTCAGTTCTAACATAGACATTTCACTGTATATTGGCTCCTAGGGCCTTTATTTGTGTCTGTTCTATCTGTAATTATGATTCGTAATATCTGTCTGTCTGTTTTTGCCAGTTTCTCCTTACAAGGAACTATAGAAAAGAACTGAAGAAGTCTTTTTTTTTTCTTTTGAAACCTGACAGTGCCTGTGATGTAAGCTTACTGATAAAGACATTTTTCTTAGGTTTTTAAAAATAAACCTGTGGAAAAAATTCAGTGTTGTGATCTACGGAAATCTACCTTGTTAAGGTTAATATTCATGAGGCAAAGTTTTAGTACTATATATTTCTCATAACCTCCCATTGACTTCTGAAGTTTAATTCACCTTAAGGGCAATTATTTTTGTGGCAGGTTTAATTTTTTACCATCTACGAAAAACATATCTGCGCTTGGTTTTCATTTTCCTTAACTTAATCAGCTCTATGCAAAATGGAAACCAGGCAGAAATCATTAGATCTGGCCCTAAATTATTATATTTTTTCCCAACAGGAATCAATCCATTTACAGCTTTCCAGTTTCCCCAGCCTTCAAGAGGATGATAAATCTAGGAAAGATGACTCTGAAAGAGAAAAAGAAAAGGATAAAAACAAAGATAAAACCTCAGAAAAACCCAAGATCAGAATGTTATCGAAAGGTGAAACTATTTCCTAAACTCAGTTTGGGCACATACTCAGACTACCATTTAGATTTTGCACACATTTTCACCTTTCAACAAACTCTGTATATAAATGTTATGTGTATATGTGCGTGCTTACGCAAAAGACGTAAAGTTGATTTTCTTTATGTTTATGATGTCATTTATGTAATGAGTTGAGATTTATTTGTATTTTCATTTGGATACCCTAATTTCAATGATTATCCAAATAAGAGAATATAAATCTGCTTTTTTTTTTTTTTTGCACCAGGGTCATCTTTGGTGCTCAGTGCCTACATGAATCCACCACTCCCAGTGGCCATCCTCAAAGAAAGAAAGGGAGAGAGAGAGAGAGAGAGAGAGGAAGGAAGGAAGGAAGGAAGGAAGGAAGAAAGAAAGAAAGAAAGAAAGAAAGAAAGAAAGAAAGAAAGAAAAAAGAAAGAAAGGGGAGGAGAATCAGGGAGAGAGAAAGAGAGAGTCTTGCCTCACTGATTGTGAAGTTTCTCCCCTGCCAGCAGGACTGGGGGCTTGAACCTGGGTCCACACATATGGTAATTTTTGTGTTTTACCAGGTGGCTCTTACATAGCTGCTCTTGATTCAATTTTCTTATTCCAGTTAACTTGATTGATAAACACGAATGTCACACTATTTTATATCTTAGCTTCATGTTTATCCTAATGTAGAATAGATAAGAATTCCTCAGTCGATAAATGAGGTCATCATCTCCAAGCACAGACAGATATTTAAAAAATGGGGTTCATGATTAACACTTCATCTGGTGCAAATGAATTTGTTTCTGCCCCCCCCATATATTGTCCTATAGAATCTCATTTAAAATGTTCACATTTTTCTGACATCTTTTTACTTGAATGAAAATTTTCCCCCAAAACAATTCTAATACTTCAAAACCTGCAATACAGACTTTTGAAAATGTACCATACACATAACTATACAAATATAAAACACAAAAAGAAAGCAAAAATTAGAAGCAAAACTAACTTAAGGTGAAATTTAGAATGCCATAAATCAATAGAAATCGATAGCTTTTCATTAGACTTTTTTTATATAACATAAATAATAGGACATTTGATCAGGTGTGAATGACAGTTCTAATATCACAAAAGTATCTGCTTAGAGTAATCACTTCTGCTTCTTGATAAGGAAAACTCAACGGGCCTCCATGAGTAAAGAATTGTAGGTTCCTAAAATTGTTCTAGGCATTAAGTTTCAGTTAGTGTCATAAGACCTGAAAGATGAAGAAGTAGCTAGTCCCTTCTGGGTTTGTATTGGTTGATATTTAAAGTCTTGTCTCCTACCTTTTTATTTCACTTCATTTATTTATTAATTTTACCAGAACACTGTTTAGCTCTGGTTCACTCTAGTGCTGGGGGTTGAACTCTAGTGCTTCATATATGAAAGTCTATTTGCATAGCCATTACATTATCTCTCCAGTGCTGATATTTAAAGTCCTGTGACTGAAGATTGAAACTTATTTCTTCCTTCCTTCCTTTCTTTTTTCTTCTCTCCTTTTTTTCTTCTCTGGTTTAGGGAAAGAAGGTCCCATGGGGTATCAAACTCTTGTCCTATCTGATGTACAACAGAGAAGGGAAGCACATCATATTTGACTCCACTTGCCCAAATTGTACCCACATTCTCTTTATGACAATCAGACATTTCCCCATCTAGAATCTACTGGGTGTTCCCAACCCCTGAAACTAAGTTTTATTCTGATACCATACTGCCAGATTGTCCCTTCTGAAGCATGTGTCTTTCATATCCATGATTTCACCTAAAATTTACCTGGCCAGTAGAGGAAAAGCCTTGGGAAACATTCCACCCCACCTCCATACCAACCATTTTGACAATCCCACCCTGCTGTTTGTTTCAGATTGCAGCCAAGAATATACAGATTCTACCGGCATAGATTTACATGAGTTTCTGATTAACACACTAAAGAATAATTCCAGGTAAATTGTTAAATAAGCCTTCTTGATGTTAGAAGTCCAATAGAATATTATAATCAAAATTAGTAATTCAGACATTTCTTTTTTGGTTTGTTTTTAATGCAAACATTTCTAACAACAGAGTTCTAAAATGTATTATCTTCTTGTGTCTTACATTTTTCTATCTCTTATATTTTTCTCTTCTTTATTCATAGTTTGCATGGCTATTGCTTATAGCTTTAAGTTCCTTGAATGTTCTAATTAACAATAGAACTGCAAACATTTTGCTGTTACAAAATATCCATACTTCACAAATGAGATGAGAAGTAATCTTAAGAGGAATGAAATGATATACAAATGGACTGTATACTCCAGAGAAATGTTACTATAGGTTTGTAGTTATATGCAGCTAAGTAATGTTTTCCACACATCCAAATCTAAAGTTTAGGACTTTATTTTCTTTTATTTTTGCCTCCAGGGTTACTACTGGGGCTTGGTGCCTGCACTATGAATCCACTGCTCCTGTGGCCATTCTTTTGATTTTTTCTGGATAGGCAGAGAGAAATTGAGAGAGGAGGGGACTGCAGAGAGGGGGAGAGAAAGAAAGAAACCTGCAGACCTGCTTCACCAAATGGGAAACAACCCCTCTGCAAGTGGGAAGCCAGGGTCTCAAACCAGGATCTTTGTGTGGGCCCTTGCACTATGTGCCCTTAACCTGGTGCATCACTGCAGGGACCCCCACTTTAAGACTTTAACAGTAGAAAGTTAGCAAGTACATAAAACCTTTTCATTTTAATCTTTATTTTGCAGGGACAGGATGATACTCTTGAAAATGGAACAGGAAATCATCGATTTCATTGGTGACAACAAGTATGCCAAATTGCATCTCCTTTTCATTTCTGTGATATCTCTGAGTCTGGTGTTTGGGTTTAGTAATTATTAATTCTGGGATGATTCCGGGAGAGATAAAGCATTGTAGAATGTGTTTGTTGATTTGGTACATGGAGACACTTTTGTAGTTTGGATCTGCATACTGATGGGAATTGTTTGGACGGTGCGAGCTCTTGCTTGTTAAGTTCCTGACAAAATGGCTATAAACAGGGGGCCAATGATTAGCATAGATAGCTTTAGCAAGAAGCGACCCTTTTCATTTTTATTATAGTTTCTTAATGGGCTCCAGCTGGCTGCAGTCAGTTATGCCTGGAAATAATTGTGCTGCTTTCAGTGCAAACCTTGTAATGACACATCTCCAGATAAGCATCTGCAGTCACATAATATGTTGTATCATTTGTCCTGTGCCTGGCTCTGCTGATAAAGTCTCGTGGACTAAAACAGAATACTTTCCAACAGACATTAAGTTCTCTTTGATGAGAGAAATGTGCAAGCAGTAAGCAAAAAAAAAAAAAAAAAAAAAAAAAGAAAGAAAGAAAGAAAAGAAAAGAAAAGAAAAAAGAAAGAAAAACCAAAACACTAATTGGAGCTTAATCATACATCCATAACAAGAGGAACATTTGTTGGGAAATAAGGACATAAAGTGCTATCAGAGATAAAACAAAAACAAAATGAAAAAACTTAGTGGCTTGGTTGAAAGATAAACAGCTTCATATGTCTACCTATAAATTATACTACAGGGCCAGGCACTCAAAACTGATTCCACAGTTTCTTATATTTCTTTCTAGTAATCATTATAAGAAATTCCCTCAGATGTCATCCTACCAGAGGATGCTTGTCCACCGTGTAGCTGCCTATTTTGGGTTGGATCATAATGTGGATCAAACAGGGAAATCTGTCATCATCAACAAGACCAGCAGCACAAGAATGTAAGCCCCATCGCTGAATGCATTTAGCATTTTCTTTTTCTCTTACGGATTCATTTATAAGAGGATAGTATAAATTGTGAAGTACGTGACATTTCAAATGGGCAGTGTTATTTACCCCTCGCTCTCATCAGCAGTTGCATGGCATTTCTCTGTAGCAAATTATCTGAGGACTAGGAACATTTATAAAATTCAGGCAATAAAGTGGATTTATTCCCAAGTCTTTTACATAGCTCTTGAAATATAATTATCTTTCTTCCAGTAGTACTCCATGAGATTGCATCCAAAGCCATGGAACACTTTATGTCAAAATATAGTTCAAATGGAAAATTACAGGCATTTTAAAACAGCGGCGGCATGTGTAGCATGATTTGTCCTTTCCTTATCTGGCACCTTAGTATGTCTCTCACTGTGGTGTCTATAGAGTAGTAACTCTGAACTTGGAGACAAAAATCCTTCTCTAAGACTGAATATTGTATTTACTTTGTGGCTTTAAACAGGTCATTTGAAATGAACCATATTAGCTTTTGTTTGTTTGTTTTGTTTTTTACCCTATTAAACGAGAGGTCCAAGTTACATAATAGCCACCCTCCAACTCTAAAAATGAGGATAACAGTGGTTTTCTTCCTTACAATAATAGTTACTTTCTTTGAAAAAAATTTTGGGGGGCAGGGTGGTGGCACACCGAATACAGCATGCATGTTACAGTGCACAAGGACCTGGGTTCAAGACCCTCCCTACCTTAAGGATGGGAAGCTTCATGATTGTTGAAACAGAGCTCTAGGTGTCTGTCTGTCTCTCTCTCCCATCTCTATCCCTATTCCCTCTCAATTTCGCTTTGTCTCTATACAAAATAAATAAATACATAAATAAAATGTTTATTTAAAAAGAAAAATATACTAGTGAGCTATGAGATTTGTTCTATTTATTTATTTGTTTATTTGCCTCCAGGGTTATTTCTGGGGCTCAGTGACTGTACTACAAATCCACTGTTCCTGGAGGCCATTTTTCCCATTTTTGTTGCCCTTGTTATTATTTTTATTGTTGCCATTGCTGTTGCTGGATAGGACAGAGAGAAATGGAGAGAGGAGGGGAAGAGAGAGGGGGAGAGAAAGATAGACATCTGCAGACCTGCTTCGCCACTTGCCACTTCTGAAGCAACTCCCCTGCAGGTGGGGAGCCAGGGCTAGAACCGGGATCCTTATGCCTGTCCTTGTGCTTTGCGCCTCGTGCGCTTAACCCACTGTGCTACTGCCCAGCCCCCTATCTTAATATTTTTCATGACCCCATAAAGAAAGGAAAAGCAGAAGATGCATGATCACTCACTCTGGAATTTGGAGCTGTCTCTTGAACTTGTCATGCATCTTTTGAGTATAGTGAAAACTACTTTTATAGAAAAATACACATCAAATAAAAACAAAAAAGTCCCCATATAAAGGGGTCTCTTAAAATATTGGCATATCATAATCTTTTTTTTCAAAGTGGGCTTGATAAGCTGTGTCAATTGTGTGTGTGTGTTTTTTTTTTTTTCAAGAACTCTGTGTGAAGAACAAGGGGACTAATTTTTCTTCTGCTCATCTGAGGTTGGGACAAGTAGGGATGGAGATAAAACCCTTTCTGTATTCAAGGCTCAGTCTCTTTCCAGCAGAACTAAAGTGAAGCTGAAAGACTGGGAGGGGTCTGGGACTGTAGCTAGCTATTATCTCAGAGACACTAAGCACTTCACTTCTCTGGGTTTCAAATTGCTTATGAGCAGAAGAGTTTGAAGTGCATATTGTTTAAGGGTCCTTGAAGCTTCCGAATTCTTGGATCCTGTGGCTGCATTTCTATCGTGCTCGCAAAAGAGTTTTGGAAATTTATCAGCTTTCTACTTTACCTGACCGTTGACACAGGAACCACGTATCCTGAACAGCAGTAGGAATGGAAGGTCATTCTCCTTAGGCCTTTTCATAGTCCCTCTCAGGAAAATACTCATAGTTACTACTGTTGGTTTCAGTTTCCCTGCCCCCTCCCCTCTGGTTTTCTTAGAATCATCAGGTACCATGGTGCAGGAACATGCTGATTACAAAATATGCAAGCGATTTACTTATAGTTTAAGTATTTTTATTATCTTTATTTATTTATTAGATAGAGAAAGCCAGATATTGAGAGGAGGGGGAGGTAGAGAGGGAGAGAGATAGAGAGACACCTGCAGTCCTGCTTCACCACTCATGAAGCTTCCCCCCTGTAGGTGGGGACAGGAGGCTTGGACCTGAATCCTTACACATTGTAACATGTGTGCTCAACCAGGTGCGCCACCACCCAGCACCCTTATAGTTTAAGTTTTAATTTGTTTAAGTTCAGTTGAAATTTAATTTGCTTATTGCTTCTTGTTATATAAAGCCATAATAGACATGGAAAAGTCTATAGGTAAAATAGAATGTTTAATATAGTTTATAATAGTGCATTTACTCTCAATTCACACAGATATTTTGAGACCAGTAGTAATGAATATTAGTGTACATGTTAGAACACTGTTTCCCAATGGAATCTTTCTTAGAAAAAAAAAGGCATTGCATAAAACTCTTCATATACTTGACATTTGTAGCTCTAAATCTGCCATGCGCCATATGGTACACACATGTTACATATGGCTATTCGCATTCTTGTATAAATTAATTAAATTTAAATATAAGTTAAACTTAGAATTTTTGTTCCTTTGTCAAGCCAGTCACACTCCAAGAGCTCGTGCTAGAGAGAACATATTTAAGCCTTAGCAATTACTTCAAAAATTTCATTGGGGGACCCGATGATGGCACACCTGGTTAAGCGCACACATTACAATGTGCAAGGACCTGCAGAGAGAAAGAGTCACGAGTATGAAACAGGGCTGCAGGTCTCCATCTCTCTCTCTCTCTCTATTTTCCTTTCCCTCTCAATTTCTCTTTCTCTATATCCAATAATAAATAAATAAATAAATACATAAATTTTATTGGTCAGTGCTTCTCTAAATTCTTATTATTCTTTTAAGAGTCCAAATATTTCTAGAGAATATAATTTGTTCTTTAAGCCTTTTATTTTTCTAGTTAATAGCTGTCATAGTGCCACATTATTAGACTTGTATACTTCTAGGAGTGCTCAAAATTTTTAAATTAATTTTTTTCTAACTGTTCAATTTCAAGCATACCTTACACTTTAAAAAATTATATACTTATTTTCCCTTTTGTTTCCCTTTTTATTGTTGTTGTAGTTGTTATTGTTATTGATATCGTCGCTGAACTACCGCCTGACTCCCTACACTTTTATACCTTCAGGAAGAACAGAAAGAGTTTGTATAGGGGCTGTGTGGTGGCACGCCCGGTTGATAGCACAATACCTCAAGCAAGGACTAGGGTTTGAGTCCTGCTCCCTACCTGCGTGGTAGACACTTCATGACAGTGAAGCAGGTCTGTGGGTGTTTATCTTTCTTTCCCCTTCTCCCCTCTCAATTTCTCTCTGTCATATCAATTGAAATAGAAAAAATGAACAACAAAAAAGTGCTCCCCCAACAACAACTCTTGAAGAAATAATAATAATAATAATTTGTACAGAAAACTCCTTCAAGTATAGATTTAAATCTTTTAGATTCAGTTTCGGTTTAGTTCTTACTCTCACACAGTACTCTACTCCCTAAATCCTGCCTAACTAAAAAGAGATGCCATGAGCTCTCACGCTAGTTCCTGAATATCTGTGCTAAGCAATTCTTAATACACGCTTTTCTTCTCCCTCTCTCCTCCCCCTCCCTTTCTTTTTCTTTCTTCTTTTCTTTTTTGTTTTGTTTTGGGTTGGTTTGCCTTTGCTTCTGTTAGGGGAGAAGCTTTGCAAGTGGTGAAGCAGGGCTGCAGGTGTCTCTCTGTCTCTCTCCCTCTCTGTCACTCTCTCCCTTCTTGATTTCTGGCTGTCTCTAGCCAATAAATAAATAAAGATAATAAAAATATTTTAAAAACAGAAGAGAGAAAGATAGATAGATACCTGCAGACCTGCTCTACCACTTGTGAAGCTGCCCTCCTGCAGGTAGGGAACGGAGGCTTGAACACAGATCATTCCATGATCCTCCTAGTTAGTACTGTGAACGGAGGCTTGAGCACAGAGCATTCCATGATCCTCCTAGTTAGTACTGTGAACGGAGGCTTGAGCACAGAGCATTCCATGATCCTCCTAGTTAGTACTGTGAACGGAGGCTTGAGCACAGAGCATTCCATGATCCTCCTAGTTAGTACTGTGTGAGCTTAAATTGGTGCGCCACTGCCTGGCCTCCTCTCTTTGCTTTTTCCACCAGACATCGCAGGGACTGAGTGCCTGCAATACACCTCCATCATTTCTGGTGACCATTATTTTCCTCTTTCTTTTTTATAATAGAGACAGAAAAAAGTCAAGAGGGAGAGAGAGAAATAGAAACACCCACAGCACTGCTTCACAGCTTGTGAAGCTTCCCCCTGCAGGTTGGGGCCAAAGACTTGTATAGTGATATGTGCTACCACCAAGTCCTCTCATAGCACAATTATCAAGTCTCACTTCTCTAGCCCAGCCACCTCTGTGAGCATCCTTTATCTGAGACTTTTTTTCTGTTGTTGGAGATGGGGCACTTTAATAAGAGAAGAGCATGAATTGAGTTTCCTTTTCAAGTAGCAATGACTCTATATTTCTATCTGAAAAAGTCAACCCAGAGCCTTGCAACAATCACAAAAATAAGTTTTTCAGGAAGATAAAATAGTTTCATCCAAAGTTCAAAATATATAAATAATGGCCTTTCAGATTCTTACCTACACTGTGGAAAGAATCGTGAAGTGTGGACACTCAGTGCTAGCATATAAAGAACAACTTTATTAAGTATTGTGACTATAGTTTACTAAGGGCTGGAAAGCAGGCAATTTCTAGAAGAGAGAAATGCATTGAATGTCTGGAGTCCCAGGCTTTCCTTAAGTTTTCATTCCATTCTTCCATTGTTTGTGATTGTTCAGTGTTTATCTGCTGATTGTCTCAGTCTTTGTGATTTGCTGGTGCCACACAGGTAATTACATGCGGGCACTTCTTTGGAGGTGCAGTAGGTCACAATTGTTTTAAGATTCTATTTATTAATTAATTAATGAGAAAGATAAAAGAGAGAGAAAGAACCAGACATCATTCTGGTACAAAGGCTGCTGGGAATTGAATTCAGGACCTCATGCTTGAGAACACAATGCTTTACCCACTGCACCACCTTCTGGACCACTCAGTAGGTCATAATTCTTAAGTAGGCGTTACCTTAATATTTCTCAGTTGACCAGCCATGGGTTCAAGTGAGCATTGTCTCAGCTTGTCTCTTCATTGTTTACCCATGGTTCCCTTAGACTATGTCTTCTTTCTTATTTCTACTCTAACACAGTGATTAATTTGGCTGGGTCTAGATCAGCCTGTAAGCAAGAATTTCCTTAAATAATCTGATCATCCTAGCAAGAACATCTGGAACATTACAAGCAAAATCCTTGGGAAAAATTTGTGGATCAATTGAGAATTCCAACTCTCTGAATTCTTTTCTAGTCTGTCAAATATGACTCAGGAGTGAAGTGTGTGTGTGTGTGTTTACTTCAAATAATTTTATTGTTATTAGACCACTTTTTTAAACTTTCATCTTCTGTCTTCAATTGAAGAGAAAAGACATATAATCAGAGTATGTCATTTAAAGACTAGAAACCAGCCACTTACACTGGTGTTTTCCAGAGGGCAAAGATCTGTCACAGGCAGATTCCCATGTGTATCTAGACATCTTTGCATATGTCAAAGTAACTGTTTAACTAGTCCCAGATAATTTTCATGTTAACAGGTTGTCATCCCTTGACTACTTTTTCTTTTGTCTTTAATATACACCCACTTTCATTGCCTCAAATCCCCTGCTTTAAGAATGCAGAACAAAGAAAAGAGTTGACACATCTACTGAAGAAGAGTGGCTATAGGCCCCAGAAATCATGTAACAAGAATAAGAGCTCAGTGACCTGACAGTTGGTTTAGAGGAAGAGTGCATGCCTTCCATGTAGGAAACACTAGGTTCAATTCTGGGGAACAGACGTTAATGCCATGGACAGTGCTACATGCAAACTGAGGGGAGTGCCATCGGTGGAGGAGTGACGCACTGGTCATGCTCTTCTTCTTTGTCTCCTCCCTGTCTGAATATCTCTCTGTCTCTAAAATTATAGAATTAAAAAAATCAGATGGGGGTGGTCACCCGGCAGTATCATAAGTACAGAGACTCTGGATTCTTTCCTTGGCATTTCATTAAAAAGGAAGAAGAAAAACAAACAAACAAACAAAAAAACCAAGAGGAGTTGTTTAGGGAGCAGCAATGAGAGACCAGTGACTAAGAACACTCTGCCTTGATACCCGAGAAGGGTTAACCTGCGTTTTTGCTTTGAGTGATGAATGGTGTGCAGTGACTGCAGTAGTTTATTTACTTGCTTGTCTCAGAGATAATGATTAACTGAGCTGGTAAAGTCATAAGAACCATGACATTTTTTCTAGTACTACATAACATTTTTCTCTAGATGAAACAGTTTGAGCCCTTTTAACATTGTAAGACTTCCTGAAGTGATACAGGCAGGAATGGTGGGTTTTTCCACCTTCTCAATGGGCAGAACCAAAGAAGAGACACAGACAGAGTCTGTGAGGGTGAATGCACATTTGTCCTTGTTTGCGAGTGGTGAAGCAGTGCTGCATGTGCCTCTGTCAACCCTTTCCTTCTCAGTTTTATACTGTGATGAACCAATGCCTGGCTTTGGGCTTGATAGCATTATTATATTATCTTATATCTCATTTAATCTTCCCAAATATCTTATGGTAAATAACATCATTATTTCCATTTTATTTCACAACAAAACAGATAGCTTCTCTATCTTAGTAATGATGAATAAATAGCAACAAGCTGGAGGTCAGGCTGGTTAAGCGCACATGGCGCAAAGCGCAAGGACTGGTGTAAGGAACCCGATTCAAGTCCCCAGCTCCCCACCTGCAGAGGGGTCGCTTCATAAGAGGGGGAGAGTGAAAGATAGACCCCTGACAGCTTTCTCATGTAACCCACTCATCTAGTCATTTTTACCTTAAAACTCTTTTGTCTGAACTTCAATTCATGTTTCATGCCCTTATCTTTTTATTTCTTTCTATAAAGCCCACCTCCGGGGACCAGGTGGTAACACAGTGGGTTAAGCGCACAAGGCGCGATGCACAAGGTCTGGCTAAAGGATCCACGTTCGAGCCCCTGGCTCCCCATTTGCAGGGAGGTCACTTCACAAGCAGTGAAGCAGGTCTGCAGGTGTCTATCTTTCACTCTCCCCCTCTTTGCCTTCCTCTCCTCTCTCCATTTCTCTCTGTCCTATCTAATAACAGTGACATCAGTGACAACAATAATAATAACCACAACAACAATAAAACAGCAAGGGCAACAAAAGGGAAAAAAATAGCCTTCAGGAGCAGTGTATTCATGGTGCAGGCATCAAGCCCCAGTGATAACCCTGGAGGCAATATAAATAAATAGATAAATAAATAAATAAATAAATAGCAACAAGCCACAGTAAACTGCTGAGCCAAAAGAACACAACAGTGCCAGTGGAAACTACTTTGTTAATCTTAACCGAGCAACATTTGTGCACTTACAATACAGTTTCATTACTAGAACTATTGCTGTGTGAACTAATTCTGATTTTTTGTATACTACATATATAGCTGTTAGGTTGTATGCTAACATCATTATTTTGTGGAAAAGTAGACCTTTGAGTTATTAAGCACATTAGCATTACACCTTTTAAATCCTTAAAATGCTGAAATGAAAAGATAGAGATTTTAAGGAAAGGAATGCCTATTTTTCATTTGTGGAAATTCCCAGTTTATAGGCAAACTTGCAGAAATATTCCTGGTTTATTAAGTCTTCTTAACTTTTTAAATGTATTATTACTATTTGAAATTTCCTTTAAAATAGACTCTATCCTTAGGAGCCGGGCAGTGGAGGACCTGGTTGAGTGCACAGGGTACAATGTGCAAGGACCCCAGGTCGAGCTGCAGATCCCCACCTGCAGGGGGAAAGCTTCACAAGTGGTGAAACAGTGTTGTAGGTGTCTTTCTGTATCTCTCTATCACCCCTTTCCCTCTCAAATTCTGGCAGTTTCTGTCCAATAATAAAAGGAGATAATTTTTAAGAAGTTAAAAAAAGACACTGTCCTTTAGTTGAGATTAGACGCTATTGTTTACTTATCATTAGAAGTAAATATATGTTCTGTATTTACAGATCAATTAGGACATAGTGGTAAAAAAGTGACTTACTCTTTTTACATACATATCTTGGAAGGTTTTAATGGAAAGCAAGACCAGAGTCAGGGAACATAATTAATTCTGGTATTTTCAAAACGTACTTTTACATCAGAAAGCTCAAGAATTGATTTGAGAAAACAAGACATTTAAATGTTCATTGTAGCTGATTATAAAATAACAGACAATAAAAAAGTAAGATAATCAAAATACAAGAATATTTTAATTATCTATAATCCAATGGTAGATCTAAAACTCCTTGTAAATTGTTGTTATCATTCTGGAGTTCTAAAGTACCACGTTCAGTCTCCTGCACCACCAGACACCAGAGCTGAGTAGTGCCTTTGGTGGGAAAAAAAAAAATGTGTGTGTGTTAATTGACCAGAAATCAAAGTTGATTGCATTGTATTGTTCAGTACTTGACACTGCCTTTCACTCCATAAGCTTTGTCTAATAGGAATTAATAATAAAAGGTGGGGGGGGGGCAGGTTGTAGGGCACCCTGTAGAGCATACACAGTTCCTTACATAAGGGCCTGGGTTCAATTCCTATCTGCAAGGGGGAGACTTCATAAGTGGTGAAACTGTGCTACAAATCTCTCTCTCTCCCTCTCCATCTGCCCATTCTCTCTCAGTTTCTGCCTGTCCTATTAAAATAGATGCACAGAAGAAGAATTGTTTCTAAGGAGTTAATTTAAATTTTGCAGTGGACTATTAGGGAGAACATTACGCTGCTTAGAAAAGCTAATGATGTTCACCAAGCCTGAACAGTGAGTTTCACAGAGGACTCCCGCTACGGATTGAGAAAAAAAAATTTTATCATAAGGAGAGGAATTATTTTACAGTCAATCAGAAAGTTTAATTTTCTTTGATTTTTTTATGTTGATATAAAGACAGCTAGAATTAATATCATGGATTAAAAATACCAGAAAAAATAGGTTCTTAGGATGCATAGCCATGAAATATGTAGTAGAATCTAATTATCACCAATGTCATAAATATCATGTCATGTGACTTTAAGTTCTTAGAGTACTGTCTTCGTACTTATACATTAAAATTCATTATCATTTTAAATAAAGATTCATAAAATACGACTTAGTACAGTTGTTGGTACATATGTAAAATTTCTCAGTTTTCTGCAAAACCAACTTCTCACTCCCAGCACAGGTCCTCCTCCACCATCAGGCAGCAGAACCTGAAACTCTCCCTTCCTCCAGGGTCCTTCTCTTTAGTGCAATACACCAACCCCAGTTCAAGTTCTACTTTGTTTTTCCCTTTAATGTCCTTATTTCTCAACATCTGTCCACAAGTGAGATCATCTCATATTCATCCTTCTCTTCCTGGCTTATCTCACTTAACATACTATCTTTAAACTCCATCCAAGATGAGGTGAAGAGAGTAATTTATCTTTTAATAGCTGAGTAGTATTCCATTGTGTGTATATACCACAACTTACTCAGCCAGCTATCTGTCTGTTGTTGGACACCTAGGGTACTTCCAGGATTTGGCTATTACAAATCGTGCTGCTGTGAACATAGGTATACATGTATCTTTCTGGATGGGTTTGCTTGGTTCCTTTGGATATATTCCCAGGAGAGGAATTGCAGGATGATAGGGTAGGTCCATTTCTAGCCTTCTGAGAGTTCTCCAGACTGCTCTCCACAGGGTTTGGACTAATTTACATTCCCACCAGCAGTGCAGGAGGGTCCCTTTGCTTCCACAACCTCTCCAACATTTGTTGTTGCTACCTTTTTTGATGTTTGACATCCTCACATACATGAGGTGAAGTTACCTCTCATTGTTGTCTTTATTTCCATGTCTCTGACAATCAATGACTTGGAGCATTTTTTTAAATTTCTTTTGGCCTTTTGATCTCTTCTGTGATGAACATTCTGTTCATATCCTCTCCCCACTTTTGGTTGTCTTTTTTTCTTCTTTTTCCTTAAATTGGTGAGCTCTATATATTTTGGTTATTAGCCTTTTGTCTGATGTAAGTCATGTAAAAAATCTCCCATTCTGTAGGGAGTCACGTTGGGTGTTGGTTTCTTTTGCTTTACAGAAGCTTTTAAAAAAAAATTTTTTTATCATTTTCCCTTTTGTTGCCTTTGTTATTTTATTGTTGTTGTAGTTGTTGGATAGGACAGATGTCGTAGTTGTTGGATAGGACAGAGAGAAATGGAGAGAGGAGGGGAAGACAGAGAGAAAGATAGACACCTGCAGACCTGCTTCACTTCCTTGTAGGTGGGGAGCCGGGGCTCAAACCCGCATCCTTACGCCGTTTTTTTTTTTTTTTTTTTTACCAGATGGGCTACCACCCGACCCCCTTTGCGGGAGCTTTTTAATTTGATACAGTCCCATTGGTTTAGTCTTCCTTGTAACTGGGCTCATATCACTGAAGATGCCTATGAAATTTAATTTGATACAGTCCCATTGGTTTAGTCTTCCTTGTAACTGGGCTCATATCACTGAAGATGCCTATGAAATTTAGATAGAAAAGAGTGCTGTCTATATTTTCCTCTAGGTACTTGATAGTTTCTGGTACAGTAGCCAAGTCCTTTATTCATTTGTGTGTAGTTTTGTTCATTTTGTGGCTACAGATGATAATATTGCTATGATGCTAAATCAGTGGTAAAAAAGGATTTTTAAAACCTATAATAAAAAGGTGCATGGCTGGTAATTTAAAATTTAAACTAAAGCAATCCTTCATTTATATACTTTAGTTTGCCTAAGTTTAGATAGTAAATTAGTCTTTAACTATAGAATCATAGTTACTTCTCTTGAAATCAATCTGGAAGAAAAATCATTCCTTTTACATGAATGACATGTGCTTACCTTGCAGTCATTAAAAGTATATTTGCAAAATCATGACGGGATTATAATTTGAATTGTTAAGAGTCTAATGTTTGAATACTTGAACTCAGATATTTGAAAAATATTTCACATAATTCATATCAGATGGAAATATATTCTTGTTCCAAATAATAGCTACAGTATATATTGGAACAAACTTTTTTGACTATTTATTTGCTTCTGTGATGGAAGTATTTTTCCCAAAAATACATTAACGATGAAAAACAAACCAATGCTATGAATAAACTCAAATGAGTTTTCAAAAATAATATTTAAATTTTTCCTTTGTAGCAATAGTGATATCTTAACCTAAAAAGTTCCAAGGCGAGAAAAAGTAATGTTTCCTACCTACACTTCTGTTTCTAAAATATTTTCTTAGTAACAGGATTAATTTTGGTGAATGAGAACTGAAATATCTAGTTGATTTTTAGAGATAATCTTTTCTAAATTTGCATTTATTCTCTTACAATTTCCCTTGAACTGCTTTACAATTAAAATAGGTATAACTTTATATCATATTTCTTATTTGGTGACTCTTTGATCTGTCTCTGAATTATAATGATTTCTAGATTTTTTTTTAAATTTATTGAAAGTTTTAAATTCAACGTTAAACATCAGTCATTAAAAAATTAAATTTTCTATGCATAAGGAACTTATACTCTTTTTAAAAAAATGTATTTATTTATTTATTCCCTTTTGTTGCCCTTTTTATTGTTGTAGCTATTATTGCTGTTGATATTGCTGTTGGATAGGACAGAGAGAAATGGAGAGAGGAGGGGAAGATAGAGGGGGGAGAGAAAGATAGACACCTGCAGACCTGCTTCACCGCCTATGAAGCGACTCCCCTGCAGGTGGGGAGACGTGGGCTCGAACCGGGATCGTTACGCTGGTCCTTGTGCTTTGTACCACCTGCGCTTAACCCGCTGTGCTACCGCCCGACTCCCTGAAATTTATATTCTTTTTTTATTTTTATTTATTTATTTTCCCTTTTGTTGTCCTTGTTGTCTTTTTATTGTTGTTTTAGTTATTGTTGTTGTTATTGATGTTGTCGTTGTTGGATAGGACAGAGAGAAATGGACAGGAGGGGAAGACAGAGGGGAAGATAGACACCTGCAGACCTGCTTCACTGCCCGTGAAGCGACTCCCATGCAGGTGGCCAACCGGAGGCCCCAACCAGGATTCTTCTGCCTGTCCTTGTGCTTTGTGCCACATGCGCTTAAAGGAATTTGTATTCTGAGTCTATTTAGTATGCTGAAAACTCACCCTAGCTGGAATTTTCTTTCTCTCTTTTTTCTTTTTCTCACACTAACAGGAAATTTAACACTAGCTGGAATTTTCTTAATGAAGAACTTAATCTAAAACAGATTTACCTTATCTTCACAAATTAAAAGGTTGACATTCTCAGGCTACTTTATTTCTAAATGCACAGTTATAAGCTATTAACAGCAATTGTAGAATATACTGTAAATCTAGTAGTATACAAATAATTTCATTGAGTAGAGTTTATCAGACTACAGAGGTTGTAGATGTTAGGAGAGAGTCCATTAGCTTTGATATTCATTATTTTATTAAGTTAATCTTTTTGTTTCACTTGCTCTATAAAAACCAATCCAGCACTATTTAGGCTTGGGATAAAAATGTTAAGATGATTCATCACTTCCTGGATTTTTGCAATTATTTGCATAGAAATGCAACTATTCACATTAATTTTATAAGACACAGAAGTATGATAAGTAATTTAAGTATATTCTAATTATTCCATGCCTAAATATGTTTATTCTCTCAGTTACTAATTGCTTTTTCAGTGTACAGTGCACTTTTAACTTTTTTCCCTCAGTGTTCTCATTTGAAAATGTCATATTTACACTTTGAGTGTGCTGTATTTTCTTGCATTTTAATTTGGGAGGGGAGAATATTTACTATGATCTCCAAAGTGATGTGAGACAGATCTTTTGTTTTGCTATGAGGCTTGAGGGTTTCAAGTCCCTCGATGTAAAAGTATGAGCTGGAAGAGGCTGAGTGGAGCCTGTGTGACTGTGAATAGACTACATGATTCCTACCACTCACTGGACATATCTGTAAGCCTAGTGTCACTGCAGTATGATCACTATATATACAAGAGGCAGAAAAGATTTACTTCTGTGACATCACTTTTGTTCTAAGAATTGAAGAGAATGCAAAAATCATAAAAAGTCCTAAAAGCTGTAACAAGTATTACTAGTTTTCTATTGTCTGCTCACCAATATTATTATAATTTATGTACATGTATTTAAGGAAAGAATACTAGTCACTGAGATTTGTATAATATAATTAAGCTATGCGTTTGTTATCAAAATGTCATTTGTTTATTTTGAGTTACAAGAAAATCTTGAGATTCCCTTAATTACTGGTCACTCCTATTAAACAACAGACACTGAGAAGTGGCTCCCCAATGACTGAATGCATAATGAACTCAGTAGGGACAGAAAACCCACTGGGTTACAGTAGTAATACATCAGACATGACAGCAACAGAGTAATGAGAATCATAAATTACTACTGCTTCAAAATCAGTGACAAACATTTTAGCACTTCCTCTGGGGATGAACCCAAGACCAAACCATTCATTGAGATCTGTGAACTGTGGTGAAAATTGTGGGAAATTAATAAGGAAGTGGGGCCCTTTCCTGTAATAATACAGAGTAATTAAGAGGAACTAAAAATCAATTGATTAATCAATAGTGTCTAACTGCTGGGAGCATTTCCCCCATGCTAATCAGTCATTTAGTTGTTTAAACTAAATGTCTTCAGTTTTCCCAGTTACTAAACTGATTTACAAGACATGGTCAAGGGTGTATAAATGTTATGGAATCAAATTCCAGAGCATTAATGGTGAAAAAGATGGGAATTGTCTGTTTATAATGATGTTGTCTCACAGACACTGGAAGACTCCTGAGAAGAATATTATGATAGGAGTAGTTCTAGTCCCTAGAAGGGAGCTGATGAGTCAATGTGGTATACCCAAGTTCTAAACCTATATATCTGTTTGAAGACTGGGCGGGGACTTGATTGAATTAGGAGAGAAAGTGATAAATAAAAAAAAAAAAAGAACTTTTGTACACTATTGATGTATAGAGCATTATTATTTTAACTTCATAGTGAGCAGCATAAGTATATGTGATTCTGAATTGAAAACAACCAAAGGTATCTTAACAGTACCTGGCTGGTAACATATTACTATTTACCTCTGTGTGTTGCCAGCATGTTGGGGGATCAGAACCAGGCATGATCTCTTTTCTTAAAGTTGAATGCCACTGTGGGGGAAAAACAGCAACGCTAAGAAATAACTTTAAACACAGGGGGGAAAACTTTTTTATTGATATGTTTTACTTTGCTGGCAGACCAGAGCAAAGGTTTTGTGAACATTTAAAAGATGAAAAAGGTGAAGAATCCCAGAAGCGGTTTATCTTGAAGCGAGATAACTCTAGTATTGATAAAGAAGACAATCAGGTTGGTTCTCAAGTTTGAGAGTGGCTGATATTATTGTTTTTGGAGGTGGGCTGACTGATGTTCTTGTCGTTCTCTTGTTGTCCCCTTCTCCCTTTCCCAGTTCTCCCCTGCCCCTGATTCTACTGTCTTCAATTCAACCTCCTTGCCTCCCCCTGCCTCCCCTATCAGCACTCAATGGGTAGCACCCAATACCATGTCCTGGTCGCTTCAGCAATGGCTCTGTGTTGGACTGCATGGGTGGTGCTTGGCGCAGTCCCTGCTGCATGTTTTGGGGGTGGGGATGCCACGGACTCTGAGCTGTTGGGAAAAGCTTTGTCAGTCGCATTTCCAGATGTCTGTGTAACTATGGCAGTCGTTCCACTCCCTACAGCTTTGCCCTTCAGTTGTGCACAAATTGAGCTGGATTATCAATACGGACCGATGACCAACTGGTGTAGCTGTAAAGAACAAACCTTGTTATGGTGAGGACAGGTGGATTTTGCAACTATCCTAAAATAAGTCTTCACAGAAAAGAATCAAGTTCATGTTTTAGTCTCCCACCCCTTCTCCTGCCTATGTCTTCTCATCCATGTAAATTGTCTGCTTGTTTTTGCATGAACTGTAGCAGAACTTTCTCCTTATGTGTACTTTGCTTGTGACAAGACATTATGTTGTTCAAGATAGCCTTCCTCATGGTTCAGAAGGGTAGACAGACTTTACAAAATCTCTTCTCATGATGGGGGAAGTGGTGAGATCCATAGTAATGTGGGGAGAAAATTAAGTAAAAGACAAAAGAAAACAAATTTTCTTTTTAAAAAAAATATTAGGTTTTACTAAGTTATGTTAAGATTTCAGAGGTATAGTTTCACAACCACATATGGTCAGTGTAAGTCCTCATAACCTCCACCCCCCATGTACACACATACACACTGCCACAACCATCACAGTTTTCACAAAGTTTTCACAGAGACAGTTTGGTTGCCATTGTTTTTGCAAGTTCATTTGCAGGAAAACCAATTTTAAATGAACAGTAGAGACCCATCTAAATGTCACTGCAATTAGACTCTGTGTCTCTGACAATCAGAAAATAGGTTTCTTTAAAATGACTTAGCTTTTAGAATTTTGAAATGTAAGGTAAGACAATACAGATCTCACTCAAGCTATTATTTTAATTGCTCCCAGTGAGTCACTGAAAGTCAGTTTGTGCATCTCTGATGCACTTTAAAAATAAAAAATCCTGTTCATCATTGTCTCTCCTTTCTTCCCACCACTACTGAGCTAACATTGTGGCTCAAGTTGACGAGGGAGCACGTGCCTGTGTCGTGTACTTCATGGGTGTTTGTTTGATGGATGGATGAACAAGGTTAGCAGGGGGCACTGGATGAGGAACAGCAAGCATAAAGATGGGAGGATATCTGAGATGCAGGGAGTGGCTGGGAGGAGAGACAGAGGACAAGCCAACCTCATGCTGGGTTCTTTGGATTATCAATTGCAATTCCTTGACTTGCCCCTAATCAACACACAGGCTTTTTAAAGTTTAGTTTCTATTTTGTAAACAAGATACACTAACCAAGACCAGTCATTTAGTGACCAAATTAGGATACAGAAAGATAGTCTGTTTTTGTATCTGCCTGTCCTCCCTCCCTCCCATCCTTTCTCCCTCCCTCCCTCCCTCCCTCCCTTCCTTCCTTCCTTCCTTCCTTCCTTCCTTCCTTCCTTCCTTCCTTCCTTTGCCCCTTCTTTCCTTCCTTCCTTTGTCCCTGCTTTCCTTCCTTCTTTCCTTCCTTCCTTCCTTCCTTCCTCCCTCCCTCCACCCCTCTCTCCCTTCCTTCCTTCCTTCCTTCCTTCCTTCCTTCCTTCCTTCCTTCCTTCCTTCCTCTTTCTCTAATCCTCTATTTCTTCAAAGTCATTTTCTTCTCTAGTTTCCTTGAGCAAACCATTGTTTGCCAATATCCTGCCTTCTTCTGAGGAGTCAAATCAAACAGGTTAGCTAAGGACATTGCGTGTGCCACTGGCTATACCACATAGCTGAACTGGTTAAAGGCCCAAGAAACATCCAGGTGCTTTCATTCCAGAGACATCTGTGCCATTTGTATCCCTGAGCAGGAGCGGCCGGTAACTAGCAGCTACTGCTTATCCATGTTACTCACACACACCACAGATCCACACATGGACACCAGCACAACTTCCCCTGGGGCCAGAGGGGGTGACACTTTTCATGCTCCATTTATTTTAAGTGAACATTTATTATTCTCAGCTGACAGTTAACTTTAACTGTAGGTTTCTAACAGCTCAATGTGGATAACCCTCCTGATTTCTTTTTTTCTGTTCAGCAAAACAGAATGCATCCATTTAGAGATGACAGACGAAGTAAATCAATTGAAGAGAGAGAAGAGGAATATCAGAGAGTGAGGGAGAGAATATTTGCACACGATGTGAGTAGTTGTTTTAATTGCCTCTTTAGTGTGGTCCTTCCTCCAGCAATAAAGGGAGTCTCATTCCCCAGACTGTGAGTTAGCAGAGACTGCAGAAGTTAGAGCCAGAGAGCAAACTGAAGTGTAGCAAACTAGAGGTTTCTGGAAGCAGACAGGATTCAGGGAAATGATAGAAAAGTAGCCAAGGGTGTTCCTCAGATAAAACCTATGTGTGTGTGTGTTGAGGGGGAAACCGGGGGGGGGGGGGGGTGGTGGCTAGAGATAGAATTTTTGTTAGTTGAGTAGACTTTGAGGACATAGACATTGCCAAAGTGGAAAAAAACTATCTTCACTTTTTTATTAGTCACCCAATATTCCATTCTTGTCTTTTAAAATTCCAACATTACTTAGAAGGAAAAGTTAGAAAAGAGAAAAAGACTGTTGGTCACACACATATCACATATATAATTTTCTGTATTCTTAGTTAAGTATGGGCATTTTATCATATCAAAGTTGAATAATAATAATAATAATAAATCCCCATTTCCCTCCTTCAACTTAAGATGAGATTTGAGCAATTTATCAATTATAATCTTGTGAATAATCACAAGATTGTTTCTTTTGTTCAAATCCCAATCAAAAACTGTGATTGGAATTTTTTTTTCTGCCCTTTACTTACCAGGCCAAAATAAGATGCAAACAAATTTACTAAAAATTAATAGGTTTGGAAAAGCTGTATTTAAATGCAAGAAGATGAAAAGAGCAAGTTAATACCATAGGCTTTTTTCTTTTAATTCCGTGAAGTTGTTTGGCAGCTGCCTGCCATGTAGTGGGTTCTTCCCTCTGTAGCAGAGGTGTGCTCCTTTGTGTAAGAACCTTAAGACCAACACTCTCTATTTGTTAAGCTAAAACAGGCACCTGACCTCATGTTCAAAGTTGCTTCTGGAGACTATTATAAAGCCAGAGCAGTCATACATGCTTCAGTGTTTAGCATAGAGCTGGACACATAGAGTTGAACTCCTGTTCTTAGTGTTTCAAGTCCCAGCCAAGTCCACAGATATCTCTAAGTAGTGCTGGATTCTTGAGAAATACAAACTCCTTCCTCACTGCACTTCTCTTCCATTTGTATAAGGGTTTCTTCCATTTCTTGTAGATCTGCTTTGCATCTCTGGATTTAATAAGATAGGATTTTTGATAATTGAATAATCTGGTCCAGAATTCTGAAGTTAAGAAGGTGTGAAATAAATATAGAAGTAACTATAATTGGAGTATGCCTGAGGGCCATTCTCAAAGATTCTTCAGATGTATGGACTACTTACACTGGACTATGCAAAGCACAATCTGACAGATGGTAGACTTTTAACTATATTTGCTGGATACAGGAATTAAATTTACAACACTGTAAATACCAAGAGGTGAGGGTCATTGGGGGCTTACCCTGTCATAACAGGGTATTACTATATCTACTACACACACAGACTCCAAGACATGACATAACAATGTGTGTTCTTTTAAATATATGTGACAACAAGTCTTCCTCAACACTCACTTAAAGACAACATACATGTGGGCATCTTCATCGATACAATTCCAGAATCCCAAATGATCATCACCCCTCTCAAATTGTTAAGATAGTAGTTAAAGAAATTTTTTCTAAAGCAAAGAATCCAGCATAAGGAAATGAAGTTATAGATGTCAAATTATTATTTCTTAGCTAGTATTTAATTTAGTACTTCCATTAAGTTAAAAAAAAAGTTTGAGGAAGCCAGCTTTCCTTGCCACTTATTAGTTAAGCAGTGGAGATATAAATAGGTTAAAATAGTGATAGATGTATTAGAATTTTTCTCTTCCTGAAGTTATAATGGAGTTATAGAGAAATGTTTCCCATTTGTTTATCTTTAGCAAATCTCAAGCTTATTCTAAATATAGACATGTTCTTGAAAGCTAATTTATAGACATAACTTTCTGTGAATGTGTGTGTGTGTGTATTTCTGTATGTTACAATACAATCAAAATAAGTAAAAGCTAAACATAGATTGAAAACCCTGATATCTTGAGATGAGATAAATTAACTTACTGTTCTAGAATTGCACGGCTATGAATCAGAGCACCAACACTTTAGTTCTCAATTTTATAATTAGAAATGTTTGAGTGTCACCCCTATTTCCTTTGTTACGGATTTTAACTTTTTATGACAGATTGTATGTAACTTTGAGAAAGGTTAAGTTGATAAAGCAATATATCTGAGAAAGACATGCTTTGCATAAAATGTAAATCTTGCAAAAGAATATTTGTGTATGTCCAGGGCTCTAGGGAGGAGCTCCTTGGTCTCTTTGGAATTACTGGGATTCCTCTTTAGTGATAAGTCATCAAATGTGTATATAGTGTCATGTGACTTGGATGTGGGTTGAGAGAAAATTCTGTAGCCCACTCTGCAAAATCATTTTCCATTAAAAAAAAAAAAAATCTGAGCCCTTTGTATCTGAAAATGCATTTAAGTGATAGTTGTGAATGTTGCTCTTAATTACTGTGACAATTTTATCCTCCAGTTCTATTAAAATTTGCAAGTGACTAATATACTATTTTTTTTAAATTTACTTTTATCAGCTCCTGAATCATAGCTGATAAAAATCTCTCTCTGGTTATGGAACCTTCAGTAGAGGGATGGTGAGATGATGTTTTTAGGAACTAAAACATGATAAATTAGCAAGATACTCTTAAATGTTTTGGGGGAAGTTATCTTTGACTTTCAAGTGCCTTGTTTTTTAGTTCAAAGTATTTGTACTACGTAACTTTCCCCATAATGCTATTAGATTAATAAGCCTGAAGAGGTCAGATATCTTTGATCAACACTTTCAAAGTAGTAGTGCATTTTAGTAATCTCAATACCCAGTCAGAACATTAAAAACTTAATTGACCCTTTTTCAACTACAAGAGCAAGAACGTAGTAAAAGATTGAATTCTTAATGTATTTCAGAAACATTTTTTTTCACAAACATGAATCAAACTTCTAGAAAAAGCAAATTGAATAAAATGTTAGCACAACATTTACCTTAGCAAAAAGAGATCTTGATAGGAATAGTGTCACTGGCACACCATTTGCATTTGTTTCCTTTCATAAATATCAGTGTCAAATGAAAAAACACAGGGCCTGTTGGATAACTCAGCCTGTTAGAGCAAAAATTTACATAACAGAGACCACAGATTCAATCTTCAGTACCACTCTTTGTCAGAGCTGAGGGATGTTCTTGTCTAACTCTTTCCTCTCTTATTCTTCCTCTCTTTCATAATAAGTGAATACATACTTTTTAAAAAATCGCTAGGTGGTGGCACACCTGGTTGAATCCACGTCACAGCGTGCAATGACCTGTATATCTGCTTAGCCTCTGGTTCCCACCAGCAGGGAGGAAATTCACTCCTGGCTAAGCAGATATACAGTTATCTCTTTTTCCTTCTCTTTCTTTTTCTTTTTCTTTCTCCTCTCTCTCCTTCACTTTCTGTCTCATCAACTAAAAAAAATAAAGAAATTAATTAAAGATAATATTTCCAAGAAATGTTTTTCTTAAAGTTGTCTGTAGGATTTTGGTAAATAAAATTTTTGTACTTGACATGCAGGATACATGTTTAATGCACAGAAGTTAAAACAAAAAAAAAATGCTTAGAGAAGCCTTTACTGAAATTCTCAAACTAGTGAGGAAAGAATGAAAGGAAATGATTTCTCAGGCAAAAATGTAAAGAAAAATCAACGCCCTGCCTGCATTTCTGAGTACTGTACTGTGTAGCAACTTTTATTATTATTAATTATTATTAATTGATGTAATAATGATTGACAAGTCCATAGGACAGGAGGAATACAATTCCACATAATTCCTACCACCAGAGTTCCGAATCCTATCCCCTCCATTTCCTATTGTTTATCCCTCTGGGAGTATGGACCAAGGATCATTATGAGGTGCAGAAAGTGGAAGTTTTGGCTTCTGTAATTAGACATTGGTGTTGGCAGATTGATCCATACAGTTAGTAAAGTAATGGGCCCTTTGGAATATACCTAAAATAGATCAACAGCTTTTAATTCAAGAATTTGTTACTGAAAGGTCATTACTGTTTCTTTACGTGCATGTCATCATAAAAATGGGTCTTAAGTTTCTCTTTATCCCCTTTGCCAGGTCTCTTATTCATCACTGAAAAAACTTTGCACACACATTAAGATTTTGAAACTGTTTTGAGAATGGTTTTGCTTATTTGTAAGCATAGTCATTATATTATAGAATCATTTCACTATATTTTCAGATTTATCTTTCATTCATTAAAAAAACTTGCTAGGGCCTGGGTGGTGGTGCACCTGGTTGAGCACACATGTTACAATGCACAAGGACCCAGGTTCAAGCCCCTAGTCCCACCTGCAGAAGGAGAGCTTCACAAGTGGTAAAGCTGTTCTGTAGGTGTCTTTCTGTCTCTCTCCCTATCTCTCCTCTCTCAATTTCTTTTTTAAAAATGTATTTATTTATTTATTTATTTCCTTTTGTTGCCTTATGGTTGTAGTTACTGATGTCGTCATTGTTGAATAGGATAGAGAGAAATAGAGAGAGGAGGGGGAGAGAAAGGCAGACACCTGCAGACCTGCTTCACTGTCTGTGAAGTGATGCCTCTGCAGGTGGGGAGCTGGAGGCTCCAACCAGGATCCTTCCACGGGTCCTTGCACTTCAAACCACGTGCGCTTAACCCACTGTGCTACCGCCCAGCTCCCTCCCCTCTCAATTTCTGTCTATCCCTATCCAATAAATAAATAAAGATAATAAAAATTTCAATTTGCTGTCTTTCACATAATGGCAATGAAATTTCATCTTCCCTGCACTAGGTATTTTATATATGACGGCAGACAAATCAATACTAAGATAACGGACCTTATGTAGAAAGTTGCTGGTTTTTATGTGATAAATTAAGAAATACCGAGTGGACATTGACTGCTTTTGTGCATTGCTTCATTTTCTTCTCACCTGGGTCTTTTCCCAACCTTCCCTTCAGACATTCCAAAAATTATTGAAAGACTCAGAGTTGGCACACCTGGTAGAGTGCCTGGTTCAAATCCCACTGTCCCCACCTATGTGTGGGTGGGTGGGGCAGCTTCACAAGTGGTGGGACAGAACTGCAGGTGTCTCTTCTTTCTGTTTTCCTATCTCTTTATCTCTCATTCTCTGTCATAAAAGAAAGAAGAAATGAAGGGAGCAAAGTAGAAAGAAAGGGAAGAAGAGTCCACTGGCCCACTAGGAGCAAGAGTTGTGTAGGTACCGAAGTTCAATTATAACCCTGAAGACCAAAAAAAAATAAGTTCTTCTTCAATTTTGGTCCTGAATTTAATCTGTATATTTCATAAGAGTTTATCATTGCCAATAATAATTTCAAGGCTGTGGTTTTATAGCTCTCCCATTCTGGTGAATCATGCTAAGTTTGCAGGATCTACCTTGATCTAACCTGCCCTTTTAGCTCTTGTTGGTGACTGTATCTCCATAGCCTCAGAAGAAACAACTAGCTCGGAAGTGATGGCCATGTATTATCTTTTTCCAACCCTTTCATTCACATCTTTCTTCTGACTTTGATACTGACTGGGCTAAAAGTATTTGAAATGTCTCCATTTGAAAAGTATTCTATGTTATGTGAGAATGGTTTATATGTCTAACTCTAACCTGTTTTTTTCCCTCTTACATTGTGTCTTTTTTTCCCTAAAAGTACTGCCTATTTTTCTTAGTTCTTTAGCTCTTGGATCGAAAAAAGTAATAGTGCTAAAATCAGACAAACATTTGTAATTCCACAGTATATTCAGAATGTCTGATACAATGCCTTTCTTTTTTCTTCTAGTCAGTTTGCTCCCAAGAAAGCCTTTTTGTGGAAAACAGGTAAAATGAAATTTATTTATTCATGTCTTGGAGTAACAAAGTCTGTCATGTTTGTCTTGTATGTTCATAGATACATATTTCCCCATATATAAGTGTGTGCTTGAATATATGTACATATAAATACATATATCTAGCCAGACACACATATATATGCACACATGTATGTTATTTAACATGTCCCCAAACTAGTCTGGAATGTTTTCCTCAGCTGTTTTCAACATTAAATTTAAATATTGTCCCTACTTAATGTCTCAACTGACCCTCTGAGAAGTGTCATTCCTCCTACCCTCACTAGGCACTAGAAAGTATAAAGGTTGAGACCACACAGGAACTTGCAGTTTCATTGGCTTGTTGACTAGGCTGCTCAGAAGACTGGTCGATTTGGGATTCTTAGTCACTTCCTGTGCCTCATCATTACATAACAACAGGAAGTGGTTTTAGTAAAATGGAAGCATTATGCAAAGTATTGAGCAAACAAGTGGAACATTATTTCATTTAACATATACTTTCATCACAAAAATAGTTGTAAACTAATATGGATATTAAAATGCTCCATTGATTTAATTGCAGATTTTCAAGGGGGGAGGAGTGATGGGCTTAAAGAATCCCACAGTAGCTGTGCTAATCACATTTAAGATGCATCAAGATGGGCAACTTAGATTAGAAATATGGCATTCATTTAAAAGCTGGTGAGTAATTTTATTTTAGATGCTGGTTTAATGAGGGCCCCTATAAAACTGATGAAAATGGAGGCTGTTTGATTAAATTTCCTTATTTAGGGGAAAATTAAGCTGGGTTTAGAGCTGATAGTTTAAAAATACCATCATTCATATTAGTAGTTAGAAATCTTCAAGCAACTAAACTCCTCAGCTGAATACTCTCTTAGGAAAGAAATTAGGGAAGAAGTCAGAGTAAGACATTGAGAAAACAAAAAAAATTCTGAAACTCATGTGTACTGGGACTGGGCAGTGGTACCTCTGCCACAGAGGCAAGGACTGGGGTGAGTCAAGCCCCCACTCCCATATGTGATGTGGGGGGTATTTCACGAGCAGTGGAGCAGGTCTGTAGGTGTCTGTCTTTCTCCCTCTCTATCTCTCTTCTCTCAGTTTCTCTCTGTCCTATCCAGTAAAAATAGAAAGAATAATGGGGGACAAGATAAAAGGCCAGTAGGTGTGGTGGATTCATAATGCCAGCACTGAGTCCCAGCGATTACCCTGGTGGAAATAAAAAATAAATTCATGTACACCTATATGCAGAAATTTTCTGTTTACAGTCAAATTAAGACTACACAAGCATTAGCGTCTTAGGCATGACTCTGAATCATTCAGGGATTCTAAATCATTGCCATGATTAAATGAACATTATTGTAATTAAGTCTAATAATAAAAAAATCCTTTATTTTCTAGACTGCAGGTAAATAATTTTCCTAGCTTATTTTCTAATTGTATTCATTTACTCTGTTTAGTATAAAAAGACTGATTCTGCACATAAATGTCTCATATGCAAGCTGGTGTTCTCTCATCAACTACAATAATTATTCAGGCCAGCAAAATAACTCACTTGGATAGTGTACTGCCTTGCTGTGTGTGCAACCCTGGTGCAAGCCCAGACCCCAACACACCAAAGCAGGTGTCAGTGCAGTGGTTTCTTTCCTGTCTGTGTGCCTCTCTGCCTCTATCTGAGAAAGTTAGAGCAAAGTCTGAGAGATGACCAGAAAAAAGAAAACATATAATTGACCATACACATATATTGCATCCATGAGCAAGAATTGATGGACCCCCCAAACAGAAATAAAATTGAGTAAAATGTCCTACAAATATAAATAATATATGCATTTCTTGAATATTTAGATGTCATATGTAATTATATGATTGACTATATGTATAAATGAATATAGATAAAATTATATCAATCAAAAACAGAAAAACTATTATTATTCAAAGTAGAATATATTTAAATCAAAAGTCTCATATCTATATCTTTTCTCCTCTTGTGTTACTTTATTTCCTTTTGTTTTCTTGCTTCTATAACTTGTATTAATGCCTTAAGTCTATGATAGGAAAAACAAACCAAAAAACAGTTTTACTAATTCATCAAGGCAAAATTCACCACCTCTCTGTCTCTGTTTCTCTTTCTCTGTGTTTCTCTCTCTGTTTCTGTTTCTCTCTCTCTCTCTCTCTCTCTCTCTCTCACACACACACACACACACACACACACACACACACACACACACACACACGCAGCATAGTCTATGGGGTTGGCTTGTAACTAGGTGGACTGTATTAGAGTACACATTCAGTTAACCTAGGACATTTAGTACCCTTAGCTTTATATCATAAAACTCATGTTTTTCATTTCCAGTAGGCTCTTGGAAGACAGTAACATATGCAATGAAACCTATAAGAAAAGACTGCTCTTTCGGTTGGTATGGCTTACTTTTTTAAAACTGTGTTTTCAGATATGTGGCAGAATCAATGTTAAATCTAAGTGTATTGATGTAAAATATATCTGTTCATGAAATAAATTCTGTTTGGTTACCTCCTTCTTCTAAAGCTGATTACAGAACTAGTGTCAATGCCATATTGGGTAATGTAAGATCTGGGGCCTAAAAAACATTACTTTTGTATATAACCCTTTATAGCTCTTGCTTTGATTTTTCTGGCCTTTATTTATTTATTTGTTTTTTCCTGTCGAGCTAACTTTAACAATACAATGATGTAGTAGTCCCAAATCAGCTTTTGTGAATAATACTGAGTTATAATTTCCCTGAGAGTTTGCAGTTGTATGTATAATATTTCCAACCCAGGAAAAGCAAATCATTGATAACTCTTTATTTGAGAAGCTAATTTTTACCCACTACTATCCATCATATTTCAAACAGTAATTCTTCTAAGCAGAGATTTTGTTTCTAGAGAAAAATATAGGATTGCTTCCAATTTCAGTGAAATACTTAAATCAAAATCTGTGTTGGATATGGGGGGGGGTGGATGATATACATTGAGGCTTACATATGTGCACACACAGCTACACATATGTTCTGTGCCGGACTGGAAATGCCATGAAAGGAGAGGGACTGTACCTATTTCTTACACTTTAGTAACTTTATCAGTAGCAGTCTTAGGACAAATGACATGTAGTGTATGTATACATATGCATTTATTACCTAAAGTATACTTAATATATTAGTTCCATGACAAAATATTAGATTTATCTCTACTATAGGAAAGTCACAACAAACAAAAATCTCTTGTTTAGAAAAATATATACTAAATGGACTATATGCTTAGAAAATTCCTTTTGTAACAAATCTGGACAATATTTCATCATAGAATATTATCTACTTTTTAAAAAATGTATTATATTTATTTATTGAATAGAGACAGGCAGAAATTGAGAGAGAAGGGGGTGGCAGAGATGGAGAGAGACTGAGAGATACTTGTAGCACTGCTTCACCACTCATGAAGCCTGCTCCCTGCAGGTCGGGACTGGGGGCTTGAACCCAGGTCCTTGTGCATTGTAACATGTACACTCAACGAGGTGAGCCACCACCCAGCCCTGAACATTATCTACTCTTTACATTTTTTTTTAACTTCACCTTTATAGGTTAAGCTATATAGACTAAATGTGTTCCTCTTGTATCATTAGACAATTTATTTGCATTTTCCCATTGAAAGCCCAGTGAAGGACTAGAATTTATTAGAACTTCTACATTCACAAGCTCTGACCTGGTGTATTTGTGTCAGTATAGATGAAATGTGGGTCCTTACTTCCTTCAGACCTATTGCTTCTTTCTGCACAGCTCCAAAACTGGTCTGTTACTAGAAGTCACTCATCCCAAATGTGGATGTTAACATCCACCAACTTGGCCAAATACAGATATTCTTTATCACAAAACTATACACACAATGGTAAAAGCAATTTGAACTGTGCATCATACATAAGTTGGGGGTTGGAGGGGGAGTGGGAAATAAATATTTTATCATGTTCACACAGGAAGGAAACTAAAGGCCATAAGATAAGTTAATAAGCACAGAAACAGGCCTTAACATATCTACTTCATGATAGCTCTGAGGTCAGATGCTAATTATATAGGATTGAGGCTTCCTAATGACCAAATATCTTTTTAACACTCTCTTTCTGATTTCCTATAAGAGTGGACCAGGTCTGGGTTTAGGAAGAATGGGAAGGCACTTAAGGATCTGTTCTTTAAATTTCACACACAAAGGCATAAGATTTAATTCTGTATCTCATCTTACTGATATTAAAGTGAGTAATCAATACATAGAGCAAAAGATCAGTACTGAGCAAGATTTATACATTACAGTGTTTATGCATAAACGTTTGCTCTGCTTATTGATTTTTAATCTATGAATTGCTCTATGATTACTCATAGAAAATTTAAAAAATGTAATGTCTAGAGACTGTAAATTAGAATTTGATATATCATTTAGAATTTCATTAGTGATAAGTCTCTAAGGTAGTGATTTAAATTTTACTTTCTAAATGTACAGATCTTAACCTGAGATGAAAATTTTTGAGCTGGTAGGCTTCAGAGAGAAGAAACTAAATTGAGATTAGTTTATTGGCCAGGTTGGATGAGATCTAAGTCCAGAGGAAGTAGCCAATGTTGTAAATCATGTTTTCCAGGATGAAAGGTTTAGCAGTTAACACAGTTAATTGAATACAAACCTAAGACTTCCTATAGATGTCTTATATAGTCTGGTTCCTGAGTTTCAATCAGATATGTATTCTTCTAGCATCTCAACAAATCAATATTGACTTTAGAAAATATTCATTAGCAGAACTATTGACCACATCTGTGAGCTTGGGATTCAGACCTAAGTATGTCACATTGCATAATGATGATATGTAACTAGGATTTAACTGTCTTACCAATGGTTTAGGTTCCTTTTTGTTTGTTTGTCTTGCTTTTGTTTTTTACAATCCATAAGTATCTTAGAGTATTTTAATGATGGATTACTTCCAACTGTGGAACAAGCTTTGAACATATTAATGAAGTTACTCTTCAAACAGATTGGAAACCAATGAAAATGCAAATTTCATCAACTTTCTTAATTTTGCACACTGCTCAGAGATATTCTTGAGTCTTCAAAATTCACTTTAGGCTCTTGGATCTCTTCTCACATGTTCACTTTTTCTATTTAAATTTTGAACAAATGTCTTTTTTTTTTTTTAACCTGTAGAGAATTTTCATTATTCCCATTGATCCCCATGGGAAGTTTCACAGTGTAGTGTTCATATTGTTGTTATCATTGCTTTTTTTTGTTCATGTGAAAAGGATTAAAGAATTCTTCTTCTGCCCATGAAGGTTAAATTTGCAGTACAAAAATCTAGCCATAAATCAATGAAGTAAATTCTGTTGTTTCTGTGCTGTAAGTCAAAATCTTGATGAAGTCTCACTCACACACACACACACACACACACACACACACATACACACTATAAAGTTGGAAGATAATTCTTGTTCAGTTATTTGTAATATGGAAGAGTGAGACTAAATCTTTGTCTAGTGGAAGTTGCTTTAAGGATCATTCAAAATTATTAACTTTATGCGTGTGTGTGAACATTGATTCACTGTAAGTTGGGCCAGGAGAATTTAAACCCTCTCCTGTCCATAATAAGCATAGCAATTCTGTTTTATACATTACTTTTTCCTCAGTTTTATACATTACAGTTTCCCCTTCATTGGCAAAAGAGTTCGGATTTCCTGTTTGTGACATGAATGTTATGTGTGCTGTGTTACCTGTCTATTCATCAACAAGGTTATTTGTGGCATTGTTTGTGAGGTAATAGATTCAATGGAAACGGTTGACAAGAAGGGTCTTGTGTAGACCACTCTTCCAAGAAAGGTCCCCCTCTATTCCCACATTGCTCATGGGATATAATACTGTTCTTGTACATCTTTCTGATGATTGTGCTCCAGGAGCAACCGAGATGGCTCAGGGAGGACATCTGGGAGCCGACAGAGCAGCTCGGATAATGAACTCAAATGGTCAGATCACCAAAGGGCCTGGAGTAGCACGGATTCTGACAGCTCTAATCGTAATCTCAAGCCCACCATGACCAAGACGGCAAGTTTTGGGGGCATCACGGTGCTGACCAGAGGTGATAGCACATCCAGTACCAGGAGTGCTGGAAAGCTGTCCAAAGCAGGTAGCTAATATTGGATAAATTAATGTCCATTAATGTTTTCTGGATTCTAAGCCACAGTTGTGATTCCTTCTGACTTCTAGAAAACTGCTAATGATGGTTTTAAGTAGTAAGATTGTTGAGAAGGCAGAAAATGCAGTCCTGCCTTTTGGTTTCTATGTGCCTAGGTCAAACTATTAACTTGTCTAATCTTTTGTTACCTTATCCATAAGGTGTAGACTTTAATAGGATGTCATTTTTATGCACTTTAGTAGATTCGTATATATTTTAAACTAATCATTTACAAAAAAACAACTACCTTGTTTTTTTTTTTTTTTGTGCATGGCAACTATTTAATTATTTAGTGTGATTCTGGACAAGTTTTTTTTTTTTTTGCCTCCGGGGTTATTGCTGGATTCCATGCCTGCACTACAAATCCACTGCTCCTGGAGGCCATTTTTCCTATTTTGTTGCCCTTGTTGTCGTTATTACTACTGTTGTCATCATTGTTGTTGAACAGGACAGAGAGAAATCAAGAGAAGAGGGGAGACAGAGAGGGGGAGAGAAAGACAGACACCTGCAGGCCTGCTTCACTGCCTGTGAAGCGACCCCCTGCAGGTGGGGAGCTGGGAGCTCGACCCTGGATCCTTACGCTGGTCTTTGTGATTTGTGCCATGTGCGCTTAACCCACTGCACTACTGCTGGACTCTCATTTTATTTGATTTTCTTTTCCTTTTTGTTGGGGGGAATTAATGGTTTACAGTCAATAGCAAAACACAGTAGCTGCTACATGTGTAACATTTCTCAGCTCTAACCCCTCACCAAGGTCCTCCTCCACCATCCTGTTCCAGGACCTGAACACTGCCCCCTAAGCACCAAAACCCCACCCCCAGCAGATCCCATTGCTTTGGTGCAATGCACCAAATCCAGCCCAAGTTGTGCTTTGTGTTTTCACTCTGTTCTTATTTTTCTACTTGAGGCCACCGTTTTAAATTTATAGAAACACTAACATGGATTATAATAGTCTGTAAAACACATTTCATGGTCTGCAGTCCTCACTCTATGCTCTCCCCATTATTTTTCAAATTACTTTCAAATGTTAACAATTAGAACACTTGGAAAAATCCTAGGCAGCTGACAGATGACCATTAAGTACCACTCCACGAATTTAAATTTGTGGTCTCGCTATCAAATTCCGTTTTTATTTTTTTGTTTTTTGTTTTTCTCAGAATTTCCAGTCACTGACTCTCAGAGATGATGGGAGTTGGGATTGTTATCAGTGATTGACCTCTGGGGGCGGACATACTTGTGGTGCCTGAATGAGGCTGTGGTTGCGATTGAATGACTAGTGTGATGATGTCAAGGGTGAGGCTGAAGCGTGGGCGTTGACTGGAAGTTAGACAGACATATGCTCTAGACTGGGGATAACTTTCCCAGCCATGTTTCACATTTGCTTGGTGGTTGTAGTGGTGAGTGACTCATTTTATTAAATCTAAGCTCACCATGCTAATGAGTTAATAATAATTACGCTGTTGATAATAAATATCTCCTAAGAAATTATCTTGTGTTTTCCTACATAGCAGAAAAATAATTGCTTTTAGTCACAGCCCCTACTATTCTTAAGAAGATTCAGGTAGGCTCACATTGCTTCTGTCATCTTTTTTACCAGTTGGTGAATTCGTGATTTCTTTCTCTAATTAATCGCTCTCCTGCTCCACTATTGTAGCAACTGAAGTAGAAAACAAAATGCACTGTGGTGCACTTAAGCAATTGTAAACGAAATATGGTTAAATAGTTTTAAATCTCTTCAGAATACAGAAACCAAGTGTCTTAAACGGTGCACTTAAAAATACACCGAAAGAGCTCTTAAGATTTTCAGTTAATCGCCATTTTTCCTACACCAACCCCCCGGAATCACTTCCAGAGCAGCACTCTTTGGAAATATTTAAAACACTTCCTAAATGCTAAAATGCCATGTTCTTTGAAGAATGATTAGGAGTTGTCAGTGCTTCAGATTTTTTTTTCTCTTCGTATCTAAAAGTGTTGCCATCTGAAAGCTTGTCAAGGTGGAGGAATAGAAAGGAAAAAAAAAAATCACGAAACTTAAAGGAGATCAAGATAAGTTGTCAAAACAAAGTTAGTTTCCTGAGACGGTTTTCTGAAGTCAAGTTGCCAGTTTTCCTGTCATGGAGTTTCAGAGCAGCAGATTTTCATTTTTTTTTTTTTTTTTTACATCATTGTTCCCAATGGAATTGGAAACTTTTTTTTTTTTTTTGACCTTTCAGAAACCAACTCTGGAGTTGTGACATTTAAGTTACTCTGTTCTTCCTCTAATTCTCTGTTCTTCCTCTAATTACACGGGTTCAGCCTTTAACTAGGTAATTTGAAGATGCTTTCCAGGTGGTAACATGCTTTCCTACATTTGGGGGGGAGGAAGTCTGTTACTGAAGTCTGAAGGTGTCTCGCTGTTTTTCTCCTGTTGTATCTTTCACCCTAAGCACAATGAATTCTCTCAAGGTGTCCCACACATATGTATGGAGGTAGATAATGACATTGAATTCTCATCCTTGCATTACAACTTCAGCTGTTTCTGGGGCATAGTGTTGGGGTTGAGAATTCATAGCATAAATAAGGTGTTAGAGAGATATCATAGTGGTTATGCAAAGAGATCCTTATTCCTGAGATTCCAAAGTCCCAAGTTCAATCCCCTGCACCCTCATAAAACAGAACAGTACTCTGGTAAAAGTAAATGAATAAATAAATACATAGATTAATAAAAAAATAATGGCAGGACATCACTTTTTTTTTTATACTAGCCAGCCTTCAAAGTATCATCCATCCCTCTTTATGTCAAGAGCAGGGCACCTCAACTCCATTTGTATCAGAATCACATGAAGTACTTTCTCATATCACATTTTAGAAACAGGTACTCTAGAGAAATAAGATTTCCCTTTTTGCTTTGTTCTAATAATTTTACATGAACTGGTAGCTTTAGTTTCTACATGCCAGGGTATACTTGGTGTTGTCCCCCCACCCACCCTGCTGAAACAAAAGTCAAGATAGTTTTTAAGGGGTAAAGTACAACAGCATTGAAATATGTTAGAGAGGTGATTTGCTGGTGGGATTAAGCCATCTGTGTTTGCTAATTGGCATTTGTGGTAGACCACAAAAACTAGAAGATAAGAGTATTACTTTTCCTGATGATTGCATTTCAAAAGGAGACTTCCTGGGTCTTAGAGATGTTACCAAGTTGTAAAACTGTAGGAAGCTGGGACAAAATTTACATCTTAAAGGAAACAAGATGCTCTCTGAAAGGGGAGGTAAAAGGCCAATAAATGATCTGGAAAGAAACTAGTCTAAGATGTCAACCTTAGCCAAACTGGACTCTAGCATCTTCATTTGGACTCCCATTGAGTCTGATAGTATCATTCTTCTAATTTCTTCACTGAAGCTTTACAACATTAAGCTTTTTTTTCCCCGGATGTTCAGCGGGGAAGCAATTACAAAAGCCGGACTTTCCACCTTCTGCATCCCACAATGATCTTGGGTCCATACTCCCAGAGGGATAAAGAATAGGAAAGCTATCAGGGGAGGGGATGAGATACAGAGGTCTGGTGGTGGAAATTGTGCAAAGTTGTACCCCTCTAATCCTATGGTTTTGTCAATGTTTCCTTTTTATAAATAAAAAATTTTAAAAAGAGAGAAATAAGAGACATAAAGACAGAGGGAGATGGTGAAAGATGCCACAGCAGAAACTCCTTTTCTCACCATATCAGGCTTGACCCTTGGATCACTGCAAAGTATGGGGGACACAGGACATTGTCCCTTTGTTCCTTTCCAGCTGGGGCTAGGGGAGGCACCTATGGTGGGAGTTAGAAGGAAAATATGGGAGGGACAAGATAGGCATCATGCTTTCATACTGGCCTGGAGCAAGCTCAGTTATGCTCCTTTCTGTTCAGTCCCTGTTCAGAAGCAGCTAAACACTCTTCTGCTGTACTCCCCTTTCCCACACAGCTCCCCCCAGGCTTCAACTGCAGGGGCTTCTAGCAGCATTCCATCTTGGCAGCTGCCCTCTAGGTCGACAGTCCTCTTCAGCTCCCAGGACCACACTCTAGGTCTGTAGGTCATAAATTTGCTCTATACTGTGGTCCTTAGAGTTTGTTGCCTGGATTTGAACTCAGGCCCTACCCAGGGCCAGGCAGTGATGCGCTCACAATACAGTATGCAAGGACCCAGGTCCCCACCTGCAGGGGGAAAGTTTCATGAGTGGTGAAGCAGGGCTGCAGGTATCTCTCTGTCTCTTTCCCTCTCAATTTCCTTCTCCCCTCTCAATTTCTCTGTTTCTATCCAGAAAGAAAGAAAGAAAGTGTGACCTCAGGCTCCCACCTACACTAAATGCACTTGGGAAACTGACTTAATGTCTGTGAAAATTAGTTGTAATAATTCACATAGAGTGACTAGCATGGTTCTTGTCACATCGATTTTCTGCTTAAATATTTCCCGTTGCTATCATAAAGCCTTTGAAAAACGAAACCAGAAACATTTTAATGTGCAACATCTAAATATTAAAGTTCCCAAATATCAGTTTCATTAAAAAAATTTTTAAAAGAATGTCTAGAGCAACTCTAGTCTTATACCTTTTGCTACTATTGTTTTTAATTTTTATTATATTTTAATTAATTATTTAACATTGATTTACAAAATTACAAAATAATGGGTGAAATTCCACACAGTTCCCACCAGCAGAGCCCTATGTCCCCATTCTTTCCATTGGAAACTTCTGTGGTTCTCCCAAGGTCACAGACATGGCTTGAATACTATCTCTGTATGTGTGTGTGTGTGTGTGTGTGTGTGTGTGTGTGTGTGTGTGTCCCCATTTTTCTTTATTAGGGGATTAATGTTGCTATTATTAGTATCTCATTTTGATTAAGATTCTCAGTCATACTGCCTATGTGTAGAAAAAGGCTCTACCTGATGCGAGATGATTGGTCAAAACTGGTGATAAGTACCCGCAACTCTGGTTCACCACTCATAAAGCCCCCCCACCCCCCAAGGTGGGAACAGGATTCAAACCTTGGTCCTTCCTTATACATGGTAACATGTGTATTTTACCTTGTACACCATTGCTGGGTCTCCAAAATACTCTTTTTTAAACTGTGTGCCAATCTTACTTTTTTTTTTTTTTAATAACCTCAGTTCAGTTAAGACATTTTTCATTACATAAATTACTCAGGGCAATGGGAGTTTTAGGCACTGATCTCATGGGCTCTTGGGTACCATTTACCAATTTATCACCCTAGAGACATGTAAGAAGGCTGACAAAGAATGTTTGCTTTTAATCTTTCTTTTCCCAGGAAACTGAAATATACGAAAAACACGTTAGCAAGTATTTCATGAAAATGTTATCTTATTTCAATAAAATAAAATGTAAGAGTGGAGATAGTTAATCTTGTCCTATAGAATTTCCCTCAAAAATGCTAATGATGAATTAATTATATGCAACTATACATTTCAGCGTAGAACTATAGTTCCCCTCCTGTTCTCTATGCTGTGTGACTTGTTGATCTGCAACTCTGTGGTAGGTTCTGAGTCTTCCAGCAGTGCAGGCTCCTCAGGATCGCTGTCCCGCACCCACCCGCCTTTGCAGAGCGCACCCCTGGTCTCAAGCATGGTGGCCAGTTCTCCAGGCTGTGTGTCTTATCCAGACAATGGGATGGGAGGCCAGGTGGCACCCAGCAGTACCAGCTACATCCTCCTCTCTCTGGAAGCTGCAGCAGGCATCCCACCAGGAAGCATCCTTCTGAATCCACACACAGGTTAGTGTATTTCCTCTGCTTTGAAAAGGATACAAAATCTGAGGTCTGCTCTTGAGTTTGCTCTTTGAAATTTACTTTAATGTATTTTTTTTCCTGAAAATTCCCAGGAGTGAGTACTTGGTGTTAGAACTGGTATGTAGGATCTTGATTTAAGGAGGGCAGAAATATAGGTCCCTGCTTGCAGTAAGGAAGTTTCAAAAGTGGTGAAGCAGTGCTACAGTTATTTTTCTTTCTCTTCCTCTCCTACCCTTTCCTTCTTAATTTCCCTCTGTCCTATCAAATAAAAATTAAAATAAAATTTGAAATACAAAATAGAAGTTTCACAGTGACTAGAACTAAGGGGCCTTTATTTGTAACTGAAAAAAAAAGTTGTCTCAAAATGTGTCTGAACTTGGTTTTGACTATTTGAATGGATTTCTTTTTTTTTTTATTGTTGTTATAGTTATTATTGTTGTTATTTATATGGTTGTTGTTAGGACAGAGAGAAATGGAGAGAGGAGGAGAGAGAAAGACAGACACCTGCAGGCCTGCTTCACCTCTTGTAAAGCAACTCTGCTGCAGGTGGGGAGCCGGAGGCTCGAACCGTGATCCTTACACTGGTCCTTGTGCTTCGTGCCATGTGCACTTAACCCACTGCACTGCTGCCCAACTCCCTCCTCCAAGGATTTCTTAGATCAGCTTATATTGATAAAATACAAGTAGATGAGAGTCTTATCAAAGTGATGGACACAAACTTCTCACGTATATATTTCTAGTAATAATTAGGAGATTCAGAGACACATATGAATCATAGTTTCTTCAATAATTGCCACATTTTTATAAAAAACAGATGGCACATTCTCAAGGCATGGTGTTTGAGACATTTAAAAAATGCAATGAGCTTGAGGGGAAAGAAAAGGCATACTCATTTTATTGAAAATAATTTTAAAACTTTTAGATTGGATACTTCTAAGGAGAATAATAAATTGTTCTTTTCTTAAAATCATTGTGAACAGTAGAATAGAATTTGAAGAAAATGCATTAATCTGGGCACAGATAAAAATATGATCTAACTTTGTTGACTTAGATTACTTCTCTTTTAATTGAAATGGAGGATTTGCAAACAGGAGCAAACAATAAATATTAGCTTTGAGTGATTTGTTTTACAAAAATTGTGGTGTTTCAAAAAAAACTCTACTTAGTATATTTTTAAATTTTTATTTATTTATTATGGGATAGAGACAGGAGGAGAGGAGGTAGAGAGGCAAAGGGACAGAGAGACCCTGCTTCAACACTTGTGAAGCTTTCCCCCTGCATGTGGGGAGTGATGTGCTTGAACCTGGCCCCTTGTGCACTGTAATGTATGTGCTTAACCGGATGCACCACTTCCTGGCCCCTCTACATTAGTATTTTAAGAGTGTAGTACACGCACATTATTTGCAGTAGTAGTATCGTTGTTCATATGCATGTAAAATTAGCATCTATGAGCTTTTCTGTAGAAAAGTAAAGTACTAGCTAACACAAAATTTCAATTTCTACTCTTTGGATTGAATCATGTATTGTTTCACAAAAATCTCCTTTGAAAAATAATACTAAGGAATTGTATCTGATAACGCGGTTTAACTGCTTCTCCAGACTCATGCATGAGATTTCACGGTCCTTCTCTACCTTTGCTGTGAACTCTTGGAGCCCACACCTCCCATTCTTTCCAATATACCTTTCTATCAAATACCTGCAGCTGGGTTGGATAATAGTAACCGATAGCATGTGACTGCCTTGCTTCATGTGTTAACGTCCCCTGGCTTCGTTTCCTTGTTTGTAGAGCATTTACAGGCTCTTGGTGGTGAGCATTTGCCTTTGACTACCTTGTAATGCTCCTAGAAGTAAACAAAATAGTCATAGGCACGGATACTCAGTAGTCACATGTTACTCAGTTATGCTGTATTTGCATTGCTGTGGATAGTGGAGCAATTTTCTAACTCATGCATTCTTTCTGAGAATATGGCTCATGTATAAACTGTGACTGATCAATTATCTGCCCTAAGTAGATATATTTCTCCAAGTACTTTAAGACTTGAGCACTAAAGTATATGCCAGTCTTTTATCTCCTGAATGAGACTTCCTTTACGCTCCTTTACACTTCCTTTACTAAGTACTAAATATTTGGTATATTGAACCCCCAACCCCACCACCATCACTATACAGATTCCTGCAGTTTCCCAGTACAGTCACTTTGTTTTTCTCTCAGCTGGTTCATTTCAGTTCTCAGGCATCTGGATAAGGTAGTTACTACAAGGCTCATTTAAAGTCTTCCTCACATAGCACGTCTACTCCTTGCAAAGCAAGCTTGAGTTTGACCTTCCTCCAGCTGTTTTAGACTCAAGACTCCAACTGGAAAATGTTAGCAGAAAATTCACTTTGTGCATTTTCTGTTCAGCTCGCTGTTATAAAGAGAAGCCAGCAGTCATTGGTATCCCTCAAGTACTTGTTAATGCCTGATGTGCTGCTTTGCCATCGTCTGGTAGAAATTCATGTGTTGACAGAAAGGCATGTTATCTGCAGAGATGTCACTTTGAGCAACCTTTTAAGTCTGGCTTCCCTTCAAGTGGTCCTGATGGGTTTCTATAGCACTGTACATTTTGTACATTTTTTTTTCATAAGACTTCCAAAATGCATCCAAGTTGTTACCACCTTTTTCTTCAAATACTATGAAGCTTTTGTGTATAAGCATATATAGATGTAGAATCTATCTCTGCAAGGTCTGAATTCATCCTGCTTATCCATAATCAATAACTCATTTATAATTTGATTGATCATCTTAAAGGGCTTGGGAAGCCACTTTCCTCACCTCTTGTTTTTCCTTTAAAATAAATATTCAGCAGCCAAGTACATGACAGAAATCCTTTGGTGTTAGGAACTAAGAGTGTTGACTATTTCTTGTTGGCATTGTCCTTGGCTTCATTTTCTTGTTAGCATCACATTTCTAAGTTATTTGTGGGGAAAGACCATGCTTTGAGTTTTCTGGGATTTCTTTCTTTCTTTCTTTCTAATTTGTTATTGTTCCCCTTTGGTCTTCAGCAGCTGTCATTCAAACTAATTGCTTATATTCACTTGTAATTGTATTTGGATTAGTACAATGGCAGAATAGAGAGAGGCTATCACTGCCTGACTTGAAAACCAATCTTCATCTGTCCTACCTCTCCTAGGAATTTTGTTCCCTTTCTTGGCATCCACCTTGCTCCTTTCATTTCCCTCAGTTTTTCCATATAAAATTCAACGTTTAACAAATGATCTCACTCATAGGTGGAATTTAAAAAGCAAGGCTGGCAAAGGATAACATTAAGATGACATTTGGATTGGGTGTGTTGTATTGCACCAAAGCAAAGGAGAAAAAGATAGGAGGGAGGGACTCTGATGATGGTGTATGATAGTGAAAAAAAACCGGGGCTTGGGGGAAGAGAATCTTGTAGGCACCTATCATGGGGGAGATGAGAGACTTTACCTAGCAACTGTTCTATAACCCATTAGCCCTCCTCCCTATTAAAGTGGGGGGGAAAATCAACTTTTACACTCACTTCTGTTTCTAGAAGAGCCTGTCATATTCTCCCCAAGCAAATTTGGAGTACTTTGCATATGCAGTTATTTCAAAACATTTTCTTCTTCTTGTTGGCCATACACTGATAATATTTCAGACAGAGATTTTAAAAATGTTCACTTATTTATGGTCAGTTTCCTACATTTCCTCAATGGTCGCTGAGATAAATAGAAGGTTAGTATAATAAGATTCTTCTCTTTTCTTTATTCATCTCTGTGTGCTTATGCTTGTCTGCCTAAGCAGAGTGAGACTAATTTTTGAAGTGGTTTCAAATGAAATTATTTTAAAGATGTTTTCAATGTTAGGTACTAGACAGATTCCACTTAAAAAAAAAGATTAAATAAAGAAAAGGAAACAAAGAGTTAGAATACTGCATGGACAAGAAGATTTTAGAAAATTGAATTTTTTAAAAATCTTTTACTAAATTGCTAGATTTCAAAGGGAAAAAAGTCACTGTAGGTTACAAATCCGAATGAGCTTACTTAAAAAAAGAAAAAGAAAGAAAGAAATGTATTTAAGACAGAAATGTAGCTAAAATTAAATGACAGTGATAGGAAAACAAGTGCTGATGAAGAATATTAAAAACATTCTTCTGAATTTAGCCATTGCTTTGCGAGTATAATTCTGGTATATTTGCTTTCCCATTTTGGCATATTGTGATTGGGTAGGAAACTGTTATCAGAACTTCTTGAGTTCTGGCAGGTACATTCATCACTATACAGCATTAGAAGCGTCTTCTGGGTACACACAAATATTTCTGGCCTGGGAATTTCTGATAATCATGCAATTTGCTAAGCTCCTCTCACAGTTTCTAACTGCAGTGAAACCAAGTATGCTGCTACTCTCTGAGTGATTTGCTTGGCATCACCATACCATTTAATGAAGTGGATCTCTGTACACAGACAGCATGTAGCTTTGGTCAATATGAGCATCTGTGAGTACCATATGCAGGTGTCAACACCACCTGGAATGAGACAGAGACTAGCTTGTCTCCAGTAGGTCCGCTTGTGGTTTCCTTTGAAGTCCTGATATTCTAATTTTTTTTTAACCATAGTTCTGTTTTCCCTAGCCATAAATGTAATTAAAATGAAACACTGAAACACTGTCCCTGAGTTCTTTCATTTGACATAAAATAGCTAAGTTGTATAACTCTTAACTTTATTTATTTATTTATTTATTTATTTATTTATTTATTTTTGCCTCCAGGGTTATCGCTGGGGCTCGGTGCCTACACTATGAATCCATCGCTCATGGCGGCCATATTTTCTTTTTCTTTTCTTTTCTTTTTTTTTTTTTTGGATAGGACAGAGAGAAATGGAGAGAGGAGGGGAAGACAGAGGGGAAGAGAAAGACTCCTACAGACCCGCTTCACCACTTGTGAAGTGACCCTCCTGTAGGTGGGGAGCCGGGGCTTGATCCAGGACCCTTTCTAGTCCTTGCACTGAAGCACTACCTGCGCTCAACCCAGTGTGCTATCGCCCAGCCCCCTCTTAACTCCTACATTATACCAGTGTTGTCTTCTTAAATGTCATGCCTTTTATTTATTTATATGTATTTTGTATAAGAATATTACTCCCTTTGGGGCACTTTTAACTTTTTCCCTCTCTGTTCTTTGCTGTTGGGAATATCCCACACATTATTGATGGTCATTGATTTTTCATCATATTTATTGTTAAAGACCAGAGCTGACTTTCTGGGCCGTTGCATGCCACTTAACTGGGATATACTCATAGATTACACTCATTCAAGACCTGTATATAAAAAGATGGAGATGATGTATGTGGGAATCATACTACAACCTGCCTCTGAAGATAAAGGAGACCCTCCTTAGAAACACAATTTCTTCCTAGGGATAATACTTCTTCCTTGCATTTTGTTAAGGTTTCTAAAAAAATTCCCATGACTTAGGTTTACTTGCCATTTGGTGTCATGGAAAATGAGTAGACTTTGGAGTCTTACTGACCAAGGGCATTTCCCAATTTGGGGGGAAAATTGGTTTGGAAAATTAACATCAGGGTCATTAGGTCAATTGTGAGGGTCATTTCCAATTACTATGCATTTCTGAATTTCTGAATAAGTTCCTGAGTCCCTCTGAACCCTCATTCTCCCTTCTCCACAGTAAAAATGAAATTGCTTATCTGTGGAGTTGGTGGGAGAGCTAAGAGCATATCTATTTGGTAACATCAGTCTTTTGGCCACGTTAGAAACTGATCTGTTCTCTCTTTTACCCCTCTTTTCCTCTCACATACTCTCCCTTGATTGTTGTCCTTTCCTCTCTTCCTTTCTAACAGACTTCATTTCTTCTTTTGTGACAGAAAATGCATCTTTTCTCCTCACAGACTCATTGTGTTTCAATAACACTTTTGTGAATAAAAATACTCCTCAAATAGCAGTGATAACAATAGCAAAACATTTGCAGGTTAGTGCAGGTGGCGTAAAGCACAAGGACCAGCTAAAGGATCCTGGTTTGAGCCCCCGGCTCCCTACCTGCAGGGGATTCGCTTCACAGGTGGTGAAGCAGGTCTGCAGGTGTCTGTCTTTCTCTCCCCCTCTCTGTCTTCCCCTCTTCTCTCCATTTCTCTCTGTCCTATCTAACAACAACGACATCAATAACAACAACAACAATAAAAAACAATAGCAGAACATTCCATTTTATCAAAAGGTAGTAGAATAAATATTTGCTTCACCATTAGAAACTGGTTATGTGTAAGTTTTTTTGCTATCACCTTTGAAACCTGTCCCCACCCCAATCCTCCATGCTGTGCCTATGTAGACAGGTGAATGGATATATGTGGTAGATTCTGTTGTGTATTATTTGTGGGACTTACAGAGATTCTATGGTGGTGAGAAGACTAGCCGAAACAAAATATATATATTGATAAAGTATAGCTGCAAGGAGCTCTCTGGAGTGTGATATGTGAGGTACAGGTAGCAAATTCCATGTCTTTGTGAAGATCCCTTCTCCACTGGGTGCGACTGCATACAAATGCACTTCACTTTGGCAGTCACCCTGAATATGGTGGATTTATTTATGCTTATTAAATTGCTTTGGGCTTATACTGTTACATGACTTGCCTGAATCAATCATAAGCAGTAATTGATGAAGGAACTGAGGTCCGGGATTTCACAGCCCTTAAGTTGGCTATTTATTTATTTATTTATTTATATTAGAGTGGTTCGTTCTTCCAGAGGAGAGATGGAGACACTCATCTAGAACACGCTCTGATTGCATTGCAGGCCAGCCCTTTGTGAATCCTGATGGAACCCCGGCAATATACAACCCTCCTACCAGTCAGCAGCCCCTGCGCAGCCCTCTCGTGGGGCAGTCCCAGCAACCACCACAGCAACAGCCCTCACCTCAGCCACAGCAACAGGTCCAGCCACCACAGCCTCCGATGGCCAACCCTCTGGTCACTCAGGTGAGCTGGTTGTAAGGGAGAGAAATTCTCTGAGGTGAAAGCCACACAATCCTCAGAGAGCATCAAGTAAAGGGGATACTTACTATTTGTGCCACCACCATCCACTCCAACCTAAAACAACAACACACACACTGGCTTCCCAGAGTGTGGACTGCAACTTTAGTTGAGAGAGAGATGAGTACTGTACTCAATAGCTTGCAATGATGAGGGGAAATGAATGTCTTTCTAGCTTTTGTTCTGGAGGGGCGTTAATGGTTTCCAGTATAGTCTTTAATACTCATCTCCCCTTGATGGGTGTGTAGGAGACATACCAGGACCTCAGTGTCTTTTCATCATGTCCTTATCTCTCCTTCCACAGAATCCTTTGCTTTTGGTACAATGCATCACACCCAGTCCATGTTCCACTGTATGTCCCCCTTTACTGTTCTTTATTTTTGAACTTCCATCTATAAGTCAGATCATTCGGTGGTATTGGTCTTTCTCTTTCTGATTTGTCTCACTCAACATGATGCCTTCAAGTTATGACCACAATGTGCCACCACCTTCTTAACTTACTTATTTGTCCTTGGGCATCTAGATTCCATTTTTATGTACCAGGGAGCTTTCCATAAGTAAACTCTTATATTAAATGTGTAGCCCTTTCAGGACTTGCTTGCACGCTTCCAACACAGATCAAATGTTCTTGTCTGCAAAGTCAATATGAAAAGTTTTATCGTGGAAAGAACAGACATAATTTTATTCATACATACCTTAGAGAGATGTAGAACTCCTTTCTGAGGAAACACACAAAGCTGAGATATGTCAGGTAGGTTTCTGGGGTGAGCCTTGTTTTTACAGCTTTTCCTTACTTCTTACTCCTTGGGTAATAGTTTAAACCCAGAGGATCTAACCAACAGCAACAACATGAGAAACATTACAATACACAGAGGGCTGGTCATCATTGGCAAACAAGCCTATGAAAGGCTGGCTGAGCTGGTATCGTCAGTTTGGCTTTCTGTTGGTGACTTGTTCCCCTGTACAGAGTACACTAAGCCAAGAGAACTTGTAAGGGACATTGATGTACTTAATATGGGACAGTTCTAGGGGCCAGGCGGTGGGGCACCTGGTTAAGTGCACACATTTCCAGTGTGCAAAGGACCTAGATTCAAGTTTCTTGTCTCCACCTGCAGGAGGAAAGCTTCACGAGTGGTGAAGCAGGGCTGCAGATGGCTCTGTGTCTCTCCCCCCGTCAATTTCTCTCACTCTCTATCCTATAATTAATAAATAAATAAATAAATAAATAAATAAATATTTAATTTAAAAGAAGTTGGAACAGTTTTCCCTGTAGAATTTCAGCCTCCAGTGCTTTCCTGACTAGCTTTTTTTTCCCCTCCCAGTCTGTCCAGGGGATGCAGACTTCCTCCCAGTCAGTGCAATACCCAGCCGTCTCCTTCCCACCCCAGCACCTCCTGCCTGTGTCTCCAACGCAGCAATTCTCCATGGTACAATAGTGTGTGTGTATGTGTGTGTGTGTGTGTGTGTGTCCTGTGTGTGTGATTGTCTTATTCCAGAACAATTCGACCCATTTCCAAAAAGAAATGGTTTTCTTTCTACTATCTGCCTCACATTTAGTACAATTTTATAGTCTTAAAAGAGTTTAAGATACTAGGCAGGAATTGAATGTTCCAAAGTTGGAAGTCAAGAAGAAGGGGAGGATGGAGAAGGGGGGCGGATATTGAGCTGTGAACTAGATGTGAGGGCTTGGAAAAATATTTTAAAGTCAGTGTCAAGATGGTGAGCACCATGACACTATGTGTCAGGTTTAGATGCTCTCCTCAGATCCCAATACCCTATTTTATTTTATTTTAATTCAGTTAACTAGGTTCTTCTGCACAATAGGGGCATGAAATCAAGTAATTAGTGTCCATATTAATAGTGTCCATTATTAATAAACAAATACTCCCTGATATACAATGGAAATTGTATCTAGCTTGTTGCTCACACCAACCTTTACTCCATCTTTGAAACAGTGATAAATGAAAAATGATTGAGTCCTTCTGCCTGTTTCTTTTCAAAAGACAGAGCCTATGGTTATGGCTGGGAGACCAGCTGACCATTCAGGATGAAACACCGAGCCTTCTGAATCTCAGAGCCAGTTTTAAGAGCCCAAGTCCTCAATAAAAAAAGATAAATTCTTGTTTCCATTGAAGGGAGATTTGGGTCCAGTTTCTTACTGTCTGTGTTACTCTGGATGATTAAATCATTTGTTCTTGTTATGCTCTCTCATTCTGGATGGAGAGTTCCTTTCTTTCTTTTTGTTTTCTTTCCTCTGTCATAAAGACAAGCATGTGATCTGTCTCTGCATCCTCCATCTCCAAACTAGTATTGCTGATTTCTCCTGCTGTATTTTCTGTGGCTTTCAGAGAGATGACGTAGCCACACAGTTCAGCCAGATGAACTTGAGCCGGCAGTCCTCAGGAGAGACTCCAGAGCCCCCATCAGGTCCTGTCTATCCAGCCTCCCTCATGCCACAGCCAACCCAACAGCCTAGCTATGTCATTGCGTCTCCAGGCCAGCAGCTTCCTGCAGGGGGGTTCTCAGGCTCTGGGCCTCCCATCTCCCAGCAAGTCCTGCAGGCTCCTCCTTCACCACAGGGATTTGTTCAACAGCCTCCACCTACACAGGTGAGTGTGCTTTCCCCCTAATATCTGCTATCTATAGCTGACGTGTGGTGCATTCTGACCTCTGTATTTCAAGTAGAATATTTACCAGGTTAACCCGGCATGCCCTTCTGGTCTATACTCATATGCCTTATCTATAGAAATGAGGCTGTCCTCTTCAAAATTTGTGCAAAGTCCTGCCTCACAAAAGTAATGAAGCTGATCCATCTACCTATAGCACAAGGGGTAGGGGATGTCTATTCCATTTTCCAGTCTGTTGGTAGAGATTTTAAGAAAACATTCCCGGGGGTCAGGCGGTAGCACAGCAGGTTCAGTGCACATAGTGCAAAGCTCAGGGACAGATGTAAGGATCCCAGTTCAAACCCCCAGCTCCCCACCTGTAGGGGGGTCACTTCACGGGGCAGTGAAGCAGAATTGCAGGTGTCTATCTTTCTCTCCCCCTCTCAGTCTCCCCATCTCTCTTCATAAATTGTTGGATAGGATCCAACAACAATGACAGCAATAACAACAGCAATAACTACAACAAAGCAACAAAAGGGAAAAATATAGCCTCCAGGAGCAGTGGATTCGTAGTGCAGGCACTGAGCTCCAGCAATAAAAAAACCTGGAAGCAAAAAAAAAAAAAAAAAATGAAAAGAAAAGGAAAGAACAGAAAACTTTCCCTCCATGTGATGTGTGTGATGCCCGGTTCGCTCATCATCCGCCTCACAAGTAAAGCCATATGGGACTTTCAACTCTCTCTTGCTGTTGCTTTGGAATTACATTCTTTCCTTTATTAGCAATTCATAAGTATTTTCTGGAGTTAATCTGGTGCCCCAGTCGAGTATGACTATAAAGGAGAAAGCTAAGCTGACATCTACTGTCCTGTGTGTTCCCTGGGGTTGGGGGGGTGGCGGGGAGCAGAGCTCACATGGGCTCTCACAGGTAACCATTAATCATATTTAATTGACTTGAGCATGTAAGACACCACAGATCACTGATTTTTACTGTCTTCTCAAAGACTGATTATGTGTTGGTGTTCACCACTGAACATCTCTGGTTGTCTCCTGGGCATCCCTTGCAGAATATTGCAAGTGATTACTGTCAAGATGTAAAATGCACAAAAGCATTTTCTGGTCCATTTTCAAGGCACACACTTCCCAAGCAAATTCTATCCTAATTATGAAATATTACATTGGATGTGCTGTTTTTAAAGTACAGTGTTGCCTTTGTGTCATTTGTTTCACTGCCTTAACATCTTGAACAAATTATTTTCTTTTCAAGCCCTGCAAAGCCCTCTGCCATAACTTAATCTTCACTCAGATGTGCATTTTGTTTTGAGCGATTAATAGTTTGTTCCCACTAGTGTGCTTCCAATAGTTCATTAATCAATATTCTATTGCCATCCCTGTGGTGTCTCCTCACTACTAGAATTTAAGGAGCTGTGAAAACGTATTTAAAGTAGGAAATGCTTCATTAATATGTTAATTATTTTACTAATAAATTGCATACTTTAAGTTTAGTTATTGGGAAAACTAGTTTTAACTCTTTTAGACTAAAAGATATTTATATATTTTCACCCATTTCTTCTGTCAAAGAGAAACTTAGCAGAATATTTCATTAAGGACTCAAAAAAAATCTTCCCTTGATGAAGGAATTTCAGTACTATAGCACTGCAGGAACAAAGGGGACTCAGAACCCCTGGTGTGTCTTTGACAGAAATGCCACCATTTCCTCCTCAATAGATTTTAAAAATACAGAGACAGGGGGACAGGAAAAAACAGACAGAACAGATGTTCATGCTTCATGCTAAGTCTGGACATCTTGAAACTTTTTAAAAATTTCTTTTTTTATTATTAATAATGATCAACAGGAGTATAGGATAAAAGGTGTACAATTCCACAAAATTCCCACCACCAGAGTTCCATATCCCACCCTCTCCATTGGAAACTTCTTTTTAAAAGAGCTACAGACACAAGTATAGGATATCATCCATAGTGACTTTATAATTTTTTGAAGTATATTTACTTATTCGATAGTGACAGCCAGAAATTGAGAGGAAGGGGAGGTAGAGAGGGAGAGACACAGAGAGACACCTGCAGCATTGCTTCACCATTTGTGAAGCTTTCCATCTGCAGGTGGAGACCGGGGTCTCGAACATGGATCCTCGCACATTGTAACAGATGCGCTCAACCAGGTGTGCCACCACCCAGCCCCTTATAGTGACTTTCAGTTTCATAAATATCATAAACTTTAATTATTAGGAAGATAGAACGATAAAAAGAAATTTCAAGATATGGTCTCTGGGCATGTGCTAAATTTATGCAAAGAATAAACCTACTTAAGAACCCTGAAGGTCAAGTTTGTCTAACTCATTACCTGTGTATGTCCACCGAAAAGGGAAGCAGGAAATATGGTTCAGTGGGTTTTGAAGAAGGGAAGCAAGATACCTGGTTTTTTTTTTTTTTTTTTTTTTTTTATAGTTTCTTCTCATTTGGTGCCTTTCTCTCCAAAGCTACTCACTGTTTTATTCTCCAATTTAAATATATTTTTAAGTATATACATTTTCTCCAGTAGGGGCTGTTCATGATCTCTCCTTCCTTCTACTATTTCATACTGATACTTTCAAGACTTTTCTGAGTTACTTTCCCTCCCTCTTCAATGACATTACTCTATAAGGAGAGAAGATGCTAAGCCAGGTGCCTGTTTCCCAGTTGCCTGGAGACTTCAGTTCCTGAGAGCTTCCTGGTGCTTCTCCTTGGATAAATTCTGAATGGAAAGGGCCAGAGCTTGTCAGGGGGTCACAAACAGAACTGGCCAATGAGTGAATAATAAAAATGAGGCTTTTAAAAAAAAATTTAAACATTTTGGGGTATCAGGAGATCTGGACTTAAATTGCTCCAGACCAACTTTTGCAGATAGAAACAAGAGACAGAGCGAGAGGACATCACTACAGCACTTGAGTCCTCCGGTGTCGTAAGGTCTAGGTTCTAATTGAGGTTGTAAGCATGGCATCGCAGGTCTCTCCAGATGAGCTCTCTTGCCAGCCTAAAGGATATATATATATTGTCACTAGGGTTATCACTGGGACTAAAGGCCTGTAGGAGAAATCTACAGCTTCCTGTGACCATCCCCTATCACCACCACTCCCTTCCAATTTTGTTCTTTTCTTTTGTTAGAGACAAAAAATAAGAGAGGAAAGGGAGGAAGAGATAAAGAGAAGGGCTGGGTGGTGGCACACCTGGTTGAGTGCACAAAATACAGTGCACAAAGACCCGGGTTCGAGCTCCCGGTCCCCACTTGCAGGGGTAAAGCTTTGTGAGTGGTGAAGCAGGTCTACAGGTGTCTGTCTCTCTCCCTATCTCTCCTCCTCTCAATTTTTGGCTGTCTCTATCCAATAAATAAATAAAGATAATATATATATATTTAAAAAAGACACCTGCAGCACTGCTTCACCACTCTTGAAACTTCCCCTGCCCCTGCAGGTGGGGACAAGGGTCTTAGATACAGGCTGATGTTAACTTGTCTTCTCTTCTCTGCCCTCTACCATGTGCACCATTGCCAGCCCTCCTAAACAGTCTTTTTTTTTTTTTTTTTGCCTCCAGGTTATTATTGCCAGGGCTCAGTGCCTGCACCAAGAATCCACTGCTCCTGGAGGCTATTCTTTTTCCCTTTGGTTGCCCTTGTTGGTTATCCTTGTTGTAGTTATTATTGTTGTTGTTGGATAGGACAGAGAGAAATGGAGAGAGGAGGGGAAGACAGAGAGGGGGAGAGAAAAATAAGACACTAGCAGACCTGATTCATCGCTTGAACCAGGATTCTTATGCCAGTCTTTGCACTTTGCACCATGTGCACTTCACCTGGTGTGCTAACACCCGGCCCCCTTAGACAGTTTTTTTATTACTATTTATTTACTATTTTTTTATATTTTATTAGCACTCGGGCTATCACTGGGGCTCAGTGCCCGCGTGACAAATCCACAACTCATAGCAGCTCTTTTTTATGTTGTCTCGACTAGAGAAGTTCTCAGCTATTACGCTCTGTAGAATGCTTACTTATACATTCCTTCTCTTTCTTCCTCTGGTAAACCAATAATGCATATATTATTTCCCTTGAAGTCATCCCATAGGTCTCTCTTGATGTTTTCAGTATCTCTTAATCTCTTTTTGAGATCTCTTACTTCTTTTTTAGTTTTCTCTAATTCTTCCTTGATCTTGCTAATTCTGTTTTTAGCCTTATTTATTCTCTTCTCTCTCCCTTCTACTGTTTTCTGGAGTTCATCTATTTTGTTACCCTGTTCTGATATTGTTTTAGCTTTTTCAGCTAATTGTGTTCTTAGCTCAGCTATTTCAGCTTTCAGCTCTCTAATAACCTTGAGATAGTTAGTGTTTTCTTCCAGAGTCTCATTGTTTGTTTCTGCATTTCTGATGATAATTCTTTCAAACTCGTTACTGACACCTGTGACTATTTCCTTAACTAGCCTTTGGATGTTGACCTCATTATTTGTGGTTCAACCTTTGGGGGGGGGTTTAGCTGGACTTTTATCCTGGTTCATTTCTCCAATATTTCTTCTTGTTGGTTTAACCATTCTATATAGTATGTTATGAGGTCCCTCTCTCAGTACTTTTCAAATTACTGATTACACTTGCCTGGATTGACTTGTGTCTAAATAAGGTACTTAAAAGAGTTCACAGTTGTGGAAATTGACAGTTGTTTCAATATTATTTCCATCCCTGAGGTGGAGCACAGTGACTGTTCAAGCCTCTTGTTTTCTTTTTCTTCCCTGTAGGCTATGGGAGAGCCTGAGGGCTTTTAAACTCTAAGTAGGCTTCTTAGCTTAATTACTCACTCCTGACCAACAGATAAATCAGGGATTGTGGGGGGAAGATAGCACAGTGGTTATGCAAAAAGACTCTCTCTGGCTCAATTCACCTTCTCTGCCAAGCCAGGCAGCACTGCTGGGCACTGTGAGTTTCTAAACAAGTCCCGTTTATAGTTTATAGGTTCTGAGGCAATTATTCACTATTTTCTCATCAGGAGAACAATGTGGAAAGCCTCCCGCTATATAGCCCCACTGCTAGGCCACCGAGGTGTAGATCTTCTCCTGAGTTTTCTGTCCTCCATGTCAGCACAGGTCCTCCCCCCTCCTGCTCCAGCCTCTGAGGGCAGTAGCAATGGAGACTCACAGTTGCATTTGGTGAGTCCCAGGGGAGTCCTCTCCTCCCTTTGGCAGTCTTTTTGTTAATAAAACAGATTGGAGGTGGTGCCTCAACTGGTAAACTGCTGGAGATTGGAGGTGGTGCCTCAACTGGTAAACTGCTGGACTGTTACTGGCCGCTCAGTCTCTCCTTAGGCTCCTCTCTGTCCAGGAGCCACATGTGTTACTCCCCTGTGATTTGGTGGGTTCCTGAAGTCGTTCTAGTCCTGTCTTGTTGTGGTCCCAGGTGGTCTCCTTTGGTGTTCCTAGTTGACCTGGGAGAGGAGAGGAGAGAAACACAGCTGCTGCTGCTCCATAGCCCTCCTCTGAAAGTCTCCCTATGGCTCCCCCCCCCCCCATTCTTTAAGACTGCTTTTATTCAAACTATTAGTGCTCATGCAGAAAAATTTCAAGTATTTGATCTCTGTCTCTCATCCCTGATTTCCATGTTTCCTATCAAATGTAAAAAAGAAATACCAAACATACTCGTAAGCTTACATCTAATCAAAATACAGTCTCACCTTAAACAAAAATGTTCTTCTCCCTAAAAATCATATAAATATAATGCTGATTAATGAGATTAGATAAGAGTTGTCCTTACTCTTAATATAAGAAAGCATCTGATATATTATGGTAATAATGTCTAATAGCTACACAATTTACCAGAGCATAAAAAAATACCCCATTATTCCTTCAGAATTATTTGGGATTTCATTGATATAAATTGCCTTTTAAAATAAGAGAGAAAGAAAAGAAATTGTAAGGTCAAAAGAATCCCAGCAATACATAAAATAAATCTGGTACCAGATACTGAGCCATGTTTGCTTCAGGCCTTTACCTTGAGTATTTATATCGTTAAATGAGAATCACAGTTCCTAGTGATTCCATATGATTAAAGAACCACAGACCCACAGACTAAGTCATCATTTGTTCCTCTTTCCTCTTAAACAGGGAAATATGCTGTATATGATTCAGTATTTGGACTGAAATAGAAAAAGTATTCCCTATTAATATAAGCAAGTCAGAACATAAAATTGCTGTGAGAATCACAATCCTCACACAGGTGGTTCATAAGTTTATGAAATTATGTATGTAACATATACAGTCTACATGCTGTTGTGCCTCTGTTTATACAGAAAGATGGTAGGTGAAAACTCAGAGCCTTGTAAATAAAAAAAAAAATACTAAGATTAGCAGAAAAAAAATACCTTAATATAAAATCTGAAGTAGGAAAGGAGATCTTTTCAGATCTAGTTTCATTAGATCTGAATCTCATTGTAAATACTTAGAATCTTTCTGTGTTCTCAATCATTAGAAAGTGATAGAAGGTGACCACAAACAATTGATTTCAAATAGATTTCCCTGTTTAGACTGATTATAAATCTTTAGATATTAGCTCTTTGCCAATTATTCTGTGTAAAGTCTGTGAAAAACTTCTTGTATAGTTCATAATTTCATTTTCCATTGCTCTAGGACAAGAGATAAGTAGTTTTCATATCTCTTCAGTGCACTCATGAAGTTAGATGGATTTGAAACTACCAGATGCTTTTGTTATTATAGATGAGTGTCTTTCATTCTCATTTCTTGTTAAAAATGTAAAACTCAGTGTCTTCAGACAATCATTGTGATGCTCATGGCTAGGTCACCCATTTGAGCAAGACTGGGAGGGACTGGAGGACCCACAATGACTGGGTTCCTCAGTGCTCCACTGGCTTCCTTCAGCAGGACAGCCTGGACCTCTTTTCTGTGGTCTGGGCAGATGAGAAGATTACTGGCCTTCTTGTGAGTCAAGATTAGAAGCTAAGGGCATCCTTAAGAGTTAGGTTTGTAGGGACCAGGCGATAGCTCATACTATAAAGCATAATCTTACTCTCTGTGAAGCCCTAGGTTCAAGCACTGACACCACGGGGCACCACTGAAGACGCCATGTCTCTTTCTGGTGCCCCCTCTCCCTCTCCCTCTCCCTCTCCCTCTCCCTCTCCCTCTCCCTCTCCCTCTCCCTCTCCCTCTCCCTCTCCCTCTCCCTCTCCCTCTCCCTCTCCCTCTCCCTCTCCCTCCCCCCCCCTCTCTCTCTATATATATATCCCTCTATCCCTCTATCCCACTCTCTCTCCCTCTCCCTCTCCCTCTCCCTCCCCCCCCTCTCTCTCTCTCTATATATATATATATATCCCTCTATCCCTCTATCCCACTCTCTCTCCCTCTCCCTCTCACATACACACACACACAATCTCTACCAGGGTTATCACTGGGTTTTGGTGCCGATGCTAACAGTCCACTGCTTCCAGTGGCCATTTTTCCCTCCCCTTCTTTCTTTCATTTTTAAAGTTATTATTATTATTACTTGCTTTAAAAGTTTGTGGGGGGTGATCATATTGGTAGGATCAGGGTTTTTGTTGTTGTTGTTGTTGTTTTTGTTTGTTTTTACCAGAGCACTGATTGGCTCATGCTTATGGTGATGCAGGGGGTGAACTAGGACTTCAGAGCCTCAGGCATAGAATCTCCTTGTACTATGCTATTTACTTGCACCTTCTGTCTTTCTGCTTTATTGGCTAGGACAGAGGAAAATTAAGAGGGGGGAGAGAGAGAGAGACTTGCAGCCCTGCTTCATTGCTTGTGAGACATCCTCCTTATAGGTGGGGAGTGTGGCCTCAAACCTAAGCCCTTGGGCATGGTTATCTGTGTACTCAACCAGGTACACCACCACCCAGTCCTCTCTTTATCTCTAAATTAAAAAAAGAAAAGTAGTAGAGCCTACTAAGGAGGCTACTCAGTAGTGTCATGCATGCAGGAGGCCCTGAGTTCATTCCACTGAGCAAAACATAAAAAATAAATCAAGTTTGCAAGTCTCACAAGTTATTTTTCCTGACCTATGGCATGGATCCATTTAAGTCATGAACTCAGCTCAACAAGAATTTGTGGACTAGGCATCACTGACTCATAGCAGGAACAGAGTTAATATAGGTAAGGGGGGGCAGAGTTTTCAATGACTGACTATAATCTACCATAGTCATATCATGCCTTAACAATCACAGTATATTACATGCTCAAAAAAATGTTGCTTAACATAGTTCTCAACTCCTTGCTCTTTTCCCCTCTTCTTCTGCAGATGTCTGTATACTATTATCCATCTGGCCAGTACCCTACCTCAGCCACACAACAGTACCGCCCCATGGCCTCAGTGCAGTACAGCGCTCAGAGGGCTCAGCAGATGCCACAGACAGCACAGCAAACAGGTACACAGAAACTGTCCCCCACTTCCTGCTCTATCTCAGTGGTTCTGTACAGAAATCTCCCAGCTGTCCTTTTTAGTTAACCATCCAACCTTGGCAGTTTGAATCAGATCATTTCCCAGAGAAGATAATGGAGCTTTGGATTAACTTTGTAGAGAAAAGTAGAAAAGAGTACAAGAAAGTGAAACCCATGCCACTCCAGCATCCCAGGCTTGCATGCTAAACTCACACATTATTTCTGGATCCTCCCAGCTTGTTTTACAGTTGAGAAGCAACCATGACCTTACCTTCCCAGTTCATTCCCTTTGTTTCCCTTTCCACTTTGAGAGGAGAATCCCCTTTGTTCTTAAGACAGAGGAAACTAAATTAGGCTGTTTCCCTTCTCAAAAAAACAAAAAAAAACAAAACAAAAAAACACTGACTTTAGAAGAAACTCAGACACTGCAGCCCATGCCCTGCGGAACGCTTGACGCCATGGCTCACCTTCTCCATGGCCACACATCTCCTGCGTGGAACTCTGGCAGCCACTGTGCAGTGGGAAGGGGGGCCGAGGCACTGTACGAGAGTGAGTAGCAGGTCTCACAGTGAACCGGTCTCTTTCCCTACTGTGTCACACTCCTATGGGATGCCATTACCCAGAGAGCAGCAACCCAGCAGGGCAGAGTGACTTGTGCTAGGGAGAGGTTTGTGTCCTTCCTTCTGTCACACTGCAGTGAGAGCTGCTAACTGTCATGTTGAAGACCACCTGGCTGGGGAAACTCTGCTTTCCAGGTAAGTAGGTAGCACGGGCTTCCCACTGTGGCTTATCAGTGGCCGCCCCACCTTCTGATTTCTACGCTGGAATAGATGTATGCGCACATATAATGTATATAGATATGCACACAAGTGCCGCGCCATTTTTATAAGCAGTGCAGAAACCACAATCCTTGCTGTGGATTAATCCCAGTAACAGGAATCCTAAGACTACTAATGCTGACACTGCTGACATTTCATCAGATTGGAGAAATAATTAAATCCCTCCATATTATGGAGAGCTACACTTGAGTTCATTTCATGACCTACTTAAAGTCTATGGGAGAATTAGAAAGACTTCCATCCATCCAGACTTTGTCTTGTTTCAATGCTGTGTTCATTTGGGAAAGAATATATATATATATATTTGACCTTGGAAACAACTATACACTTTTACAGGGATGAGAATATAAGATAGTTTAAAGTGATTATCTTTTAAACAGCATTTCAGCAATATTTTCTCTGATTGTTGGAAAATGTTACTATGTCTGTCATTTGATCACAACTGTAATTTCAGTTTTGATACATAGCCTAGTAACGTGCTGTTTGTATTTTGAACTCCTGTTTTCTCTGGCTAATGTTTATCAGAGATAAATTGTAATCTCCCACCCATGGGTTCTGAGGCTATATACTGTAGTTTTCTTCTTGGTTGCCAATGCATCTGGAAGATGAAAAATGAAAGGCTCTAATTGTAATTTTCTTTTTACAGTTTAGCTATGTGTTATATTTTTTAAAGATATGTATTTATTTATTTATTCCCTTTTGTTGCCCTTGTTTTATTGTTGTAGTTATTATTGTTGCTATTGATGTTGTCATTGTTGCATAGGACAGAGAGAAATGGAGAGGGGAGGAGAGAAAGACAGACACCTGCAGACCTGCTTCACTGCCTGTGAAGCGACTCCCCTGCAGGTGGGGAGATGAGGCTTGAACCGGGATCCTTATGCCAGTCCTTGCTCTTTACATGCTGTGCTACTGCCCGACGCCCCGTCATCTTGTTTTTATAAAAGAGATGATTTATACTTGTGTTAAAGCATAGCTTGTATCCAAGAATGTGACAACAATTATGTTGAAACTTAAACATATAAACTCTAAATCTATTTGAGGGGCAGAGATGGTTGAATGGCGTTGTTAACTGGGTAACAGAATGAGGTTTAGAACAAGAACAAGCCTCTGGTTCCCCACTGACTCTTCACTTGTCTCACTGATAAGTGTCAACACAGGGGATAATTATCTGTAACAGTTTTCATTCTTAAAAAGTAAAAGAAAAAAAAAAACATTGTGGGAGGCTTTAGAGATGCAGAATCCCCCTTCCCCACCTCAGAGGCTTCTGACTGACCCAACTGCACTCCATGGCAGGCACCCTGGAGATGCCCTTCCTGAGGCAGGTAGGATAAGGATACTGTAAGTAGAAGAACACACTCTAAAACAGCATGATGCTCAAAATAGAAGCAGGTACTGCAGGTTGTCGAAGACATGAGTGAAAGTTTATGTGGTCCTCAGGGGGATGGGGGGGAAGGAAAGGAAAATGGCATATGAACAGCTTCTTCCTTTAGAGTGAAATGATACATATACAGACTGAGACCTTGAAGCATCTAATTAGTTTCTGACCGCCATACCTGCTGTCAGTTCACTTCTCATAATAATGCTCAATTTATGGAATGTTTGGGAAGTCAGATAGTGCCCCCAACACCATAGAGAATTATCTCCACTTATAAAATCCAGACATTCTTGCTTATCTGACCCTGAAGTCCTAAATCCTTCATCATTTAAACCTGCCTATGGACCAATTTAGCATGGCACCTGCCCAAAGTGATGCCTTGACTTACCCATCTCCTTTCTCCTGCAGTCTTGATCCCTGGGATCTGCTTTCTCTCCATCTTGTACTGAAAAATAGATTGCACGACAGGACTAAGAATTAGAATGAGGAAAAATTATGACAGTAGTATATAAATGAGATTTTTAATTCCATTTCTTGCCACTATTAATCAGTGAAAAGTGTCTTTTCCTTTGTCTACATTTGTTGAAGTAGCATCGAAATCTCTGTCATTGTATCTTTGCTAGGTCTTAAAGTTATGCACAATGACTTTTTATAAAATAATTTGGATATATAATTGATTAAATAGGACACTTGTCTTACACTGAAGCTGAGGCCAATGAGGTCTTCCTCCTCTATTTACCTGTTGGTGTGAAAGGTTTTGAGCATGTGGAAGAAAAAGTCAGTGCTGATGATCATTATAAGTACATATCATTACATAGAGAAAATGAATAAATGGTAGCCTGAGTATCATATCTTGGATATGATATGCATATCATAGCTACACATATAATACTTTTAACATATAGCTATGTTAAGTAGAAAAACTATTGCTATAATTTTATTTATTTATTTTTATTTATTTTTTTTTTCTCCTCCAGGGTTATTGCTGGGCTTGGTGCCTGCACCATGAATCCACCGCTCCTGGAGGCCATTTTTTTTCCCCCTTTTGTTGCCCTTGTTGTAGCTTTGTTGTGGTTATTATTATTGCCCTTGTTGACGCAATTCGTTGTTGGATAGGACAGAGAGAAATGGAGAGAGGAGGGGAAGACAGAGAAGGGGAGAGAAAGATAGACACCTGCAGACCTGCTTCACCACCTGTGAAGCGATTCCCCTGCAGGTGGGGAGCCGGGGGCTCGAACCGGGATCCTTATGCCAGTCCCTGTGCTTTGCGCCACATGCGCTTAACCTGCTGCGCCACCGCCCGACCCCCTATTGCTATAATTTTTTTAAAAACTTTGTGTATTGTTCTTTTTTTTTTTCCCCTCCAGGGTTATTGCTGGGCTCAGTGCCTGCACCATGAATCTACCGCTCCTGACGGCCAGTTTTCCCCCTTTTGTTGCCCTTGTTGTTGTATCCTCACTGTGGTTATTATTATTGCCATTGTTGATGTTGTTCGTTGTTGGATAGGACAGAGAGAAATGGAGAGAGGAGGGGAACAGAAAGAGAGACACCTGCAGACCTGCTTCACTGCCTGTGAAGTGACTCCCCTGCAGGTGGGGAGCTGGGGGCTCTAAACAGAATCCTTATGCCGGCCCTTGTGCTTTGCACCATGTGCGCTTAACCCGCTGTGCTACTGCCCGGCCCCCGCATAGTATGGTTTTTAGTTAACACTTGTGTCACTATGGTTTTACCGTCATTTAAAAATTGTCTTTAGGGGTCAGGCAGACATAGTAGGAAGCGCAAGGACCTGGGCAAAGATCCTAGTTTGAGCCAAGGCTCCCCACCTGCAGGGAGGTTGCTTCACAAGTAGTGAAGCAGGTCTGCAGGTGTCTCTCTCTCTCTCTCTCTCCCTTTATATTTTTTCCCTCCCCTCTCAATTTCTATCTGTTCTGTCCAATTAAAAACAAAAGAAAAGTGGCCTCCAGGAGCAGTGGGCTTATAGTGCTTGCACCAGCGATAACCCTGGAGGCAATAAATAAATAAATACATTTTAAAAATTGGTTTTAGCAAGGACTATCCCCATCATCACTGGGTTTTTTATGGTCAGTTGCTATGCTCATAGCTTACTGCATTGCTTAATTCCCACCACAAATTTGCAAAGAAAATATTAGCTAGTAGTATCCCCAGTTTTATAGAAGGGAAAACAGATACTTGTTGAGATGAAATCAGTCACTTTCAGTTCACTGGCTGATTAAATTGGGAGAAACATCCAAACTTGAATGGATTTAATTTTACATCATGACCACTTTATCATCGATCAGTAGTCACAGCTATTGGTTCTATCTCTGTTTGTCAGCATAGATGAGCCTATTTTAAAAAAAAATATTTATTTATTCCCTTTTATTGATCTTGTTGTTTTATTGTTATAGTTATTATTGCTGTCATTGTTGTTGGATAGGACAGGGAGGAATGGAGAGAGGAGGGGAAGACAGAGAGGGGGAGAGAAAGATACCTGCAGACCTTACTTCATTCACCACTTGTGAAACGACGACCCCAAAGATGGGGAGCTGGGGGCTCAAACTGGGATTCTTAGGCCGGACCTTGCACTTTGCGCCACCTCCACTTAACCTGCTGCACTACTGCCCAACTCCCTTCTTTGATATTTTTATGTGTAAAGTTGGTATTAGATATTCTTTAGATGTGTGACATAATATTTCAGTGAAACTATCTCAGTCCAGAGACTTGCAGAATCAATATATTTTAACTTTCCATTTGAATGAAATTTCTTGAGCCTTTTAATTACTTCTTCTTCTAGCGTTTGCCCTTCTTCCGTAGCCAGTCAACAGCGTCATGTTGAGCCTGATGTAAAGTTTCGAGACCTCCTTTGAATCTGGAGAGGTGGCAGTCGTTGACTATGTGGGTCATAGTCTGTCTGTAGCCGCAGGGGCAGTTCGGGTCGTCTCTGGCTCCCCAGCGATGGAACATAGCGGCGCACCGGCCATGGCCTGTTCGATAGCGATTGAGGAGGGCCCAATCATAACGTGCTAGGTCAAAGCCGGGTTGACGCTCGCAGGGGTCTGTGATGAGGTGTTTGTTCTTTACCTCAGCTGACTGCCAACTCTGTTTCCAAGAGACTGGAACAGAGAAGTTCAGTGTAGGCGTAGGGAACCAGATTGGATGACGAGACGTCAAGCGTTGGACAGGGTGGGTGAAGATATTCAATTCAATTCACTATAATTGCAGAAATATTCATATTATCTATTTCATCTTTGTCGAGTTCGTGTAGTTCATAATCAGTGAGGAATTGGTCCATATCTTCCTAATGATTGGATTTATGAGAGCATAATTATTAGTGGTATCCTATTAGTATCCCTTTGTTGGCTGTAGTATATGTCTTAATATCCTGTTTTCTTCTCCTTTTTTTCATTTTTATTGGCAGATTAATGCTTTACAGTAAGTACAGTTTTGCTTTATTCTTAGTGAAATATGTTAATTTTTCATTATTTTTTGATAGCCTTGGTAGATTATCAATCTTATTGACCTTTCAAAGAAGCCTTTCTTTTATGAATTTTCTCTATTTTTATTATTTTAATTTCATTGATTAAAACTCTTACCATTATCTTTCCCTCACTTCTCTAGATGCTTAGTTTGCTGTATTATTTATAGTTTCATGAGGTATGAAGTAAAATTGTCTACTTAGAACCTTTTTCTGTTCTTGCCTAAACAAGGAAAGTACTGTAGGTTGCCTTTTCAGTCTTCCTTTGAACTGTGCCATACCTATCTTAATAGCTATATTTTTGGTGGGCTGGGCGGTGGTGTACTTGGCTAAACGCACATAGTATGATATGCAAGGACAGGCACAAGAACCAGGGCTCAAGTCACCACTCCCCACCTGTAGCAGGATACTTTATGAGCTACATTTTTGTTTCATTTATTTGTATGGATTTTCCAGTTCTTCTATAAGACACCTTTGAATTATTTATTATTTAGAGATGTGTTGTTTACTTCCAAATAACTGGATATTTCCCTGTTTTATCTCTGTTGTTAATTCTGAGCTAAAGAACCCCCCAAAAATTATCTGTATAGCGCCCCTGTTTTGTCTTGTGTGTGGCTCAGGTTCAAGTCCAGCTTGCACTGCACTGGTGAAATCTTCAATGCGTAGTATCTTGCTCATTTTCTTTCTGTCTCTAACTCTCTGCCTCTATTTGAAAAAAAAGAAAGTCCAAAGCGACAGAAATAGAAATAGTTATTATTATCGTAAACTGATTCCATTATAGTCAGAGACATACAACATATACTGTACAGGTCCAATTCCTATAAACTTGCTGTGGTTGGTTTTCCAGTACAAATTATGATCTTAGAAAATGCACTTACAGAGACACACAGACACAGACACACACACACACACACACACACGGTATTTTACCGCTGCTGAATGAAATGTCCTATAAATGCTGGCTACGTGCTGTTTACTTTGTTGTTCAGATCCTTCTATGTTGCCACTAATTTTCTATGTACTGTTATCAAAAGGAGGAATCCATTAGTCCAGCGATAGAAATTCCTACAGTCCTGAAATGAATCTCAAGGTAAAAAGAAAAAAAAAATGGCCTCTAGTATTCTTGAAGTCCATGGAGAGAGGAAAGGATTTAAAGTTTTAGAAAACAAGTTATCTTATTATGTTCTTTTACCAAATAAAGTATTTAATTACCTAAAAAAGGAGATAGGATCAGTCGATAGACAATAAAGCCCCCTAACCAGTGGACTCTGGGTAAATTGCTCTTATGAGCAACTATCTGTATCTTTCACAGGCTTTCAGAACTGATGTTCAGTGCCAGCAGTGCTCCTTTACATTTAAGTGGGGAAATAACCTAGATAACTGTAATGAGCATCCCAACAGCTGGGCTTCTCTAATAGGGCAGTATATTCTATGCTCTTGAACATCATGAAAATAAAACAGTACGCATCTAAGATGGCCACGGAGCAAGGTGGGGTTGGGGGTGGGAGCATAAAGGATCTTCAGATACCCATAATTTCTGTTACATTATTGCTACAGAAAATCATTTGGTGTAGGTTTTGTAAACTTTGGAGAGGGTTCTCACTTCAGTGTTAAAATGCCTTTTTTTAATCTTCTAAAAAAGCATTTATTTATTAGGGACAGAGAGAAATTGAGAAGGGAGGGGGAGATAGCGAGGAGAGAGACTGAGAGACACCTGCAGCCCTGCTTCACCACTTCTGAAGCTTTCCCCCTGCAGGTGGGGACCAGGGTTTTGAACTAAGGTCCTTTCGCACTGTAATGTGTGTGCTTAACTAAGTGTGCCATTGCCTGGCCCCTTAAAATTTCATCATCATCATCATCATCTGCTTCTATTACTACTACAGCACCAAAGGTCTGGCAGATGAGAGATTTCACTGCTTGTGAATCAGTTTTCTTTCATTTTTTCCCCCCAGATAGAGATAGAAAAAAAGGAGACATGAAGGGGTGGGGAGAGACACAAAAGCTCCGTTGGTGTCATAGCACTCTCATGGGGTCCTGGGGTCAAACCCTGGCCACATACATGAAAAAGCTCACATCCAGTTGTGAGCTCTTCCTGCCCCCACCGCTGTATTTAAACTTCTCTTTCCTCTCCCCAACTCTTTTCCAGCTCCCAATCATCTGCTGAATGATTCATATCGGGTAAGAACAAGTTTCACAGAGCATTTTCCTTGAAAATACCTTACATTTCAAAATAGAGTTCAGAAGGGAACCATGAAAAGAAAAATCTTTAAAATGCTTCATATTGCAAAACCCTATGCAGCAGTTACAGGCTTTCTTAAGTCTACTTAATTTACTTCTGCTCTGTTCCTCTCAGAGTTTTGTGATGAATACATGATGCTCCAACCTGCCTTGCAATTGCAGAGTTGAAATCTCTTATGGGAAACAATGATGGAAGGCTTTAGAATCTACTGGGCTTCTTTACTCTTTGCACTTGTATTTAATATCACTATCATCTGGACTTAACTTACAGTTTGCTCAACAGCCATCATAATATAAGAGTAGAGGGGGAGTCGGGCGGTAGCACAGTGGGTTAAGCACAAGTGGCACAAAGCACAAGAATCCTGGTTCGAGCCCCCGGCTCCCCACCTGCAGGGGAGTCGCTTCACAGGCGGTGAAGCAGGTCTGCAGGTGTCTATCTTTCTCTCCCGCTCTCTGTCTTCCCCTCCTCTCTCCATTTCTCTCTGTCCTAACAATGGTGACGTCAATAACAACAACAACAATAATAACTACAACAACAATAAAAAACAACAAGGGCAACAGAAGGGAAAATAAATAAATAAATTAAAAAACATTTCAAAAAGAGTAGAGGAACTAGAATTAGAATGTAAACACTCAGTTTTGCTAAAGTAGAGAAGGTCTGCTGTCTGCCCTTTGTGAAGTCTCTCTTGTCAGAATGAGAAAGGGCACTTCTACTACTTTAGCATTTGCATAGTTAGTAGCCAGAAAAGGCTTCTGGAACTCAGCAGGTTTAATCACTCTGACAAAGTCTACCTTGGAAGATAGCCCTTGAATATTTGAATTTAGCACCATCAGATGGACACGGGTTGTAAAGAGACCACACAAAGTGAGAATAACACCCAGAGAATTAGATATCTCCTGTCCCATAGATTATACTTTTCCTACCTTTCACAGTATTATCTTGAGTTCTCAAAGCAAACAGGCTTTACAGTAAGTCTCCTGTTTCCAGTTAATCAAGGGATGAATAATAAAGAGTAAAGTGAATTATAACACTATGTAAATATGTGTGTATATATATATGGAAGAATCCAAGGAGGGGGAGTGAGAATAGAAGAAACCAGTTTGGGGAATGTAAATTCTGTTTGTTTCATTTTATAAACTGTACAAAAACACAGTGAATATGGAATCTGTAGAAAACTCTCCAGCCTTTGGGATTTAGCCTCCACTGATTCAAAACTCCATTCTGTGCCCTCTAAAAACCCTTTTATGTGTACAGACTCTTCATGGAAAAAGTGTAGGTAGGAGGCAGGGTGTCATTTATCAGAAATACAAACTGCATCATAGATCATTAGAGTTTTCTGGTGTTTTTTTTATAAATACTAATTTTATTTATTCTTGGATAGAAACAGAGAGAAATTGAGAAGGAAGGGGATCATGGAGAGGGAGACAGAGAGACACCTGCAGCTGTACTTCACCACTCATGAAGCCTCCCCTCCCCACAGGTGGGGACCAGGAATTTGAACCCAGGTCCATGGACACTGTAGTATATGCACTTAACCATATGTGTTACCATGAGCCCCCTGTTGTTGCTCTTTGGAACAAAATCGTAAAATATCTTCTGTCTTCTTAAGCAGAACAATGAGACATCCTTTTAGCCCTTCCACACACAAGTCAATTCTAGGTCTTTGAAGATTTGCAAACAGAACATACAAATGCCACTCTCACCTCTTCCTATGCTATTGGTATTCAGCAGAGTACTGATCGCAGTGCTGTGCAGAAATCTGTGTACGTATTAACCACTCAAGATCCCATTTTGATGTAGTAGCACTGAAATGAGTTTTGGTACTCTGCATTCTAGCATGTTTCCAGGTGACATTAATTCTATTGGTCTATAACTTTGAGGTCAGTATCATATACAATTTATCCAGAACCAGCCAACATAGACACTACTGCAGAGACAAGAACTATTCAGTTTCATTATTGACTTGACATTGTTAATATTTTAGATACAAATCTAAGACCACATAGTCAGCATGTAAAAACTTATGAATAAAAACTTATAAGTGTTTATATACATATAGAATAAATATAAGTGTTTATATATAGAATAAATTTCTTAATGCTTGCAAATCCTCATTGCAAGACTGATGTTAACTGTAGCATTATTTTACTGCATTTCAGGCACTTGTAAGTATTGAAATTGGAATAATTTAATAAAATTTGTATTTTTACACTAGTATGTACTTTGTGTGTGTGTGTGTGTGTGTGTGTGTGTGAGACAGAGAGAGAGAGCGAGAAAGAGAGAGAGAGAGAGAAGGAATGTGTGAATACGTAAAAGGCTAAATGGAAATTTTTCTTTTTTTTATATTTATTTTATTTATTTATTCCCTTTTGTTGCCCTTGCTGTTTTATTGTTGTAGTTATTATTGTTGTTGTCGTTGTTGGATAGGACAGAGAGAAATGGAGAGAGGGAGGGGAAGACAGAGAGGAGGAGAGAAAGATAGACACCTGCAGACCTGCTTCACCGCCTGTGAAGCGACTCCCCTGCAGGTGGGGAGCCGGGGTTCGAACCGGGATCCTTATGCCGGTCTTTGTGCTTTGCGCCACCTGCGCTTAGCCTGCCTCCCGGAAATTTTTCATTCACCAAATTCAAATATAAATAGAAACAAATCTGTAGTGAAATGTTTGAAATCAAATTACAAAGGTCACCAAAACAAATACCAAGCACATTTTTCAAAGTTCAAATACAAGGAATTTATCACAGACCCTTTGGACCATTTTTAGTGATATAGTATATTGGATTTTGATTTGTCTAGCAATTTTGGAACTTGTATAAATTTAAAATAATAATGCTCCCATTAAGCCTGTTGCAAGTGATTAGTTTTTTTAAATTTATTTTTTAATATTTATTTATATATTCCTTTTTGTTGCCCTTGTTGTAGTTACTGTTGTTGTTATTGATGTCATTGTTGTTGGATAGGACAGAGAGAAATGTAGAGAGGAGGGGAAGACAGAGAGGAGGAGAAAAAGACAGACACCTGCAGACCTGCTTCACTGCCTGTGAAGTGACTCCCCTGCAGGTGAGAAGCTGGGGCTTGAACCGGGATCCTTAAGCCGGTCCTTGTGCTTTGTGCCACGTGCGCTTAACCCGCTGTGTTACCGCCCAACTCCCACAAGTGATTAGTTTTAAGTAGTCAGATAGCAGGGAATATTGAAGCCCTGAAAATGAAGTTGATTACCCTTCTTAGTTCCCTGCAGTTCTTTAGTTTATTCATTTTAGTTTTTTTCTTTTAATGTTTAATAATGAAATGAGCTTGATGACATCTCTGGTAAGAGGGAGGATATGTAGCACATATACATTTGAAAATAGACAAAGATGGGCCAACTGGTGGTGCCCATAGCTGAGTGCACATGTTACATGGTCCCGGTCCCCACCTGCAGGGGGAAGCAGGGCTGCAGGTGTCTCTCTGTCTCTGTTTTTTGTCTCTATCTCCCCTTCCCTCAATTTCTGTCTTTATCAAACAGAGATAATTAAAAATAATTAAACGAAAAAGAAAATAGACCAAAGAGTATACTGTTCCTTTGTTGACGTTACATAAAGTCCAATAAGAAGAGATGTGCTCAGTGTTTTTAGGAGTATGTCTGTTTTAATAAGATATTGTTGGGAGTCGGGCTGTAGCGCAGCGGGTTAAGCACAGGTGGCGCAAAGCACAAGGACCGGCATAAGGATCCCGGTTTGAATCCTGGCTCCCCACCTGCAGGGGAGTCGCTTCACAGGCGGTGAAGCAGGTCTGCAGGTGTCTATCTTTCTCTCCCCCTCTCTGTCTTCCCCTCCTCTCTCTCCGTTTCTCTCTGTCCTATCCAACAACGACGACAATAATAACTACAACAATAAAACAACAAAGGCAACAAAAGGGAATAAATAAATAAAATAAAATATTTAAAAAAAAAGATATTGTTAATGGTGACAGCTCTAACAAGAAAGGAAGCAGGGACCTGGGCAGTGGTGGGTGTGCCAGTTAAGTGCGCATAGTACTAAGTGCAAGGACCTGCTCACGGATTCGGGTTCAAGTCCCCAGCTCACCACCTGCATGGGGGACGCTTCACAAATGATGAAGCAGATCTCCAGGTGTCTGTCTTTCTCTCTCTGTCTCCCCCACCTCTCTCAGTTTCTCTCTGTTCTATCCAATAAAATGGAAGAAAATATCTTTCAGGAGCAATGGATTTGTAGTATCAGTACTGAGTGCCAGCAATAATGCTGGAGGCAAAAAAAAAAGAAAAAAAAGAAGCTATTGCTACTTAAATGTTGTTCTGAAATATATCTGAAATTAGGCGAAATGTACACTAATGGCGTCTCTAACTTTATTTCTCTCTGTCCTATCCAACAACAACGATATCAATAACAACACCAATAATAACTACAACAATGAAACAACAAGGGCAACGAAAGGGGATAAATAGATAAATAAAATACTTTTTTAAAAAAGAGAGAGATTTTATCTTTATAAGTTACTCTTTCTTTGTCTTTATGATATCTTCACCTTGACCTCCCCCACCCTCATTGAGGTTGATTGGTGATAGGGAAAAGGAACACCAGAGTTAAAGAAATAACTGTTTCTTTTTTTTTCAAAAAGATATATTGATTTATATAGTAGAATTTTACCTTTTTTGTTTTAAATTATCTTTCCTAAATTTGATATTTAAAAAACATATTTGTCTTCCCATTCTCTCTTCATTTCTCTCTGTCCTATCCAATAATAATGACAGCAATAACAACAATAATAACTACAACAACAGTAAAAAACAAGGGCAACAAAGGGAAAACAAATAAATAAATATATATTTTTTAAAAAAGAAAGTTTAAAAAGAGAAAGTATCATTGGAGGCAGTAGATCCCCACCTGCAGGGGCATCGCTTCACAAGCGGTGAAGCAGGTCTGCAGGTGTCTGTCTTTCTCTCCCCCTCTATCTTCCCCATCTCTCTCCATTTCTCTCTGTCCTACCCAACAGCAACAACAACAGTAATAACTATAACAATGAAACAACAAGAGCAACAAAAGGGAATAAATAAATAAATAAATACATAAAATACTTTTTTAAAAAGATATGTTTTATCTTTATAAGTTACTCTTTCTTTGTTTTTATGATATCTTCACCTTGACCTCCCCCACCCTCACCGAGGTTGATTAGAGATGGGGAGAAGGAACACCAGAGTTAAAGAAATAATCATTTCTTTATTTTTCAAGAAGATATATTGATTTATATAGTAGAATTTTACCTTTTTTTGTCTTGAATTATCTTTCCTAAATTTGATATTTAAAGAACATATTTGTCAAAGCATGCTAAGTATAATGACCATCATTAACCTTCATGCTTTAAGTTTTCAAAAAAAGTATAACAAATAATCACTCAAGGCACTGAAAAAATCATCACACTGGACTACACCAAGGATGAGATTTAAACCTTGGTGTCTGTTACTAACAGCAGAGAGGTAAACAATCACAGAGTTACATGAAGTTTTAATTGTCTGACTTCTGTTAACATGGGTGGAAGTCACATGGATGAATCCTTGCGGAATATGCTGTTCTGGAAATATTTGTCTGAAAAAAGGTTTCTATGGAAATGGTCATGTGTTCCTCTTATTAATTGATCTAATTATTTCATTTCAGAAATGCAATAGAGGAGTATTAAGTTGAAATTACAAGAAAGCTTAATATTATTAGGAACAATAATGGAGCTCATGTTATTTTTGGTGCTGAAATTATCGTAAGGCCCCCCGAGAAATATGCATGCCCAGGTTTCTTTGTACAGTGAAAAAGGTTTATCAACATGCTTGTAACAGCTGCATATGTTAGCATTTCATGACTTTGTGTGTGTGTTTTAGTTGTTATGCAGTTAAATGTTGTTGGGGTGATTAGGATTTCTGCTTGTCTGTAATTATAGAAGGAAACTAGATTTCAACATTATCATTTGTATCATTTCTCTTTATATTTTGCAACAGAAATTGGGAGAACAATACCTTTTTGAAAGGCAAAAAGAGAGGGAGAGAGGAAGGAAGGTTTTTACTAGAGATAGTAACAAAAGGAGGCAAAAAAATATACATGCTTTTTTTTTAATGTTGATGTTTCTGTTATGTATTTCCGATAGAGATTATTATAAACGCTTAAGTCTAAAGAGAATAAGCATACTTGTTTCAAGTTGTCAGACTTACTTGATGATATAACTCAAGCTAAGAGATATTAGGATATTTTTTCTGTATGTGTCCTATACAGTGCTGACACAAGCTTTATGTTTTCTCATTTTTTTTAACTTGTCTATTTGTTGCCAACAATTTCCACTGTTACATTAGTCTACAAATTATCTCATTTTCTAGTCCCACTGTACATTCTACTGTGAAGGAATATATATTTTAAAATATGTTTATTATTGAGAAAGAGAGAACCAGAACATCATTCTGGCACATGCAATGCCAGGGACTGAACTCAGTACTTCCTACACCTTCTATTTAAAAGACCTGAAAGCACTTCTTTTTTTCCTCTGTGCTCTCCACTTCTTCCACATCTGTTTTTTTTTTTTTTTTAATTTATGACTCTAGACAAGTTCTCAAGACTACTTCCCTCTTTTTTTTTTCTCCTGAGAGGGAAAGGGAGGGAGTGAGCAAAGTATCACTTCACCACTCATGGAGTTTTGCTCCTGTGGTACTAGAGATCAAACTCAGTCTCTCACATATGCAAAATGGGTGCTCTGTCATTGAGCTATCCTCCTACAGCCTCCGGACTTGCTCTCCCACATGAACACAAGAAACAAAATTTTCTGGACTAGGGCCTGGCACACCTGGTTGAGTATACATGCTACCACATGCAAAGACCTGGGTTCAAGCCCCAGGTTTGCAATTGCAAAGAGGAAGCTTCATGAGTCATGAAACAGTGCTACAAGTATTTTTTTTCTTTCTCCTTCTCTATCTCCCACTTCCCTCATGATTTACCTCTGTCTCTATCTAATATTTTATGTAAATAAATACACATATTAAAAAACAGAAAGATTTTCTCTGCAAATCTTGCCTGCTTTCCTTATCATGCTATTTTATTTTTAATTTTTGTCATGCCAGGGCTCTATCATTCTGGGATGACCTTGTTTTTCAGATAGTGAGAGACAGAGACAAAAGAGGCAGAGAAAGAGTGAAAGAGACTGTAGCACTGAAGTTTACTCGGATGCTGTGTGGGCTGGTTTCGAACTTGGGTAATACACATTGCAAACAAAGCAGCGTACTATCCAAGTGAGCTACTTTGATGACCCAGTAACATTTATTAGCTGTCTGCATTTTCCTCTTTACTAATACCTTTCCTTTCATTGTCTGCATGATGCAACAGGACACATTCACAATCTGATATTCAGATGAATAAGAATAATGTATTGGATTTTCCTTACACACACACACACACACACACACATACTATATATATATACTATTTCATACTATTTCATTCATCTTGGCATCCTTAGAGCAGAATAAAATGTGCCCTCTGGACTTTTAAATTATGTTAAAGGTTTGTGGTGATTGAACAGACTGTGCTTTGTAGAGTTAGTACAATTCTCAGAGAAACAAGGACCCTCTGTGGAACCCATGGGGCCACATACTTATAAGGAGGGTGACTAATTGATTTTGTTGTTTGAGCACAATTCAGTGGCAGAGGGCTTTTTGTACAGCTGTTCATGGAAGTGCATCTGAGCAGGCAGAATAGTCTTCCCCACTTAAGCTCTTGTCCAAATCTCCAAAGCCATGACAGGTCTCCCTCTGTGGTTTCCTCCAGGTGCTACTCACAGTTGTCAGGTGGTAGTGCCGGGCTGCTGCGATGCCTTTGATGCCCTTCAAGGATTCCCACCAATCCCTAATTGCCTGCTGACATCTACTCCCTGAGCCCCACGCCATTTCCTTGAAGGCACCTAGAGACTCATTAAAATTGCATTTTTAACAGTCTCCCAGATGCTCTGACTCTGTTGGTTTTTATTTATTTATTTATTTATTTATTTATTTATTTATTTATTTTTGCAGTAGGTCCAGCATCATTGCACATTTTATGAGCCATTGTGGATCATAACTGTTCTGGGGAAAAAAAGATGGCAGGAAAAGGGACACACACACACACACACACACACACACACACACATCACTGAAGGGTATAGGAAGCTGCAGTCCTGCAGCACTTGAGGCAAAAGCTCACAAAAATAAATAGTAGGATCCATCCAAGCTAGCTTCAACTGAGTTTTTCTTTTCTTATTCTTTTTCTTCTCCAGGGTTATCACTGGGGCTTAGTGCCTGCACTACGAATCTACTACTCCTGGAGGCCAATTTTTCCCCCTTTTGTTTCCCCTGTTGTTGTTATTGCTGTCGTCATTGTTGGATAGGACAGAGAGTAATCGAGAGAGGAGGGGAAGACGGGGAGAGAAAAAAGGTCCTGCAGACCTGCTTCATCTCTTGTGAAGCGACTCCCCTGCAGGTGGGGTGCGGGGGGCTCTAACCAGGATCCTTGTACTTCACGCCATGTGCACTTAAAACCACTGTACTACCGCCTGGCCCCCTCAACTGAGTTTTTCATGCAACTCCACCCATCCCCACCTAGGAAAAGAATGAATAAAAATACATCACTCTAATTACCCCTTTATGAATGGACATTGTTAAGAGGATTGTGTGGTACTGTGTTCTGGAGGTTAGAAACTTTGAATTTATCAGTTCTCTTAATAATAAGCTTGATGTTTACAGTTGAGACCAACTAGATCTGCCTGGTAGGAAAGGCTTATCTTTTACTGGGATGGTGAGACAACTGACAATTAGCACTCCTGCCTAGCTGAACACTGCAACAAGAATTTGGAGAAAGATGGCCCGAATGGTAATATTTTTGTGTGAAATTTTGAAAAAATGTAGCACTTAGAACAAAAGTGTTTTTGGTTTTTTTAAAAAATATTTTATATATTTATTTATTGGCTAGAGACAAAGAGAAATATTGAGAGGTGAGAGAGATAGACACCTACAGACCTGCTTCACCACTTGTGAAGTTTTCCCCCCCGCAGGTGGGGACCAGGGGCTTGAACCTGGGTCCTTATGCACTGTAATGTGAGCACTTAACCAGGTGTACTACCGCCTGCTCCCAGGCTTTTTTTTTTTTTTTTTTTTAAGATAATGGAATCTCCATCCTAAACAAAGGATTCTTGGATTTCATTTTTGCCTCTATCTGCCTGGAGTCTACATACTATAGACACAATTTTGTAACCCTAGGTCATGATACCTTCTTATTAATGAAGCACGTATTTATTTAAAATGCCTCACTATAGTATGCTTGTGTTGCTTGGATACAAACTAATCCTTCCAACACTTGTCTGACATTTTTATTTTATTTTTATAAAATTTTTATTCCACTCAGCTCTGGAACATGTGGTACTGGGGGCTGAATTTGGGACCTTTGGTGCCTCAAGCATGAAAGTCTTTTTTTACGTAGCCATTATGCTGTCTCTCCAATCCTGACATTTTTTTTTGTTTAAGAAATAAAACTATTTACAGATAGCATGCATGATTATGTAAAAAAAAATTCAATACAGTCTGAATAACTGCCAGAACTAAATGAATTTAACAGTAGTACAGGGCATAAGGAAAATCTACAGACATCAATTTAATTTTTATATGGGCCACAAATGGAAAATTTTAAATGTCAACATGGCAATAGTATGTAAGATAATTTTAGTAGCAACAATTAATCTCTCTCTCTCTCTCCAACCTTGTAAGTCCAGGAGGGTCCACAGCATTGTGGGACCTCTCAAAACCAGTCTCCCAAATGCTTCAGTGTCTTGTAGAATAAGAGCACTCAGTGGGCCTGTTCCAATTGCAGTCCTTGCACCCCTGGTTCCCTTTCCAAATCAAGAAATACACATTGTGAGGAGCTAAAGGCTTCAATTCTATCTCATCTGCCATCTCTAACTTGCAACTTCAGCAAATGTTCCATAATAAACTTGTTGTTTATCGCCTTTATTGACCACTCCCCCAAATAGAGAGGAAGCCTCAGAAGTTTTGAGGTATTTTTCCACCTTCTGTCAAGTGCTTTTGTCTTTCTAATATCCCATTGTATGAAATGACAGGATTCAAGGTGCATTGCACTCTTTGAGTTGGAGTCTACCTTAAGTGCCTCTATGAATATGCCACACAAAGGAGATGGTTTCCTTGGCAACAGGAATGTGAAAAAAAAATAAAATAAAACCTCTTGGAAGCATTTGCTTCACACCTCCTTCCCATGTGCCCTCAGTACTGCTGTTTGTCTGGCAGAGACACTAAACCTGAGATGAGTTCCTGCCCATGCTTAGTTAAACCATCAATTGTAAAATGCCATTATAACTGGCTCTATTCAGAAACCAGTTCAGCTGTGAAATGGGCATTTTTCTCAGTATAGTCTTTAGGTGCTCTTTTCTAACTATTTAATAACAAAGAGAGGGAAATTGGGCTTTAAAAAGTGTGTCTGAGGAGGACTGGGCGGTAGTGCAGCGGGTTAAGCGCACATGACACAAAGAGCAAGGACCAGTGTAAGGATCACAGTTTGAGCCCCCAGCTCCTCACCTGCGAGGGAGTCGCTTCACAAGCAACAAGTCTGTCTTTCTCTCCTCCCCTTTGTCTCTCCCTCCTCTCTTGATTTCTCTCTGACCTATCCAACAACAACAATAATGGTAACAACAAGGGCAACAATATGGGAAAAATAGCCTCCAGGAGCAGCAGATTTGCAGTGCAGACACTGAGCCCCAGTGATAACCCTGGAGGCAAAACAAAAAAACAACAACAACAAAAAACCAGTGTGTGTGTGTGTCCACATGCTTGAATGAATGTAACTATCCAGATAAACTGAATTTAAATGACTCTTAATAGATTTACCTTTAGTTTCCATCTTTGACATTTGCATCCAAAGTACTTTTCTCCCTTTTTTAGATACAGAGAGGCAGAGAGTGAAAGAGACCACACACATGACAAAGTAGTGAGTTTTTTCACCAGCCCACAAAGTACTTTTCTGAGTTCAGGCAGGATGTAATGGTATTTGATGACTGCTGCCTATGCCAGTGTATTGTTAGTCAGAGTTTATGACAACTCTTACTGTGCTTCTAAATCAGCCCTCATATCTTTATCCTCCTATTAAAAAACAGCAAGATAACTTTAGGAATATGAACGGTAGTTGAATCTATGTAGTCTAATTTCAGGAGTGCTGACAATCAGCTCATGTGACGTTTAGTCTTTTTATCTTTATTTATTTATTGGATAGAGAAATTGAGAGGGGAATGGGAGATAGAGAGGGAGAGAGACAAAGAGACAGCAGCCCTGCTTCACCACTTGTGAAGCTTTCCCCCTGCAGGTGGGGACCAGGGGCTTGAACTCGGGTCCTTGCATACTATAATGTGTGCACTCTACCAGGTGCGCCGCCACCTAGCCCCTTGTGATATTAAGTCTTAAGCTCCCCATATGTCTCAAGAAATCAGTGAACCCTTCTTACTTGTGATCTAAAACTCAACCTCTCCCTTAACTGTTATTCTTGTGTGTACATTTTCCTTCCTCAGAACAGTGAGAGAGAATGTGAATATCTAACTGTTGATTTCTAAATTATTCTGCCACCATGCTTGTCAGATATTGAAGGTATTTAGTATATTAGTCTTTCTCTTCTTTTCCTGGGTAATTGAACTTGTTCAGTTGGGAACTTTAAGATAATCTAGGAGTTGGCCAATAGATTATCTCTTATTCAGGAACAAGTCTTCATCACAAGTAGGAAGTTGACAAGATTAATATTTGCCCCTCCCTCCCATTTGTACCTGTCCCCTTAAAGTGACTTCATCACTTTAAGCCATTTTTTTTAATGGTTGTTAGTATTATTGTTGTTATTTGCGGTCTTTGTTGTTGGATAGGACAGAAAGAAATGGAGAGAGGAGGGAAGACAGAGAGGGGGAGATGAAGATAGACACCTGCAGACCTGCTTCACCACTTGTGAAGCGACCCCCCTGCAGGTGGGGAGCCGGGGGCTCGAACTGGGATCTTTATGCTGATCCCTGCGCTTTGCGCCACCACCCAGCCCCCTCAAGCCAAATTTTTTTCAAACAGAAAGAGAAAGACAGAGCTCCCTGTTATGGGAAAGGCCCATAGCACTGAAGTCTTCTTTGGTGCCATGAGCCGCCCTGGACACTGGGCAGAGCAGAGAGCTTATGGCACAGCAGGCATACTATCCAGGTGAACTACTTCAACATCCCACCTCACCTTCACCCACATTTTCCTTTTGACAGTGTGAACAACAAAAAACTATTTCCTCACAGTTCTGGATGCTAGAAGTCCAAGCTTGTTGCCAGTCTGTTTCTTCTGAGGTGTGCCTCCTTCTTTCAGAAAGCTGCCTCTTCTTTCAAAACTGAACAATTGAAGAAAGATATAAAGGTTAGAAAATAAGTGCTTTGCAGAGGCATTCTGATAATGTTGTCCGCAAGCATTACTAGCACATGGGATTGTTTTACTACCAGGTAAAATTAACCAGAACAGAAACAGAGACCCTGAGTACTTCTCCATTCAGAGTAATGATGAAGGAATTGGCTGTCATATACTAAGCATCACATTATATCTGTGTGTGTTTATAAATGGAGATGTAAAAACCTCACTAGGGCAAAAACATGGCTTTATTCTGGAGGCTGTGAAAAAGAAAGTCAAAAGATACCTGAGGAGACGCACCCCCCCCCCCCATTATTGTTGTGCGGGTTGGTCGTTGGTTTGTGGTGACAGTAACTGACTATAAATTATGTTGAATCAGTCATGCCAGCTCTCAGCATTCCAGGAGCTCACTTCCTGTTTCAGCTCACAGTGGTGGCCCTCGGGGCCTGTGGTATTGTTGTAAAAGACCAGCTACTTGAATTGTGCACATTTGCCTGGTGGTGACAGCCAGCACTTCTCCAACAACCGCCATCTGGCTCTTTAGGCGCGATTTGTAGCAGAAGCTTCTGTTGGATTTGGGGGATATGAGGGTCTCCTGGGAAACCAGAACCTCTGTGATATCAGCACAGATGGCTTTATTTCGGGAGCTAACAGGCAAGAAAGTAGAAGTAGGAAATAGAAAAAGAACTCAGCTGGGAGTCTAATGTGTGCTGGTCTTTAAGGAACTTGAGATGAACTTGGTTGATTTGGCAATACTGTGCTGTATACCTATCCAGAGGATTTTAGACTTTCCATGAAAGCACCATTTTAAAGATTTTTAAAGACTTTGTCATGGCATCATGGGTCTCAGGCCCGATGGTGATCTGATATAATTGCACTAGAGGGATGTCTGCACTTGACTTTCATGGCTCTTAAGTTACTATTCCTTCAGAAATGTTCTACCTGCATTAGGATAGGGAGGGGAAACATAAAATACTTTGATGAGAAAATGCTACCTTCCCCAGATTTTCTTAATTTGATGAGGGCTGGGCATAACTGTTTTTGTAGGGAGGGTACATTTCTCTATTCTCTTTATAAAGCTTTAAAAAATAACAAGGAGACCTAGTGGTGGCTCACCTAGTAAAGCAAACATGCCACCATATACAATTACCCAAGATCTAGTACCCAGCCACCCCATGGCTGCAAAGGAGGGGGTGGTTCATGAGCGGTGGAGTAGTACTGTGGTGTCTCTTCTCTCTGTCTCTTTCTTTTAGATAGATGGTGAGAGGCAGAGATGGTTCTGTCTAAAAGAAAGAAAATGGCCACCAGGACTAGGACAGATATGTAGGCTCTAAACCAAGAGATGACCCTGGGGGAAAACCCTGGGGGAAATAAATAAATGAAAGGAAACTTAAATGTAACTAATTCAAATGCTCAGACAGATCAACTTTTCCAAAATGGGTTCTTAAGCCATGAATATGTCATTAATATTTAAGAACCACTGGCATGAAGCTAGCCTACTTTGGGAATTCCTTTGACTTCTGTTTCCTTTTATATATTCTAAAAGAACCTGTGGGCAGGATATCTTCATGTTAAAATTTGGTGCAAATTTCATTCCATATTTGCAAAAGTGTTTATGTGGTCAGGAATGCTATTTGGCAGAGGGAAGGTGTATTTTTTCAGTGTTTATGGTTATGTTAAATAATTAAGGCTGCAAGGTGACTGTTTTGTCAGGTTAAACACCATATATGAGAGATGTGACATTTGGTCGGTATTTTTTTCACAAGTTATAAATTTCTTATCTGACCTCTGTGCTTTCAGGGGCAGAGGGCTTTTTTTTCCCCCACATAGTAATTGTTGAAGACTTTCAGGGAATTACCTTCCAGTTTCTCTCCTCTTTTCTGTGGGCCTTAGAGAGCATAGAGGTGCCTCACTGAGGCTTTTAAAAAAGTTTGTGATCTCTTCTGTTTTGAAAAGGGTTAAGTGAGATAAGCCAGAAAGAGAAGGGTGGATATGGGATGCTTTCACTCAGTCATGGACAGAAGTTAAGAAATAAGAACAGAAGGGGGAACACAAAGTAGAACTTGGACTGGCATATTGGTGTATTTGGTATATTGCACCAAAGCAAGGAGCTGGGGGAAAGGGGGGCTTTCAGGTCCTGATGTGTGATGGTGGAGGAGAACCTGTGCTGGGGGTGAGAGTGTTTTGCAGAAAACTGAGAAACTGTACACATGCATCACCTGTATTTACTGTAAACCATTATTGCCCCCAATAACATACTGTAATATATCTGGATGAACTAGGAGACGAATTAAGAACTAGTGAAGTTGTTTATTACTTGTGATGGACAGAAGAACCTAAATCATTACTTGGAATGACCAGTACTCTAGGCCTCAGTAGTTTTAGTCATAAGCAGAGATTATTTGGGGGATAGATTGTGAATTTTGTGTCTCCAGGTCTAATTTCCAAGTGTAGCTCAGCACTGTTTATCGGCAGGTGCTTAGTGCATCTATAGTATAGGACCAAATAGACATCTAGTGGTATCTGGAAACCCTGCTGTCTCCCCACACTGAAAGCCATTTGTACCAAATTTTTATGAATCTGTTCAAATCTATTGTGATTTTTTTTCCCAACATGTTTCAGCACCTTTTCTAAACTCAGGACATTCACTCAATACCAAAGTTGAAAACCTTGTCATAAGCACATGGGAACACCCACCCACCGACTCAAGATATGCCTGTGGAGTGTGTATCATCGTTTTGCTCACACAGTTTTCAGATGACAGTTATTATTTCTCCACATATTATTTAACTGAAAATTAAAGATTATACTATGGAAAATACTCTCTCTCCTCTCCTGTTTCATTAGTGCTTTATAAAAGTATTAGATCCCAGGAGTATAATTTTATAACCATGTATGGTCAGTTTAAGTCGCATAATTTTCACCAAAGTTCTGTACTATCCCCCCTCCCCCTGCACCTCCCCCTCCTGTAACCCCCATAGTTCTCACAGAGTCTAAGAGACAAATACAGCTGTTCATTTGCTTGTTTATTTATTTAGCATATATTAGTCATCATATTCCATATATGAATGAAACCATCTTTTCTGTTGCTTTCATCATTTTGCTAATGCATCAGATAGAGCCTGTCTTGAACACTGTCAACATGACATTTGTGGGCTAGAGAGGCAGCACAATGGACAGCATAACTGTTATGCGAAAGATCTTCATGCCTGAAGCTCTGATGTGCTAGGTTCAAGCCCTCACATCCCCATAAGCCAGAGCTGAGCAGCACTTTGGTCCCTCTCTCTGTATGGGTTTATTTTTCTCTCTGTATCTCTGCCACTAAATAAAGAAATGCAAATTTTTGAAAATAATACATGTGATGCTATAGCGAAGTGTTGCAGTTCTTACATTTTACTCATTTGATTTACTCACTGTATGCAAAGATAATGGTTCTACGTGTCTATTTGAGTAAATAATTACAGGGACTTGGGGGATAGTTCAGTGTTAGAATACAGGACTACATATCTGAAGCCCCAGGACTGATCTTGACACAGACATATATAAGAGCTGAACTGTACTCTAGTCTCTTTCAGTTCACTCTTTTTTTATAAAAATAAATCTTCTAAAAATAGAAGATATTAATAAATAAAATATTTTGATGAGCATGATTATAGAATTGGAAAAGCCTATTTCATGTTCTCTGTCTTTAATTGACATATTTTGATTGCATGAAGACACCTATCTATTCTGACTAAGTAATTCTCCCAAGTGCCATATTTCTGCCTTCCTTGGGTATTTCTCTTTTATCCAGCTTCTTGACAGAAGGTGGGATTCTTATATAGCTTTAGGATAGTTATTACCATACTGTGACAGTTATTACCATACTGTGGTGGACTACCTTGAGTTGCAGTTTATAGATCTAATGATGTCCTGTTGTTGAACCTCTTGGTATGTGTGTGTTATCTCCCTGTCTTGAAGTGTCATGCCTCAGGACGGGTAATGAGTTGAATGAAGGGTGCTTCTTCTCAGTACTTTTTCATTGTACAAGTACATCTACTAAGGAAAGAGTTCTGCCTAATCCTATGAAACCACACAGAGCTTGGACCATAGCAAACTGGTAACTCAGAAGCTATGTTTTTTGCAACCACATGTTTTTTTTCTTTTCCTAAGAATCATAATAAATTATAATGAATGTTCCAAAAGTGAACATAATATATTAATCTTGGTTTGTAGTCACAACTGACCTTAATGATAATATAATGTATTCCCTATTATCAGTAAAGAAGTTATATATCAAGTGATATCACTTACCTACTTTTCCATTATTTTATAATATTTGTGGAAATAAACAGAAATTGTTTATCAGTAGTAAAAATTTTTATTAGAACTACGTTGTAGTCCTAAAACGATTCCTTTTTTATTCTGTATTTTATTCAGTTTAATGAAACAGAGGTGCAGAAATACAGAGAGGAAGATGGTAGCCCTGCTCAGCTCTGGCTCAGAGTGGTGTGGGGATTGAACCTGGGACCTCAGAGTCTCAGGCATGAGAATTTTTTTTTGCATAACTATTGCCTTGCCTCTCCAGGCCCCTAAAATAATTCTTAAAGGAGGTTGAATAGGCAAGGATCACAAAAAAAAATAGTTAAGCTAAAATTTTAACTTGCTTTAAGAAATTAAGACATATCAATTCTTATCACATAGAGTATGATAAGCATTTCAAATTTTGTTGATGAGACAAAACAGATGAAATTAATGAAAACCAGTTTTTAGTCCCTGAGAAATCTGTTGGATATACGTGCCAAAAAATGATAGCTGAAGTGTAGGCAGACTTTTGCATGATAATACCATAGTTTTAGGAAAGTTTCTTTTTAATATTGTGGCGTCGACTTTAAAAATTGACGGCTTGCACTATAAATATAATAGCTGTGATCAATCTACAGTGGTGAGATAACAGACTTTAGCATCTGCTAAAGTTTTTCTTTCAGTTACTATTTTATTTTTCATTGATGGGTTGATGCATTTCTAGGTTAAGTTTTGATCCATATCCATGCCTTTCTCCACGATTCATATCCCTATCTTAGATCATGCTTCCCTGTAGAGAAAATAGATACATGCTACACAGTAAACGGAAATCAGACTGGCCTCAGAACATGGTAGACTTATATTCTCCAACATAGCTCTCATTGGTCATAAAGTAGGTCAGTAAGAATATAGAATTACTAGGGGAAAAAAAGGACTATAGTGAATGTTTTGTGGGGAGTTTAATTTTCTGCCTGTGTATGTGTGTATGTACATGTATATGCATATTTTCTGCATATTTGTAGACAGCGTGCTTATCATTTTTACTAAAATTTACAGTTTTATTTGTAGATGGAAGATAGTCAGAGCTGAGCAGTGGCTCACCTGGCAGGGTGCATGCTACCATGCTCAAGGGCACATTCAATTCTCAATTCTCCGGCTCCTACCTTTTTATTAATTGAGCATAACTGGGACACAAGTTTGCATTTTTTTTGTGCCAAAGAGCAAAACTCAACCTTTCCATTGAAAGAGGTGTTATGAAAATATAAATGGAAATTTGATGAAAACAATGCTTCCAGCACTAATTAAATTAATTGACTGAATGTAAGTAGTTCCCTACTACTGAGATAAAATGAGAAATTTTAAATGATAAGATTTTTTTTCCTTTAAATAGATCAGCCTCACCAATTATTGCATATGATATATCCTAAAGAATGAAACGGTTTCGGGAATTGGGCGGTAGCTCAGTGGGTTAAGCGCAGGTGGCGCGAAGCATAAGGACCAGTGTCAGGATCCTGGTTTGAGCCCCGGCTCCCCACCTGCAGGGGAGTCGCTTCACAGGCGGTGAAACAGGTCTGCAGGTGCCTATCTTTCTCTCCCCCTCTCTGTCTTCCCCTCTTCTCCCCATTTCTCTCTGTCCTATCCGACAAGGACATCAATAACAACAATAATAATAACAATAAAAAAACAAGGGCAACAAAAGGGTAAATAAATATAAAATTATAAATAAGAAGAATGCAATGGTTTGAACAAGAACTAAGGAGTGAGGTCGCTTGGCTTCAACTCACTGTCATTTATTATTGTGTGTTCTTGGATACATCAGCCACTTTGTGCCTCAGTGTCCTCTGCAAAAATGAAAAGAATCTCAGAACTGGATTATCAAAGATGAAATGCAGTAGTGATCATAGGTTGCTTAGTTAAATCACTGACATTAGAAAGTACTCGACTATAGACAATAATGACTGATAAGGAAAGTAGTTCTGGGCATTTCATAGAACCAGCAGAGTAGGTATTGATTTTTGAAGAGTTCTTTGCTCACATACATACTTTTCATATATGAGGAATATCTAATAGCCAGTTCAGGAAACTGTTCCATTCAATGATCTTCCATTAGAAATTCTACTCTCTGGATTTTAAATGCCTGTCACACAGGCATAGTCATGTGTTTATTCTTTAAAGAGAAAAAGTGGGGCATTTTGAGCTCTTTGATCACATACAGGCACATGCCTCTGCCAGACTGTGTTCTGGAGCCAATTTGTAAATCTCCATCAGTTGTAGTTTCAGTAGTACACACACTCAAGGTGATACTGAGTGCTGTGTGGAGGTCCTAGCCAGGTGAGGATAACAAGAGAAGCTTTTGTTATTTTAAGAAAGCACTGTCACAATAATAAAACAATCAGGCACTAATTTGTTTCTTTGCCTAGCCTAGATGCCACTGCATGTGAGGGATTACCATGGAAAACACATCCTTGCTATAATTTGGAGCCTTTAGGCGTTTGATATGCCAATTGCCTTCACTTGGATCTGGTCTGTAATTTATCACTGGAGTGTCCTACCCTGCTCAAATGCGCCCTTTGTGGGCAGAGGCAAAGCTAATATACTTTCCAAGTGTATTTGAATTGCTTCAATAAATCACAGCTGCCACTGTAAGCAGTTTTATCATTTGCCAGAACAATAAGTTATTTTCATGCTTTATAGACACAGTAGTTTCCAAGACTTTTATTTGTGTAAACTGTAATGCAGCATAACTCATTTTCTTAAAATGAAATTAAGAAACTCACTATATGTACATTACATATATATGCAAACATAGAGTATATATATTTATGGAAATTATTCTAAAGAAATTGTGTAAGAGAATCAGGAAATGAGGCAATATTACCCTGCTTAGTTTGTAAGTATCAATTTATCTCTATTAATGTTAAAATAATGTGAGCATTAAGTGAGGGCCATTGGGGTTAAACTTTGTTTAGCTTTTAGGTGCTCAGTTTCTCCATCAAACCAGTCCACAAAGATACAGGACTAAGTCCAGATGATTCCTGAAGGTTCTGCTATGCATGAGATGGATGAGATGGAGAAATATGACTGTTTAAAAAATATTTATTTATTTATTTATTACTGGACAGAGACAGAGAGAAATTGAGAGGATTATAGAAAGGGAAAGAGACAGAGAGACACCTGCAAACCTGTTTCACCACTTGCGAAACTTACCCCCTTGCAGGTGGGGATTAGAGGCTTGAACCCGGGTCCTTGCACACTTTAATGAGTGTGTTTAACCAGGTGCGCTACCGCCTGGCCCCAAGAAATCTGACATTTAACAAATATCTCCGGCTGCCCACCAGTAGAGGATAAGACTTGCATGTCTAAGGCCTCAGTTTGGATCCCCTGTACCTCAGTCTGCTAGAGATGAGCTGTGCTGTTCTTTCCCTCTCCCTCCCTGTCCCCCTCTCCCTCTTTGCTCTCTCCTCATCTATCTCCCCCTAATAACAAAAAAATCTTGAAAATTTACACAAGGGACTGGATGATGACTCATGTGATAGAGTTTACATGATTACTGTACCTGAAGACTTGGGTTCAAGCCTTCAGTCCCCACCTGAAGCGGGGAAGTCATCAACAGTGGAACAGTGCTACAGGTATCTCTCCTTCTCTCTACCTTTTCTCCCTCTCTGTTTCTTACCTCTATAGAAAAGGAGAAAAGGAAGAAAGGGAGAGAGAAAGAGAGAGAGAGAGAGAGAAAGAAAGAAAAAAGGAAGTGAAGAAAAGGAAGGAAAGGAAGGAAAGAAGGAAGAAAGAAAAGAAAGAAAGAAAGAAAGAGAAAGAAAGAAAGAAAGAAAGAAAGAAAGAAAGAAAGAAAGAAAGAAAAGTGGAGTGGAGTTATGGCTGCCAGTAATGATAATGCCATGCAGGCAACAGGCACCAGAAATAACCCTGGTAAAATAAATACATTAATTAATTAATTAATTAATTAACCATAAAATCAAAACAAAAGTTGAAATCATGCTTAGTACCAAAGCATACACACCAAAGATCCACTTCTACTGCAGATGTTATAGATGGCCACTCCAGTAATTCAATGACCACACACAAATTCAAACCTGATTTGAATGGATCATACAATTATGCCTGAAGTTTCCTACTGAGGAAAGTATGACCTATTTCTTGGCCTCTACTCGAGATGATGGACAAGTGTTATTTTTCATTGGTATAACTGAAAAACTGGTAAATGTTTATAAATTAATTTGCCAACAGCTTTATGCATAAGAAAATACTTTTTCTTTTTGTTATCTCAGTAGTTTACACCAGGCTGCGAAAAACAATATCTACAGAGAAGTCAGGTTTTATAATTAGAGATCAACTTATTTCAAGTCAAGTGTTTTCCCATGCATATTGGCATTTTTTTCAATCATTTTTAATTCTTTCCACCTTGATTAAAGTTTGTCATGCTATTTATTTATATTTAAACTACCTACTGGACAGCTTAATAATTTAATAAATAGTAACTTCATCATCTATTTTTATGCCTCGATACAAGATCTATAAAACAGTGTTTGCCTGTTTTTAGGTAGTATTTCCTTACTGTCCATAAACAAAGTTCTGTGCACACCAAGCCTCAAATATCAGTGTTCAAGCATCCCAGGAGGCCCATTATAGCCAGGATATACCCCATGATGCTCATATAACTAATCTCACTCTCCTATATGTTTCCTGGTCTCATCAGCCACCTCCTTACTTCATTGGTAAACCCTAAACCATGCATACGCACTACTTCACCAAAGCTTCCTACAGTGTCTTGGAGGCTGGGTCCAAACCTGGGTTGTGTGCCAGACACACTATGCAGGTGAGCTATTTTGATGACTCTGGGACTCACACTTTTTCAACCATTTGAGTAGGGAGCATTTTCTGCTCTCCTTCACATTTCCATTTTTCCCCCCTAGGCCTTTACACCTTTGCAAACCCTCTTGGAATTCACAGGTTGGAGTTCTGTTCTACAGAAAGGGTCTAGTTTCCCGTTCAACAAAATAAGAGTCGGGGGAAATGTTGCTCCAGACAACTAAAGTAGGAGGACAGCTAGCATTTTTTGAAAATACGGGACATTGCCTAATACTGAGACATTAATAATTTCTTTTCCAAGGAATCAATTATTTATAGAGATACCACTATTTTATAATTATTACCTGTGCAAAAAAAAAAAAGAAACAGAAAGAAAAAACAATTGATAGTTGATTTATGGCAACATCATTAATTTGAATATCAGTATATTTTTTGAAGAAAAGAGCTGTACAATTAAAAATAACATGTCTTTATGCATGATCAGTTGGAAACTTAATTGGCTATACATCTATGTGGAACCCAATTCACAAATTCACTATTGACTAAGATTTACATTTTAATATGGTGAGTTTTTATACTCTTTCAGAGGTTTAATTGAGTATGACTCTCTAATTTATTTGTCATTTTTCCCTGAAATGCCACCTGAATCCTTTTTAAATTATTATAATGTTATGATATCATTACTGTAATTGTTTTTGTCATTGACTACCTGCATCTCATTGTCATACTGTTCTTAATGTTATTTGAATATTAGTATGATGTATTTTATATCATAGGTCTGTTTCAAAGACAGGGGTTACTAAATCATTAGGGATGTTATTCAAAGTGCTAGATGGAAAGATATTGAGTAAAGGCATTTCTGTTGTTTTTAATATTTATTTATTCCCCCCTTTTTGTTGCCCTTGTTTTTCATTGTTGTTGTAGTTATTATTGTTGTTGTTATTGATGATGACATCACTGTTAGATACGACAGAGAGAAATAGAGAGAGGAAGGGAAGACAGAGGGGGAGAGAGACACACCAACAGACCTGCTTCACAGCTGTGAAGAGACTCCCCTGCAGATGGGGATCCTTAGTCCATTCCTTGCGCTTTGCACCACATGCTCTTAACCCACTGTGCTACCACCCAACCCCCCATTTCTGTTTTTTAATATAGCCCATGTTAGCCTAAGTGGAAGGTAAAAGGGAGTTATTGCCAATAATCCTGAAGGAAATCTTCATCAGTTTCTTTCTTCCTTCTATCTTTCTAGTTCTATATGATTATTTACATTTATCTTGAGAAAGCAGTTACTCAGACCAAGAAAGTAAAACTCTTTCATTAATTAAAATAACAGACACACACGACAAACAACAGAGCATCATGATTGAGAAACTGTTAATCTCCTAAGGCCATTTTGGAACTTTTCACTGTCAACATTTATCTCTCCGACTATTGGCCTCTTATTCACTGAAAAATCTTTTCCACAAATACTATAAACGACTGCACGTTGCCTATTATGCTTATACTAGCTACGAATAAAACTTCCTTATGCTTTACTACAAGACCTCAGTCATACCATAGACAAGCAGCCTCCATCCACACCCTATGTCCAGGGTGTCATTGGGACATTGGGTCCTGTGTCCATTATAAAGAACTGGTAGGATGTCTACTCCTTGAAAAAAGAATTTATTTTGTCTTAGTCTATTAAATCTCTGTTTCACTTCTAGGCCACCTAAACTCTTTATGGTAACTATGGTTTCCTGTCTTCTTGCTGGGTGAAACACCCCACAATTTAATCATATACTATATGCCACACCATTGTAGAGTGCACTAGCTTAGTCTGGATATGCTAGGACAGTCTCTCTTCAACCATCATGACCACTTTGATGACAATTTGATAAAAACTTTGTTACTGACCTAAAAAGAATACATTCTACAACCGAAACCATACTACCTTCTCAAGAAGCAGAAAAAAGCAATTTGCCCTAGAAACATAGTGTAGGAGAAGAGGTAATATTCAGAAGGGCATATGGTGGTTCGACTTGAAAAGTCACAAGTGTTTAGCCCTAATTACTAAAGTAAAAGTGAACAGCTCCGTGGGAGTGTGTGTGTGTGTGTGTAAGTGGTCCTGGAATAGGTTTTGCAATCCAAGTGACTCACACTCAAATGTGTTCTGTTGTCACAGTTAAGTACACCAGTGAAAAGACAACTAAAAAAGTTTCAACCATAATGTTGAAATGAACTATGAATAATAATGAATAATAAAAAGAGTGCTCTGAAATGTACATTTCAGAGCACTATTTTTAATATATATAGTCTATGACGTTAAAACCAGACCTATTTTGTATAATGATCTTTTTCCCTGCTTATCCCCAGACCAAAATTTTAAATTCTTTTATAGAAGGTACATCTAGTTTTTTCAGAAGTTTAAAATTGTTCTCTTTACATCTTTCTTTCCTTTTCCCCAGCTTGGCCTATAAAGGAGTGGTTTGGTTTTGCCAACAGTCGTTTCTTTAAGAATCATATATATTGTTGACATAACTAATGTGGTTCATCATTTCTTAGTCTTGGGAATCATCTGATGCATTTATAGCTCAGATGGCTCTACTCTTAGAATCATTGTCTTTTATCTCCCTGATTTGAGGACAGAGAATTCTGAAACAGCACTCAATCTTCCTTCCTTTCTTTCTTTAACCACAAACAACATTTACTGTTTGTGGTGCGGCCATCCACTGCTACATTTTTAGAAACTTCTAAGTTGGGGTTGAGAATACTCTGCAGACACTTATCACAGGAAGATGAAAAATTGTACCCATGTGCCCACAACAGCTATATAGTAAACCATTAAACTCCCTCAATAAAATGACTTTTTAAGAAATGAAAGACCTGGAGAACCAAAAGCAAACTTTATTGATCAACCTTTGTTGATGATGCAATTGCTGAGCATAAATTTTTAACCATGAAAAAAATCAGCTCAGATAATGAAATGTAACATGTTAACATCATAAAAAGTAGCCCAATGACTGTGCCCCTTCCCTATGTACAATTCTTTATGCTTTAATAGCTTGTTGCCCTAATAGATGCCTTATGGCATTCGTGTGATCTGTGCTACAGTGGGGAAGACAGGAGGGGAATCACTGCAATATTATTTTGATTAGTGAATGACTTGATAGGTTGTGACAAATAGATTGACCCATTTAACAGTGCATGTTGGTCATGAATTGTTGGAACTGTAGGAATCATCAGGCACTCTGGTCTTTCACCTTGGAAATTAGGTCTAGTGATACACAGGTCTAGTGAGCTGTATGTTTTCCCTTTAGATCATGGACTTCATCAGCATAAGAAACGGAATTGCTTTTCTCTTACTTGGAAACTGCCTCTCCCTAGGAGGTAGAATCATACAAGGCAGGAGTAAAGTCAAAGATTAAAATGAAATATTTTTACTTGGCATGGTTTTTACCAATAGTAGTTTCTTAAGGGCATGTATGGGTAAGAAAAATCCAATGATTCAGCATTCTTAGATGGGTTCCCTTTGAAGCATTTCTAGCTTGGGCAGGCAGTCTCTTCTTGACTTGATGAGAATTCTTCCTAGGTGAACTCTTGAACAGTTTTCCTGACCCAGATGCCCATGGATGCCCATTGTCTTTTTCATTTTCTGTCCTCTTGGTTCTACCTTTTAAAACACATACTCTAGGTGTCATGCCATACAAATTCAGATGGTAATGCTGCTTGATTAACACACACTTGACAATAATAATAATACACTTATTGGGCATCTGCCTGTGGGGTTCCACATATATATATATAGTTTTTCTTTTTTTTTGCTTTTCCTCTTTTTTGTTGTCCTTGTTTTTTTATTGTTGTTTTAATTATTATTATTGTTGTTGATGTCGTCATTGTTGGATAGGATAAAGAGAAATGGAGAGGAGGGGAAGATAGAGTGGGGGAGAGAAAGATAGACACATGCAAACTTGCTTCACTGATTGTGAAGCAACTCCTCTGCAGGTGGGGAGCCAGGGGCTCGAACTGGGATCCTTACCCTGGCCGGTCCTTGCACTTCACGCCATGTGCGCTTAACCCGCTGCGCTACCACCTGACCCCCTGCCTGTGAGGTTTTGTACAATGTGGAGGGCATGGAATATACAAAGTGGGAGGTAGGAGGTACAGATCCGTAACATAGAAGCAGTCTTGTAAGTGGATTACAGTCTAGTATGAGACAAAAATGACTTTTGGAATCATTGCAAGCTCAAATATATTAATAAAATATTTCCAATGAGCTTTGGAGTATACTTTATCCCTATCAAGAGGATGTGTTTGTTGGTTTTCCCAAGAGATCTTGATAAAAGCTGACCTTAAGAGATTCTGAAAATTCAATTCACATCAAAGCAACATTGTTCTTTGTCTTTTTTCTAATGAACTTTATTTCAGATCTAGGCATTGTTTCAACATTCTTTTACTAAGGAAAAATGTGGTTGTTCCTTGAAGCCGTTAAGGTTCTAATTTTGGCTGCAGCTGTTACTGCATCCAGTCATAAATGTAACCTTTGATGAAACTGACAAATTTCATCTGAAGTGTTGGAGGTCATCTGTTGAAGTATCTTGCATCATTATCAGCTATTCTTAGAAACTGAATAAAAAAGAAAGTATATTTGAGTGGGATATATCTTCTAGAACCTAAAGAGTTTGCATCAGAATAATTATTCATTCTATTGTCTTGGACAGACAAATCCTTTTTTATTATTTATTTTCCCTTTTGTTACCCTTATTTTTTAAATTGTTGTTGTAGTTATTGTTGTTATTGATGTCGTCATTGTTGGATAGGACAGAGAGAAATGGAGAGAGATGAGGAAGACAGAGAGGGGGAGAGAAAGACACCTGCAGACTTGCTTCACTGCTTGTCAAGAGACTCCCCTGCAGGTGGGGAGCTAAGGCTTGGACTGAGATCCTTACATGGGTCCTTGAGCTTTGTGCCACACGCGCTTAACCTGATGCGCTACTGCCTGAACCCCAGAGGAATCCTTTTAAAAAATTGAGAGTGCTATGTTCACAAAAGATTTTGAACTGATAGATTTTAGTTCAGTCCCCAATTTAGCAGTCAGATTAATGACTAGGAAACTAAGCCTCCAGCTCAGTGGTAACAGATAGAGCACTGGATTTTTAGACATAAGGTCCCTAGTTTCGTCCCCAGCGTGAAACTTCTCAGAGTAGTGCTCTGATTCTTGTTAGCTCTATTTCTCATAAGTAAATTCTTCTTCTTCTAGCGTTTGCCCTTCTTCCGTAGCCAGTCAACAGCGTTAGGTAAAGTTTCGAGACCTCCTTTGAATCTGGAGAGGTGGCAGTCATTGACTATGTGGGTGATAGTCTGTCTGTAGCCACAGGGGCAGTTCAGGTCGTCTCTGGCTCCCCAGCGATGGAACATAGCGGCGCTATCGAACAGGCCATGGCCTGTTCGATAGCGATTGAGGAGGGCCCGATCATAACGTGCTAGGTCAAAGCCGGGTTGACGCTCGCAGGGGTCTGTGATGAGGTGTTTGTTCTTTACCTCAGCTGACTGCCAACTCTGTTTCCAAGAGTCTGGAACAGAGAAGTTCAGTGTAGGCGTAGGGAACCAGATTGGGTGACGAGACGTCAAGCGTTAGACAGGGTGGGCGAAGATATCCGCGTATATTGGCAGGTCCGGTCGAGTGTAGACGTGGGAAATGAACTTAGATGATGCCGCATCCCGACGAATATCTGGCGGGGCGATGTTGCTAAGAACTGGCAGCCATGGAACCGGGGTAGAACGGATGGTTCCAGAAATGATCCTCATGGAGGAATATAATTTGGAATCGACCAAGTGGACATGGGGGCTACGGAACCATACTGGGGCACAGTATTCTGCAGTGGAATAGCATAATGCCAGAGATGATGATCATAAGTAAATAAAACAACCTTACAAAAACAGGAAACAAAACAAACAAACAAAAAAACTAAGGCAAAATGTGGTTAAGTCAATTTCTCAGAGCCAGACAATTGAGTAAATAAGCAAATTGAGTAAAATTTGGGTTGTCAGACAATTGGTCTGTGATCAGTACAAGTCTTGCTTTAGTGATCTAGTATGTTTTCTGTTTTGAGATAAAACCAAATTCCCTTGGATGATCCCCACAGCCTCGGATTCTCAATCATATTCCATTGCGTTTTTTTTTTTTTTTTTTCAAAATCAGCCTATTTTCTCTCTAGTCCAACAAATTTATCCCTATAATACACAATCCTCCTCCTCCCTTTTTTTATACCACTTTATTTTGGGCAGTCATCTGTGTGGTGCTCACAAATTTCTTTGTTGCAGGTAAGTTTAAGAGCTTTGGATGCCTGAAAGCAGCTGAACAGGCTTTGCTTGAGTTAATACATTGAGTCAGTCTCCCAGTGAAGGGTGTGTGAGAAGCCTGGATCATCAACTCTCCCAGAGCTGCCATTCAGTAACAGAGACTGAGGTTATTAGCCTGTAATTACTTTTCTGTTGCCTACAGCAGGCTGTTCTTCAGAGCTACTTTACTGTTTTATTGGTGTGCGAGAAGAAGGATTTTGTATTTTAAGAATGACTTTCTTAGCCATATCTTCACCCTAAGTATTGAGTTTCTTACTACTCACAGAACTCAATACTGTGTCTTAAAAAATGAGTAAAAAGTACATCATCTGGTAGATGAACTTATTATTGAGTAGTGATATCTTTTGTCAACCCTTGGGCAGGTGAACTCTTAGCTGTTAGTGTTATTTCAAACTTCAGTTTTTTAAAGGTGTAAGGAAAATCAACTTGAGCAATTTCTATATGCCAGACACTGTAGCTACCATCTATAAAACACTTAACTCACACTACAGTATAGTAAGAGTAATAACATCACTTGTATCAGGTACTACATTAAAAATACATATATTGCCACCAGGTTTATTGTTGGGGAGTGGTACGTTCATGATGAATCCACCACTTCCAGTGGCCCTTTTTTCCACTTTTCCTTTTAGGTGATAGAACAGATAGAAACAGAGCGGAGAGGAAATAGGGATAGAGAAAGAGAGACATCTGCAGCACTTGTGAAGTTTTTTCACTGTAGGTAGGAAACAGGGCTTTGAACCAGGGTCCTTGAAAGGCTAAAAGTGTTTATTCAACTGGGTGTGCCACTGCCCAGCCCCACTTTTCACACTTTACAGATGATGGAAATAGAGTTCTGACATGGGGAACTAATTGTGGATACACCAGGAATCTCTCTCCTAAGGCTTTGTCTTAACCATAACACATTGCCTCTTATGACTTGACAGTTTGTGCCGACAAAATAAAATAGTAAACATACTTACTTATTCCCAAAGGAATATTTGTACTAGTGTCTAGGATAGAAGTTTACTTCAGGGACTGGGCAGTGGCGCATCTTTTTAAGCACACATGCTACCATGCAAGGACCTGGGTTCAAACCCCTATTCCCCGCCTGTAGAGCAGAAGTTTCCCAAGAAGAGAAGCAAGTAATGTAGGTGTTTCTCTGTCTCTCACCCTCAATCTTCCCCTCCCCTCTCAATTTCTCTCTGTCCTATCAAGTAAAGAAAAAGAAAGAAAGGCAGGAAGAAAGAAAGAGGAAAGAAGAGAGGGAAAACAGTTTGTATCCACAGAGATCTCATCAGATGTATCATCCTGGGTATTGGATATCAAATAGCAGCTTTTTTCACATGCAGGTAAAGCAGTTGGCATCTATTTTTAAGCTACTCATCTGTGTCCTTCATCATGATCTTGTTAATAATACCAGGCCACTCAGGAGTTATCAGTCATAAAGTTTCATCACATAAGCTTTCAGAGGGCCCTCACCTGCTGAAATAACTAACTTTCCTTAATTAAAATTGTATTCTCAAAAGAAATAGGTATATGTGTTTTAGAGAGTTAATAATGAAACTAATTATTGCGCTGAGCGGCCTCTTTGGCATATCTATTTCAGTGTGGGCATACCAAGATATCGGGGGTCAGCTAAGCTGATGTTTTTATCAGGAAGTTATGCTGACTCCACTTGAATCAAATGCTTTTGTAAGACAGTGTTTATGCCCTGCCTCTGCTGTTAGACAGTCACACTGAATGGCGAGGCACAAATTCTCACCACCCAGCTAAGTGTTCCTTGTGAAGATTCAGAGGGTAGGTACGGCACATATTGAAAAAAATGTGCTGGCCAGTTCAGTAACAGGTTGAAACAGGTTCCACACATGACAGACAATAACTGCAGCCACAACAACAACTATGAGTGGAGCTATTATTACTAAGCGAGAAACATTTTTAAAAATATTTATTTATTTATTCCCTTTTGTAGCCCTTGTTGTTTTATTGTTGTAGTTATTGTTGTTATTGATGTTGTCGTTGTTTAATAGGACAGACAGAAATGGAGAGAGGAGGGGAGGACAGAGAGGGGAAGAGAAAGACAGACACCTGCAGACCTGCTTCACCGCCTGTGAAGCGACTCCCCTGCAGGTGGAGAGCCGGGGACTGGAACCGAGATCCTTACACCAGTCATTGCACTTCGCGCCACGTGTGCTTAACCCATTGTGCTACCGCTGGACTCCCGAGAAACATTTTACAGGATGCTTTGTATTCTGAGAAGGCCAGATCAGCTCTTCCCTCTCTTCTCTTTCTTTCTCCCTCCCTCTCTCTCTCTTTCTTTCTTTCCTTCCTTCCTTCCTTTCTTTTTTGTTTTTTGGTAGTGCAGAAAGAAATTGAGAGGAGAAGGGGAGATAGAAAGGAAGAGAGACAGAAAGATGCCTGAAGTACTCATGAAGTTTCCCCCAGTGGGGAGCAGAGTCTCAAACCCTGGTCCTTGTGGATGGCGATGTGTGCACGTAATCAGGTGCTCAACCGACTAGCACAGGATACCTTTCTCTGCACGCTCAGTTCACAAAGATGCAGCAGAGTGGCATCTTCTGTCTGTAGTCTTTCCTGGGCAGTTCTGGTACCTGAACTTCTTTATGTGACATTACGTTTCTCTTCATCACTGAAAATTTATTTCATGAATTCTCCAAACCCTCCTTACCTCTCTCCCTTTTTCACTTCTTTTTTAATACTTAGAACATTTCTGGAGAAATGGACTCCATCTGAATTGTATTATATCTGAATAATACAGGCAGAAAACATTTTGGATTTTTAAAATTTTTTATCTTCATTTATATTTATTTTTCCCTTTTTGTTGTCCTTATTTTTTATTTTTGTTTTTGTTGATGCCGTCATTGTTAGATAGGACAGAAAGAAATGGAGGGAGGAGGGGAAAACAGAGAGGGGGAGAGAAAGATAGACATCTGCAGGCCTGCTCCACCACGTGTGAAGCGACTCTCCTGCAGGTGGGGAGCCAGTGGCTCAAACCAGGATCCTTAGGCCGGTTCTTGAGCTTTGTGCCATGTGCACTTAACCCGCTGTGCTACCGCCGACTCCTGCAGAAAACATTTTGATGGTTTCTGTGAAATCACTAGCTTTAAATTGTGAATTTTTGAGTGGGGTTCTGGAATTCTTGAAATCAGAAAGTTTCTTATAAACTGTTTTTTTTTTTTTTTTTTTGCTTCCAAGTTTATGGCTGAGGTTCAGTGCCAGCACCACAAATCCATTACTCCTAGAGGCCATTTTTCCCATTTTGTTGCCCTTGTTGTTACCCTAATTGTCATCATTGTTACTGTTGTTATTGCTGCTGCTGTTGTTGGACAGAACAGAGGGGAATTGAGGAGGGGAGACAGAGACAGGGAGAGAAAGAATGACACCTGCAGACCTGCTTCACCGCCTTTGAAGTGACCGGCCCCTGCAAGTGGGGAACAGGGGGCTTGAACCAGGATCTTTGCGCGGGTCCTTCATGCGGGTCCATGTGCGCTTAACCCGCTGCGCTAGTGACCCCCCTTTTTTGGTGTGTATGTGTGTAAGTCCAGGTACAAATTTTCAATGTGATTCATACTGTTCCATTGCTTTGGATCAATTAACATTCCTGTGGTGCCTATTGTATAACCTAGACGTCCCATTGTCCAAGATTAGTGGAGAAGGTAAGCGGTAATTCTCAATTCAGGAAGATAAGAGTTTCTGAGTTCTTTGATTCAAGAAGATAGACACATCCACTTTCCCCACTGCATGCCCCACACAATTCTTAAGATGCATTCTGAGTGGGAGATTAGAAAAGCAAGTATTCCCCCACTTGCGTACTCATCCCTTCTGGCATTGTTTTGAACACAATTATCTTCCAAATTGCTTCATAAGAGCTCATTGGTTAAAGATAGAAAAAGAATGAACAAGTGATGAAATGCAATTTATGGTGAACACAAAGAGAATAACATTTACATAAATTTATTTTGAAAAAATTCTGCACTGTTTTAATAAATGTGCATTTATGTATGCCTGTATATATGTGAGTACAAATACACATACATCTGTATGCACAGATATAGTTGCGTGTGCACATTTGCATATGTATATTACTGTATAAATTAACATCTGGTCCCAACACATTAGACTGAAATGGAAAATTACTGGGTCTGCCAGATAGCTCACCTCTTTGGGTGCCTGTTTGATCCACAACTCAGGTTTGATCCAGGCCTTTAACTCTTGGAGGAACCTTCTATACTGTAGCAATGTTCTCTCAGCCTCCCTGTCTCTGTCTGTTTCTCTGCCTTTTTGAAAAAAGAAATGTTGGCATGGAGCAGTGAAGACCCAGTACCCCCCCCCCCACATACACTATATATTTCATAAAGAAAAATAAAATTATTAGCAGTTAGTTTATAACAGCAGGCACTGACAAATGCATATGTTTGCCCTCTATGTAGAAACAAATTTGGGGGGGGGGGCTGGGCAGTGGTGTACTGAGTTAAGCACCCATAGTACAAAGCACAAGGACCTGTACAAGGGTCGTGATTTGAGCCCCCAGATTCCCACCTGTGGGGGGTTGCTTTGCAAGCAGTGAAGTAGGTCTGCAGGTATCTTTCTCCCTCTCTTTCCTTCCCTCCCTTTTCAATTTCACTTTGTCCTGTTTAAAAAAAAAAGGCCTCAGGAGCAGTGGATTCATAGGCAGGTACAGAGACCCAGTGGTAACTTTGGAGGCAAAAATATAAAGTAAATAAGTAAATAAATAAATAAATGAAACAACTTTTGTCTGTATTACTGTAAAAACAAATGGTAGAAATTTGAGGAAGGTAGATTTTAATCTTTATTTTGAGACTTTTTGTACAAGGTATATTAAGTGGGGGCCATGTGGTGGTGCACCTGGTTGAGCACACGTTACAATGAGCAAGGACCTGGGTTCAAGCCCTGGCCCCTACTTGCAGGGGGAAAGCTTCACAAGTGATGAAGCAGGGCTGCAGGTGTCTTTTTGTCTCTCTCCCTGTCTATCACTCTCTTCCCTCTCTATTTCTGGCTGTCTCTATCAAATAAATAAAGATGATTTTTTTTAAAAGCCTACACGGCAAAGTATATTAAATCAAAGCAAGCTGGTGGTAAACATGCCAAAGTTTTTGAAAGAAGAAAATAGTGACATTTATATCTTATCTGACTTTATGTTTAAAAGAAATAAAGATGACCTGTAATCTACAATATGACTTTTTTGAGGACAGATGCTTACAGTAGACCGAATGAACCCTTTTGCCTTATCAGTTAGAAACAAAACCCAAAAACCCTCAGAACCAGTCAGTGGATTTTTAATGCACAAAGTCTAACCTTTCCAAGCAAGTTAAAGAATTTTTAAGAATTCTTACAAATATATCTTGCCATTTTAACTTGTGATTAACTTAAATGTCCATCTCATGATTCAATTTTCTCTCCAAGCCCAATAATTCAAAAGATACTTTTTGCAAGTCATGCTTTAAAAAATATATTTGAATAGACAAGAAACATTTTGTACCTTAATTTCTTAAATGGTAAATAAAATTGGTCTCTCTGCGTATTATTATTAATACTATATTATTATGTAGTGAATTTGAATGAATACTATAACATAATAAATAATATATTAATTGAATAATTGGACTCTTTTCAGGTCAGCAAACTAGTTCATCTGGATGGTAAGCTTGCTTTACCATGTGCACAATGCACAAACCAAGCCTGAAACTTGCTCCCACTGAATTGAAAAACTTCGTTGGTTGTCTGTTTGTTAGGTGTTTTTTTTTTTTTTACCCCTCTTTATCTTCCTCTTTTTCTATTAAAAAAGAAAAATAAATGTCAGCCTGGAGCTGTGAAGCCTCCTTTAAAAAAAAAGTAAAATGAAACAAATTACATTTTTTCTGAAAAATCAGTTTGCTAACCTAGGGCAAAACTAGCATGAGATAGGAATATTTGCAAAATGGAAGATGTCTGTCCCTTGGCACGAATTTCAGGAGGTCTAGATGCCAGGAAACGCAGCAATACTTTTAATAGGATATAATCCTGCAAGAACCTTCAGCCAGGGGAGGCAGGAGGGAGGACTGCTGCTTTGGGTCTTATCTTTCATGTGATGATGGGGGCTCCATTTAATAAGTCGCTAGAAAAAGATTAAAAGACACCTGCTTGAACCCAGAGTGCACTCAGCACCCATTTGCTCTGAGACAACTTTAGATGAAGGAGAGCTGTCCTTTTTCCTAAGTAGGAGAAGCAAACGCAGCCTTTGGGAGGTGCAGGCAAAGCTTTGATTAGGAGACAAAAGGCAGAGGAATCTGAGTTTGTTTCTTACAGAAGAACAGAAGGATGCCTCACCTTTTTCTGTGTTTCTGGTGATAAACATGGAGTAGCTTCTCAACTAAAGAATACAACTGCCTGGCTATTCTCAAATTACAGTATAGAAATCATGTGTCCCCAGGGCTTGGAGTCTGAACCCGTGTGCCTTTCCAAATGATTCCTGCCTGGATATTTACACTTCTCAGACATTAATGACTCGCCTTTACACTCAGTGCTCTATTGGTGTCTTGCTTGCTTTTATGATTGAAATTGCTTCTGCTGGGGTTGGGGTTTGGGGTGTGGGGTGCTTCACAAGTGGTGAAGCAGGTCTGCCAGTGTCTTTCTATCTCCCTTTCTGTCTTCCCCTCCCTTTCCATTTTCTCTCTGTCCAGTCAAAAAACTGGCCACTAGGAGCAGTGGGTTTGCAGTGCAGGCACAGAGCCCCAGCAATAACCCTGGAGGCAAAAAAAAAAAAAAAAAAGCTTCTGATTTTTGCTTCTAGAGATTAACATATCCTGTTAATCTGAGAACTTAAAAGCATAATCATTCACCACCCATGACTTCACTTGTATGGGTTGTATTTAATGATGTGTCTTGACTCCTAGGAAATTTTGGAGTATAGAATCCTAAATATTGTCATCTGGAAGAAGCAGTTCGGGTGCTTCTAGGGCTGGGTGTGGGCAGGTAGTGTTCATGCTGGTACAATGAATATCCAGTGGATGCTTCACTTCAGGTGGAACTCTGGGTAGACTAAACCACTCACACACACTTAACGGTGGAAACAAATGCCAACTACCATCAATAAATGCCAAGTGTTGAGAAAAGTCTTAGCCATACTATCCAATATGCACTTGACTGTCACAAAAGGTCTGTGAAGTTGGAAATTGTTAGCTTCCAGTTAATAGGCAAGCAAGAGAAAAAGCTCAAGGATATTAGATAGCTTCCTCCATTAACCAAGCCAGTGGGTGATGAACTAATGATCAGCCCTTGTCTGTCTGATTACGGAGTCTGTGATTTTTCCACTAGGAAGCAGAAATTTCTTAGACTTGACACTAGACCTCCAATTTAAAGTGTCACTTAAGCATTCCTTCAGACTGTTTCATCTTGTTTGTCACTTTAAATATATTTTCTAAAGTATAACTAAATGTACTAATCTTGATACTAATTTATCTCAGAGTATTTTCCAAACCAGTTGCTCTTGGGGAATATAAGGATCAATTAGGGATTGTGTGAAAATAAACCAGACCCTCCTTTTTCTTTCTTTCTTTTTTTTTTTTAGTACTCCTAAATGTTATTTCTCCATTGTTATCTATTTCATCTTAGATACCTGGTTCCACAGTCAGCAAAGGAAAATGTCAAATTTAAAGAAGTGAGTTGTACTGTCTGAATTGAATCATAAGTTGGCTTCTTTTCCTTTTTCCTACAGGGTATTTAAACAGTAATGGTATTTAGTAGTACTTCCTAAGTTATTATGAATTCACTACAAATGCTACCATCTCTTCAGAATGGAAAGGCAAGCATTAGGGCAAAGAGTTAAATATTCTGCCCTAGTATCAAAACCACATATAAATTTGAAAGTTTAACATTTACTTAATTGCTGAAGCAGTCATGCTAAGTGCATAGCCTGACATATTATCAGGTGTTAAAAGGGGTAATTTCTGAGGGAACAAAAATATCTATAAAACCAAGAGACAGTACTATGCTAAAATCGTTATCTCATTCTCTTTAAGCTCTTCATCTGAACAGGCTGGTACGCTGACTTGGAAATGTTACCTGACATATAGCCTTTGATGGGAAGGAGCTTGCTGATTATTCCATTTACCTCTTCTGTCACAAAGCCATTCTCTAGCTTTCTCTTCTGATCCCGCAGACTGTATATCAGTTTTCTTTGCTCTCTGGCTTCTAGTTGCATTTTGTTAATGAGAGTTATGAACAGTTGAGAGAGAAAGGGTGAGGGAGAAAGAGATGGTCTCTTCAGTCCTCCATTCCTGTTTTAGGAGGCAGTTTTGGCCCTTCCTTTCAGCACTCACTTGCTTCCCTTAATACTGGCTTAAGAGGTCCCAAGGCCGAAGTGATAAAGTAGCTCCTCACTATTATTAGATTCTCCATGCCTACCTCAGTTGCTGGTTCCTTAACTTGCCTTACTCACTTGGCAATCATCTCTTTATTAATAACTCTGCTGATGAGTCATTTGAGTGGAATTCTGTTACCTGCCAGGGCCCTGAATGGTTAGGAAGAAACTAAGCCTAACATTCTCATCTGCATTCTTTCACATCTGGGCAGTGTGGTCCCAAAGAATCTACTCAGTTCTTTGTGCTTTATCCTCATCCTCTGTCGAATGTGAATAATAATTCTACTCACTTCGCTTACTTCAGTGAGTACAACATGGCATATGCAATACATGTTGCTGTTAGTCTGGATGGAGGAAGAGAATCCTGTCTTTCCTAGTTGGTGTTGGTACAACTGTGGTCTATAGGAAACCAGGTAAAGATATCCCCTCCCCTGAATATTACCTGTTGGAAAGAATATTAATATCTATATCTGCACATTCGGGTACAGTTGGGATGCTAGTTTAAAAAGAGATGGTTTCACCCATTTTGTAGTCCATTAAAAGTTCTTCAACCCAACCCCCTAAAAAATTTTTTTTATTTTCTTCCCCTTAATGGACTATGGTGTTTATTTCAGCGGTCTGAAATAAACTATTGTAACTATTGTAGACAAGCTAGGTCAGCTCTACTTCACATATGCAAAATGCATTTGCCAAATTGTTGGCAAAAAGTACATCAGAGCAGAGCTGACACATGTATAGAAAGGTAATTATATCTGTGTTCAGTTGTAAAATTCAGAGTGGACTGTTACCAATGTATCACAACACAATTCCTTAGTGTCAGTATTTAGGAAACAAAGCCATCCCTCGCATTTAATCCATCCCTATGTGGAGGAAGCAGTGTATCATGTTTATTGTCAATATGTCTACCAGGAAGGGGAGTTGAGTCCCAATCTGTCAGAAATGTGTGTGTGTGTGTGTGTGTGTGTGTGTGTGTGTGTGTGATCACGTACAAGTATATTTTTAGTCACTCCATTTCACTCTCTGCTGCTCACTGGGTCAGGGGATCTCAGAATCACTTTTATAATCCTATTGACTAACCCCAGGTTTAGTCAGGGGGTGGGGGCGGAGACAGAAGAGATTTAGAAAACCAATGAACATCAGCTGTGTGCTCTTTGAGGGAATGAGGTGAGGCAGGTTCAGGTTTCTTGTTTGCTTTTCTTTAGACCAAATAAATATTAAAATGGGTTGAGGGATTGCTCACCTTGTAGGGTAAATGCTCCGCTATACCTGATACCCGTGTTAGCCCTTACACTACATGAGAGTAACACAGCACTGGGGGAAGCTCAAGTGTGATACTGTCTTTCCCCTCTCTCTGTTTAAGAAATAGAAATGAAAAAAAAAAAAAAAAGGCAACTTGGGAATAATGAAATCACATATGTGCATGCCGTTCAGTGAAATGGTTATGTTGGGTAGTGTGCTGTTTTGCCAATTCAGAGGCCTAGATTAAAGCCCAGCCTCCACCACACTGAAGGAAACTTCAATGCTATGCTTCTCTCTCTTTTTCTCCCTCTCCCTGCCCCTCCCCTCCCCCCTCTACCTCTCTCTCTCTCTGTGTGTGTGTCTATCTAAAGAAAAATAGAAGAGGAGAAGAAAGAAAAGAAGCTCTTACATATGTGCTAGGCACCAGCACTGCAAAAGCAAATAAAAATCACATGGGCTCTATACCCACTTGTTAGCAAACTCACAATTATGTCCTAAAATCATAAACTAGATGGTTTCCCAGATGCCCTGCCAAGTGATAGGAGATACACTTGACAAAATCTGTTTCAAATCTACCTTTCCTTCCTTCTCCCACTCCTTTTTCAAATCCCTCCCTTCATTCTCTCTTCTTTCCTTTTTGGACTTAATCTCTACTACCATTCCACCAACAATTAGAAACCTGTGTTGTGTGTTCTTGATCTGCTGATAGAGGAACTGCTTCTGGAGGCAAGGAGAAAACATTTGACATTGGGCCAGCTTTTTCTTTATTCTGTTGTGATATATTGTTTTTGTCTTCCTCCAGCCCTCTAGCAAGATCTGGGCTCTCTGTTATCAGTAGATTGATTCTTTTCCTTCATGGCTTTGTGTTTGCAGTCTCTCTCTCTGTGTATATATATATATATGTATATGTATATGTATATGTATATGTATATGTATACATTTATATGTATATATAAGCTTTATTATTCGATAGGGATAGAGACAGAGAAATTGAGAGAGGAAGGGGAGAAACAAACACCTACAGCCCTGCTTCACCATTTGTGAAGCTTTCCCCCTGGAGGTGGGGACCAGGGACTTGTACTGTGAGCACTTAACCAGGTAGGCCACCACCTGGTCCCTTGATTATTTCCTAGTATGTGCTATTTCAAGATTCTTATAGGGTGAATACAATAAGAGAAGTTTCTTATCAAAACCTTAAATATGTTTTCCTGTGGTGCTGAAAGTAAAGCATGGGTCCAGGCAAAGGCACATAAGATGTATGCTTAGTTCTCCAGGGGCTATAACATACCTGGAAATCAAAACCTAAATAAATAATGGCATGGAATCCCAAGTTCATAAGAGCTAAAAAGTGCAAAGAGTAAGGGAAGGGAAGTCCCACAAAATGACAGCACGCAGAAACTAGATTCTGAAAGCAGGAGCCCATGACATCTGGACATTTTACACATGTATGTTCAAAGGATGTATCCTTGATATAACAGAAAGGGATTGTAGCTCATCCTTATGCCTCTTGAGTAAATATAAGGTAAATGAAAAACAGAGAGGAGAATTGACCTCCACAGAGTGACATGCCAGATCCCATCACCTATGCTAAGAGAGGAAAACAGTGAGTGGGCCAAACAATAGGACTTGAAGGCAGAGGTTTTAATTGAGAGCCAAGACCCATTAATAAATACAATAGAGAGCTAGCAAAATAATGCACCTCTTTTTTTTTTCTTTCTCACTTCCACTACTCAGGTCCAGACCCAGTTCCAGAACTAAAGGAAATTTGGTGCCGTGGTATCTTTCTCTTTGTCTCTTCACACCCCCCAACCCCCTTCTATATGAAAACTTGAGTCTGGAACGATGAAGCCCCAGTGGTATAGAGTAAAATTAATATGGCCACATGGTGGCGCACCTGGTTAAGCACACATATTACAACGCTCAAGAGCCTGGGTTCAAGCCCATACTCCCCACTTGCAAGGGGAAAGCTTCACAAGTAGTGAAGTAGGGCTGCAGGTGTCTATCTCTCCCTCTCTTAATTTTTCTCTAATAATAAATGAAAAAATAAAATTAATAAAAATATAGTAAGTCCAATTTGTGTGGTTCCCTGACCAGCAGCATAAGCATCACCTGGGAACTTCTTAGAAATGCATTTTTTTCTGAGCCCAGTCCTGAGTTTCTCTAAATTAGGAATGGGGGCACAGGAAGTAGGGACCAGCTAATGGTCTTTCAACTAACCCCCCAGATTAATTAGAGTCAAGTTAACGCTAAGAACTACTGAGGAGAGAGAAGAGTTTCTGCCAGTTGAGGAACTGGACAATTTGAGATGGAGAACAGATAACGAGGCAGGACTGAGAGGCAACCAGTAAAAATCCAAAACTCTGTCCTGAGAACTTGCAAAATTCACAGGCTAACAATGAATTTTTCATAGAAACGAGGTGTTTCTATGAAACCTGGTGCTCTGCCATGGATAGAATTTAAGGCCTGGGTAGGCTCCCCTAGACACTGAATACACTGGAGGGTACACTGGGCCCATTGTACTTCTTGTGCTTATAGGTATAGTAAGGTGTCTATCCATGTAGGGGCTCTCCTTTCAGTTTTTGGAGGGAAACAAGCAACAAAGATTATTATTATCTTAAAATATGCATTCTGGGCTAGGTTGTGGCACACCTGGTAGGGCACACATGCTAAAACATGCATGCACCCAGGTTCAAGTCCCGCTGCACCTGCAGAGAGCCTCACAAGTGGTGAAACAGGGGTGCAAGTGTCCCTCTTTCTTTGCCCTTCTCTACCTTCCCCTCCCCTCTCAATTTCTGTCTCTATAATAAATTTTTTAAAAATGGAATGCTCCAGTTAGATGTGTTCATCAAGCAGCTAAATTATGTGATAAATTATGAGTTATTACCCTTGAAACTTTGGAGTGAACGGAAAAGTTAACAAGTGAAGGATGTGAATCCTTTCTCCTTGGTTAAGTGCACACATCATTGAGAACAAGGGTCTGGGTTAGAGGCCCTGCAGGGACCACCTGCAGGGAGGATGCTTCCTGACTGGTGAAGCAGTTCTGTAGGTGTCCACTTTTCTCCCTCTCTGTCTCCCCTTGCCTCTCAATTTCTCTCTGTTCTATAAAGTAAAAGTAAAGTAGAAAAAAAATGGCCGGCAGGAGCCATTGGATTTACTGAGCCCCAGTGATAACCTTGGTGGCAATAAAATAAAATAATCAATCAATTAATCAATAAGACTGTTCTGTCACGGGGCAGACAGCATCCTCTACAGCTCTGACTGAGTCTTCAGGACAGATCATTTGTCCCTCAATTTCATTTTCATTTTAATTATTGTAAAATGGGAGTTCAGTGTTTCACCAGACAGGTGAAAAGATCAACATGTTTGTATTTCTACATACAAGCTTGGAGATTTCTGATTTTTGTCACAAGCCAGATGCAAACTACTTTTTAAAAAATATTTATTTATTCCCTTTTGTTGCCCTTGTTTTATTGTTGTAGTTATTATTGTTGTTATTGATGTTGTCATTGTTGGATAGGACAGAGAGAAATGGAGAGAGGAGGGGAAGACAGAAAGGGGGAGAGAAAGACACCTGCAGACCAGCTTCACCACCTGTGAAGTGACTCCCCTGCAGGTGGGGAGCCGGGGGCTCAAACCGGGATCCTGATGCAGGTCCTTGCGCTTTGCACCACTTGTGCTTAACCTGCTGTGCCAACTCCCGACCCCCGAAAACTACTTTTAAAGAATAGTTCTCCACATGATGAGATTAAAACTGTCTCATTGCTGTTAGCAAGAATAATCATTAACCGATTATATATATGTACACAGAAAGCATCTTTTCATTGGTGGTTGGAGTTGTGACATCATCTAATTCCCAGGGGCTTTTAGAATCCCTTGTTAGAATATTGACTGAATCACACAAAATCAGAAGCTATCTCTGTCAAACTCTGTAATGATAATCCTAAAAATATTTATCCCCAGACTCTCCTTGGAGACTAGTGGTTACAGGTAGAACACATAAATTTACACCAAGTCGTGGGGTCTTTTTGTTTAGAGGTATATGTTATATACTATGGAACAAGTCTATCATTTGAGTTGTAAAGAAATGTAGTAAAGTAATCTCCTTTTTTTCCTCCTTTTTTGGCATTCTTGAATTCAAAGGTCATTTTTTCAAAGATTTTTTTTATAATATAAAAAGAGGAAGAGAGAAAGAGAGGCCAGTGAAGCACTCTGCCTGCCATATGTAGTGCTGGAATTAAACATGGGACTTCACCTACAAGTCAAAACTGCCATATCCCAGAAAGTCCTATGAGATCTCGGGACAAACAGGAAGAAACTAGATTCTGAAAACATTACTCGGTGTTTTGCAAATGTATGTTCAAAGAATGTATCCACAATGTAACAGAAAACATTTGATTGATATGTTTTCAGGGATATTATAATTAGCTAATTTATTAGATAGTGTGTATGTGTGGGCGTGTGTGTGTGTCACCTTATAAGTTCTCTATACTTTCTTGTGTCTTTAACCAAGCTGATAGAGGGGAGACCCATGATACTATACTGCTGGAGCAAAAAATATAATAATGAAGAGGAACACTGAAAGTTACCAGAAATTCCTGAGAAAAATGTGGACTTGGGTATCGGGCAGTAGCACAGCGGGCTAAGCACACGTGGCGTGAAATGCAAGTACCGGCATAAGGATCCCAGTTCCAGCCCCTGGTTCCCCACCTGCAGGGGAGTTGCTTCACAAGCAGTGAAGCAGGTCTGCAGGTGTCTATCTTTCTCTGCCCCTCTTTGTCTTCCCCTCCTCTCTCCATTTCTCTCTGTCCTATCTTACAATGACGACATCAATAACAACAACAATAATAACTACAACAATAAACAACAACAAGGGCAACAAAAGGGAAAATAAATAAATAAAATATTAAATTTTTTAAAAATGTTAACTTATTGTTTTTCAGGTCCCAACTTTTCTTGTTGCATACACATCCTAGTGTTTAATGTACCATCAATGAATCATACCTGAATCACAGATTTTCTTACTCTCCCAAATATTTAATCATTTCATCATTTATTTTATTCTTATTTATATTTTATTTTATTTTATTTTGCCTCCAGCGTTATTGCTGGGGCTCAGTGCCTGCACTACGAATCCACTGCTCCTGGAGGCCATTTTTCCCATTTTGTTGACCTTGTTGTGGTGTTGTTATAGCTGTTGTTGTTGGATAGGACAGAGAGAAACGGAGAGAGGAAAGGAAGACAGAGAGGGGGACAGATAGACACCTGCTGACTTGCTTCACTGCCTGTGACGGGACCCCCTGCAGGTGGGGCGCCAGGGGCTCAAACCGGGGTCCTTGAGTGGGTCCTTAGGCTTTGTGCCATTTGCCACTTAACCTGCTGTCCTACTGCCCAAGCCCATTTTATTTTATTTTATTTTATTTTATTTTATTTTATTTTATTTTATTTTATTTTATTTTACCAGAGCACTGCTCAGCTCTGGCTTATTGTGGTACAGGGTATTGAACCTGGACTTTGGAACCTCAGGCAGGAGAGTCTCTTTGCAAAACTATTATGCTATCTACTCCCACCTTAAATAATTTTATGTTTATCTTATTTTCCAAAGGATGAAAATTCATGGATATATATTACAGTAAAAAGTAAAAAAAAAAAGTGAAATAAAAAAACTCACAAAATTTTGTCAACTCTAGATCCTCCTGTAACACTGCTGAATTCTCTGCCCAGCACATGGTCTCAATGTCAGACTTCTCAAAGGAATCCTTCTTCTTCCTTTCTTTCCTAACTTACCTAGTACTATATTTGTTCATGTCAAGATCACTAGTATAATTTTGAACCCAAGGTCTCCTGTCATCTATTTTATAGAAGACCTACTTGCTGTCACATTTGCTTTCTTTAAATACTCCTCTCCCCTTTCTTCCTTGTCCCAAACTAAAAATTAGAATTTGTCTTGAGGTTTTTCATTTCTGTCATTCTCTCTCCATAGCTTACAGATGTCAGTTTTCAACAGTCTAACCTGAGTTGTATTTATTATTATTATTTTTTTTAAAGGACAGAGAGAAATGGAGAGAGGAGGGGAAGACAGAGAGGGGGAGAGAAAGATAGGCACCTGCAGACCTGCTTCACCGCCTGTGAAGCGACTCCCCTGCAGGTGGGGAGCCAGGGCTGGAACCGGGATCCTTGCACCAGTCTCTGTGCTTTGTGCCACGTGTGCTTAACCCGCTGCGCTGCTACCGACTTCCCTGAGTTGTATTTTGATAGCTCCCTAACATGTCTCTTCATTCCTAAAATCCTTCTCTCAGTTCATGGCTTTGTTGCCTCTGCCCTAGACCTTCTAGTTGGTTCCCTGCCTTCTGTGATATAAACTTCTGGGGTGATTTCTTGAGGATCTTTATAAAGTGCCCATTCACTTCATTGTCCTTCTTATAAACCATATATGGCGACCTCAATCTTTATCATTCACTTTCACTTTCATCAATTATTTTCAAGTCCTTAGCATCTCTTTTAACAGCCTCCTAAAATCTGTCTCTTCATTTCTGACTCTAAATACCTAGAATGTAAGAGCTCTAAATACTTAATAATCTTTGAAATTATTATTCACATCTCTGGACTTTGCATAGATTGATTCTTAAGTTTGACATCCTGTTCTCCATCCTGATCACTTCCCTTTCACTCTGCCTTACTAGTAAGCACTCATACTCATCCTCTGATACTAGGTTCAAACTGCACTTCTGGAAGCCTATTCTGTTTCGAGACATGATCCCCAATTTTCCATTCATATCAGAAGTCAGCTTCCTTCTTCAGTGATCCTGAAGTTTGAATCATGTTTCTAATTCAGTGCCATCCCAGTATACTATATATTCCTGACCTGTCTGTAAATAGCTACATGGTCATTTTGATAGCAAATGTCAAAAGTAAATCATAAGGTTTGAAAAAGAAGGATAAAAGAAAAAAAACATTTAAATGAAACAAAAATTTGGTTTCTTGACATTGAATTTAGGCTAATGGCATTCCAATGCTATTTTATTTCCTTGTGACTCACAAGAACAATAGTTAAAAAAAAGAAAGAATCTTGCCACCTGGTTGTTCAGCTATTTGTAGTTTGAAACTGGCACTGTCGGGAATATATTTAAACCAGTGAAATTAGCAAGAAATTGGGGCCCTAAGTCCCTATCCTGGAATAAGATAATTTGCTTGAAGGTAAAATGTACTGATGCCTATCTTAGGGAACTGTGGAAAAGAACTCTTGTGACAACAAAAATCCTGTAAATCAACAGTTCTTAGGTAAACTGATATATATATATATATATATATATATATATATATTTCATTTTGTTGCCCTTGTTGTATTTTTTGCTATTGTTATCAATGCTGTTGTTGTTGGATAGGACAGAGTGAAATCAAGAGAGGAGAGGAAGAGAGAGGGGGAGAGAAGGATAGACACCTGCAGACCTGCTTCACCGCTTGTGAAGCGACTTCCCTACAGGTGGGGATCAGGGTATTTGAACCAGGATCTTTACGCTGTCTTGCGCTTTGAGCCATGTGCGCCTAACTGCTGCACTACTACCCTGCCTGCCCCCATAAAGCCATATCACTGAGACCCTGCTAGGGTCCTCTGAACCATACACAAATATGTGTACTTTCGATAGTTGGAAAGAGTCATGGTGCCTTTTTTGCATAGGAAAAATGTCATGACTTTTGCAACAACAAAATATATAAATAATAGTACTATCATGTAAATAATAGTACAATATAAATATGTGAAAAAAGAAATCATCAAAAATTACAAATCAGACTTTCTGTCTCTCAGAGCCAGTTTTCAACTGAATAGTTGGTACTGAAGATTATGATTTAGTGAATTAATTTATTCTCATCTCTCTAAATTATAGGATACCACTAAAAACCCTCAATACTAGTATCTGACAGTTCATGTCCTGCGTATCTCTCCATTGCGCCCCTCCCACCATCCTCTGCACTATTAGTTGATGTTACCTTAATCTCTACATTAGAATAATGTTATTGTTTCTGAGCAGAATATGCCAATAGACAATATTATTAAACATAATGCACAAATTTTGAATAAGAATCCTGTTAGTTTGGAATTGAAAATACAAAGAATTACCTTTTACTACTTGGGAAAATAATGTATAGTGCTTCATTACATAAAGAGGCCACTTTTCAATCATCCTTAGTTGCCAATTAAATCATTTTCTCCACAGTAGGGGTGGGGAGTTTCTACATATTTCATCTGTGATTATAACAGATGTTTTCAAAATAGTTGGCTAAGGCCAGGTGACACCCTACTGAGAGGAAGGGGTGAGAGACAGAGAGACACCTGCAGCACTGCTTCACCACTGGCAAAGCTTTCCCCCTGCAGGTGGGGATGAGGGGCTTGAACCCAGGTCCTTACGCTATGTGACATAGGCACTCAACCAGGTGCACCACCACCCGGCCCCATGACACTTTTTGATAACAATGGTTGTGATCCCATGACTTTTAACCTCCTAATTTTCCTGACCTGACCACGAGATGAATATTAATCCATCAAGGTAAACATCCATGAGGAAGAATATTATCCTAGGGAAAGTGATGAGGGCCATCTCAACCTTGACATTGTTCCAGTCCCAATCTGATGAGAGAGCTCTCGGGCATCACTCAGCAGCATTTATTTTAGCAGCACTGATTTTTAAAGTGTGTCTGTCCATACAGAACACTCAAAGAAGTGAAAGAATGCTGGACTGCCATATTTTCTTGGAAGCCACACAACCTCATTAAGAAAGGAAAATATCTGTGAGTCTTTCATGCTGCTTCTCTCCCTCTGGACTGTTGAAGCTCTCTGCCTGTCAGCACAGCACTATGGGCCAGGAAAGTTCAGAGAATTACTTCAATAATATGACAGCCTCTTCCATTTAAAATGGAATTCAATGCCGGCTTCCCTCAGAGGCATTCATTGAAATTCTGTGCATGATCCATTCCTCTAGTCCTTTAACAATGTCTCTCATGTTTGCCCTGATTTAGAAAAAAAGAACGAGAAAGAAAACCAGCTTTGTAGTTGCGATAACATGGATCAGGATGGTATAATTGCAATGAAGAAGCCCCCAAGCTTGCAGTAATAGGATGGTTCATCTGATGTGTACTGCCATTAGAAAATGACCCATGCATGGATGTTCTCAGGGGACAGTAAAGAGGCTTTTAAGAATTACACTCTGTGCAATATGAAAGCTAATGAGCAAAGAGAGCAAGTACGAAGAAAAACGACTGCTTCAGGAAGCACAGCCCCACTTAAGGCCTGTCACAGCTTTCCTCAAATTCATTAGGATGGACTGGTCTTCATGGAGACACGAACTGCATTACTTCCATTCCCATGCAGGCTCCCCACGGGTCATTCTGCCTCATGTTCCGAAGGCATTAAAACCACCACATAATAAATGGTGAGAAAAAGAGTGAGGAGAGATGCAGAGATTGCCAATAAATAAGGTGAAGGCAGACATTTACACAGAGGTAAAAGCACCCATAATGGCCTTCAACAGAAAAACAAAAAAATCAATTCCTTGTGCTGCCCTTTATGAAGTTTTAGAACTGTTCCTACCATATGATGCCATTTTCACTGCACATCTAGTAACAGAACACCATCTGAATCTAAGTTTCAGACTAGGAATTTTTTTCTTAATGTTCTGATATATTTTAAAGTTAAACAAAAAATCTTGCACCCAGTCTAAACTATTTTATTGTTTTAGAAGTTCTGCTTTTGGTTTGAGGTCACACTTGATCTAAGCTATCGCATCTGGTATTTATCACCTGAAAAATGTACTAGAGGGGGCCAGGTGGTGGCACACCTGATTGATCACACATTACAAAGTTCACAGACCTGGGTTCAAGCCCCTAGTCCACATCTGCAGGAGGAAAGCTTCATGATAGTTGAAGTAGTGCTACAGGTGTCATTCTGTCTCTCCCTCTTTATACCCCCCTTGCTCTGAGTTTCTGGCTGTCCCTAACAAATAAATAAAGATAATAACATTTTTTAAGAAAATGTATTCCAGCCATGACATCATCTCCCTGGACAATAACTTGGATCCACTGGCATATCAGATTTCAGGCTCAGGGGCAAAAAGAAAAAGGTAAAAAAACAAACAAACAAACAAAAAACACACTAGTATAGCCACAGGCCCTTTGGAATTTAACTAAAATATGCCTACTAGCTATCTACAAAATGGAGGACCCTTCAACTCTTCATCTGCACTATTCCAGCCCTTAGGTCCATGATTGGTCAACAATTTGTTTGACTTTGTATGTTAACTCTCTTTTCAGCCACCAGGTTCCAGATGCTAGCATGATGTTGACCAAACTTCCCTGGACAGACAACCCCACCAATGTGTCTTGGAGCTCCGCTTCCCCAGAGCCCCACCCTACTAAGGAAAGAGAGAGGCAGGCTGGGTGTAGCAATTACAGAAGCCAGACCTTCCATCTTCTGCATCCCACAATGATGTTGGGTCCATATTCCCAGAGGTTTAAAGAATAGGAAAGCTATAAGGGAAGGGGATGAGGTACAGAGTTCTGGTGGTGGGAATTGTGTGGAGTTGTACCCCTCTTATCCTATGGTTTTGTCAATGTTTCCTTTTTATAAATAAAAAAAGAGAAAAAAAAGAAAATATATTAAGAATAAGAAAACACCTGTAAAGGCTGGAAGTATACAATGACCAGGGAGTAAGACCTCTTTAAGGTATAAGGCAGTGGGTTCTCTTTTAGGAAACATAAAACTACAATAATATCATGTTCCTTACCTGTTCTCTACCAAAGACTCCTTTAGCTAGCAAGATTCTGTAAGTACAGGAAGCTTAAAATGGCACTTGCCTTTTATTTTTATTTTTACTTTTTTTTGGACCCTTGTCTTATAGTGGCTTGTAAGGAAATAAAATGTGTGAACAAATCCGTAGTGTTCTCAGAATTAGAAATCATAAAGATAGGATTCTACAAAAATTTGAAGTTACAGCCATCTCTATGTGGCCTGAGGGATCTGGATTTCTTCATGCCTTCATCTGCTGTCTTGGGTTGCTTTGCTACATCCTTGTGTATTTTTTTTCCCCCTAGCCTACTTTTTCCTTTCAAACATGGTATATAATATTGTAATATCCAAAGGTCAAGAGCAATTAGGCAGTCAGTTGTCCATAACAGTTTAATGATGGAATTCAGCTAATGTTCAGGGTAGACACAAATTACCTCTCCATTTTAAAAGCAGCTCTAGTAAACAACCCAGAATATAGAAAGGCTTGAAAGATTACGAATAGATTATGAAATGTAGGAAAAATTGAGAACTATAGTACCAGCTGATTATAAACTAGTGGAATGAATGAAGAAATAATTCCTTTGTCTAGCTCTGATCCTACTCCAGACCAATTAACTGATTTTTGTCCCATGTCTGAGTAATGATCCTTTAAAACTTACTGAGATTAAAAAAAACCAAAAAACTTCCTAAGTAGCATCTGTTGAAAAAAACTTCCTAAGTAGCATCTGTTGATTTTTGACAGTGCAATTATGCTCTTTCTTCGGTTTTCCTTTTATTTTTTCCTCTTCTGCTACCACCAACATATTCAACAATCTGTGGATCTTATCTCTGACCTTCTTTACCTAGTTGTCTCAACTACTGAGAAAACAGTCAATGAAATGAATGGTCATTGAGTACCTGCCACACTGAAGGGGTTGGTTTAGTGTATGGGAGTTAAAGAATGCATACTAAGTGAAACTACAAGTCTATGAGTAAAAGGTAGGGGAATAGCTCAACTGACAGAGCACGGACTTGCATGCCTAAGGTTCCTAATTCAGTTGGTTCGGTTCCATTCCTGTCGTCGTTGTTGGATAGGACAGAGAGAAATGGAGAGAGGAGGGGAAGACTGGGGGGGAAATACAGGTAACAATTTTGTTAATTTCTAAAATGTTAGATCTCTAAGAAAATATTCAAATGAGTGTTTAAATAAGATTAGTAGCAATACAAACCCGGTTATAATCCCTAATCAATTTACATTTTTAATTTTTACTAATCATACTGGGTCATGTGTGATGTTTCCTTTATGCACACTAATAAATCATCCCTCACTAGAAATATTATTCAGTAACTAATGTATCTTAGTAGAAACACTATTTAATTTTCAGATTTATAAAGCCCAGTCATTTTTAATCTTGCAACTCCCCATCTCAGCAGAGTGCATTCTTTTATTTTCCAAGAAGCCTTTGTCCATTCCTAGCCTTTTTTTGCCTTTGGAAAATAAATGCCACAGCTGGCTTGCAAATTGGATTAATCACGAATGAGAGAGAAATAATAAAAATAGGCAATGTTTTTATGATCTCCCTAGCGACCCTTCAGGGACGACTGTATTGCTCTTTTCTGTTTTGTTAGGTGCATTTTATCTTGCTAATCCTCAATGCATATGAAAACTTGACCATTTCACAGCTGGGCATTGACAAACTGGAAAACATTTCTTATTTGAATAGAGGAGATAAGCAGGTTGGCACAAGCTCTGCCATTTCTGCTTCTGAACTTGTGGGGTTCCAGGCAGATGCTGTTGGTTCATTCTCAGGTCACTGCGGTCATATTTCTAGTTGTCTCTTCCTGGGGCACAGCTCAGCTTCACACTCCACACAGCTTCCTATCCTAAGGATTACTCTGTTACCTGCTACCTCCTGTAACATAACGTAAAGAAATGAGCACCTTCAATTAAACCATTTCAGGTGTAAATGTCTTGCCTAGAGAGTGAAACTGAGACATGAATGGGACTCATGAATATAAAGTGGGCTTTCCTTACCACTTTCCCTTTCAGTTCGAAAGTGTAGAGCATTATTGGCTCCCCCACATCAATCTGTATTTACCTTAAGTGGGTTTACTGTGGCAGCTCCAGTGCAGAGCTGGTAGCCCATTGTTATGCATGACTAAATATTAAAGTTCACAAATCATCAGCCCAGGAGACCTGGGAAGGGGGAAATGCTTCAATGGCACTGCTTCTGGGCTCCCAGCAAAGATAAAACTTGTCTCACAGACTCTGTGTTTTTATTGGCAAGAGGACACCCAACCCCCTCCCTCTTTTCTCTCCTTGAGTATTACTTAATGTTTGTTCCTTTCCCTACTGAGACTTTCTGCTTATTTGCTACGCTTTTAGAGCGCTATTATTACAGATTTGTTTTGCTTTCACCCCAATCTTGGTTTCAGGCTAGAGTAATAAGTGCATTTCTCTGAGGTCACCTTGATTTATTTTTTAAAAGAATCTGTGAAAGAGAATCATTTTGAAGATGGTTCTGTGAAAGCCTGTGAATACATAAATAATCTTCAGAGGGAAGGCTACAGTACCTCTTCTCCCTCCTTTCTTGCTCCCCTCTCTTATTTTTGTTAACGCGGTAGCTGTTGTATTCTATAAAAGGTCCATTGAGGACAACTGAATGAACTTTCACCATTTGACAAAATGTAAGTCAACTTTTTAAAACATTCCTTTCATGTTCAAACGGTGCTTCAAATCTTCAGTCAGAAATGAGTCTCTTTTATACTCACCACTGCGCCATCTTGAAAGTGCTTTCCTTTCGTCTGTTCTGGGCTGTAGAACTGAGTGATAAAGAAGGCTGCTAGGTATAAGTGTCTCCAATCATACCGAGTTATTTCCCCATGTATATAGTAACTTCTGTGACTAGGAATAATTTCATAATAAAATAGTGGCAACATAATTAATTGTTTAGAACCAGTGGATGGATGAATTAGAGAGGTACGATCTAGGCACAGGAAGTAATAGACATTTTTATTTTGTTATTATTGGGGTTACACCACTCTGGTCTTACTTTTCCATAGAGAGAGATACTGGAGGCATGGGTAGGTAGCATAATGGTCATGCAAAGAGACTCTCATGCCTGAGGCTTCCAAATCCCAAGTTCAATTTTCCACACCACCATAAACCAGAGCTGAACAGTGAGAGAAAGAGACTGAGATGGTGGGGCAGGAGAGGGAGAGACACTACAGCACGGAACTGTCTTCCAGTTCAGGGTGCTTTGGGCTCAAGTGTGAGTCACACATATGAAAAAACAAGCACACTACTGAGGTGAACTCCTTTTTTTTCTTTTTCTTTTTTTAGTTTTTGGAGCATTTTAAAATGAATCTATAATTAAGTAGTTAATTTTATTTTATTTTTTTCTTTTCATTTTTTTTTATTTAAGAAAGGAGACATTAACAAAACCATAGAATGAGAGGGGTACAATTCCACATAATTCCCATAACCCGATCTCCATATCCCATCCCCTCCCCTGATAGCCTTCCCATTCTCTAGCTCTCCGGGAGTATGGATCCAGGGTCGTTGCGGGTTGCAGAGGGTGGAAGGTCTGGCTTCTGTAATTGCTTCCCCGCTGAACATGGGTGTTGACTGGTCTATCCATACTCCCAGTCTGTCTCTCTCTCTCCCTAGTAGGGTGGGTCTCTGGGGAAGCGGATCTCCAGTACACATTGATGGGGTCGTCTGTCCAGGGAAGCCTGGTCAGCATCTTGCTGGCATCCGGAACCTGGTGATTGCATGCTCTTGTGTACTTCTGCTTTCAGGTATATATTTTTCCCCAAGTTTATGGGCACGGGTGAACCTATGCTCTATCTCAGGGGACCTGGACTATTTCTAGGTTTGGGGACTTTATTGGGGAGTGGAACGGCTGGAATGGAATTAGAGAATACTATGAAAGGAAAGGTCTCACCCGAGTGATGAAGCTGAAGGGTTGTCATTCCACACCTGATGTCTCTGGTCACAGTCTGAAGTGCAGCATGCTGGGGTGGCACTCGTTGTGTTGATTAGGTTGCCATCCGCGGATACAATATTATTCGATTTGAATTGAGAGCAGCTTGCAGAAAAGTGGGCCCCACCCTAAGGTTCCAGGACTGGGGGAAATATAGGCTCTATAGTGGAAATGTGAGGTTCCTGTTGTCTTAGGGTTCAAGAAGACAATGGATAGTTATTGTTATCACATTATTTGGTTATAGGGTTAACTTTGGAAAGTCCCTACTAAAGAGACTTTCCAAAGTTAATTTATTTTATGAGATCACTGCTCAGTTCTGGCTTTCTGGTTGTGCCAGTGATTGAACCTGGAACCCTGGATCTATCTCCCTGGTAGAAAACAGTTTTCAGCAACTAATGTTAAAAGAAATTACTTCCGGGTGGGGGAGATAGCATAATGGCTATGCAAACAGACTCTCATGACTGAGGCTCCAAAGTCCTAGGTTCAGTCCCCCCACACCACCATAAGCCAGAGCTGAGCAGTGTTCCGGTGTTTCTCTCTGTCTCTCTCTGTCTGCATCTCTCTCAAAAATAAAATATTTTAAAAAATTACTTCTGGGGCCAGGTGGTGGCATACCTGGTTGAGTGCTCGTATTACAGTGCATAAGGACCCAGGTTGGAGCCCCCAATCCCCACCTGCAGGGGGAAAGATTTGTGAGTGGTGAAGCAATACTGCAAGGGTCTCTCTCTTTCCTTCTCTATCACCCCCTTCCCTCTTGATTTCTGGCTGTCTCTATCCAATAAATAATTTTAAAAAGATTTTAAAAGAAATTACTTCCAAGTGCTTCTGCCTATGAGGCATTTTTTTAATGCCATAACAGTGAATGGGTCTTTGCGGTTTTTCTTGCTCTTAAATATTTTTAATTAAAATTTTATTATTATCTTTATTTACTGAATAGAAACAGCCAGAAATTGAGAGGGGATGGGGGTGAGAGAGACAGAGAGAGACACCTACCTACAACAATTCTTTACCACTTGTAAAGCTTTCCCCCAGCAGGTGGGCCCCCCCGGGGACTTGAACCTAGGTCGTTTTGCATTGTAGCATGTGCACTCAATGAGGTGCGCCACCACCTGGCCCCTCTTGTTTTTAAATCTGATGGGTTTTCCCTATTGTAAAAATTGCAAACATAGTAGATATCCAACCCATCCCACCCCGACCTGATGTTACTAGTCTTAGGCTACATATGCAACGTGTATAAAAAGAAGGCTTGGGGGCCGGGCGTTGGTGCATCTGGTTAAGCGCACATAGAACAACGCTCAAGGATATGCACAAAGCCCCAGTTCAAGCCCCCATTTCCCACCTTCAGGGGGACAGCTTCACAATCTTTCTCTCCCTCTATCTGTCTCCCCCTTCCCTTTCCTTTTTGATTTCTCTCTGTCCTATCGAATTAAAAGAAAAAAGAAAACAAAAATCCAGAAGCGGTGGATTTGTAGTGCTGGCAGTGAGTCCCAGCGACTGGAGCCAAGAGAGAGACAGAGATGGAGACAGACAGAGAAGTATTTAATACACAGTCTTGTAAACAAAGGTACTGAAAAAAATAAGAAGGCTTTATTTGTGTACTGTGTATAGAATGTAATCACAAAGATGTTGGCCATTTCCTTCAATTAAAGTCTTAATATGTGATAGCTTTACAGAAATTTAAGGCCATTCAAAAAGTTAAAAAACACTCTGAAAAATAAAAATAAAATGGGGTTGGGGACAGGCAGACAATAGCGCAGTGGGTTAAGTGCACATGCTGCACGAAGTGCAAGGACCAGCATAAGGATCCCGGTTTGAGTCCCCAGCTCCCCACCTGCAGGGCGGGAGTTGGGGGGGTCACCTCACAGGCGTCTGTCTCTCAGGTCTACAGGTGTCTTATCACTCTCTCTCCCCTTCTCTGTCTTCTCCTCTTTTGATTTCTCTCTGTCCTATCCAACAACAACAGCTATAATAATATTAACAACAACAACAAAGGCAACAAGGATGGGGAAAATGGCCTCCAGGGGCAGTGGATTCATAGTGCAGGCAACGAGCCCTAGCGATGACCCTGGAGGCAAACAACAACGATAATAAAATAAAATTAAATTAAATTAACTGGGCTGAGTAATGTGATGGAATGTAAAGCAGTGCGGTGTTAAAGGGCGACTTTCTGAACAACCCGCTTGCTCCTCCCCCTCAAACTGCAGGCCACCTGGCCTCTCTTGGTGCTTCTTCACACTTCATCTCAGGTGTTTCATACTGACTGCCCTTCTTTCAGCTTCATTTGATTAATTGAGCTAATTGCCTAACTTATTTACTGTCTGCAAGTCAGGCTTCTTTAATATCTCTAAGCTGAGTGAAGGTACTTTGTTTCTGTAAATAAATAAATAAATAAATAAATAAATAGGGGGCTGGGCAGTGGTGCACTGGTTTAAGCACACATAGTGTGAAGCAAAAGGATTCCGGTTCGAACCCCCAGCTCCCCACCTGCCACTTGTGAAGTAACGATGCAGGTCTGCAGGTGTGTCTTATCTTTCTCTTTCCTTCCCCATCTTCCCCTCCCTTCTCAGTTTCTGTCTACCCCTATCCAATGGAAAAACTGGCCTCCAGGAGCAGTGGATTTGTAGTGCAGGCACCAGCAATAATCCTAGAGGCAATAATAGTAATAATAATAAAAATTAAAAGAGCTGTATTCCCTGTAAAAACTATAATGCAATTTTTATCCTTTTTCAATCAAAAGTTAAAACTATATGGATTCAATATATTATGATAGATTCAAGACAGATGATGAAGGATGTATATTGATTAGGATTTTTAAATTTTATTTATTATTAGAGCACTGTTCAGCTCTGGCATGCGGTGGTGCAGGAGACTGAACCTGGATTCTCGAGCTATAGTGGTGAAAATAATGAAACCTTGCCACATCGATCACTTGCTGACCTTTTTGTCTATGCCTATGAAAGCTGAAGTACTTTAAATTATTTTGGGGAGTTGGGCGGTAACGCAGCGGGTTAAGCGCATGTGGCACGAAGTGCAAGGACCTGCGTAAGGATCCCAGTTTGAGCTCCCAGCTCCCCACCTGCAGGGGAGTCGCTTCACAAGAGGCAAAGCATGTCTGCAAGTGTCTATCTTTCTCTCCCCCTCTGTCTGCCCCTCCTCTCTCCATTTCTCTCTGTCCTATCCAACAATAATGACATCAATAACAACAACAATAAAACAAGGGCAACAAAAATAAATAAAATAATTTTATTCACCAAGATATGAAAAATAGAATTAAGCTAAAGTTAATGTATACTGTTTTGTTGTTTCTGCCTCAAATATTTTTGTAAAGAAGTATATTTTAAATGACACAGTTTAATTAATACAAAAGCTCGATAATCTGAGAGATCTCCAAATATTGAAAACATAAAAAAATGAGGTGCAATCTTTAGCAATAACCAGTTCTCAACAATTCTCTGTCTTTGTGTCACAAAGAATTTAGCATGGTATAAAATGCTATGTAAGGCAAGAAATATCTGCTTTTTTTTTTTTTTTTTTTTTTTTTTTGGTGATAATCCAGTCTACTCTTAGAAACCAGAACAGAAGGGGGAAACACATTTTTAGAATGTAATCATCTACATTCCTATTACAGAAATTGAACTGTCTGAAGATTCCTTGTGAACAAGGGCTCTGATGACATGAAATATTACTTGAGCTTTTCCTGAAACAACCAGTTCAAAAGATGGTTTTGCTTTGCAGGTTACCAACCAGTCTTAACTGGCCAGCAAGGGTTCCAAGGCCTAATAGGAGTGCAGCAACCACCTCAGAATCAGATGAACAACCAACAAGGAACTCCGGTACAAAGCGTGGTGGTCTCCTACCCAACAATGTCTTCTTATCAGGTGTGTAAGGCCCCTTGGAAAATTGAGAACTACAAAGTACCTCTTAGCAAAGTAGAGACCGAGGGTTGTATCTCTCCCCTTACCCCTTTCTCTTTGCCCCATAGTTATCGCTGGGGCTGAGGGCTGGCCCTATGATCCACTGCTCCTGGTGGCTTTTTTTTTTTTTTCTCTTCTTCTTTCTATTTTATTGGATAGGACAGAAAGAAATTGAGAGAGGACAGAGAGACACCTGCAGACCTGCTTCACTGCTTGTGAAGTGACCCCCCCACACACACACACCAGATTCTTGCACTTAGTACTGTGTACGCTTAACAGGGTGCTCCACAGCCCAGACCCCTACCTCCAACATTTATTTATTTATTTATTTAATTGCCTCCAGTGGGCAAATAAATAAATACTGGGGCACACTGGGGCTCGGTGCCTGCACTATGAATCCATTGGAGGCCATTTTTCCCCATTGTTGTTGGTGTTGTTGCTGTTATTACTGTTGTTGTTGAATAGGACAGAGAAATTGAAAGAGGAGGGGAAGATAGAGAGAGGGAGAGAAAGACAGACACCTGCAGACCTGCTTCACCGCTTGTGAAGTGACCCCCCTGCATGTGGGGAGCCAGGTGCTCAAACTGGGATCCTTGCATATGTCCTTGCGCTTTGAACTATGTGCACTTAACCCAGGGCACTACTGCCCAACCCCAACCTCCAACTTCTCATTAGATCTTTGAAGTTAAAGGTTGAGTGTGAGTTATGTGCCCAGGACAAAAACACCCTCTCTCTCTCTCTCTCTCTCTCTCCCCCTCCCACCTACCCTCTCTCCTTCTCTTCTTTCTCCTTCTCTCTCTCTCTTTCCCTATAGCTGGCTTCAGGCTACTTCGTATAAAGCCCAGTTCACAGCCTTCTAAACTGAAAGAAATTCCAATGGGAGATCTGAAGTCCGAATAGCAGCGAGAGAGAGAGAGAGACAGGAAGCTCACAACTAACACCTTTCGAGAGCACCTCTCGCTGGTCGAATGTTATGCCAGGCACTGCTCATCAAGCCTGCAGTCCTCTCAGTGGCACTCTGAAGTAGGCTCCATGATGCAGATAGTCTAGGAATTCAGAGAAGTGAAGCGATTTTCCCTGTGTAAAACAGTGATCAGTGATAAAACTGGGACTGGGTGACCTGTAGTTCTCAGTCATCATAGCACAGAATCTCAGTAGATATCCCCACATACATTCTTCATGCAGGGTTCTGCCTTATTTCTTCCTCCAGGTGCCAATGACCCAGGGTTCTCAAGGACTGCCTCAGCAGTCATACCAACAGCCAATCATGCTACCTAACCAGGCAGGTCAAGGCTCACTCCCGGCTGCTGGAATGCCTGTTTACTGTAACGTCACACCTCCGAGCCCTCAGAACAACCTGAGGCTGATTGGCCCTCACTGCCCCTCCAGCTCCGTCCCTGTGATGTCAGCTAATTGTAGGACAAACTGTGCAAGTATGAACAACTCCGGGTGGCAGGTCAAATTCTGAGAGCTCAGGCTGAGGTCCACTCCCTCAGCTGTTACGCATGGCCTTTAAAGGAAGAGGAGCGAGGTGGGAAAACTGACCGCAGACTTAAAGTATTCACTCAATGCTCAAATGTATGCTGCTGGTATTCTGTTAAAAAAAAAAAAAAAAGCAACGACTAACACACACTTTAGTTGGTTAATGGTGCATAATTCTGTCATGTCTGCTAGGTATGCCTTTATAGCTTAGCTAGTGACATGAATTCATCAAGGTAAGATTTTCTCCTACCACTGAATACCACTGTGTAGATCATAATATCCCTAACTTGGATTATTAGTTTTGTACTTTGTGTTGAGTTTGTGATGCTAAAAGAAAAGTATTTAAAAATTATATACTGAAATCACATTGTACCAAAGCTATAATGGAAAACAAAAAAAGACTTGTTGAATGGAAGGAACAATTTATATACACTATAGAGTTTTCTTTTTTTAATGGATATATACTGTATTGTAGTGTTTAATCAAAATAAAATTATCTGACCTTACAGACGAAGGTCACGTTTTTACCATCAGTTTGGTTTGCTCTCTGTCTTCCAATGAGTGTTTTCTTATGGGTCACTTTTATGTCCTTTGAGCAAAATTTCATAAATAATGCACAAGAAAGAAGATCTGGATATTTGTAAGTGAAGAGACATTCCATTGGGAAGTGTGGTAGACACATATTTAAGTGACTGTAGAGGGAAATTAGAAGAGAGCTGGTTCAAACCCACTGGTCATACTTCTTCTAGCGTTTGCCACTGGTCATACTAATGTGTTGGAAGTTGTCATTTCATTAATGGTGCATAGTAACTCAAAGACACAAATTGTTGTCCTACCAACTTAAAATAAGTAAGATGTGGTCACAAATGGTAGAATAGAATTGGAAACACAAACAACAGATGCCAACATGGTCAGAGCTATAGGGACATGTTGGTGAACCAAGGCCAAATATCCAAAGGTCAAGTACTAGACCAGAAACTCTAAAATACCAATCTTTGCCTTGTCTTGATTAGAACTTGATTTAAAATTTAAAAAAAAATCTTTATTAAATTATTGGATAGAGACAGCCAGAAATTGAGAGGGAGGGGGGTGATCGAGAGGGACCAGGCGGTGGTGCAGCTGTTTGAGCACACATGTTACAATGTGCAAGGATCCAGGTTCAAGTCCCTGTCCTACCTGCAGGGGGAAAGCTTCACAAGTGGTGAAGCGGGGCTGCATGTGTTTCTCTTTCTCTCCCTCTCTGTCTCCCCCTTCCCTCTTGATTTATGACTGTCTCTGTCTAACAAAAATAATTTTAAGGGGGCTGGTGGTGGCACAGCTGGGTTAAGTGCACATGGTGCAAAGCACAAAGACTGGCATAAGGATACAAGTTCGAGTCCCCGCTCTCCATGTGCAAGGGGAAAGGTTCACGAATAATGAAGCAGGTCTGCAGGTGTCTATCTTTCTCTCCCCTTTCGGTCTTCCCTCCTTTCTCAATTTCTCTGTCCTAGCCAACAACAACGACGGCAATAACAACAACAATGATAAAAAACAATGGCAACAAAAGGGAAGAAAATAGCCTCTAGGAGCAGTGACTTCATAGTGCAGGCACCAAGTCCCAATGATAACCCTGGAAGCAAAATAATAATAATTTTTAAAAAGGAGAGAGATAGACTCCTGCAACACTGCTTCACCACTGACAAAGTTTTCCCCTTGCAGGTGGGGATGGGGGGGCCTCAAACCTGGGTCCTTGCAAATTGCAACATGTGTCCCCAACCAGGTGCTCCACCACCCAGTCCTTATTGGTTGGAACACGAAGGAAAAGTGTTGCATGCATGAGTCAGGAAGAGAGGGAGGAATGCCGGTTGACTATACATGTGGGTGAAAATCAGAAGACACAGTCAGGAAGGGAGAACACAGGGTGAAGCTTGAACTGGGGAATGAGAGGAAGAGGGGCCTTGGAGGGGCAGTGAAGAGGTTTTGGCCTCGTGGGTTGGGGGTGAGAGTGTTTTGCCTACACCCATGATATGAAGCTGGGAAATTCATCCCATGTATAGACAACTGTGCTGTAAACCCCTAACCTAATAAAATGGGAAAAACTAAAGTGCCATAGAAACTGGAAACTTGGGAGTCGGGTGGTAACGCAGCGGGTTAAGTGCACATGGCACAAAGCACAAGGACCTGCGTAAGGATCCTGGTTCGAGCCTCTGGCTCCCCACCTGCAGGGGAGTCACTTCACAAGCAGTTAAGCATGTCTGCAGGTGTCTATCTTCTTCTCCCCCTCTCTGTCTCCCCCTCCTCTCTCCATTTCTCTCTGTCCTATCTAACAACAATGACATCAATAACAACAATAAGTACAACAATAAAACAAGAGCAACAAAAGGGAATAAATAAAAATTTTTAAAAAGAAAAAGAAACTAAAAACTCTACTAACTAGATCACCATTTCCTTAATTTCAACATATTCTTATTAGCTTAATTCTTTTTTTTTTCCTTCTTTTTATCAGAGCACTGCTCAGCTCTGGTTTCTTTTTTTAATATTAAAAATATTTTTTAATATTTATTTATTTATTCCCCTTTGTTGCCCTTGTTGTTGTAGTTGTTATTGTTGATGTCTTCATTGTTGGATAGGACAGAGATAAATGGAGAGAGGAGGGGAAGACAGAGAGAGAGAGAAAGATAGGCATCTGCAGATTTGTTTTACTGCTTGTGAAGTGACTCCCCTGCAGGTGGGGAGCCGGGTGCTCGAACCAGGATGCTTAATGCTGGTCCTTGGGCTTTGTACCACATGCAAGCTTAATTCTTTTGAAGTCTGTCCTATTTCCCTAAATCTGAATGTACTCATTTCTTTACCATACATAATCCCTAATGATGGCATATATTAAAAATAGTATGCTAGTATTTTTATTGAGTCATTAAACCAATATGCTGAGTGGCTATGATACCTTTAGCTATTCTGAGAAAGTAAAACGTGTTTATGTCATTAATACTGCCTGCTAATGCAAAGTGGGAACTGATCAATATAAATTTACTTTGAAATATATTTTCCACTTAGCCTTCTGATCTTGGCAGTGAGCCCAATTTCAAGGATTCAAATATAGCCTGACTCTTTATCATCTTTTAATAGAATTCTGGGAAATGTCTATATTTCCTCTATGATTCCTAGAATGACTAGAGCACTTTTACAGCAGATTTGAAACACTCACCAAGCTGGGGTAAAGACAGATCTTTCTCTTTGGCTGCTCTTCTCAAATATGCCATCCTCTTTTATATCTAAACACCTGACTTATTTGTGTAAACTCATTCGCTACTATTTTAGATTGAACCATCTTCCTACTTGGACTAAGTATTTTTTAGCCAGTATTAATGTTTTTCTAGATTTTCTGTTGTGCCTACTTTTTTGTTTGTTTGCTTGTTTTTTTAACTTCAGAATATTAGTAGAACATTTTCAGACTTTATTGTCAGGACAATATTCAGGGTTTTCATTTTGATTAATCATGTTATGCAGTCACATTTTCTTAATTACAGATGACTCAGGTGATAAGTTTGTTTATATAGAACTATATGGTCATATATATGTAAATATAGAGAAGCATTCTAATCTAATAATCACCCATCTTTATGAGAATATAAAAGAGTTGGGCTGAGAGGTGGCACACCTGGTTGAGTGATGTTACAAAGCACAAAGGCCAGGTTCAAGCCCCTGATCCCCACTTGCAGGTGGAAAGTTTTGCCAGTGGTGAAGCAGGGCTACAAGTGTCTCTCTGTCTCTCTCCCTCTCTATTAGCCCCTTTCCTCTTGAATTCTGGCTGTGTTTAGCCAGTAAATAAAGGTAAAAATTTAAGAAATAAAGAGATAATAAAATATAAACTATAATCATTAAAAAAAGAGACTTATAGTCTATGGGCATAGACTTAGAGTCTATGCCCATACCGCCCTAAACAGGCCCAATTTTGTCTGATCTTGGAAGCTAAGCAGGGTCAGGTCTGGTTAGTCCTTGGATAGGAGACTGAAAGAAACAACAGTGGTCTAGGAGGTGGCACAATGGATAAAGCATTGGATTTTCAGGCATGAGGTCCCGAGTTCAATCCTCAGCAACACATGTACCAGAGTGATGCCTGGTTCTTTCCCTCTCTCCTCCTTTCTTTCTCACAAATAAATAAATAAAATATTAAAATTAAAAATTAAAAAGAAACAACAGTAATTCAGTTTATAAATTTATTCAGCAAAGCTAATCATATCCTATTTATTATAGGCTCCATTCAAAATAAGAGCACAAGTAAGTTTAAACCACTTAGATTTATTCTTAGAAGTTTTTTTTTTTTTTTTTTTTTAACAGAACACTGTTCAGGTCTGGCTTATGGTGGTGTGGGGGATTGAACCTGGGATGTTGGAGTCTCAGGCATGAGAGTCTGTTTGCATAACCATTATGCTATCTACCCTCTGCCCTATTCTTAGAAGTTTTATCATAAAATTAGATGTTCTCTGACCTTTGGAGCTAAATGCTATTGACTGAGCAAATTTCAGTCATAATTATTTGATTGTTCTAATATGGTTCAACAGGATGTGAACGGAGATTGAGATGGTTTTTTCTGCCTCCAGGGTTATCCCTGGGGCTTAGTGCCTATATTAGGAATCCACTGCCCCTGACAACTTTTTCTTTTTTCTTCCCCATTGGATAGGACAGAGAGAAATTGAGAGGGGAGGGAAAGATAGAGAGGGAGAGAAAAACACAGACACCTGCAGACCTGCTTTATCACTTGTGAGGTGACCCTCCTGCAGGTGGGGAGCTGGGGGTTCGAAACCGGATCCTTACACTGGTCCTTGCGCTTCGCACTATACGCACTTAACCCCTTACTGCACCACTCACCCACCTCAAGAATATGTTATATAACAAGGTAGGAATATAATTATGTAACTAATTATAAGATGGTTGGAGGAGTTAGAATGAAATCTTAAATCGTCATAACACAGTAACTGGGTATAATGTTCCAGAGCAGCTTTACAAGGGAGATTTACAGGACAGAGTAAAGACAACAACAACAACAAAAGAATCATGTGGCAAAAAAATGGCTTCTGAGACACAATAAATGCATACTTATGCATACTTAGATTCTGATTTCACTTTTATAGGTAGGAAGAGTGTGAGCAGAGGCTTTTATACCTCTGTCCTCCTGTTACGTGTATACTGTGTACACTAATTCACATACTGATGCAACTTCCCTGGCACTTACCAGCATAAGCAACTTGATTGTGTTCAGATATTCCCCCCCCCAAAAAAAAACAATGCTTAAATACTTGAGTCTAAATGCACAGTACTGAACTGCAGAGAGAGCATAAAGACTATGCAAAAGGCTTATACGCCCAAGCCTCTGAGGTCCTATGTTCAGTCCCCAATACTACCGTAACTGAAGCTGTACAGTGCTCTAGCCTCACTCTGCCTTTCTCACGCAAATCAAGTGTTTTAATTTTATTTTATTTCTGTATTTTATATGACAAGAGAAAAATTGAGAGAGAGAGAGAGAACGAGAGCCACCTGCAGCACTGCAGGTGCTGGGGCTTTGAACCTGGTGCTTGAATATTGTAATATATGCATTCAACTGCAAGTGCCAACAGTCAGCACCCTAAATAAGTAAAATATTTTTGAAAATAAATTCCACATTGTTAGGACAAATCTGTTGGGAGTCAGGCAGTAGCACAGCAGGTTAAGCACAGGTGGCACGAAGCACAAGGACCAGCGTAAGGATCCTGGTTTGAGCCCCCGGCTCCCCACCTGCAGGGGAATCACTTCACAGGTGGTAAAGCAGGTCTGCAGGTGTCAGTCTTCCCCATGTCTGTCTTCCCCTCCTGTCTCTATTTCTCTCTGTCCTATCCAACAACAACAACAACAATAATAATAACTACAATAGAACAAGGGCAACAAAAGGGAATAAATATTTAAAACTTAATAATAAAATAAAACAAGTATGTTGGAGTTTCTAGTCTAAATAATAACTTAGAATAGCACTGACTTAAAACTTTATATGGGAAAGAATCTCTTTCCTTGGGATGCTTATAATTGTTAAATGAAAAGACGTTTCCAAAGACAATTACAATGGGGACACAAGAATAATGAAAGTTAAGAAATAACTTAAAGGTTATCTGATTTCAGGAAAATTTTACTATATCACTTGTATGACTTTCCAAGGAGTTACTAACTGCATAACTTCTCAGACTTCAGGGAATAAAAGTCCCTGCCTCTCACAGAATATATCAAAAGATGTTTGGCCAGCATATATTTAAAAAATTACCAGAGTCCTAAAATACAAGTATGAATAGTTATTTTTATAGGAATAACACTTGTATCAAAATATAATATCACAATATTGCTTTTATTTTCTTGGTAATATCCACTTCCATGCAGTTTTCTCCATGAATTTGTGAGCCTGGGAGGTAGCACAGTGCCAGTATTCAAGATTTTTGGACCTTTTACACATATTTGTTGTTGCAGCCTGGGAGCTGACACAATGAGAAAAGTTTTGGACTCTCAGTATGAAGTCTAAAGTTCAAATACTGGTGTTATCTCTTTTTCTCTCTCTCATCAATAAATAAGACTTTTTAAAATGAAAAATAATTTTTTAATGTTGAAGGACTGTATTCAACTCAAAAATTTAATTATTATTATTTTTTGCCTCCAGGGTTATTGTTGGGGCTCAGTGCCTGCACTATAAATCCACTGCTCCTAGAGGCCATTTTTACCTTTTGTTGCCCTTGTTGTTTATCATTTTTGTTATTATTGTTGTTGTCATTGCTTATCCTTGTTGGATAGGACAGAGAGAAATGGAGTGAGGAGGGGAAAACAGAGAAGGGGAGAGAAAGGTAGAAACCTGCAGACCTGCTTCACTGCTTGTGAAGTGACTCCCTTATAGGTGGGGGGCCGACGGCTCGAATTGGGATCCTTATGATGGTCCTTGAGCTTCATGCCATGTGCACTTAACCCACTGCGCTACCACCGGAACTCCTCAGAAATTTACTTCTAAAGGTACAGTAGCATCACCATATACCTGAGCCTAACAATGCTCTTGTTAAAGAAAAAAAAAAAAAAAAGGAATTCTTCGGTGGCCAGGCAGTGGCATACCAGGTTAAGCACACATAGTATGAAGAGCCAGAACCTGCAAAATTATCCAGGATCAAGCCCCCCAGCTCCCCACCTGCAGGAGGGTCGTTTCACAAGCAGTGAAGCAAGTCTGCAGATGTCTGTGTTTTTCTTTCCTTCTCTATCTTCCCCCCTTTCAGTTTCTCTCTGTCATATATATATATACAGTAACAGTCATATAGATATATAGAGTCATCACTAATGTTTATTTGTACCTCCATGAGAGAACAGGAATAATTTAAGTCTTTGTTCTTTTATTCAACAAGATTTTACAGTATAATTTTAAGACCTTTATTCATATCTATGGAGTCCCTGACTTTGTTTATTAATTTTCAGGAAAAAAACCACTAATTAAAAACATGTGAAAGTGGTTGTAGGTCTTTTTGAAAAATACACATAGAATGGGATTTTTTTTTAGAGAAGGAACATGATTCACAGTTTGCTTTTCTGATATTTTTGAACTGTACCATACTGACTCTGAAATTTGGGCCTGAAGACAGTCTGGACCAGTCACAACCCAGTCAAAAGAAATGACTGAAAGAAAACGAAAGAAAGCCAAGAAAACATGAGCTATCCAATTCATGTTAGTTGGAGTAGGAAGGAGGTGATCGGATAGAAGGAAAGGGTGGAGGACTACGGGGGAAAGATCACAGGGGACTTGACTGGCACAACCTTGAGAACCAGGTGGACAAAGACAAGCAAATAATTAACTCCAGGTTTCTATAGACTTGGACTGAAGGGTAATGTGATCTTAGCCATGAATCTATGAAGGAATAATCTTAAAAAGTAGGATGAATTTGACTTGAGAAGGTCTATTCAGAAACTGGAGGTGAAAACATTGCAGTTGAGATGTGACACTCAACTTCTCCCCTTAGCATTGCTGGGGGGTCTATTTCTTGTTTTTCCCCTCTTAGACATGAACTTTGGCCTAGACATGCCCTATATTAAACATCACAAGACAGACTTGGTCAAAGTAGAGCAAAATAGAAACTGCACTGAAATTGGAGTCAGCATGGGTCCTCGTGCACTTGGTTGTGTCCTCGGAACCAGTTGAGCTCACCTGCCCCTCCTCCCATTGCGTATCTTAAGTTAAGGGAGCAGGTAAACCCTCAGTGAGGTGACATTCAAGCATGGTAGAGTGATCAGTCATAAAGCTGTCTGGCAGATTTTGTGGCCAGTGTTTTGATCTATTCTTTTTTAAACAACTCTTTTAATGGCATCTCACTGATTCCTCCTTAGGAAATTATTTCACAGTATGATTGCCCTTGCTTCATAATGTCCAATTTAAATTGCTTCTTTTTTCAGTCTCAGACCATTGCTCTCTATTACATTACTATTAAGCACCTTAAGTAACTCCTCTCTTTTCAAAAAGGATGAAATTGACTTGTGCTTTTCATTTGAAAAGTCTGGCCTCTTCCCCCAAGACCAAAAAATAATGTAATTCTTGAAAAAGATAGGTAGTTGCACAAGCTATTTTTAATGTGATTTTCTTGCCCCTGAGTATTTTTATTATCATATAAACAGTTCACGGAGCTGATACAAAGCGTACCTGCTGTTTCCTCCAACAAGTGTATAATGGAGAGGTAAACTTGCTTGTATTTCTTCAGGGGAGTGTGAACCCTGAAATAGCTGAGGCCTGCCTGGCACACAAGTACAACAGAAGTGCTTTCTGACTAACTTGCTCAAGAAACCAGTAGAAACTCTGTACAAAAGAAAAGTGTATGAGCATGGGGGCATCATGATAATGAATTGCAACAACGCAAACAGTGACTGGACCAAAGCTATTAATACATAAACAAACGTGTGCAGAAAAAGGCGCAGCACACTCTCACTCAGCCCCATCAGTCTTTTTACTGCACCCACATCAGGCTTCACTGAGTGTGACCAGCTGGTTGGTTTAATACACAGAGTTGGTTAGTCCAGTCCCGGCTTAGCCAATATAGGCACACTGCGGCTCCAGCTAAGTGTGGGCTCAAATTTATGGGCATGCAGATTATACACAATACACATACATATATATATATATATTTTCAACTTCAATATCACTTATAAAGGAAATGTTGATTTAGTTTTACTTTTGTCATAGGGGTACAATTCCAAATTTCTCCCAGATAGGTGTTATAAAAATACATACATAAATACATAAATAAATCTTGGGGCTTTGGGGGAGGTTTATAAAATCGTAGGTTTATTTGGCACATAAAAATTGTGGTTGCAAAATAAGCAAAGAGGGGAAGAACAGCCAGCCATGTAGCTTGGGCCACAGTCCTTAAGCACTGTTCATAATTTCGTTTCATTTCATTTATTCCCCGAGCACTGCCTGCTCAACTCTGGTTTATGGTGGTACAGGGGATAGAACCTGGGAGCTTGGAGCCTCAGGCATGTGAGTCTGTTTGTATAACCATTATGTAATTTACTCCACCCCTTAAGCATTGTTCAACATTCAGCTCCAGAGAAATGGCATCATGGGAGTAGAGCCATGAACAGCAACAGTTGAAAAGTGAGGGTGGGGGGGGGAGGGGAAGCAAAAGGGTGAACTTTAGCCAGAAGCTTGCTTAAGTAGTCTCTCATACCCACAATCCCTGGTGAGTTTACATCTGTTGTATGCTCATTACATCAGCCTGACATCAGTAGTATGCTAATTACATAGAGCACATAATCCTTTTGGCTTATGATCAGTAAACAATGTATTCCCAACAAAGGATCATTTTAGCTCATCATAGGATACTATGATACCCCCTTTGCCTTTTCTGATTTTCTGCATCTGCTGCAATAAACCATAGTTCAGAGAGGCTTCACCCAGTATTATTCCTTATTTTGCTTCATAGTTCTTTTTTCTCTCTTGTTCTCAAACACTGAATTAGGTTTCTATGGCTACCATAAAAGAACACAAAATAGGTAATGAAAAAAATTTAAATATTTATTTTCCCTTTTTGTTGCCCTTGGCTTTTTGTTGTAGTTATTGTTGTTGTTGTTATTGATATCATCGTTGTTGGATTGGACAGAGAGAAATGGAGAGAGGAGGGGAAGACAGAAAGGGGGAGAGAAAGACAGACACCTGCAGACCTGCTGCACCGCCTGTGAAGTGATGCCTTTGCAGGTGGGGAGCCGGGGGCTCGAACCAGGATCCTTATGCTGATCCTTGCGCTTTGCGCCACGTGAACTAAACCCGCTGCACTACCGCAAGCCCATGCTCCCTCCAAATTTTCCTAGGAAGAATTTCTCCTTACTTCTTCCAGCTTATGGTAGCCCCAGGTATTCCTTGACTTGTCAAAAAATAACTGCAGCCTCTGTTTCTGCCTTCAGGTTGCCTTCATATTTTTTTCTCTTTTCCTTAAAATGACACCAGTCACAGGGGTTCAGTTTTACTCCAATGGCCTTAACTTCTTATGTCTACGAACACCCTATTTCTAGATAAAGTCACCTGTACAGAGAGTTCAGTTTAGAACAACAGCATATTGGGTGGGGTAGATAGCATAATGGCTGCAAGAAATTCTCATGCCTGAGGCTCCAAAGCCCTAGGCTCAATCCCCACACCACCATAAGTCAGAGCTGAGCAGTGCTCCGGTAAAAAAAATATAATAAATAAATAAATAAAAGCATATTTATTTATTTTTGCAACAGAATTGTATATCTCAGACTTAGGGTAGTATGAGGGACTGAACCTGCAACTTTGAAGTAAAAAAAACCATGAGAGTCTTTTTCCTTTACTCTTTCTTTTTTCCCTCTTTCTTTTTCTTTCATTTTTTGCTTCCAGGGTTACTGCTGGGGCTCGATGCCTCTGAGTACAAATCCACTGCTCTTGGAGGCTATTTCTCCCATTTTTGTTGCCCTTGTTGTTACCCTTGTCATTATTATTACTATTGCTGTTGTTGTTGTTGGATTGGACAGAGAGAAATCGAGAGGGGAGGGGAGACAAAGAGTGGGAGAGAAAGACACCTGGAGGCCCACTTCACTATAGGTCTACCTGCTTCCCCCTACAGGTGGGGAGCTGGGGGCTAGAACAGGGATCCTGATGCCCGTCCTTGTGCTCTGCACCATGTGTGATTAACCCGCTGCGCTACCACCTGATCCCTTTTCTCCCGCTTTCTTTTTTTTTCTAATTAATTTATTTTCCTTTTTGTTGCCTTTGTTTTCATTGTTGTTGTAGTTATTATTGTTGTTATTGATGCTGTCGTTGTTGGATAGGACAGAGAGAAATGGAGAGAGGAGGGGAAGACAGAGAGGGGGAGAGACAGATAGACACCTGCGGACCTGCTTCACCACCTGTGAAGCAACTCCCCTGCAGGTGGGTAGCCGGGGGCTTGAACTGGGATCCTTACCCTGGTCCTTGCGCTTCGCGTCACGTGGGCTTAACCCACTGCACTACTGCCCGTCTCCCCCCTCTTTCTATCTTTAACCCTCTATTAAAAAAAAGTGGGAGTAGGGGAAGAATAAAAAACACCACAAAGCACAGAACCCCAGCAATGACCTGGTGGAATAAAAGGCAATAGTTCATCTAGACAATTCAACACTAAGTGCGTATTTGACAGTAATTTCTTAATGTAAAAAGAGGACTACTGAATGCCATGCGGGTTCTCCTTCTTAGAAGACACAGCTCTTATAAAAGCAGACAGAATTTAGGTGAATTTACAGAAACCTCATCCTCCACTGAAAGGTTTATTTTTAAAATAACATAAGTAAAACACCTTTTTTAAATTTTTTTTTTATGTCTGACACTTCATTTATTTTTTATTTGCAGGAGGAGTTGAAACAGATTTTAAGGTTTTTTTCTTCTCCCTAAACATGAATCATTTAAGTAAAACCAACTTAACTATAGCAATGTAGCAAAGTAAGGGGAAAACAGCACAACCCAAGAGGCAAAGGTTGGGATGAAAAGGCGGATGCAGCCCACAGATAACACATGCAGGAATGTCCTATGATTCACCTGCTCAGGACTGCTGCCTCAGAACACCTTTTTATAGCTTTAACCACCATTTAAACTTCTCCTCCACTCTTGCCTTTTTATCAGAGGTGGCGTAGATACCTCCACTCTGCCACTCTATTTTCTTCCAGGGAATATCATATTCTCCTGATTCTACAACTCTTTTTTTTTCTTTTTGTCTCCAGGATTATTGCCTCCGTGCCTGCACTGTGAGTACACTGCTCCTGGAGGCCATTCCCCCTCCCCCTTTTGTTGCCCTTGTTGGATAGGACAGAGAGAAATCAAGAGAGGACAGGAAGATAGAAAGGGGGAGAAAAGACAGACACCTGCAGACCTGCTTCACCACTTGTGAAGTGACTCCTGCAGGTGGGGAGCTGGGGATTCAAACCAGGATCCCTATGCCAGTTCCTGCGCTTTGCACCATGTGCGCTTAACCGGCTGCGCTACCACCCGCTGCCCCCAACTCTTTAAACTCTTTACATATCAAGTGCTTTCCTTCCTTCCTCCCTTCCTTCCTTCCTTCCTTCCTTCCTTCCTTCCTTCCTTCCTTCCTTTTTTGTCCTTCTCCTTTTGTTGTTGTCTGAGTTTCACAACTCACTGTCTGATTTTACAATACAAAAGAGAAATAAAGAGGCAGAGGGAAAGATAGCACAGTGTCAAAGTTTCCTCTAGCTTGGGCTTGATCATAGCTCATGTACTTGGCAAATCACTAGATTATCTAGATGAGCTACCTTGCCTTTTCAGGTCTACCTGCCACTGCAGTCACTGTTCCCAAGCTTATGGTGACTAAGCATAAGCAGCTATTGCAGTTACTTTGGAGCGCCATCACTCTCGGGAATACTTGAATGCTTAGCTCTGGACCTATTTTACCATCCTCCTTCATGGACAGACCTCCACAGGCCAACAGCAAAAGGGCTGGGAGTCAGTTCATTGGCAGTACATGAGATTTACCTGTGAGAGGTCCCAGGTTCAATCTCCAGCACCACTAATAGCCAGAGCTGGCCACTGTTATGGCCATAAAACAAACAAACAAATGAGTACCCCCCACATTGATCTTCCCAGGGATTCATTTTTCTTTGAAGATTTTGATGAGTCCTGTATCCTTTTGACTCTTGTGAGAGAGAAACTTTGTGTGTCTGCTGATCTTTCAAATTATATCCATTCAACAAATCACGCTATTCTCACCCACACTGTTCCTCTAGTTCTGTCATTTTTCAAGAGACTTTAGGGGCTTTAGTGTATTTACTTATTTACTGGAGCACCAAGTACTCATGCACGTGTGATTTCATCACTCCTGGCTGTGGTCTCATCGAAATCCAGACAGAAGCAGAGACAGAGAAACACTACTAGCTTCTCCCAGTCTCATGACGCTGGGCACTGGATTGAGCCTAGCCGGCCTATGATTGTAATACAAGGGAGGTCTGGTGTCCTACTGAGCACTGAGCGAGTCGGTGCTCTGAAACTGCAGTGCATCTCATGCCCACTGTTTGTCTTTCAGTAAATCTCCTCTTCCACTGGGAAAGTCTAAAACCTCCTTGTAGGCTCTTTTATTTTTTTTTTTTACCATCTTTTTCTGTTCTATTTATTTATTTTTAATTTCATTACATAAGGGCAAAGAGAAATTGAGATAGAAAGAGAAGATGAGGGGAGCCCTGGTGGTGGCACAGCTGGTTGAGCGCACATGCTACAGAGCTCAAGGACCCAGGTTCAAGCCCCCAGCCCCCAGCCCCCAGCTGCAGGGGGAAAGCTTTGCGAGTAGTGAAGCAATGCTGCAGGTGTCTCTTTGTCACTCTCACCCTCTCTATCGCCCCACCCTCTCAGTTTCTGACTGTCTCTATTCAATAAATAAGGATAATAGAAAAATAAATAATAATAATGCAAGAGTGTTGCTGAGGACTTATTCTGATGCAGTCTCCGCCCCCAGGTTTTTCTATGCCTCGCTAAATCCTAGAGTGCCCCCTTTCAACCAATCCTGGTTCCCCCCCCAGGTTTTTCTATGTCCCGCTAAATCCTAGAGTGCCCCCTTTCAACCAATCCTGGCCCTACACGGCACCCCTGGTTGTCGCCCAATAAAAAGCCCCCTCACCCCTCCCCTCTCTCTCTCTGGGCTCTGGCTCTCCCTCTCTGAGGTCTCGCTCCCTGCTCTCCCCCCGTGGTCGGCCATTGCTGGCTGGCTCCACGTGGTCTTAACCAAACCTCCCCCCCCCCCATCCTATAATAAAGATCTGTGTACCCCTTTGCTCTGGATGTCCGCTCTCTTCTCCGCGGTGCAGCCCGACACCAGACCACCTCAACAACACAAGAGAAGGCAAGGAGGAAGACAGACAAACACTGGCAGGCAGCACTACTTCACCACTAAGAAAGCGTTCCCCTGCAGATGAGGATGGAGACTTAAAGCCTGGTCTTTGCACGGTACTGTGTGAGCTCAATGGACTGCACTGCCACCTCCCCCTGCCCCATACTTTGTGTGCCCTTGAAAAGTTCCCTTTTATCATAAGAGCTGGATTGTGTTAATGATATTAATTTTTTTAGTTTTCTGTAGTTGTAGAGGTCAGGTGTAGCTCTAATTGTCAATTCCATTGCCTTTGTAGGTATTTTTCTCCTCGTGTCTTTAATATGTCCGAGTCATATCCATCCACAAAGGCACCTCCTATTAAAGACATTTCTCATCACCACCAGTGCAATGTTTAGCAATTAGATTATCTTGCAGGGAGCTCAGAATGACATCTTTGCAAATTCCTATACCTCACTCTATTGTTCACTTATATCACTCTTCACATCACTTGCATTAGTTTAAGTCCTTTGAAAAAAGTATATGCCAAGACAGGTTTCAAGTCAGCAATAGGAGAGGAAATGTGGTAAGGAATTATTGGCGGGGGGTGGGGGGTGGAGCAGAGCCATGGTGTTGCACCTGGTCAAGGGTACTTAGTATGCGCCAGGATACAGGTCAAGAACCTGGCTCCCCACCTATGGGGGGGGGGGTAGGAGTGGCTTCACAGGTGGTGATGCAGGTCTGCAGGTGTCTAACTTTCTCTTCCCCTCTCTGTTTTCCCTCCTCTCTCAATTTCTCTCTGTCCTGTCCAAAAAAAAAAAAAAAAAAAAGGGTCCAGGTGGTGGCGCAAGTGTTACAGTGCACAAGGACCTGGGTTCGAGCTCACAGTCCCCACATGCAGGAGGAAAACTTTGTAAGTGGTGAAGCAGGTTTGCACGTATCTCTTTCTCTCCCTCTCTATCTCCCCTCCTCCTCTGAATTTCTGGCTGTCTCTATCCAATAAATAAATAATTAAAAGGAGAAATGGCTACCTGGTGTAGTGGATTCATAGTACAGGCACCAAGCCCCAGACAAATTCTCCAGGCTTCCACATGTTTTTTTCCCTTTTAAAGTTACATAGTTAAATTTTCATTGTGTTCACACACCAACAAATTAACATAGTCATAGGAAGAAAAGGAAGGGTGAACAATCTTTATATGAAAATAACTCACTGCAAATTATAGAAAATGGAATTTTATTCAATGTAGTGGAAATGAAGTACTTTTAATTTGTGTGAAAACAATAATAAATTTTAACTGACTGGATACACACAAATAACATTTAAACAGGTTAAAATTCCTAAAAATAGGAGGTGAGAAATGTGTTAATGAACTGAATGAGGGGATTATTTTACAAGGGGTGTTTGTATTGGATCATATTGTACACTTAAATGTCAATCATGTTTGTGAACTTTATCTCAATAAAAGTGGAAAAAGAAGAAAACCCTAAATATAAAATGCAAAAACATAAAATGTTTAGAAAAACTACAAATGAGTATGTTTGTGGTGTTAGATTATGAAGTAATTCTTTAGAGAATACAAAAGCATTGCAATAAAACAAAATTAATAAATTTTTATTCCCATAAAACTTAAAATGCTAAAGAATTGTAGTCATAGCAAGGTGAAAAGAGGGGAGTTGGGCATAGCGCAGTGGGTTAAGTACACGTGGTGCGAAGTGCAAGGACAGGTTTAAGGATCACTGTTTGAGCCCCTGGCTCCCCACCTGTAGGGGAGTCGCTTCACAGGCGGTGAAGCAGGTCTGCAGGTGTCTATCTTTCTCTCCCCCTCTTTGTCTTCCCCTCCTCTCTCCATTTTTCTCTGTTCTATCCAACAACGACAGCAATATCAACAACAACGATAAACAGCAAGGGCAATAAAAGGGAAAATAAATAAATAGAAAAAAATAAAAAAAAGAAAGGTGAAAAGAGGAGATAGCAACTGGAAGATTGTATTAAAAAATTAGGTGTCTAGGGGGCCAGGCAGTAGTGCAGTGGGTTAAGCGCACCTGGTGCAAAGCACAAGGACTGGCATAAGGAACCCATTCAAGTCCTAGGCTCCCCACCTGCAGGGGAATCGCTTCACAGGGAGTGAAGTAGGTCTGCAGGTGTCTATCTTTCTTTCCTCCTCTCTGTCTTCCCCTCCTCTCTCCATTTCTCTCTGCCCTACCCAATAACAACAGCAATGGCAACAATAACAGCAACAACAAGGGCAACAAAATGGGAAAAATGGCCTCCAGGAGCAGTGGATTCATAATGAAGGCACCAAGCCCCAGTGATAACCTTGGAGGCGAAAGAAAAACCTAGTTGTCTAAGGAGCGTACACCTGCAAGAGCACACACCTTATCAAATGCCCTGGGTTCAAGCCTTAATACCACAAGAAAAACTATGGATGGCACCAGTGAAGCTCTGTGACTAGTAGAGCAGTGCTGTGCTATTTCTCTCTTATGTACATTTCTCCCTCCCTTTCATTCCCTTCATATATTTTTAAGAAAATTAAAAAAGAAATGGATCCAGGAAGACACTTAATGATGTGGCATTATGTGAAAAGAGTCATATAGCCTTGACACCAGGTAAAATATACAACTACATATCTATGTATTTATGTAGATATGTCTGTGTGTTCATGTGAGATATGTATTCCGTGAATCTATAAAAAAAAAGATCCATAACCCAATAGAAAGGTAGAGAACAGTGGCCCGGGATGTGGCACAGTGGATAAAGCATTGGATTCTCAGCCATGAGGTCCTAAGTTCGATCCCGGCAGCACATACATGTACCAGAGCGATATCTGGTTCTTTCTCTCCTCCTATCTTTCTCATGAATAAATAAATAAATTCTCTAAAAAAATTAGAGAACAAAATTAAGTTATTCACACACAGAAGAGTAAATATAGATGGCCAATAGGCATATTTAAATAATTTATAACATTAGGGATAGAAAAAATAAGTGAGCAATTTAAGATTGCTGATACAACTGTACTCTCAAATACGTTACCAAAAATTGGCAAATGTGAGAACAAAAGGTAAGACATGAGAATGATGGTGGTGAGGCAGTGAGAGCAGTGGTGTTGGTGCAAATTGGTAGTATCACTTTGCAAAAGAAATTAGCCTCCAGGTTGTGGTGGTAGCGCAGCAGTTTAAGCTCACGTGGCACAAAGCACAAGGACAGGCTTAAGGCCCCCAGATCCCCATCTGCAGGGGCATCGCTTCACAAGTGGTGAAGCAGGTCTGTAGGTGTCTATCTTTCTTCTCTCCCCCTCTCTGTCTTCCCCTCCTCTCTCCATTTCTCTCTATCCTATCCAACAACAATGACATAAATGACAACAATAGTAATAGCCACAACAATGATAAAACAACAAAGGCGGTAAAAGGGAAAAGTATAGCCTCCAGGAACAGTGGATTTGTGGTGCAGGTACCAAGCCTCAGCAATAACCCTGGAGGTAGAAAATAATAATAATAAATAAATAAATAATAAAAATAAAAAAATAATAAATTAGCCTCACCAGGTAAAGCTGCAGTAAATGCATCTAGCATTCAGCGATCTTACTTGTAGAAAACACCCCCGCATAGGAAGTGCTGCGGCCACAGGTAAGCAAGCTCATGCTTACAGGGAAGACTAGCAGCAGTGCAGTGCTTTCAAACGTTAAGAACTAGAAGGAGCTAACTACAAACAGGACAGACAAATGATACATTTGCACAGTGACATCATTGTGCGACAGAAAAAATGAACCAGAGCTGTGTATGTCAGCAAGGATAAAATCTCAAAAATGTCAATTGTGGTAAACATGTAAACAGTAAAAAATATTTAAAATACGATACTTACAGAAAGTCGAAAACATTCAAAGCAATACTGTGTGTGGCTTATGAATATGGATCCTGCATAATTTAAAATGTGTAATGAAATATGCATGTGAACAATAAACAGTAGATTCAGGCTAATGTTTAATTCTGAGGAGAAAAGGGCGAAGAATGGAGTGGATATGTTTGTCTAAAGCTTCAAATTGTGAATATCAAATGGGAAATAAATAGAAAAGCAATGCTCTCACAAACAATGGTGGCTAAATAGCTGAATGCTTGCTAAATTTCTTCTCTTGATTTTCCTGAAAGATTTGCTTTTCTATGTAAACATCATTTTAAGATATAGGGAAATTTGGGGGTTTTGTTTGTTTATATTTCTTTTACCCTTGAATATAGAGTCTTTGTAAATGAGATCTGAGTTTTTATTTTTTTCCCTTGTAATAATCACAGTGTATAGGAGCATACAATTTGTAGACTTGATAGTTCATCTTTGAGTACTGTCAGGATCTTATTGTGTTGCCTGTTTTGAAATAAAGCAATTTCACATGCTCATCTGAATACTAATGGCCTGTTTGGGTACATGACTTTTTAAGTAAAGAAAAGGAGTGAGAGGGAGCAGGAGCAGAAGAGAGAGAAGGAGAGGGAGAGGGAGAGGGAGAGGGAGAGGGAGAGGGAGAGGGAAAACTAGTACATGGGTGTCCTCAGGTCACATGGTGTTACATGAGTACAATTAGATTTCTCAGCACTTTTTGAACATTTCGGGACTGTTGACTTTTAATGTTCACTTGAATTCCAATAACATTTCATCTCTTTTTATTGCTGTGACAAATAACATTTACTGCATTACTCACTGAAAGCCAATACTACAGGCTGAGTTATTGAATTAACCACATTTAAGATTATTTTAAAATAAGTATGCTTCTCCAGGGTCCTGATCTCTCTTCTTGATACTCCCAAATGTCCATTACTGATGCATATTTGACATCCCTGTGCAATCTCGACAACTCCAGCAAGTTAAGAAATGTTTTGGACTCAGATTCCCCATCTCAAAAATGTGTTGTTAGGATTAAACATTTCGGGAATCGGGTGGTAGTGCAGTGGGTTAAGCACACATGGCACAAAGTACACGGAACAGCTTAAGGATCCCGGTTCAAGCCCTCAGCTCCCCACCTGCAGTGGAGTCGCTTCACAAGCAGTGAAGCAGGTCTGCTGGTGTCTATCTTTCACTCCCCTCTCTGTCTACCCCGCCTCTCTCTATTTCTCTGTCTTATATGACAACAATGACAGCAATAACAATAACAACAACAACAATGATAACAAGGACAACAAAAGAGAAAAAATATTAAACATTACTTATTCTCCTCCTTGCCATGCATTTTGCACATCAGTGTAGCAATAGGAAATCACTGAATTGTTAACTCTTACTACCTAACAAGACTGTGGAGATCATTTAGTCTTAGCAGCTACCCTGGGGCAGATTTTGAAAGCTTACAATCAAAGTGTCTAGAGTAGAATCCTGATGCTCTATTTTCTACCTCAGTGTGTTCCTTATAAAACCATTTTATTTCATTATTTTCCTATTCTGAGAAAAAAAACATCACTGCCAGTCTTATTTCTTACTCACATCAACCAACTTAAATTAAAAAAAACATAGGGAGAAAAAATGAAATTATAAATTATATTGTGTAATTTTAACTTGAGATACTATATTCCACAAAATAGAAACAGATGAATTTCCTGGAGCTTAAAATAATAATACAGATAGTAGGCAACAATACTATTGGGAAAAGAAATTCAGCAAAAGGGAGTCAGGCAGTAGTGCAGTGGGTTAAGCACAGGTGGTGCAAAGCACAAGGAGCAGCGTAAGGATCCCAGTTTGAGCCCCCAGCTCCCCACCTGCAGGGGAGTCGCTTCACAGGTGGTGAAGCAGGTCTGCAGGTGTCTATCTTTCTCTCCCCCTCTCTCCATTTCTCTCTGTTCTATCCAACAACAATGAAATCAATAATAGCTACAACAATAAAAAACAAACCAAGGACAACAAAAGGAAATAAATAAATATAAACAAATTTTAAAAAGGAAATTCAGCAAAAGGCAAAACTAGTGAACATAAAAAGAAGCAAAATAATCTATTAAAATTAAAGCAGAGTGAAGTGGGGCTACAGAGCAGCAGCAGCTGTTTCTCTCCTCTCCTCTCCCGGGTCAACTAGGAATACCAAAGGAGACCACCTAGGAACACAAAGACAAGACAGGACTGGAGAGACCTCAGGAACCTACCAAATCACTAGTCAGTGCAAACATGTGTGGCTCATGGACAGAGAGGCACCTAGGGAGAGATTAATTGGCTGGTAACAGTCTTGCAGTTTACAAATTGAGACATTACCTCCAGTCTGTTTCACCAAAAAAAGACCGCTGAAGAGGAGAGGACTCCCCTGAGACTCACCAAATGCAACTATGAGACAGGGGGAGGCCCTGTGCTGACACCAGGGACAGAGGACTAATGAGGAAACTCAGGAGAAGATCTATACCTTTGTGGCCTACTGCTGGGGCTGTGAGAGTCTCTGTGCATAACCATTGGATTATCTCTGCCCCACCCTGCTTTATCTCTTGGTCAGGAGTCAGTCCTACTTATAGTTTAAGAGCCCTCAGGCTCCCATAGCCTACAGGGAAGAAAAAGAACAAAAGAAGGAGTTGGGTTGTAGGTAGCGAGTGAGTTAAGCTTAAGTGGCACAAAGTGCAAGGACAAGGACCAGCATAAGAATCCGTTTGAACCCTGGATCGAACCCCAGCTCCAAACCTGCAGGGGAGTTGCTTCACAGGCAATGGAGCAGGTCTGCAGGTGTTTGCCTTTCTCTCCCCCTCTCTCTGTCTTCCCCTCCTCTCTCCATTTCTCTCTGTCCTATCCAATGACAGCAACAAAAACAATAATAATAACCACAACAATGATAAAATAACAAGGGAAACAAAAGAGAAAAAATTGGTCTCCAGGAGCAATGGATTCATGGTGCAGCCACCAAGCCTCGGCAATAACCCTAGAGGCAAAACCAAACAAACAAACAAAGAACAAAAGAGGCTTTTAAGCCACTGTGCTCCAACTCAGGGATTAAAATACTATTGAAACAACTGTCAATTTCCACAACTGTGGACCCTTTAAGTACCTTACTTAGAAACAAGTCAATCCAGGCAAGTCAATCCAGGCAAGAGTAATCAGTAATTTGAAAAGTATTGAGAGAAGGACATCATAACATACTATATAAAATGGTTAAACCAAGAAGAAGAAATATTGGAGAAATGAAGCAGGACAAGAGTCCAGCTAAAAGCCCCCCAAAGGTTGAAGCACAAAATAATGAGGTCAACATCCAAGCACTAGTTAAGGAAATAATTACAGGTGTGAGTAAAGACTTTGAAAGAATTGTCATCAGAAATGCAGAAACAACAAATGAGACTCTGGAAGAAAACACTAACTATCTCAAGGTTATTAGAGAGCTGAAAGCTGAAATAGCTGAGCTAAGAACACAACTAGCTGAAAAAGCTAAAACAGTACCAGAACAGGGTAACAAAATAGATGAACTCCAGAAAACAGTAGAGGGGAGAGAGAAAAGAATAAATAAGGCTGAAGACAGAATTAGCAAGATCAAGGACAAATTAGAGAAAACTAAAAAGGAAGTAAGAGATCTAAAAAAGAGATTAAGAGATACTGAAAACATCAATAGAGACCTATGGGATGACTTCAATGAAATAATATAGGCATTATTGGCTTATCAGAGGAAGAAAGAGAGGGGAGGGATGAAAGCATTCTTTCATCAGGTCATAATAGCTGAGAACTTCTCTAGTCTAGACAACATCAAAGACATAAAGGTTCAAGAATCCCAGAGGGTCCCAAACAGAATTAACCTAGACTTAAAGACACAAAGACACATCATATTTAGAAGCAGGTCTGCAGGTGTCTTTCTCTCCCACTCTCTGTCTTCCCCTCCTCTCTCCATTCTCTCTGTCCTATCCAACAATAACGACATCAGTAACCACAACGATGTTAACAAGGGCAACAAAAGGGAAAATTAAAAAAAAGAATTAACCCAGACTTAAAGACACAAAGACATATTATACTTAAAATGGAAAGGAATAAGGATAAAGAAAGGATCCTGAAGGCTGCAAGAGAAAAACAAAGAGTCACCTACAGAGGAAAACCCATATGATTAGCAGCAGACTTCTCCACACAAACACTACAGGCCAGAAGAGAATGGCAAGATATCTATAGAGTGCTCAAAGCGAAAGGCTTTGTATCCTGCTAGACTGTCATTCAGACTAGATGGAGGCATAAAAACCTTGTCAGACAAGCAACAGTTGAAAGAATCAACTATCACCAAGCCTGCCCTGAAAGAAGTTCTGAAAGGTCTCTTATAAACAGTCAGGTCACCATAAATATGCCATATATCAGAACACTTTAAAAATCTACAAGAATGACGTTAAAATATCTTCAATCTTTGATATCAATAAATGTCAATGGCCTGAATTCAACTATTATAAGGCACAGACTAGAAACATGGATCAGAAAACATAACCCAACAATATGCTGTCTATAGGAAATGCACCAAGCTCAACAAGACAAACACGGACTCAAAGTGAAAGGATGGAAAATTATCATACAAACCAATGGCCAACAAAAAGTGCAGGGACAGCTATTCTCATATCTGACACAAAAGACTTTAAAATCATTAAAATTTAAAAATATAGGGATGGACATTACTTAATGCTCAGAGGATCAGTCAATCATAGGACTTGACAATTATTAACATCTATGCACCCAATGAAATGCCATCTAAATACATTAAACATCTTAAAAGAGCTATAGCAATATATTAACAGCAATGCAGTCATAGTAGGGGACTTCAACACCCCACTCTCTCAACTGGACAGATCATCCTGGCAGAAAATCAATAAATACATGAGGAAGCTAAATGAGGCGACAGATAAACTAAAACTATTGGACATTTTCATAGTAATTCATCCCAAGAAACTGGAATACACATTTTACTCAAGTCCACATGGGTCATTCTCAAGGATAGACCATATGTTAGGCCAAAAACAGCATCAGCAAATTCAAAAGCATTGAAATCATCCCAAGCATCTTCTCAGAACACAGTGGAATTAAACTAACACTTAACAATAAACCAAAGATTAGTAACAGTCCCAAAATGTGGTAGCTCAACAATACACTACTTAACAACTCCTGGGTCAAAGAGGAAAGAAAGGAAGAAATCAAAATGTTTCGAGAGTCCAATGCAAATGAAGATGCATACTGTCAAATATTTGGGACACAGTTAAGGCAGTACTGAGAGGGAAGTTCATAGCCATACAAGCACACATTAGGAAACAAGAAAAAGCACAAATAAACAGCCTCATTGCACATCTTAAAGACCTAGAAGAAGAAGAACAAAGGAACACTTAAGCAACCAGAAGGACAGAAATCACTAAAGTTAGGTCAGAAATAAATAACATTGAAAATAAGGAAACCATACAAAAAATAAATGTTGGTTCTTCAAAAGAGTGAACAAAATTGACAAACCTTTAGCCAGACTCACAAAACAAAAAAGGGAGAAGACCCACATAAATTGGATCATAAATGAAAGTGGAGATATCACAACAGACATCGCAGATGTTCAACATATCATGTGAGACTTCTAGGAACAACTATATGCCACCAAGCTAGAGAACCTGGAAGAAACTGACGATTTCCTAGATACCTACGAACTTCCACAGTTAAGTAAAGAGGAACTACATAACATGAACAGGCCCATCACAACTAATGAAATTAAATAGTTATCAAAAACCTTCCCAAAAATGAAAGACCTGGACTAGATGTTTTTACAAATGAATTCTACAAAACCTTCAAAGAAGAACTAATACCTCTACTTTTAAAAGTCTTCCAGAAGATTGAAAACACTGGGATAATCCCTTCCAGATTCTATGAAGCCAATATCACTTTGATACTAAAAGCAGTCTAGGACACAACCAGAAAAGAAAACTGCAGACCAATATCTCTGATGAATATAGACGCTTAAATATTGAACAAAATTCTAGCCAACCAGATACAGCAGTATATTAAAAAGATTGTTCATCATGACCAAGTGGAGTCTATCCCAGGCATGCAAGGTTGGTTTAATATATGTAAATCAATCAGCATGATCCACCACATCAATAAAAGCAAGACCAAAAACCACATGATCATATCAGTAGATGCAGAGAAAGCCTTTGACAAAATAGAATATCCCTTTATGATTGAAACACTACAAAAATGGGAATAGATGGAAAAGTTCTGAAGATAGTGGAGTCTATATATAGCAAACCTACAGCTAACACCATACTCAGTGGTGAAAAACTGGAAGCAGTTCCCTCTCAGATCAGGTACTAGACAGGGCTGCCCACTATCACCATTACTATTCAACATAGTGTTGGAAGTTCTTGCCATAGCAATCAGGCAGGAGCAAGGAATTAAATGGATACAGATTGAAAGAGAAGAAGTCAAACTCTCCCTGTTTGCAGATGACATGATAGTATACACAGAAAAACCTAAGGAATCCAGCAAGAAGCTTTTGAAAATCACCAGGCTATATAGTAATGTGTCAGGCTATAAAATTAACATACAAAGGTCAGTGGTATTCCTCTATGCAAACACTAAGTTAGAAGAGGACAAAATCCAGAAATCAATTCCTTTTACTATAGCAACAAAAACAATAAAATATCTAGGAACAAACCTACCTAAAGAAGTGAAAGACTTGTATACTGAAAATTATGAGTCACTACCCAAGGAAATAGAAAAAAGACACAAGAAAGTGGAAAGATATTCCATGCTCATGGTTGGAAGAATTAACCTCATCAAAATGAATATACTACCCAGAGCCATATACAAATTTAATGCTATCCCCATCAAGTCCTAATACTCCTCTCTTGCCCATACCAGCTTCCCCATTTTACTAACTTACCTACCAGGTCTTTAGAAGTACTGACATTTGTAATGTCCTGTTCTTTATCAGGGGCTCTATTATGTTATTATTTTACTCACTATCAGTATTATGCAGGATACTATATATCACATCCCCCCCCAAGGAACAAGGGGATATAACATTAGTAGCACACAGGATTTTCTTATTTATTTTAGGATTTTCATTAAAAAGGCAACATGTATAGTCCCCTTGGTTTATTTTTGTTTTAGTCTTCCCTGTGACTGGACTTGAATCATTGAAGCTGCCTATAAAATTTAGATGGAAAAAAGCTCTGCCAATATTTTCCTCTATTTAATACTTTCTAACATCCAAGTCCTTGATCCATTTGGAGTTTACTTGTGTGTGCGGTGAAATATAGTGGTTAGTTTCATTCTTCTGCATGTTTCAACCCATTTTTCCCAACACCATTTGTTGAAAAGACTCCTTTTGCCATTTAGCAGCTTTGGCCCCCTTGTAAAACTTAGATGACCATAGGTATGGGGGCTTATTTCTGGGCTTTCAGGCCTATTTCACTGGTCAGTGTGTCAATTGGACAGCAAGAGAAACCACCATCCAAACAAAGAGAACTCTCACTGAATGAGAGATCTTTACATGCCATGCAGCGAACAAAAGGCTAATAACCAAAATATATAAGGCATCACCAAACTCAGCAACAACAATAACAAAAAATGACCCCAATCCAAAATTGAGGAGGGGATACAAACAGAATATTCATCAAGGAAGACATCCAAAAGGCCAAAAGACATGATGCAAGTCAATGATTGTCAGAGAAATGCAAATAAAGACAACAATGAGATACCACTGCACCTGTCAGAATGTCATACACTCATCCAAAAAGATTTGTATATACCTATGTTCATAGAAGCGTGAGTTGTAATAGCCAAAACCTGGAAGCAATCCAGGTGTCCAATAATAGATGTGTGGCTGAGAAAATTGTGGTATACCTACTACTTATCTATGAACATTGATGAATTTACCTTCTTCAGCTCATCTTGGATACAGCTTGAAGGAATCATATTCAATGAGTTAAGCCAGAAAGTGAGATGATCTCACTCATAGACAAAAATTGATAAATAGTAACAGAATGGGAAATGAAACAGAAATTAAGACTGTGTCTGGTGTATTGCACCATAATGAAAGACTCTTGGAGGGGGGTGGCTTTCAAGTCCTGGTGCATGATGGTGGAGGAGGACTTAGGTGGGGGGAATGAGTGTTTTGCAGAAAACAGAAATTTTGCACATATGCCAACAACTGTATTTACCTCTGACTGTAAACCACTAAACCCTCAATTAAAAAGTTAAAAAAAGAAAGCAATTACAGAAGCCAGACCTTCCACCTTCTGCAGCCTATAATGACCTTGGGTCCATACTCCCAGAGGGTTAAAGAACAGGAAAACTATTAGGGAGGGAGATGGGATATAGAGGTAGTGGAAATTATGTGGAACTGTACCCCATATTATTCTATGGTCTTCTCAGTGTTTCCATTTTATAAATAAAAATCGAAAAAAAAAGACAAAAAGTTGGCATATCCAGGAAGACTATGGATTACTATTTGGATGGGGGGGGAGATAGGGAACTGTCGAATGAAGGGGGAAAATTTCTAGTCTCAGTAAAAAGGGTCTCTGGCAGGATTTTGATAAATTCTACAATTAAGTAGGATAGGATATGTTTCCTTATGATTCCAGCCTCTTAGGGACTCTGATAAGGTATCTGGGAACGATCTAGGGCTCTAACATAAAGAATAATGGCTAGCAAAGCAGGGTTCATGGGCATGCAGTATGTTCTGGCTCACGGAACTCTTGTTTTGAAGGAGTTATACCTGGTTTAAGTCCCTGCTTCTCTGAAGCTTGAATTTCTTAATACACTTGAATAGAAGTCACAGAAAAATCATTTTGTGCCATGCCTTATTGTAGCTATTCTTGGGGGTCAGTGAAAATTACCTCAAAAATACCTATTAGACAAGAAGCAGGGGCCCTGCCACCCCTCTTTAAACTAATGCCTGCAATCACTTAAGGGACACTTAAGAATCAATCAGAAGAAACTTATTTCTAAGTTCATTTAACTCATGAATCCACTTCTTCTTCTCCTTCTCCTTCTCCTCCTTCTTCTTCTTATTTATTTTCCCTTTGGTTGCCCTTGTTGCTTTATTGTTGTTGTAGTTATTATTGTTCTTGCTGTTGATGTCGTTGTTGTTGGATAGGACAGAGAGAATTGGAGAGAGGAGGGGGAGACATAGAGGTGGGGGGGAAACACCTCTAGATCTGCTTCACCACCTATGAAGCGACTCCCCTGCAGGTGAGGAGGCGGGGGCTTGAACCGGGATCCTTACGCTGGTCCGACCCCCCCTCATACACCCACTTTGAGTCCTATCTAGAACTCAACAATTTTTGCAGTCCCCAAAAAGGGAAGTTCCTAAAACACTACTGAACTCAAGAAGTTTCTCATCACCCAGGTGAATAAAAATTCTGAATTCTCTTCAATTTGATTTATGTAGATAAAAAGACATTAAAAAAAAAAAACCTCATAAGGTGAAACAAGGCTCATAACCACTACACAGGTTAGGAAAACAGATCAATCTGATGAAGAATTTTACAGGCAGTCAAGAGTAGTTCTATGTACATAAACACCAAACCAATAGGAAGGACATCATGCCAGCTAAATTGATTGACTGTTAAATGAAGAGTAGTTTGTGATTACAGCTGTTCAGACAGACTCTGTTGTATCCACATCTTCAAAGCAATGTTGGTGTGGGCCCTGTGCCAAGAAAGAGGAGAAATCTGCATTACAGGGACCAGACACTCTGGTGGCATTCATTAAAATTGAATGCTGTCAAGCATCTTGAGTGATGAACTGGAACAGGAAGCAATTGACACTTGTTCAGATCTTTCAAAGGAAGTTGGATATATCAACAAGAAGAGTTGGAAGAAGAACTTCATTAGTGATGAAGCCATGCATCAAAGTTTACCAGGAAGGCTTTGATGTCTAGAGGCCAAAGAAAATACATGTGTCAAAATCAAAAGTGAAGCCCATGTTGATTTTTTTTTTCTCCTTTGACATCAATTGCCTTGCTCATGCAGAATTAATCTCATGAGGTCCAGCTATCCTGAATTGTTAGAAATTAAGACACAACTTGAAATGTCTGTATTATCTAATAGAACTGAAGCTTGTTGAGCAGATAATCTAATGAATAACTACTATGTGAGCGACCATCTGTTTTTTTTGCATGAGGAACGCAAAGAGGAATCAGTATTTAGTATAGCAATAAAGCTTATGTTTTATAGATAAGACATGGACAAAAACGAAGTAAAATGTGTATCATGTGAAAGATACTGTGAAAATGTTTATAGTTATTAGGAATCTATAATTTTTTCCTCCATTTTTGGAAAACTAAGAAAACTAAGAGCAAATAAATGGAAGATGATGCCTTTTTTGGGGGGGGTTTAAAGTTTTAGCAGAATTTGACTTCTAACAGTTAATAGGAATATTCTAGGTACAGGCCAACTTGATGGATACAGAAGCAAAAATAGTTTTGTTCTTTTAAATCTGAAATTAATAGGTTACAATATTGTAAGATTACAGTGTACAGTTCCACACCACACCCACTGCTAAAGTTCTGTGTCCCTACCTTCCTATATCCCAGAGAGAACCAAACATCTTAGAAAGAGATTGCTTGCTTCTGCTTTTTTTTTTTTTTCATGTTCATATGTATTAGATCTCTAGATTTCAAACATGAGAAAAACCATCTAGTAGCTGTTGATGAAAACAATTTAGAATGAGCATATATGCCAATTTCGAAGGAAACCTTGCAACCTAATGTATGGCTGGAAAACTCACCATGGAGGAAGGACAGTCATAGTAACAAAGTCCTAAGTCCTTGGGGGATACCAACATTTTTACTTACCTGTGCTCTGTGTATTTATTTTTTGGAAGACTTTTAAAAGCTCTTAATATCTTTATATTCATATTGATTTTAAAAGTAAGACATGAATGAACTTGATGTTTTTAAATGTTATTTATTTTTGGGCAATTTAAAATGTATAGAAATGCTACAATAATAATGCCATTTTTCAATATCCCACATTCATTTTCCCCCATAGTTAGTATCTTACATTGGACTTGCATTTGCCACAATTAATAAAGTAACACTGATATGTTCTTACTAACTAAAGTCCATACTCTATCCAGACTTCCCTAGATTTGCCTATTCATTTTCTAGTATCCTACTATGGGTACCATATTGCATTCAACAGTCTTTTCTTCCAAGTTTCCTCTAGATTATGGAAGTCTCTTAGACATTTCTGACTTTTGATGACTTTATGATTTTTGAAGATAAATGCTCAAGTATTTTCTAGGTTATCCCTCAAATGTGATCAATCTGATATTTTCCTCATGATTAGCAATGGCTATGGGTTGAGGAGGCAATCATGAGGTAAAGTTCTATTTCATCACATAGCATGTAGTATACCTACTATTATTATGATTTATTACTGTAGATATTGACCTTGGTTACCTGACTGAGGTAGTATTTGTCATAATCAAGTCACTCAATGTTTGTCCTATTTCCTATTTGAGGAAATTACTATGCTTAGCTCATACTTCAGGAGTGGGGGCTATGTTCTACCTACTTAGAGAAGAATATCTATCAACACTTCTATTTGTGAGTCTATTTCTAGGCTGAAAATTCAGTTCTCTCTATTCTATTAGCACTGTGCTGTCCTGATTACTGTCGTTGTATAATACTGTAATGATGTAATTGCTGGGCTAGTGTGGGGGTGCCTCTTCCTGGGTGCATATTCTCTGGGTTGGAGAGAACTTGACCGGAGCTAGCCTAGGCTGCTACTCACTCAGCAACGCAAGGGAGATAACTCAGGTAACAAACACGTGGCAACAAGGCAATGCAAATCTTTACTGATCAGAGAGCCAAGGCTTTTAAAGGGACAGACCTGGAAGTGGCAAGTCAGAAATGGAAATGGCTAGGAAAAGGGCAGAGAAAAGCAAAAGGGGCTGGAAAGGTAGAAACTTCCTTAGCAACTGCTGCGAGGGTTTTAATTGGTAGGATTAATACTACCCTGCAGGCAGGGAAGGTCTTGAGGGTAGAAAGAAGATAGATCAAAGGAATGGAATGGGTGGGGATATTTCAGGAAAAACAATGATTATGTAGCTAGCCATAGTATCAGGAATGCAGGGTGCTTTGTGAGTCCTGCCGAGCTCAACCACATCCTCACAATTTCCCTACATGTAATCAGTGGTGTTTTTCTTTTTTCTTTTTCAGCATTTCAATGCTTATACCAAGTCTTTTGCCTTTTCCTTCAACTTTTTAATGAGTTACTATTAATGAGCTTGCTGGAAATTTTATTAAGGCTACACTGAATATGTAGGTCATTTGGATAAATTAACATTTTAGTACTACAGAATCTTACAATCTATTAATGTAAACCATTAATTTATTTAGATTTTCTTTGACTGCCTTTAACAGATGCTCTATTTCAAGAGATTAATATATATATATTTTTAATTTACGGTCCTACTGTAGAAGGAATTGTTTTCTAGCTTTTAAGTTAAGACTTTTCAATATTTTTAGACAGAAAACAATAGAGTCACATACACACACACACACACACACACATATATATTTATTTATGATAGCCTGTGACCTTGACATGTTTGTATATTAAGTTTAAGCATGGCTTTAATTAATTGGTTTGGATGGTCTACAATCATGCCATCTGTATGAGGATGCATACATTTTATTTTTTTCCTTGCTTTAGAGGATTAGGAGTGGTGCAAAAGTATATTCTTATCTATTCCTGATGTTAGATGGTGTTGGGTAATTGTGAGCATGTGGTTGAGCTCGGAAAGGCTTGACTTGAGGGGACATCCATCCTATCCCTGCCCCCCAAAGCACCCTACATTCCATGCTACTAATGGCCCATCCCTTTATTATTTACATATCAATCTCCTGCCTTGTCTTACAAATGACCAAAGGTCCCCTTCCTAAGTCCCCACAGGGTATTGCTAATTCCTGCTAGGTGAATCCCTAGCAACAGTTGCTAGGGAGATTCTACCTTTACAGCCCCTCCCATTTGTCTCCAACCCTTTCCTAACTACCTGTGGGATTGTAAAGCCACTTCCATTTCTGGCTTGGCTCTTCCATGTCCCTACTGTGAGAAGGGCAGATGTGCAGGGGGAGGCAGAAGCCGGCCACTGCGGTTGGCGCCACGTGGTTTAACCAGGTGCCTACACGCCTCTGGGGTGCCCACATGAATAAAGATTTGTATTGCTACCACCACAAACTTGGCTCCTGGGTTTTCTCTCCCTCCCGGGACACTAGCTCAACAAGATGGGAAGTGCCAAGCTTTTCACCATTAAATGAAGTGTTAGGAATATAAGGTCTGGGAGTCGGGCTGTAGTACAGCGGGCTAAGTGCAGGTGGCGCAAAGCACAAAGACTGCAAAGCACAAAGACCGGCATAAGGATTCCGGTTAGGATTCCGGTTGGAACCCCGGCTCCCCACCTGCAGGGGAGTCGCTTCACAGGCGGTGAAGCAGGTCTGCAGGTGTCTATCTTTCTCTCTTCCTCTCTGTCTTCCCCTCCCTCTCTCCATTTCTCTCTGTCCTATCCAACAACAACAACAAAAATAATAACTACAACAATAAAACAACAAGGGCAACAAAAGGGAAAAAATAAATAAAATAAATATATTAAAAAAAGGAATATAAGGTCTATACAGTTGTTACTGGCTGGATACTTTGTATAAAAGCTCACTCAATAACTGAATAAAAAGAAAGAGCAAATCGTGTCAAGTTTAAGGTACGAATTCTCCAGTAAAGAAGCTATGGAGTGAAAGGCTCAAAATTAGTCTCAGTTTACTGAATTTCAGCAACTCCAAAGCCAGTATGGTGGCAGCAAAGTGAGTTAGGGGATAACTGTACTATGAACTTGGATAAAATCATAGAGCCAGAGAAGGATGAAAACATTCAATCACTGGTGGGAATTAGAGACAGAGTTACACAAAGTATCCAGCCAGTGACAGAAATTGTGCTGGCAGGTGCCCTAATGACTGAAATTCATGACTGAAATTCACATACAACAGGTAATTGTTTTCATTTTGTTCACATCCCCCCTTATTACCCTTTGCAGCAATTATAAGGGTAAGCTATCAAACAAAAGAATTTCACCATCACAACTTGAATTCCAGTTTCCAAGCACTCCCTACATTATAGAAGACAGATTAAAATACAAAGCAATGAGTTTTCTTGTAATATGAAAATTCAAGATCTTCGACGTATTTGTGCAGTGTTTTTCATATTTCTTATGTTTAAATAGTTATCTTAAATTATTTTTAAATTTTATTTATTTGTTTTGTTTTGAATAGAAACTGAGTAAAATTTAAAGGGAATGGGGATATATATATATATCTCGGAGAGGGAGAGAGAGAGAGAGAGAGGGAGGGAGATCGATCTGCAGCACTTTTTCACAGATCCTGAAGCTTTCCCCCTGCAGGTGGGGACTAAGGTATTGAACCTGGGTCCTTGAACACTGCAATATGTGCACTTTGCCTGGTTCCCACTCTCTAACCTCCTTTCCTATTTCTTTTCTTTTTCTTTTTTTTAACCATTTTACTGGGGCTTAATGGTTTACAGTACAGTTGTTGACACATGGACACTGCTTTTCATCTCCCCATGTTAGGTATCTGCAAAACATTCTCTTCCCCCTGGGTCACACTCCCAAAGGGCTAAATAATAGGAAATCTGGGAGACTGGTGGTAACAAAGCGCAAGGACCTGTTTAAGGATCCTGGTTCGAGTTCCTGGCTACCCACCTGCAGGGGAGTCGTTCACAGGCAGTGAAGCTGGTCTGCAGGTATCTATCTTTCTCTTCCCCTCCTCTCTCCATTTCTCTCTGTCCTATCCAACAACAACAACATCAATAGCAACAACAATAATCACTACAACATAATAAAAAACAACATGGGCAACAAAAGGGAATATATATAAAAGAAATAAGTTTAAAAAAAAAAAGAATAGGAAAGCTATCAGGGGATGGGGCGAGATATGAAGTTCTGGTGCTGGGAATTTTGTGGAGTTGTACCCCTCTTATCCTATGGTTTTGTCAGTGTTTCCTTTTTATAAATAAAGATTAAAAAAAAATTCTCTTCCTCAGCCGAGGTCCTCAGCATTCTCTCCATCTTCTCCCTCTCCCTTCTTTCCCAGAATCCTCTGCTTTGGTGCAATATACCACATCCAGTCCAAGTTTTACTTTGTGTTTCTCGTTTCTGTTCTTGTTAACCTTTAAGTGAAATCATTCAGTATTTGTCTCCCTTTTGGCTTATATCACTTAATACGATTCATTTAAGCTCCAATGAAAATAAAGTGATATATTTCTTGCTATCTTTCCTTTATTTCACTACCACCTCTCTCCTTCCCCTGTCTCTGTTCTCCTTCTTATTCTGTCTTCTGTTGGGACACTGAGTACCATGTGAAAAATCCAACCAAGGGAACAGTTCAGGTTGGTAAAACCCAGGACCCATTATTTTTTAGAAGTCTGTTTTCCTCAACTCTGCAGTTTTTACACCTTATTTTTTCCTACTCATGTGTGTCAGTGGCATAGGCCATTGGTAATTTTATCTTTTAATGAGAACAAATGAGCCCTGGATGTCTATCCTAAGCTGGTTGAGTCCCTGTGACAACGAGAAAAATCACTAGTTTGGTCTCTGGAGTTGAAAGAATACTATGCAAACATGGCCATGAGTCACATATATTCAATTTAGACGATTGCGTTTGGACATATGATGATTCTGTCTGAAAATTAGTTTAGTCAGGAAGAAAAATGGACTTTGTGAGGAGGCTAAACAAACAAGTCACTCATCCAAAAACTGAAATTTACATTTCACTCCTAAATTCTTTGATGAAAGTGTCCATGACTCTAAAGTTCTGGAGAGTTCTCTCCCCCACCCCTTGTGTAAAATAAGATGTCATGTGTGGATACACGCATATGCCAAATGGCACCAGTGAACCTGCTGTATTTGGTAGAGCAGGATAAGTGGCTAAGTACCAGTAGACAAGCTGTATATTTTCATCTTGCACAACACAGGCTAGGAACAGTTATCTAGTTCCTTCTCTTTTCTCTTTCCTCTCACTTCCCTTGTCCTGTTTTTTCTCCCTTTTTCAGTCTAAATCAAGCCGAACAAAGATAATGAAATTTGCCCTTGGCAATCTAATTGCATTTCCTGAACCAAACAAGATAACTCTAGGGCTCCTTAGGAACATGAGTTAACTATGTTTATGTCTTTATGCTTATAAAAATATGATTTCTTTTTCCCCTGTCTCTCAATCAGAGCTAATCTGAAATGCAAACTGTCATTATTGCCTCTGAGGGCATATATAGCCCTTGTTTCTAGAGCTAGAAGAATCTCTAACATATTTCCAGTTGCAGAAGTAACAACTGCAGGTGGTATGCTCTCTTTAGAATGGTTTAATTTCTTTTCTTCATGGTTTCTTTTTTTTAAATTTGTTTTTAAAATATTTTATTTTACTTATTTTTATTTTATTAGAAAGAAAGAAAAATAGGGAGGGTAAAGGGCGATAGAGATAGATAGATAGATAGATAGATAGATAGATAGATAGATAGTAAATCTGCAGCATTACTTCACTACTCCTGAAGCTTTCCCCTGCAAACAGGAACTGGGGGTTTAAACCCTCATTGTTGCATATGATAACTTGTGCGCTCAATCAGGTGCATCGACACCCAGATCCCTTTTTAGGGTTTTATTTAGTAGTTTGTAGTAGTAGTGGTAGTCGTAGTGGTAGTCATGGTGGTGGTGGTGGTGGTAGGAGTAGGAGTAGTGGTAGTGATTGTAATAGTGACAGTAACAGCAACAACAATAGCAACAGCAACAGCCAGCCATGATGTGAAGGACTCAGTACCTAGCACCAACTAGTTTTATCTTCTGTAACTACAAGTTCCACTTCGGCAATGAGGAGTCCAGATTCAGAGAATATTTAGGAAAGAAAACACAAGTATTAGATCCTGGACTCAAATGTCTATTGATCTTGGTCATCTTAACACTTTACTATTTTGGAAGATCTTATCTCTAAGACTAGCATGCACACAGGTTTTTATTTTATTTTGTTTCACTTTTGCATCCAAGAACACAGTGTGACTAAGGTTTGGTTTAGAAGCTGACTTCTGCAAAGACACTTTCTGTGCTGAACAAAGAAGCATGAGAACTTGAAGCATGATGAGGAAAAGCCACACTGCAGATGCTAAATGAAATTCAATGAGCATATATTAGTTTCTATTGGCAACGGATAAGCATTAAATGAAGAGTGATGAATCGAGCCTGACCTATACTTCTAACAGAGTTAGAAAACCAGGCTCATACAAATAGTAACTGAAGCCAGTTCGTTTAAACACTGTAGCAAAGATGCATAAGGTGAATGGAGTAACCAGGGAATGACAGGTCATATCCCATAGCTGGAACTTTGCATTTTGACCATTTTGATTAGCAGTATTCTAGGCAATTGTAAACTGACAATAATATGGTGCTGGATCAAGAGATATAACATAGTTCAATGGGAAGAAATACAATACATGATCCAGTAGACGGAGAAATACTGGTGGAGTAAATTATTATCTTGATGATTATGGTGAGGAATTGCTGTAAATTCAAACAGTAACTTAAAAATATGGATGATTCGTTTCATCAGTCCCCTTAATTTGCAATGATAGAAAACTCCACAGAAATCATGTAGGTTCCTCATAATCAATCAGCAGCTTGGTAGTCATATGAAACTAGACCTCTGCATCTAGTCTGCTGTTATAGTTATTTTATTTTACTTACTTATTTTTGCCTCCAGGGATATCCCTGGGGCCTGGTGCCTGCACTACAAGTCCACTGCTCCTGGAAGCCATTCCCTGCCCCGTACCACCTCCCTCTTCTACTACTGAATAGGACAGACAGAAATTGAGAGGCAAGAGAAAGATAGAGAGGAGGAGAGACAGACACCTGCAGACCTACTTAATTGCTTGTGAAGCATTTCCCCCTCCCCTGCCGCAGGTGGGGAACCAGAAGCTCGAACTGGGATCCTTATGTGTGTCCTTGTGCTTTATACTGTGTGTGCTTAACCTGGTGGGTGCATCACTGCCTGGGCAGCCGTTACAGAGGTGTTTTTTGTTTGTTTGTTTGTTTTTTTTTTTTGCCTCCAGGGTTATCGCTGAGGCTCAGTGCCTGCACTATGAATCTACTGTTCCTGGAGGCCATTTATCCCATTTTATTGCACTTGTTTTTTGGCTTGTTGTAGTTGTTATTATTGTCACAGCTGTTGTTGTTGTTGGACAGGACAGACAGAAATGGAGAGAGGAGGGGAAGACAGAGAGGGGGAGAGAAAGATAGACACCTGCAGACCTGCTTCACCACTTGGGAAGCGACTCCCCTGCAGGTGGGGAGCCGATCCTTGCTCTTTGTGCCATGTGTACTTAACCCACTGCACTACCGCCCAGCTCCCCGTTACAGAGTTCTTTACGAAAAAATTATTCCTTCAGTCCTACAAAGTGAACTATCACACAAAAGAATCGGGGTGGGGGAGAGGAATCATTGAAAGATAGGCCTCCTCTATTATTTCTTGTGACACAGCTCAATGTAAAAATGATCAAATAACAATGTTTGCTAAAATGCTATCAAATTCTACTCAACTTTGTTGCTTATAAAGAGTCTCAAATACCCAGACCAGTGGAGAGGAAAGTTCAGTGAAGGCGCTATTTCCTATCATGTCTCTTTCCTCAATCAATAATTGTGAATTACTGGATTAAACTACTGATGTTAAGAATTGGCTGGACTGGGCCAGGCAAGATGCTCACCTAGTTGAGCACACACATTACCATGCAAAGAATCCAGGTTCAAGTCCCAGGTCCCCACCTATAGGGAGAAGCTTCACAAATGATGAAGCAATGCTGCAGGCATCTCTTTTTCTCCCTTCCTCTCCCCCCATCTAAATTTCTCTATTTCCCATCAAATAAAACAAAGGAAAAGAAAAGGAATTGCCCGAGGTTGTAATGGCAGCACTTAAATTATAGAATTACATGTAGTTTTTACTTTGTGCAGCTTTTAAAAAATATTTTATAAAATGTCTCAACTGAATATATAAGAAATCTCTAAAATAGAGAACAGTTAAACGAAGACCCACCAACTCTTCATCTGAACTATGCCTTTAGGTACATGATTAGTCAAGAATTTATTTGGCTCTGTATGTTAACTCTTTTTTCAGCCACCAGGTTTCAGATGCTAGCAGGATGCGACCAGACTTCCCTGGACAGACAACCCCACCAATGTGTCCCGGAGCCCCACTTCCCCAGAGCTTTGCCCCACTTGGGAAAGAGATAGGCTGGGAGTATGGATCAACCTGCCAACACCCATGTTCAGTGGGGAATCAATTACAGAAGGCAGACCTTCTGCCTTCTGTACCCCATAATGACCCTGGGTCCATACTCCCAGAGGGATAAAGAATAGGGAAGCTATCAGGGGAGAGGATGGGATATGGAGTTCTGGTAGTGCGAATTGTGTGGAGTTGTACCCCTCTTATCCTATGGTTTTTGTCAGTGTTTCCTTTTTATAAATAAAAAATCGTTAAAAATGCTCATGCTTAACTGAATCATTGAAACAGTAGAGACATTAGTATGTGACCAAAGCATTGTTGTAACAAACTGCCAGGAGTAACACTACTTGGATAATGTGGGAACTCAAAACCACAGCTGCAATTTTAGAATCCATTGTGTGCCTTTGAACTTAGAGCCCTCTGACTTCTCTATCAGGTAATTTTAACAATGTAGGATTTTATATGACTTTGTTTATATTTTTATGCAATCATGGTAGGGATAATCCCATTTTTTCTTATTTCACATGAACTCAGGAGTTGACTTAACCAAAATCAACTATATTCAAGGGTATTTATAATTTATTTAGCACAGAGCTAGAAGCTGAGAAATGTAACAAGAGAATCTACCAATAAGATTTTCAAAAGTAAGCTAAAAACGAAAGTTTCAGGATGTCACACAGGGTATCAATTGGCAGTGTGAAATAAATTCTGTTGCTACGGATGTATTATTAGCAGTGTGGTGTAACTGCTCTCACTGATGTGTGCTAGGTTGAATTTTGTCCTTAAAAGATAAGCTGAGAATATGACTTACATTGAAATAGGATATTTGCAAATGATTTGAGTTAAGATGAGATCATTAAAGTGCACCATAATCCAGTCCCACTAGTGTCCTTTAAAAAGTGGGAAACTTGGAGTAAAAGGCATAGGAAGAATGGCATATGAAAAGAGAGACAGAGAAGCAAGAGGCATAGCTCAACTCAAAAAAGATCAGGAATTGCCAGTGAATACCAGAAGCTATGAGGAGAGAGGCATGGGATACATTGTTCTTTTAGCTTCTTCAGAAGGAATGAATCCTCTCAACACCTTTATTTTTCACTTCTAGCTTCCATGGATGTGATAAAATAAATTCAGATAGTTTTACATTATCCACTTTGCAGTTCTTTGTTAAGGTAGCACTAGGAAGTTAATACAATATGAGAAAAACAAAAGTTTACATACAGTCTGAAAAAATGGCATCACATTTGAAAGTGTACCATTTGCTATTCTTGAGAGTAACTTTATTAGAGTAATTGTTTAGTGACTGTAGCCAGGTAGTTGTCAACTCTTCCTTCCATCTTATAAAAAAAATGCCACTTTCTATATTGAGAAGTTGAAGCCATTTGCTTATTTGCCTTTGATAATTAAATGAATAGAATATTATAGGACTTTCTAAGCCTGACCTTAAGAGGGTAAGCAACTTTTCAAAATATTTTACTTTAGATATATTTTTTATTGTCACCAGGATTATTGCTGAGGATTGGTGCCTGAACAACAATTATGCCACTCCTAGTGGTCTTTTAGTTGCTTTCTATTTTATTTGATAAGACAGAGACAAATTTGGAGTCAGGCAGGTTAAGCGCAGGTGGGTTAAACACAGCGGCTTAAGTGCAAGGATAGGCATAGGGATCTGGGTTCGAGCACCCGGCTCCCCACCTGCAGGGGAGTTGCTTCACAAGTGATGAAGCAGGTCTGCAGATGTCTATCTTTCTCTCCCCCTCTCAGTCTTCCCCTCCTCTCTCTATTTCTCTCTGTCCTGTCCAACAATGACGACATCATCAAAAACAACATTAATAACTACAACAACAACAAAAAAAAACAAGGGCAATAAAAGGGAAAATAAATAATAATAAAATTTTAAAAAAGAGAGAAATTGAGATGGGAGCAGGGATAAAGAGAGAGAAAGAGAGACAACTGCAGCACTGCTTCACCACTTACGAAGCTTCCTCCCCTGCATATGGGGACTGGAGTCTTGAAAACTGATCATAGCACATAGTAACATGTGTGCTCTACCATACGCACCCCCTGGCCACAGTTTATCATATCTTTAAAAGGTGACAGCCATTGTAAATAAATTGTCATATTTAATGTTCTCATTCTCTGCAGGTTTCACAAAGACACTTGTCTACTTCATGTAGTTGGAAAATGTGAATTTTATTGGTATAGGGCACATGTGGGAAGGGAACTTTTTGATCCAAAGAGTGGTTGAGATGTATATCTAGTCCTTGGATGTTTTCTCACTCCCTGAAAACATATGTGTTATCAGAGCAAAGTCTGTCTTGCAAACTCCTGTGGATTTTTCCTGTACTTTTTATATGACTCTCTCTTTCTTTTTTTCTTCACCCTTCCCATCACCAAACAGTCTTTTGTTTGATTTTCTCATCTAATCATAGCATTTACTTGGTTCCCCAGAATTTTAAATTGTTCGCTCATGGGTAATGTGAACCAATACAATCTAGTCCCAGAATCTGTGACATTGTGAACTTGTTGGAGTCATCTAACTTACAAATGCTTGAGCACTTTCCTACTTTTAGCTGAAAGGTAATGACTGCAGTTTGCTCCAGTCACTGTTAACTTTTCTGAAGTTTAATCAGTCAATCATCACAAAACAGTGAGAAAATGAGGGATATGAAATCTTGCCAGGTGGAAACAATATCCTGAGGTATCTGAAATGATCTGCCTTTATCAGAGGAAACTTATGGAATGCAGCCTCAAGTCGGAGACATTCTGACAGCTGTGGAATCATGTGCGGATATAATGAGGGAGTCAGGGGCTTGAGGGGATCAGTTGTGATTCCTGCTGATTGATGTTCACAACCTCAGCTCTGCCAGCACCTGTTCGGATGTATCAATGAGAGGTAACTGTGTAACTCCACTGCACTTGATGCATATGCTCAATTTCACATGTGCTCTTTATTGAAAACACAGGCACACCTTTTATAGCTGTGGATCCTAACACCACAGGCATTTAAGGCTGGGATTATCCGCATGGGTTGACATTGCCCTGGAAGGTAGTGATCAATTCTTTTCATGTAACCTACAGTGAATAGTCAAATGCTAGATGGAAAGCAGACTGTGCTGTATAAAGGCAGACACACACACACACACACAAACACACACACACACACTGAGACATGGAATGAATAACTTTCCCTACACTTTCCAGTATCTCCACTTCCCTCTATTTTCCAGAAGTTTTGGGGATGATGGATTATGGAACCCCCTTAAATAGCCCCAATTGATACTGTAAGCAGCAAAGGTGAATTGTGTCTACCAAACGCTTTCTAAAGTGAAGACTCAATAACAAGGTGTCTGTTTTTAAACCTCTGATATTTAGGTGCCATTTTAAGAAGTGAAGTAAATGTGTTCATTAACATGTAATATAACAAATGATGACACAATCCTCCCATTTGCATTCATCACTCCTGTTGTTAAAGTAAACTCTATAAACTTGTTTTGGTACTTCTTCCAGAAATTTCTTCCATATTTCTAGAGTGCATCATAGCCATACTTATCAAAAGTTTCTATGTGTGTGCTCTGAAATTAAGTCTTATCATGTGTAAAATGGAGTTGCAATAAAATCTTTCATTGGTCCTTTTAAGGGTTACCTGATACAACCTACTTAACAAATGACATACACTAAATATTAAAGAAAATATAATTTTTATAACTGGGTAAATATAGATGTTTTTCATGCTAGTGTAGAGAATGCAGACTTATCTGTGGTGACACTTAATCAGAATCTATATATTTATATATATATATCTCCAAGATCTATTATATATATCTTCAATATCTATTTTTGATTTAAAATTAACTTGACCCTGAGAACAGAATTCTGTGCCAAACACAGTTGTGTCAGTCATTTTATGTTTATATAACTATTTCTTCAGTTTATAAACTGTGGCTGTTGGCAATATCCTTTGTACTATAGAAAGTGATCATTAGCTTCTTATGATATTGATAAAGGTATGCCATTCAGTCACTCTCTCCTATGACAGCATAATTTTCTATTTTTTATATTTTCTTTATTAAAACTATTTTATACCTGACCCATATTCTGTTCTTCAACTCTTATTTTCACCTTTTGAAGTTAATCTTGATGGTTTGGTCTTTTATGCTTAATTTTTTTTATACACCTGGTATTTAATTTATAAATAAACTCTCTGCTTTGAGCTTTCCTCAGATTCTTAACATTCTACTCAAATTTGCAAGTTACTAAAATTATGTGAGGAAGGGAACTTGACAGGTACTTTTTGCACATAGAATGATAAGAAATAAAATAGATTTTTTTTAATTAAGAGGCTTCATAATTTTCTTTTTAAAATTTATTTCCCCTTTTGTTGCCCTTGTTTTTATTGTTGTTGTAGTTATTATTGTTATTGTTATTGATGTCATTGTTGTTAGTAGAACAGAGATAAATGGAGAGATGAGGGGAAGACTGAGAAGGGGAGAGAAAGATAGACACCTGCAGAGCTGCTTCACTGTGAAGGAACACCCCTGCAGGTGGGGAGCCGGGGACTGGAACAGGTATAGTTACTGATGTCATCATTGTTGGATAGGACAGAGAGAAGTGGAGAGAGGAGGGGAAGACAGAGAGGGGGAGAGAAAGACAGACACCTGCAAACCTGCCTCACCACCTGTGAAGCGACTCCCCTACAGGGGCGGAGCCAGGGCTTGAACTGGGATCCTTCAGCCTGGCCTTGCACTTTGTGCCATGTGTGCTTAACCCACTGCGCTACCGCCTGACTCCTGAGACTTCATAATTTTCTACAGCTACAATTCTGGAACTGCAGAATCACCTAACCACCTGCCTTAAGTGGTAAGCATGGTGCTCTAAGGTGCTCTAAGGAGGGATAGACAGGGATAAATTCTCATCATTTACCTGGTTTAGTTGGGAATTTCAGTGGAAAGTGATAAAAAAAAAAAAACCAAAAAACTAGCTATACCTAATGATCACACGATCTAAAATTAAAGTTCTCTAGAAAGTAAACCTATTATATCCTGGAGCAATGGAAAAGCTGCTGCCTGCTTTTCAAGAGTGATGTGATAAGTTTAGCTGATTTACACAAACTTCCCATTCTTTGTGCCCTATTTACCCAACACACCCTACACTTTGCCTTCAAGAGGGAGTGTGAACTTCTTGTTTCTGAGCTTTTCTTTTTTTTTTAATTTAATTTTTTTACTATATTTATTTATTTATTGGATAGAGACAGCCAGAAATTGAGAGGAGTAGAGAGGCAGAGAGGGAAAGAGACAGAGAGACACCTTCATCACTTGTGAAGCTTTCCCCCTGCAGGTGGGGGATGAGGGCTTGAACCCAGGTCCTTGTATATTGTAGTATGATTTCAATTTCCCCTAAATGGCACTAAATTTGTCCATCTTAAGGAACTATAGTGGTGTTGGGATGGAACACAGACTCTGATTATCTTACCCAAGTTTATACTAGGATTGGGTAATTGTTGGTACACAAATGTAATTAGCATATGGCCAACCTCAGCCTAAGAGCATACTTCGAACTTAGACAAACTCACAAGTGATTGTGGGTATGTTGGAATTTATTTAAGCTAGTACATTCCATTCAGAAATGCCCTCTCTGTTCCAGCAAAGTCAGCTGCAGCTAACTGTTCCTGTGCTCTCTTCTCAGATGACCATACAGCATCTCCCGGTAACCTAAGCCGAGCTCTAGTCAATTAGCTTAAAAGACTCAACCATCAGGTTCCAGATGCTAAAATGATGCCAACCAGACTTCCCTGGGCAGACAACCCTACCAATGTGTCCTGGAGCCCTGCTTCCTCAGATCCCTGACCTACTAGGGAAAGAGAGAGACAGGCTGGGAGTATGGATCAACCTGCCAACAGCCATGTCCAGCAGGGAAGCAATTACAGAAGCCAGATCTTCCACCTTCTGCACCCCATAATGATCCTGGGTCCTTACTCCCAGAGGGATAAAGAATAGGAAAGCTATCAGGGGAGGATATGGGATATGGAGCTCTGTTGGTGGGAACTGTGTGGAGTTCTACCTCTCTTATCCTATGGTTTTTGTCAGTGTTTCCTTTTTATAAATAAAAATTAAAAAAAAAAAGAAGGAAAAAAATAAGACTCCTCTCTGGCCATAATGACTTGCCAATATCTCTGCCCCATTGCCTATTTTTCTGTACCTAAATAATACTGTACTATACTGCTGTATGGCAATGCAATAAACTCTCCATTTGCTTAAACCCCAACCAAAGTTGCCCAAAGTCTTTTAACTTTTAATTATTAGATACTGGCAGCACTTGTCTAAGCTAAAACAGTGAGCATTGAGCTAGGAAAAGGTTATCTAGTAGGGAGCATACCTTTCTAAGGACACTCTGGGTTTAAGACCTATTACTGCATAGAAACACTAATGGAAGGGCAGGGGTAGATAGCATAATGGTTATGCAAATAGACTCTCATGCCTGAGGCTCCAAAGTCCCAGGTTCAGTCCCCTGCATCACCATAAGCCAGAGCTGAGCAGTGCTCTGTAGAAAAATAAAAAAAAAAAAGAAAGAAGAAAGAAATGAAGAGAGAGAGAGAGAGAGAGAGAGAGAGAGAAGAACACTATGGACTACACTAAGGAAGTCCTATGGATGATATAACAGTAATGAGGTATCTTCTGTGTCTCTCTCCCTCTCCTCTCTCTAATGGTGGGAAAGGGAAGGGAAGAGAAGCTGATCCAGCAGAGTACATGACAATATAATTTACATGTGTTTAGGCACTGGCTTTTGTCTCTGGCACTGCATATGTTAAAGTAGTGCTCTGGTCTCTCTCCCTCTCTCTCTTTCTCTCTCTCTCCTTTCTCTCTCTCTCATAATAAAAGGTGGAAAAAAATCACAGGAAGCCATTAAGTGATATCACACATGTGCAAAGCCACGGTTTCACTCCTACCCTCATAAGAGTTTTTAAAATTTTTTATATTATTTATTTACTCCCTTTTGTTGTCCTTGTTGTTTTATTGTTGTAGTTATTATTGATGTCATTGTTGTTGGATAGGACAGAGAGAAATGGAGAGAGGAGGAAAAGACAGAGACAGGGAGAGAAAGATAGGCACCTGCAGACCTGCTTCACTGCCTGTGAAGCGACTCCCCTGCAGGTGGGGAGTTGGGGCTTGAACCAGAATCCTTATGCCGGTCCTTGCACTTTGCACCATGTGCGCTTAACCCGCTGCACTACCACCGGACTCCCTCATAAGAGTTTTAAATGAAAATGGTGAGGATTATAGTGGAGAAGATTGCTTTGTAGGTAGTGAATCACATGTGTGTTTGTGGTGTTCTTTGTCTCTGAAAAAAATCATCCCGGATCACAAAGCCCAGGAAAGAAGAAAGGGGGATGAGGAGATAAAAAAGAGTTGAGTCTATTGAAGATCTTGTAAAAGACAAGCAGGATAGTTTTACCACTACTGTCTTGATGATAAAAATCAAGGACAGTTTTAAGAGTTGATTCTTCTCTCATACACATTCTTTTCTGTACTATAAATTCAAAATTGATTTCTCAAGACCAAAGATTTTTTTTCCCATTGGGATTACTATTTGTAATGATGAAGAAAAGACAGAAAAGTTTCAGGCAAAAGGAAGAGAAAATTGCATAGTGCTCTAGTTTCATTACATTTTATGAAATCAAGTACCGATGACTTTACCATTCTCCTGCATAGGAAAGCTACTATATTTTCATACTGTACTTGCCTCTCTGAGATGGGTTATGGTCTCAGCTCTTGTTCTCTATTTTGAGCCTTAAGAACTCTTACAATTTCTAATTCTTTGCTCCATAGTACATAATAGAATACAATGAGTGTTATGATCTCAATAGCTTCTAAATCATCATAATTAGATTTTTTTTTAGTGTTATTGTCCTCTTCTGTAAAATGGATGAAGCATGTTGGATGAAGGTTATCCTTGATAGAATTTGAAGCTGGGGCCATACTGTAACCTTGCCAATACACCCTGATCAGAGAAAAATAATTTCCCAAAAGGAACAAAAATCCTCTGGTGGATTTCAATAAAGAGAGTTTAAAAATGCTCTGGCTAGGTGCAATTTTAACTGGATTTGGAGAACAGAATTCTATGAAAGCCTTACTCTATTCAACTAATCACACACACATAAATGTAAATTTATATATGCATATTGATATATGCCATTCGCTTTTATATGTCTATATAAAATGTCTATATAAAAATACTTTTATATGTATATATAGAATGGTGGATAGAAATAGAAAAATCATGGGGCCCTATTGGGGGAGTCCTGAGATTCCCAAACAGACAGGATGGGCCTAGACTTGAATAAATCCCTCTCTCCATTGTTACCTGTCATCTCTATCAGGAACAACACAGTAGACCCCTTTGTGGGCCCCCATAGGACCTTGCCCTTAACTTGGATCAACAATAGTAGAGAATGTTCCATCCTCCAAAGGGAGGATGAACAACATACTCTATGCTACACCTGAAGAAGATGGGTCCTGATATTGAGACAGCTTGGAATGTTCCTACTCATGACCACAGAATGTGAGCTCAGATCTAGAGGGGTGCAGAGGTCACATAAGCTCCTAAGCTGAATATTGGCCCTAGATCACATCAAATTGATGGGGTTTACAGTCAACAATATTTGTACCCTTTCCCCATATTAGGGAGCTACTCTCTTCCCCGATCCAGCTTTCTGGTCCTTTTTCCAGCCATGGCATCATCTCCCCAGACAATAACTTGGACCCACCTGCATATAAGATTTCAGGATCAGGGGAAAAAAGAAAAAAAAAAAGAACAACAAACAAAACTAGGATAGCCACAGGCCCTTTGGAATATAACTAAAATATACCTACTAGCTATCTACAAAATTGAGACCTCCCAACTCTTTTCTGCACATTCAGTCTTTAAATTGATTGATCAACAATTTGTTTGGCCTTGTATGTTAACTCTCTTTTCAGCCACCAGGTTCCAGATGCTAGCTGGATGCCAACCAGACTTCCCTGGATAGATAACCCCACCAATGTGTCCTGGAGCTCCACTTTCCCAGAGCCCTTTGCCACTAGGGAAAGAGAGAGACAGGCTGGGAGTATGGATAGAACTGTCAATGACCATGTCCAGTAGGGAAGCAATTACAGAAGCCAGACCTCCCACCTTCTACATTCCCAGAATGATTTTGGATCCATACTCCCAGAGGGTTAAAGAATAGGAAAGCTATCAGGGGAGGGGATGGGATACAGATTTCTAGTGGTGTAAATTGTGCTGAGTTGTACCCCTCTTATCCTATGGTTAGGTAATGTTTCCTTTTTATAAATAAAAAAAATTTAAAAAAATAGAAAAAGAAAAATCAGCAGTAAAGACAAAAATAAAAGAAGTATTAGATTAACATTTGTATATATATATATATATATATATATATATATATATATACACACACATACACAGATATACATGCATAACTGTTAATAAAACCATCAGAGATTATATTATGTAAAAGAAAAGTATACTTAAATTCTTTCCTCCAGGACTTTGCTATCAAGGTATCATTGTAAAGCAGGTAGAGGCCTCCCCACTCTCTGAAGGGAGGCTGGGTCATCCTACTCAGTCACTCAAGGAAGACTGGTCCTGAATTGAGTGCAGCCTAGAATGTTCCCAGCTGTGACCATGGACTGTGGGCTCAGACTGACAGGGATTCAGAGTTTACACAGCCTCCTGTCCTAAATAGGAATATATAAGGGCCCTTACTCAGATTGATGGGGTAAACAGTCAATGGTATTTATATACTTTCCCCATGTTTGGGAGCTGCTCTCTGTCCTAATCCAACTTTTTAGCCCTATTTTAAACTCAGACATCATCTCCCCAGGCCATATTTTTAGTCCACCTGCATGTTAGCTATCAGGATCAGCAAAAATTACTAATGTAATTTTTTACATGTATGCTTGCAACATACATAAAAATAGACTTCCTAGCTTCTTCCCACATGAAGACCTCTAGTTTCATTAACTTTATAACTATCTTTGGGTTTCTGTTTATTCAATAATTGATCCTGCTTTATATCTTACTGCCTTCCAGCCACCAAGTTGCAGGTGCTATTATGATACCATCCTGACTTCCCTGGGCAGAAGACCTCACCAATGTGCTCCTTCACCTCACTTCCCGAGAGTCCTACCCCACTAGGAAAAGACAAAAACAGACTGGGAGTATGGACTGACCTGCCAACAGCCATGTCCAGCAGAGAGAAGCAATTCCAGAAGCCAGACCTACCACCTTTTGTACCCCATAAAGAATTTTGGTCCATACTCCCTGAGAGACAAAGAATAGAGAAGCTTCCACTGGAGGGGATGGGGCACAGAACTCTGGTGGTGGGAAGTGTATGGAGTTGTACACCTGTTATCTCACAATCTTGTTAATGATTATTAAATCACTAATAAAAAAATCAAAAATAAATAGATTATTTCCTTTCTTTTTATAGAAACCTAACACAATGCATTATGAGTTTGTTCAAATGTGAGCATTATAAGGAAGAAAGAATTAGGCTCATCTGAATATATTACAGGAACATTTGCTAGTTTGATCTTTGTGCAGTAAAAATGTGTCTCTTGAACTAATGACGCCTCTTGTTCTTTTCAGAAGCTGTCAAGTTCTTGTCATTTTTTTTTTTTTTTACTCATTTGATGAAGGGGAAAAACATTTGGTAGAGAACATACTTTTTAAAATAAAAACAGTCTTTTTAAAATTTTTTGCCTCCAGGGTTATCGCTGGGGCTCTGTGTACTACTAATCCACTGCTCCTGGAGGCCATCTTTTTTCCATTGTCATTGTCGTTGGATAGGACAGAGAGAAATTGAGAGAGGAGGGGAAGACAGAGAAGGGGAGAGAAAGACAGACACCTGCAGACCTGCTTCACCACTTGTGAATTGACCCCCCCTGCAGTTGGGGAGACGGGGGCTTGAACTGGTATGCTTGCACTGGTCCTTGAACTTTGTACTATGTGTGCTTAACCAGTGTGCCACTGCCCAGTCCCCCAAAACAGTCTTAATGGTAGCTATGATGCATGGCTTTCTGGTTGTTGTAGGCAGTGAGTGTGTATGTGTAAATGTGTCCTAGTTGGAGAGTTATATATCATTAACAGTACTTCACATCATAATAATTCATAGGTGTATTTGTAGAAATAACTGCCTTGTCTAAGACTCAAGGGAGAGGTATACTCCACAAGCTTGGGGTTATGGCCATACCATCCTGAATGTGTTCCATTTAGTCAGATGTCAAAAAGTTTCAGTAGGGAGCAGAGAGATAGCACACCAATGGGGCGGGTGCAGTGGCGCACCTGGTTGAGTGCACATGTTACAATGTGCAAGGACCCAAGTTCGAACCCCAGGTCCCCACCTGCAGGGAGAAAGCTTTGTGAGTGATGAAGCAGTGTTGCAGGTCTCTCTCTCTCTCTCTTTCTATCTCTCTCCCCCATCTTCTAATCCAATAATTCCACCTTCTATATGCAATAATTGAAGATAATAAGAAAATTAAAAAAAAAAAACTATCTCAGCAAGTAGGATGTGTGCCTTGCCATGTGATCCAGGTCTGAGCCCTAACTCTTTCCTTATGGAAATGCCAAGGCACCCAGGGAAGCTCTGGTATTGTAGTGTTTCTGCCTCTAGGTCTTTATCTGCATGAAGAAGCTGAGGCTTCTTTGTAGAGTACACACAAGACCAAGAATAAGGACCTGGGCCAGGTCCCCAACCCCCACCTGCAAGGGGAAAGTTTCATGTGGAAACAGCGCTGCAGGCATCTTCCTTACAGTCCTTCCCTCTCTCTCTCTCTCTGTCTCTTACTTTCTACCAGGAAGGAAGGAAGGGAAAGAGAAAGAGGAAAAAGAAAGCAAGGAGAAAGAAGTGAAGGAAGAAAGAGGAGTGGAAAAAAATCTACCAGTTGTGGCAAAAAGGCAGATAGCAAAAATAAATATATGAATAAGTAACAAAAATTAAAAAGAAAAAGTCAGGCCTGTAGTGATAAAATAGTTTTTTTTTTTTTTTTTGCCCCCAGGGTTATCGCTAGGGCTTTGTGCCTGCACTATATATCCACTGCTCCTGTGGCTATTTTTAATTTTTTTTTAATAATACATAGAGAAATTGAGAGGGGTGGGGGAGATAGAGACAGAGAGACACCTGCAGACCTGTTTCACCACTTGTGAAGCGACCCCCATCCCCAGTAGGTGCAGAGCTGGGGGCTTGAACTGGGATCCCTATGTGGGTCTTCACATTTTGTACTTGTGTGCCTAACCTGGTGCACCACTGCCCGGCCCCCAAAACAACACATTTGAGAGGCCTAGGTACTCAAAAAAAAAAAAAAGAGTTCCATTAACTACTTCTTACTGCTCAAAGAACTAAATAGGTTAGCTGTAAAACACTCAATAAAGAGACTTGCAAGAGATCTGTCTTATCTCAGCAAATGTAAATCTGTACACATTGTAAAGATCAGAAAATATTGTAATAAAATCTCTCTTTCTAGGGACCAGGCAGTAGCACACTCAGTAGAGCAGATATGTTCAAGCTCCTGGTCCCCACATGCAGGGGAAAGCTCATGGATGGTGATCCAGTGTTGCAGGCATTCCAGCTCTACCTCCCTATCCTGCCTCAACTTCTCTACCTTTATCCAAATATATAAATGATTAAAATAAAAATGGAAGAAAAAAGTCCTTAAAATATTTCCCTTTGTGGGTCATAATCAGAGGTCATCATTTATTTCACAAGCAAAAGGATAAGCTATTGAGATCTTTATATCTTTTTAAATGTTTTATTTCTTTTAATGAGAGAAGTGCAGAGAGAAAATTATAGGATATAGAAGGAGGTAAGGAAGAAGAAGAAGGTGAAAAAGGAGGAGGAGAAGGAGAAGAAGAGGAAGGAGAAGGAGAAGAAGAAGAAGAAGAGTAAGAAGAAGGAGGAGGAGAAAAAGAAGAGGAGGAGGAGGAGGAAGAGGAGGAGGAGGAGGAGGAGGAGGAAATGATCAGAGCACTGCTCACCTCCGGCTCAGATGGTACTGGATATTGAACCTGGGACCTTAGAGCCTTAGGCAGGAAAGTCTTTTGAATAACCATTATGCTGTCTCCCTAACCCTGAGGGGGGTCACTTCACAAGCTGTGAAGCAGGTCAGCAGGCATCTATCTTTCTCTCCTCCTCTCTGCCTTCTCCTCTTCTCTCCATTTCTCTCTGTCCTATCCAACAACAACTACAGAAATAACAACAATATACAACAAGGGAAATAAAAGGGGAAAAAATGGCCTCCAGGAGCAGTGGATTGATGGTGCAGGCAAGCACCAAGCCCCAGCAATAACCTTGGAGGCAAAAAAAAAAAAAAAAAAAAAGGAAAGAAGCATTTTCAGATGCAAATTAAAATATGTACAGTAGTTGAGCATGTTCATTTATGATAAAAAGCAGAAAGTTATTTCACACAGCTATAAACATTACCAGTGTACATTGTGAATTAATGTGTACAGATTTATTTTATTCTATTTTGAGGTTTAATAGCACAGAAGAAAGAGGAAAGGATGCCAGTAAAATTAGCAGGGGGTGAGCTGCAGGCAGATTTCCAGGAGATGGCGGACTGAGAAGCTGCTAGTGGCTTGAGCTCCGACAACATCTGCTGGAAACAGTAGGATTTTTTGCCTTTAGCTGGACAGTCAATAAAGGGTCCTAGCGGTAACACCAAGAAGGTGACTATAACTCAATTTGGGTTAGAAAATAGAGTGAAAAAAAAGAAATTTTTTTTTTTATTATTCCCGAAGCACACCCCTGACCCCCTCACCCCTGGGGGCCAGAGATCTGCTCCTAGCAGGCTCCCCTGCTGAGCTTCTTTCTTTACCAAGATTCCTGTCCCACCAGGGGGTGTCATTCCAACTCCAACTCTAATCCTTTCTGAAACCCTCAGCCCTTTTTTTTTCTTTCTAAGTGGCCAATTCCAGGTACAAATATTCCACCAAGCAGAGCCTTACTCAGACAGGGAAAGACTGCCAGAGGTATTTTTGTTTGTTTATTTTTATTTGTTTTTTTGTTCCTTTATTGTTTGTTTGCTTTATTTTATCAACAATCAGCTGCCTCTGCTCAGGGGGCCTGAGGCAATCTGGAGCCATCCAAGCTGAAGACAGGACAGGTTTTTTACTCTGCTCTATTTTATTATCAACATTAGATATATGCGTGTCCCTTTACCCCTCTCCTTTAGGTTGACCAGAATTAACTCTTAGTGTATTTTCCATTGCTAGGGGACTGGGTGTCTTATCCACTGCTAGAGTAACTTGTTTCACTCTTCCTAGCTCCCCTACTCACTATCCCTCTTCCCCCCACCTAATTAATTAAATAATAAATAGACTCTTTCACTGCTCTTTCATTACTGTTCTTTTTTATCTTTTTTTCTTTTCTCTCTCCCTCTTTTTTTCTTCTTTTTATCATTCTTGCCATCCTTTCTTCCTTCCTCCGGCTTTCTGAATTCACTGATACACGTTTGTGAATTATTTTGGGGAAGGAATCTGACTCAGAGTGGACTCTCTCTGCATGTATCTCTGCTCTACTTCCCTTTCTCCTCTAGCTACCCCTAGAATATACAGTGGATAGTAGATTTGCATAACTGTCTATTCTTGCTATTCTTGTCTATTCCAGAGGTGTTTTTTTTTTCTTTTTTGTTGTTGTTTGTTTTACTTTCTTAACAATCACCTGCCTCTGCTCAGGTGGCTTGAGGAAATCTGGGACAGGTATTTTACCCTGCTCTATTTTATTATCAATATTATATAAAGGTGTATCTCTTTCCCCCCTCTTTTAGGTTGACCAGTATTAACTCTTAGTGTATTCTCTATTGCTAGGGGACTGGGCCTCATATCCACTGCAAGAGGAACTTGTTTCACTACTCCTACCTCCAATACCCACTCTCCCCTTCTCCCTCCTCCTAATTAAAAAAATAAAATAAAATAAAAATTAATTAATTAATTACAAAAATTTCCTTTCACTGCTCTTTTATTACAGTTCTTTTTCTCATCGTGTTTCTTTTCTCTCTCTTTTTCTTTTTTTTTTATCTTGTCTTCCTTTCTTCGTTCCTTGTTCTTCAGCTTTCTGAATTCACTGATATTCATTTGTGAATTATTTTGGGGAAGAAATCTGACCCAGAGTGGACTCTTTATGTGTGTATCTCTGCTCTACTTCCCTTTCTCCTCTTGCTACCCCTAGAATATACAGCGGATAGTAGATTTGCATAATTGTCTATTCTTGCTATCCCTTCTTTCCTTTCTCTTTCTTCTTCACTTGGACTTGGTTGCTATTTTTTCATGGACTGGAGACATGGCTTGGGAAACTAGTAGTGGTTAAACTGCTACAATCCTTGCTTCAGTTGCTATTGTAATTTCTGAGGTCGGTGACTGCATTTGTCATAAAGGTATTTAGTGCAGTGTTGCTTGTACTCAAAACACAACAACTGAGGAACAACAGAACATAAAAATAAGAAACACATAAATCAAAAAAATGGGTAGATCAAAAACAAATAAAACTGCTACTGCAATGAATGAAGACAAGAGCCCAGAAGAAACTACAAATCAGCCAGAAGTAACCACAGGTAAGAAATAATAAACTTATTAATCACAGAAATGAAAACAACATTGGAGGAAAGGAATGGCAGTATTAGGGAAACAACAGTTGAGACCCCCAAGGAAAAAACTGATTACTTGAGGCAATTAGAAAAATGAAAGCTGAAATAGCTGAACTGAAGAAAGCATCTGAGGGAAGGGAAAGCAGACTAACAGAAGCAGAAAACAGAATTAGTCAGACAGAGGATGAGCTAGAGAAAACTAAGAAAGAGGTGAAAGAGCTCAAAAAGAGATTGAGAGACACTGAAAACAACAACAGAGACATATGGGATGATCTCTAAAGAAGACATTCGTATAATTGGCCTGCCAGAGGAAGAAAGAGAGGAAGGGGAAGGAAACATTTTAGAGGAAATTATAGAAGAAAACTTCCCAGACCTGAATAACAGAAAGGAATATCAAGATTCAAGAGGCCCAGAGAGTTCCAAACAGAATCAACCCAGATCTGAAGACACCAAGACACTTCATAGTCACAATGAGAAGAAGCAAGGATAAAGAAAGGATCCTAAAGGCTGCAAGAGAAAAATCAAAAAGTCACATACAGGGGAAAACCCGTAAGACTATTATAAGACTTCTCCACTCAAACTCTAAAAGCCAGAAGAGAATGGCAAGATATCTATCGAGCCCTGAATGAAAAGGGGTTTCAACCAAGGATAATATATCCTGCTAGACTTTCATTCAAACTAGATGGAAGGATCAAAACCTTCTTAGGCAAACAACAGTTAAAGGAGGCAACCATCACCAAACCGGCCCTGAAAGAGGTTCTAACAGACCTTGTATAAACAAGAACATCACTATAATACTTGCAATATATCAGAGCAAACAAAAATTTGTTGAACAATGGCACTACAATACATTAAATCCATAATATCAATAAATGTCAATGGATTAAACTCACCCATCAAAAGGCACAGAGTGGGGGGATGGATCAGAAAACATAACCCAACCATATGCTGCTTGCAAGAATCCCATCTGTCACAACAAGATAAACACAGACTTAAAGTGAATGGATGGAAAACTATCATACAGCCTAACAGACCACAAAAAAAGGCAGGAACAGCCATTCTCATCTCTGACACAATAGATTTTAAATTAAATAAAGTAATAAAAGATAGGCAAGGACATTACATAATGATTAAAGGATCAATCAGCCAAGAAGATATAACAATTATTAACATCTATGCACCCAATGAGGGACCGCTTAAATACATCAAACACCTACTCAAAGAACTTCAAAAATACATCAATAGTAATACAATAATAGGGGAAGACTTTAACACCCCACTCTCACACTTAGATCAACAAAGCAGAGAATCAACAAAGATACAAGAGAAGTGGGGAAGTGGAGCTCCAGGACACATTGGTGGGGTCTTCAGTCCAGGGAAGCCTGGCCGGCATCCTGATGACATTTGGAACCTGGTGACTGAAAAGAGAGTTAACATACGAAGCCAAACAAGTTGCTGAGCAATCATGGACCCAAAGCTTGGAATAGTGGAGAGGAAGTGTTAGGGGGATACTCACTGCAAACTCTAGTGTACTTCTGCTTTCAGGTATATATTTTGCAGTAGTTTATGGATACGCGTGAACATATGCTCTCTCTCACAGAAAATTGTGTATATCTAGGTTTTGGGACTTTGTTAGAAAGTGAACCACCTGAGATGGAATTATAAATTATAAATTATAAAACTGAGAAGAAAGAGAGTCTGTGTGATACAGAGAGAGAAAGCAGAGCACTGCTCAGATCCAGCTTATAGTGATTCCAGGAATGGAACTGGGATCCTCTTGTGATGGCACAGTAGCTCACCTCCATATTGTGGTTGCTTTGCCACGCATGTGACCCAGGGTTGAGCCCAGCCCCACCATAGTGCATGCATTTTTTGTGCTTCAGTGTCTTTCCCTCTCTGTTATTCAATGTCTCCTTCTTAAAAAAATATTTATTTATTTATTTATTTATTTATTTATTTATTTATTTCATAGAGACAGAGAGAAATCAATAGGGTAGGAGTAGGTATAGAGAAATCAATAGGGTAGGAGTAGATATAGAGGCAGAAAGAGTGGCATCTGCTATTCTGCTTCACTGCTTCTGAAGTTTTCCTTCTTGCAGGATCAGGGGCTTGAACCTGAGTTCTTGCACACTGTAAAATATGTAAAATACCAGCTGTGCCACTTTCCAGCCCCTATGTGTCTTTTTTCTACCTGACGAAGTTAGCATGAGGTGTTGAAGCCCCAGTGACTACAGCAAAGAATCTGGAAGCTGTGGGCTCTCAGGCACAAATCTTGGGCTCTCACTAGTGCCGGAGTTCACTTTTAAGATTGTTTACTGAAACAATTTAAAAACTCCTCTTCTGGGGGTCGGGCGGTGGCGCAGTGGGTTAAGCCCACGTGTCGCAAAGCGCAGGAATCATAGGGATCCCGGTTCCAGCCCCAGGCTGGCTCCCCACCTGCAGGGGAGTTGCTTCACAGGCGGTGAGGCAAGTCTGTAGGTGTCTGTCTTCCTCTCCCCCTCTCTGTCTTCCCCTCCTCTCTTCATTTCTCTCTGTCCTATCCAACAACGAACAACATCATCAATGATAATAATGATGACCACAGTGAGGCTACAACAACAAGGGCAACAAAAGGGGAAAAAAATGGCCTCCAGGAGCAGTGGATTCATGGAGCAGGCACCGAGCCCAGCAATAACCCTGGAGAGAAAAAAAAATTCCTCTTCTATTTCTGTCCCAGTCTGAACTACTTGGGGGCTGTGTACATAAAGTGAGAGGTATAAGATTGTGAAAAGAACAATGTGTTCGTTGAATAGGATAACCCACTGTAATGTGTATGACTCTTTCTCTTCCAGAATTTTCTCTATTAATAGAGCCACACACTGATTAACGTTGCCCTGAAATTGGTCCTTACAACTCTAAAAGTTAAACAGTACCTACACCTAGTTTTTACCCCTAGGTTGGAAGAAATATATTCAGACTTAACACAATTAGAAAGGCATGTGTGGATTGGAATAAAGTAAATCAGAATCCCAACTATTCTTGTGTTTGCATTGTCTCTCTAATACCAGCATAATAAACAAAGGGTGTCCAAACTTGATTCTTTTTAAAAAAATTTTTTATATTTATTTATTTTCCCTTTTGCTGCCCTTTTTAATTGTTGTAATTATTCTTGTTATTGATGTCCTCATTGTGAGATAGGACAGAGAGAAATGGAGAGAGGAGGGAAAGACAGAAAAGGGGAGAAAAAGACAGACATCTGCAGACCTGCTTCACCACCTGTGAAGGGACTCCCCTGCAGGTGGGGAGCTGGGGGATGGAACAGGGATCCTTATGTTGGTCCTTGCACTTTGCGCCACGTGTGCTTAACCCGCTGTGCTACCGCCCAACTCCCCAAACTTGGTTCTTTAAGTTTTCCTGAGCTTCAGATAATCTGAAATATATAACTATGCAATCCGTTGAAATTCTTTCTAGGACTGGGAAGATATTTCAGAGATAATAAGAACAAAACTGGCAGTCATGAAGCCCTAGGCTCAATCCTCAGAATCACAAATACTGTATCTGAACGATATGGTGATCTCTCTCTCTACATATTTACATATGTATACATACCTCTCTCTCTCTCTCTCTATATATATATATATATATATATATATGCCATAAGTACAAGTATATCTTTAAAAAGAAAACTGTTTTTCTAGGGATAAAAAGACACATAGATAAATGGTGAAATGTTAGGAAAGATCCAATGCTGTCTAGAACAGTTATCCCACTCTAAGAGTGATAGATATACACACCATTTAGCCATGCTCAAACCTGACCCACATGTCTCACAATCCCTTCACTAAACTGAAGATAGCCAGTCTACCTGAATTATCAAGTCATGTGTTTCTCTGCTTCTCAGCACCAGGATTCTGCACAGATTAAGGTAACAGACTATTGTAGCAATGAGTAGACTTTGTGCTGTTCAAATTCACCACTTTCAGATATTATCTGCACTCGGGACAGCCTATGAAAATAAAAGAGTGTTGGTTATATTTTGTTCAGTTCTTGTCAAGTCTTTTTGATGGATTCTGTCTGGGTCTATGGTGGATGAAGAGAGGAAGACATGCCTGTTTTAGTGTCACTCCTTCATAGCATTCAACGTGCAGTGATAACCTGAGAATTAATTGCATGAATACTTTAAAGAGAAAACAGTAAAATTGATTATATAATGGAAGGACGTAAGAAGAGGCAGAAGGGAGGGGAGAGCTTGACTTCAAAATAATTAATATCTAGGATTCCACTAGTGATACTTAGCAAAGATAATTGCCATATTATTATACATTCATTTACTCACACATTCATTCATGTAGCAACAAATACTAAAACATATATGGGCAAAGTCTTTCTTCAGACTGCTTTGACTAGGGGAAGTTTATTTTTGTTAGGTTGTCATGTTTTTGCCTATATTATATTCTGACCTAAGGGATTACAAGAAAATGCTAATCATAAAAAATTGCAACTGTATATATTAAGCACTGTTGTGTCAAAACTCATAATGATTGATTGATTGATTGATTAGAGAGAAAAAGAGAGAAATCAGAGCACTGCCCTGCCACTTTATATGGACTAGGAATGGATCTCAGGACCATCATGAAAGGCATGCACTCTGCCACTGAGACATTCCTGATTACCAGACTCATGTTTCAAAAATGAATGTTTATAGTGAAGATTATGAATGCTTTATTCTTCAGACCAGAAAGTCGCTCTGGGACAGAACCCAAGCCGTACATGCCTGAGGTTCTAAATTTTATTCCAAGCATTGCACAGTCCAGAAAGATGCTGTGATGAACTCACTAGTACATTTTTAAAATAAAAATAAAATGAAATTTTCTAGTTCATATTGGATCTCAAAATGAGACTTTTAAGATCAAACCATGTGAGTGACATTTGTAACAACACCTACGACTTGTATAAGTTTCCTTTGAGCAACAGCCAGAATTAACTACTTCAGGATAGTTGGATGATAAGAAGTTTCTACCAAGTATTAATCCATAGTTCCTTTTTCTAATTAATTCATTTGTGTTCACTGACCACTTATCCATCCCATACAAATAGACATACTGCACTCAAAGGGGGGACTACTATTACAAAGTCACACAAAATGTGTGTATGTGTGTGTGTGTGTGTGTGTGTGTGTGTGTGTGTGTGTGTGTGTGTGTGCACAAGTGGTGAATACAGCTGGTTTGGAAGTCATCTTTTGATCATGGTTCTATAGTGCCTGAATGAAGCACAGTTAATAAAACTACAATTTACTTGAGATTATCTCTGTAAAAGTTACATTTTTTAGGCTTCTAGAGATAAAATCTCATGTTCAGACAGTGAGAATATGATTGAAATGCTCTTTATTATTTCTAGGCAATTTGCCTTTTGGCTTCTTATAAGTTTTTCAAGATACAACTAATTGGGTTGAACTGCACAAATATCAGTGATGCAGGGTTGAGCTTGTTACTCAAGATGTCATTATAGTTCTAATTATTGTTTATAGTAACAATAACATCACATTGTTATGTCTGATCACACCATAACTGTTATAACCTTGATACTGTCTTTCAAACTATAATGAATAGTGGGCGAGAACTCCTCAGCAGGGAGAGTTTTAGAGCTTTATCACATGTCCTGAATGGAAAAAACACTTTCATCTCATTTGAAAAAGGAGGGAGCGGGAGGAGTCTGTCTGATTTCATGTTCTCATAGCAACACTCTCTCAGATGAAAGACTGCACCAAAATAGTGCAAAATATCTGGAGAAACCATTTCAAAGGGGTCAGTATTTGACCAGCAGTCAATGAAAGGATATATATATATATATATATATATATATATATATATATATATATATGAAATGCTATACATCCAACTGGATCCCTTTACACCTTTTACTCAGGTCTCTGCTGGAGTTACATATTCCTGAATTTCTCACTATGGTTCTTTACAGCTATGAAAACTCTTCTCACCCACCTATTCAACATGCTTTCCATTTCTTTCAAGTGCCTTTTTGAAGCTTATCAAAGTGCTTTTCTCAGTCTTTTTAATTCTCCCCCTATAGAGTTTCTAAAGTCCCTCACCTCGCTCCTTCTGGTTACTCTAAAGTGGTGCCTATAGATAATGATATACCAAGCATATACCAATGTTTTCTAGCATAATGACTCTCAAATTATTCACATGGTCAGTCAGGCTCATGAATTCCCTAGAGACTCATCATGAAGATGTGTGAAACCTCACATAAATGGTGAAACACAATTTGGATGTTACAGATGGATAGAACCTAAATGCTCTGATCGTGAAAAGTCATGCTTGTGTGGTGGTGCACAGAAAAGTTTCCCTTATCACCCAGTGTTCTGAAAACTAACTGGGGTGGGATTCGTGACTTTTTGCTCCTGGTAATGGGTTCCCAGAAGAACTGAACCAATCCTCTTGCTGGACTGAGAATAAGATTGAGAAGGATGGTCAGAGAAAAGATAAATGAAAAAAGGAAAACACAGAGGTAACACTATCATTAGATACTTCTTTCTTCCAAAATTCTTTTCAAAGTTTATCAGAGAGATATTGAGAAGCTAAGCAGTAGCTTGATGGCTTCATGGAGTTGGAGATTGGAAAGGGTGGGTAAAAATTGGAGTCCAAGCTTGCCAAATGTAAAATTTTCACACTTTGAATCAGAATAGGATTAGTCAAATTTCTATAAATGGGGAGATAGAAAATATTTCTGCCTTTGTACATTGTACTGTCTCTGTTCCAACTATTCAGTTTTGCAGCTGTTTCATGAAAGTAGCTTCAGAAAAAATGTAAATGGGTTGGCTGTGTTCCAACAAAACTTTATTACAAAGCCAGGTACTGAGGCTGTTTGCCAATTCCTAGATTATAATTACAAAGGACTATATTCTAGGAATGGTGAACTGGAAATAAAAGTGATTTTACATGAACTACATCTCAGCTTTAATTCCTATTAATTCTTAAAATTGAATTAAAGCGATCATACATTGTATTGATCTTAGACATTTGCCAGAACTACATTGTTGCTAAAAGAGGATAACGGTGCCTAGGACTCCAGCATATATACGTAATGTTTACCTTTATATAATGAAATAATTTCATACTCACAACAAAAGTTAGTAATAATATAGTGAGTAAAGACTTTTTGGAGCATGGTCATAGGATAGCAAAGCATGCACAATCTCCCCCAAACAAAACAAGTCAAAACAACACATGAACATACTAAACTTTATCAGATTATGTCTAGGACTTACAAGAAAACATTTAGACTCAGGTGCATGCTCAAGCATGTGGCCAGAGGGCAAAAAAAGGTGAGGGGCAGAAACCCGATAAGGGAGAAATCGTGAGTTTTGGCAGCCAGTGCCATCTTGGCAGCATCCCACAGAAAACAGTATTGATTGTGGGAAAATGGAGAACCTCTGTCCTCTTAACCAATGATCTCAGGTGTATTAGGACTTTATAATGTTTACAAAGACTCACCAAACTGACAGAGAAATCTGAAATCTGATTGAGAAGCAGTGTGGCCAATCCTAGAAGGAAGATTCATCAGAGAGTCAATAAACCCCTGGCAACTAGCTAGAACAATAAGCCACACTTCAAACACACAAGAGAAAATGGTCATTGCACAACTGGCCCTTTGAGGTCTGAGTGCAGGTTGAAAACTAACACCCTCCCTACACCATGCAAGCTTATAAAAACAAAGGGACATGTGGCATCATATAAAATAGCACCACATGCTGGATCAACAACAGGAAGCACAAGAAGCATTCATGTAATACAGGAATTAAATAAAAGTCAGCTACAAATATGACAGGTCTTACAGAAAGAAAGGACACAGAAGTCTATGAACTCACAAAAGTGGAGGTCTTGTCAGAGAAAGAATTTATAGGATGCACTATGAGGACAACCCATGAATTTAAGTTTATCGTAAACACACACACACACACACACACACACACACACACACACACATTCAAGAACTGAAAGACAGTTTCACTAAGGATTTAGAACACATGAATACATGAAAGAACTTCGCATACACTTCACTAAGAAGTTAAAAAGCATGAAAGAAAACTACAAACAGATTTTCAGAGTGTGAAAGACATTTTTAAATGGGTATAGTCTCAGGTATCAAGCCTAGAAAGTAGACTCAGTTATGAAGAGGAAAGAATATCTGGGCTAGGCAATCAGGCAGTAATGCAGCAGGTTAAGCACACGTGGCGCAAAGCACAAGGACTGGCGTAAGGAACCCGGTTCAAGCCCCCAGCTCCCCACCTGCCGAGGGGTTGCATCACAAGCAGTGAAGCAGGTCTGCAGGTGTCTATCTTTCTCTCCCCCTCTCTGCCTTCCCTTCCTCTCTCCATTTCTCTCTGTCTTATACAACAACAATGACATCAGTAACAGCAATAGTAATAACAACAACAACGATAAAACAACAAGGATGACAAAAGGGGAAAAAATAGCCTCCGGGAGCAGTGGATTCCTGGTGCAGGCACTCTCATGCCTGAGCCTCCAAAATCCCAGGTTCAATCCCCCGTGCCACAATAAGCCAGAGCTGTGAAGTGCTCTGGTGTTTCTCTTTGTGTATTTCTCTCTCTGCATCCCTCTCAGAAATAAAATAAATAAAATGCTTAAAAAATAAAAAAATAAAGAGAATCATCAGTAGATTCAGTAATGTAGCAGGATACAAAAGCATACTCATTTTTACCCTTTCTATACCCAAATGATCAGTCAGAGGAAAGAGACCTGAAGGAATTATCCCACTTACAGTTGAACCCCAAAAGATCAAATACCTGTGAGTGAGTGTAACAAAGGAGGTGAAGGGCCTCTACAATGAAAACTACAGTGCATGGTTAGGAGAAACAGAGAATGACACAATGAAAAGAAAAAAAAAACTTATTCATGGATTGGAAGAAAAAAATGTAGTTAAAATGACTGTCCTACCAAAAGCAACCACAGATTAAATATATTCCTTATTAAAATTCAATGATATAGTTCAAGGAAATTGATCCATTTACCCAAAATTTCCCATGGAACAATAAAAGAAAAACCAAAGTAATACTGAGGAGAAAGAAGAAAAATGGAGGCACCATGCTGCTCCCCAGTTTCACTACGAAGCAACAGTAATTTAAAAAGCATAGTACTCGAACACAAATAGTTGTACCAATGGAACACGACAGAGCACCCCGAAATAGTCATATACCTATATGGACACCTAATCTATAACAAAAGGACAAAAACTGTCCAAATGGAGGGAGATTTCTTCAACAAAGGGTAGTGGGAAAACTGGACAGTTACATCCAGAAAAATGAAACTAGAACACTACTTAACACCATGAACCAAAATTAAATCGAAATGGATCAAAACCCTAGATATTAGACATGATAGCATAAGATACATAAGGAAAATACTGGAGCTGGGAAGATAGCATAATGTGTATGCAAAAAGTTTTTTATGCCTGAGGATTTGTGGTCCCAGGTTCAAATCCCAGTACCACCATATGCCAGAATTGAGCAGTGCTCTGATTTCTCTCTGTAACTCATTAAAATATTTAAAAATGAATGAAATAGGAAAATATCATTAAAGCACTTCAGGACCTTAACACCAAAGATGTTTTTCAGAGATGTATTTGGAGACAATCTCATGGGCAAGTGAAACTAAAACTAGATTAAATATAGAATTACATAAAGTAAGAAGCTTGTACACACTGAAAGCAGGCTACACAAGGATAAACAGGCAACTCAGCAACTGGGAGAAAGGATTTATACATCTCACATCTGACAAGCAGTTGATATCAGACATCTATAGGAAACTCATACAGGTCAATAGAAATAAAACCAGTAACCTAATAAAAAGAAAGCAAGAGATGCAAATAGACAGCTTTTTTTTTTAAAGAAGAGATATACATGGTTCACAGACACGAGGAAATGCTCAACTTTATTTATTATTAGAGATATGCTGATTACAATAACATTGAAATTCCACCTCATGCCAGTGAGAATGACCTTTATCAACAAAACAGGAAATGACAAGTGTCTGCAAGGAAATGGAGGAAGCAATGCTGGTGGGAATGCAAACTGGTACAGCCATTACAGAAAGCAATAAGGAGAACCTTTAAACAAAAGCAGAAATAACTTCTGATCTAGCAATACCACTCTTAGGCAACTATCCAAAAGACATAAAATTACTAATTCAAAGGGGTCATATGCACCCCCACGTTCACAGCTGCATTATAGACAATAGCCAATGTATATATATATTTGCCTCCAGGGTTATCGCTTGAGCTCGGTGCTTACACTACAAATCCACTGTTGCTGGAGGCCATTTTTTTCCCTTTTGTTGCCCTTGTTGTTTATCCTTCTTGTTGTTACTACTATTGTTGTTACTGCCGTCATTGTTGGATAGGACAGAGAAATCGAGAGAGGAGGGGAAGACAGAATGGGGGAAGAGAAAGATAGACACCTGCAGACCTGCTTCACCACTTGTGAAGCGACCCCCCTGTGGGTGGGGAGCTTAGGGCTCAAACTGGGGTCCTTACACTGGTCCTTGTGCTTTGTGCCACGTGCACTTAACCTGCTGTGCTAACACACGGCCCCCAATAGCAAAAATGTTAAGGTGATCTATATGCTCATTGGCATGACTGGATAAAACAGTTATCCTAGGGAGTCAGGCGGTAGCACAGCAGGTTAAGCGCATGTGGCACAAAGCACAAGGACCCGCTTAAGGATCCCAGTTCGAGCCCAGGCTCCCCACCTGCAGGGGAGTCGCTTCACAAGTGGTGAAGCAGGTCTGCCTGTGTCTTATCTTTCTCTCCCCCTTTCTGTCTTCCCCTCCTCTCTCCATTTCTCTCTGTCCTTTCCAACAAGGACATCAGCAACAACAACAACAATAACTATAATAATAAAGCAAGGACAACAAAAGGGAATAAATCAGTATCAAATATATATATTAAAAAAAACTACAGTTATCCTTTTGGACAAAATGGATGGAACTGGAGGTGACTGTGCTTAGTGAAGTAAGTAAGGAACTTGGTTAAAGTCATCTACCAAATGGTTTAACTCAGATGGAGAATATAGAAAATTGAAATATATTAACTGAAAAAAAGTATCCAACCCATCTCTAAGACTTTGGGTGAACTATGGTTGTCATCTTTGAGGGGTGGGGTGGTGGCATAGACTTTTGTTGTAGGTGTCATATGGAATGGCACCCTCAGTATTTGATAGCCTTCTAAATCAGTATTGAATCACTAACAAAATAGCAGAGTGAGATTCTGTATGGGCATATTGTTTCCCCTCAAAAGTAATGTGTTATATGATTATGTTACGGCATCATATCCAAGAAGCTGACAATCCATGGCTCATTCATGCATTTGCATTATTTCAGTTTTACTTGTAATGTGTATTTAGATTGGAATTCATTTCTTTTGTTCTATTTATTTTTTTCAACCAAGTCAAGACATGGGAGTTCCATCTCAGGGATCCTTCATCCTACCCCCTTGGGGCACAGCCACCTCACCTCCTCACCCCTCTTTAGTACCTAATATGTTTCGGTCTCTGATTTTGTCATTAAAAATACTATGTAAGTGGAATCATAGTAGTATCTTCCCAGAGCTGCTATCAACAAATAGGACAGTCTGGTGGGTCAGGCAGTGATGCATCAGTTAAGCGCACATAGTACCACTTGCAAGGACTGGGTGTGAGCCCCTGCTTCCCACTTACAGTGCGGGGCCCTTCATAAGTGGTGAAGTAAGTTTGCAGGTATCTTGCTCTCTCTCTCTCCCATCTCCCACACCCCTCTCAATTTTTCTGTGTTTCGTTACATAACTTTTTTTTTTTTTTAAGAGAAACAATGGCCTCCAGGAGCAGTGGCTTTGTAGTGCCAGCACCAAGCTCCAGCAATAACCCTGGTCTCCAGGAACTCTTAATACCCCCTCTACTACCACATTATTTTATGACACCAGTAAGAACATGATGCCCCACTCAGACAAAGCACATTTGCTCAAATGACCAAACAGAACCTAATATAGTAGCTCAGTGACAGCTGTTCTGGAGTCTCAGCTGTATCGTGGGCTTTTGCTTAGTAAAAATATCCAACTGTTCTTTCCTTCCAAGTACTACACTCATATAGTGAAGTCCCCATTTTGCCCAAGTTCATTAAAATCTACCTGCTTTATTTTGCATACCAGTGAGTCAGAGTTGTACTAAAGACACTGCATATAGTTTTACTTTTATCATTATCTATCATGAGTATTTCAATTGGATATTTCACAGCAATATTTACATTGTCTACATTCCCTTTCAATTTATGCATTTTCTCACTTTAATTTATTGACACTTTCAACATTTTTCTTCTTCACTGCTATATTTTAATCCACTTTGCATTTGATGATTTACAAGACAACTGTTGCCACAGGAATACAACTTCTTACCTTCCTGTGATAGGTGTCTGCACACCACCCCCACCACTAACCTATCCTCCATGATCATCATGCACTGGGTCCTCATCGCCCTCTCAAACTCTCAAACATACCACCCTGAACACGCCTGACCTCCTCTGATCTTGGAGAACTTAGTCACCTGTACATGTTTAAACTTGATTTACATGCACAGAGACTCTAAGTTTTGTCATGTGAAACTTCTTGTAGTCACCAACTTCTACCATCACTTCTAGTGTCTTGTGGTGAAGGAAGAGGGTCTGGTGGAGGGTGGAGAACCTATCTCAATGAAATGTGGAAGGATATATCTGTGATAACAAATCTACATTTTAAAATAAAGTGGTAGTGAAGAAAAGAAAGAGTTCTTGCTATGAATTCACTGCTTTTTGTTTGTTTGTTTTTGTTTTTATCTCTGGGGCTCAGCATCAACCAGCACTATGAATCCACTGCTCCTGGCAGCCATTTTTTTCCTTTTTACTGGAAAGGACAGAGAGAAATGGAGAGAGAAGGGGAAGACAGAGATAGGTAGAGAAAGACAGACACTTGAAGACCTGCTTCACGGCTTGTCAAGTGACCCCCTACAGGTGGGAAGCTGGGTGCTCAAAACTGGGATCCTTGTGCAGGTCCCTGAACTTTATAATGTGTGTGCTTAGCCCAGTGCACCACTGTCTGACCTCTGGAATTCCTTACCTTTAGCCAGTTCGCCTGATACGCGGATATCTTTGCCCACCCTGTCCAACGCTTGATGTCTCGTCACCCAATCTGGTCCCCTATGCCTACACTGAACTTCTCTGTTCCAGTCTCTTGGAAACAGAGTTGGCAGTCAGCTGAGGTAAAAAACAAACACCTCATCACATACCCCTGCAAGCGTCAACCCGGCTTTGACCTAGCACGTTATGATTGGGCCCTCCTCAATCGCTATGGAACAGGCCATGGCCGGTGCGCCGCTATGTTCCATCGCTGGGGAGCCAGAGACGACCTGAACTGCCCCTTTGGCTACAGACAGACTATGACCCACATAGTCAATGACTGCCACCTCTCCAGATTCAAAGGAGGTCTCGAAACTTGACATCAGGCTCAACCTGACGCTGTTGACTGGCTAAGGAAGAAGGGCAAACGCTAGAAGAAGAAGCCAGTTCGCCCATACCAAGCCATAGTGACTCTTCCTTCTAGATGTAAAGATGTAACTGGAAAATACCATCACTTTTTTGAAAGTCTTTTTTAAAGGTTTTATTTATATATTGGATAAAAACAGAGAGAAGTCAATAGAGAGGGGAGAGATAGAGAAGTAGAGAGACTGAGTACCGCCTCGCCACTTGTGAGATCTCCTCCCCCCTGCAGGTGGGGACTGGGGTCTTGAGCGTCATGACACGAGTGCCTGGCACCAGAAACTATCTTCTCAATCTTGCCACTTTGGCTCCTTGTTTTCTGAATTTAAAGGTGAAATTTTGAGTCTCTTGTATCCTCCTTTAGCATCAGGCACAGCTGGGTCGCTGCATAGGTAACCAGATGCTCTAATAGCACAGGCATACTTTTCATGCCTGCACCAATTTATTATCTCAAATACACACGCCGCTGCCATTTTCAGTTTCTTTGGGGGTCTCCGGTGATCAAAGCTTTCTTATTTAGATGAGAAGTCTTGATTTATTTAAATAAAAGCAACAGGAAGATGACAGCAAAGAGACCCATATGCTCTCCAGTTGGCACATAATCTGTACGTTCCTCAGGAGGAGTCTACTGGTTGTAGGATTACAGTATATTAGGAAAAGAGATACCCTCCGGGGCAAAGAAACAGGAATAAGAGCTGACAGTTCATACACACTAGCAGACAGCTACAAAATGGTATTTGACATTAGGAAGTGGTTTCAAGTCAGTTTCTCTTTCATCGAACAGAATGTTCTAGTGCATTTCTGTGAGGGAAGTATTTTTTGAAATATTTATATATGGAGAGGAACCCATTTTTATTTTATTTTTTTAAAGTGCTTGCTATAGCTATTCAGTATTCATAAGTCCATATAACCCAGTGTGATTCCTGGGAAAACCTGGGTTTGGCTCTTCTGGACTCTTACTAATCTAACTTCCAATCTCATTGCCATGAAATGTACACACATAAATTCTTGCCTTCAATGTACTAATTATACACTTTAGAATGTCTTTAAAATGGTATGTACTCTGAACTTCATTTGTCACATCTAGGCTGTTAGAGCTCCTCTCAATTCTGCAATAGCACAGTTATCTGTATAGATATTTATCTTTCCTAGTGGATTCTAGGGGCATGAGACTGAATTTTTGCTGTATCTTCTGAATCCAAACCTATGACTATTTAGGTTTATTTACTGAAAAAAATCAAAGTAGTTTTAGGTGCACACAATGTTTAATGTCTCATAAGTTTATTTTTTATTTTTATAACAGTTTCTGTTAACACACTGCATTAACATATGTGAACACCAAGAAGTACATCTAATAGATTTCATCCCCATGAGAGTAGGAAACTATATCTGAAATTTTCTCTTTAAAGCTGACACTTATAAAAGTGCTCAGCATACAATAGGTTTTCAGGAAATATTGACTGAAAATACAGATAGAAAATAAGCCTGAAAAGTGGAATAACTAGTGCCGAATTGAGAGGAGCCCCAACAGCCTAGGTGTGACAAATGAAGTTCAGAGTAGATACCATCTTAAAGAAATTCTAAAGTGTATAGTGAATACATTGAAGGCAAGAATTATGTGTGTACATTTCATGGCAATGAGGTTGGAATGTAGATTAGTAAAAGGCCAGAAGAGCCAAACCCATGTTTTCTCAGAAATCACACTGGGTTTTATGGACTTATGAATACTGAATAGCTATAGCAAGCACTTCAAAAAAATAAAAATATAATAAAAATAATGATTTTTTTTTTTTTTTTTTTTTTTTTGCCTCCAGAGTTATCACTGGGGCTCGGTGCCTGCACTACAAATTCACTGCTCCTAGAGGCTATTTTTTCCCTTTTGTTGCCCTTGTTGTTTATCATTGTTGTAGTTATTGCTGTCATTGTTATGGATAGGGCAGAGAGAAATCAAGAGAGGAGGGGAATACAGAGAGGGGGAGAGAATGATAGACACCTGCAGACCTGCTTTACCACCCGCCAAGCGACCTCCCCACCTGCAGGTGGGGAGCCAGGGGCTCAAACTGGGATCCTTGCACTTTGTGCCATGTGCGCTTAACCCACTGTTCAGCTCCCACTAGTGCACTTTTGAGTCAGCGCACTGACTTCTAAAAGTCACACTTTTATGTTCATGCTGTAGTTGTAAGTCAGGAAAAAATTATTGCTGGCATAGATTTGACCCTAGACTAAAGTCTTCTGAGCTGTGTTGATATCACAGATAGGGTAGGGGGTATGATTCCTCTAAGCTTAACTGAGGCTATTGAAACAAGTTAAACATTTCAACCTCAAGCTAAATTGTTCTGGAGAGTGATCATCTCTTTAATTCCCTAACAACCTGAGTATTTTCTGATCATCTTTGCGCTGCTCTTCCTCTTCTGGAGATTCTTATAACGAAAGTGGCAGATGGCTTTTAGGTTTTAGATTTGTCACTATTATGAGCTCTCTAGTGCTCCACTTGGGAGCGGAGAAACCAGAAGCAGAAATAACAAATTGATGTTCATTTTTCTGAGGAAGATTCAGTCTCAGAACTTGTAGGTTTCTTTGATATTCCTAGAGAGTTCCTTGAGTGAATCATGCCTATATGTATTTCATTGAAAGGTTTATTTGTGAGTTCTTGCAGAGAAGGGTCTACAATATCAAATGGACTTAGATATCTTAGGCACAAATTTCAATTGAAGATAAAACACAGTTATTTTAGGAAAGAGGTGGGAGACCAAAACAGGCTGACAAACAGGAAGCACTGATGTGTAAGAATTATATGGGTGCAGGATAAATGGGGGTGAGCCTAGGCTGGGGGGGAGTGTTTTGCAGAAAATCTAAACATTTTACACATGTAGCAATGACTGTATTTACTGTAAACTGCTACTCCTCCAATAAAAAATATATACATATATTTAAAAATAATTATACTCATTCAGTATCTTAATATGTAAAAGACACAAATATGAAGACTATGAGAGGGAAATGGGAAAGTAGCTAAAGACATGGGTAGAAATCTGAAACAGTTTAATTTTAAAATTTTGCATTTTAAGAAATAATGAACAAGCATGCTAAAATTCTGATATATTTGCCTTTTTCTCCTTGAAAGCTCTAAATGTAAAATTTTGGAAACTAGTACTAGAGTAGTAGTTTCAGTGCCTTTCTAGGTTTACATTCAGTTTCAGAGAGAGAAATTAAATGAAAATAGGCAATACTAAAATGTTATTAGCGGGTAGTGGGCTTCATTCCATGTTTTTTACAGTACGCAATATGATGTAACCACAGCATTAGAAGGAAAGATGGATAGCTTTTTTGGCCTTTGTCTTTGAATTTATATTTTTTTACCCAGTGAATATCATAATAGAGACACTATGATACTATTTATTAAAAATAACTGGATCCAGATATCTTGAGTTTGACTTTTGTTGACCAATTCCCACTCTTTTCCTCACCGATTTCTTCCTGTGTGAAGATTTTATATCTATGTTACCCACTTCCTAAAGCTATCGTCAGAATTAAAAGGTTAATACAATGCTTATAACAGCAAGTGGCCTATTTTCAGCCCTTGGTAGGTGTTAGATCTTTTCATGGTTCACAGCAAGGCATGTACTACATCTAATATAAAAGGGACCATATGAGGATGTGACTGTAGTTTGACCTAAATTTCAGATGTGTAGATTTTCTATACCTGTATTCTTTTTGTTTAATCACTCATAAAATAATTACAGCTCAATTTTTATCAGATAACTAAAATTTAGCTCAGAAATATTAAAACTGTTATTACTAATAACTTAAGAATTAAGTTTATTTTCTTCAGTATTATGAAGCTAGTTTTGAACTGTTTGTTCAGTTAAGATGTGAACAAATTATAATTTAATTTGTTTCCAAGCAACAGTTTTGTTTTTGTATTTTTCTTTGCCTAAAATGTCTGAGTGCCTTTTTTTGTCTAAGTAGTGGTTCAGATTTCCTGAAAAGTACATGAACTTTGAAAATAAATCATATGATTTAAATACTTGAAAGCAAAAGTGCACAATAGTCTGCAGTGAGTCAATAAGTGAAGCAAGCAAGTAGAAAGACCTAAAAATACACCATAAAGTACCTAATTAGATAGTTTCTACTTAGACCTAGATACCCACCTCACCTACTTCCCATTACACTTCCCTCAGTCACTCTAAAGCTAACCTTATCAAAGTAAGGACTCCAAAAGCTGAATAAGGGCAAGAGACTGGCATACTTTAATGATGACTCTTAAGTCACTATCAGGCCACCCCATCATCTGGGGCCCTAGTCGGGGTGTCCTGGGATTCCCACACAGACATGATGGGCCTAGACCTCGAATAGATCCCTCTGTTCATTGTCACTGGTCATCTCCATCAGGATTAACACAATGGACACCTTTGGGGGGCCCCCATGGGACCTTGCCCTCCATGTAGATCAACAATGGTAGAGAATGTCCCATTCTCCGAAGGGAGGCTGGATAACATAGTCTATCTACCCTCTGAGGAAGATGGGTCCTGAAATTGGGGCAGCTTGGAATGTTCCTGCTCATGACCACAGAATGTCATCTCAGATCTACAGGGATGCAGAGGTCACACAGGCTTCTAAGCTGAATATTGGCCCCAGATCAAATTGATGAGGTGTTACAGTCAACAATATGTATACACTTTCCCCATATTTGGGAGCTACTCTCTTCCCTGATCCAGCTTTCTAGCCCTTTTTCCAGGCATGACATCATCTCCCCAGACAACAATTTGGGTCCACCTGCATATCAGATGTCAGGCTCAGGAAAAAACTAGTAAAGTCATGGGCCCTTTGGAATATAACTAAAATAGGCCTAATAGCTATGTTCAAAATGAAGAAATTTTCATATGCAATATTCCAGCTTTGAGGTTCATGATTAGTAAACAATTTGTATGGCTTTCTGTGTTAACTCTTTTTTCAGCTACCAGGTTCCAGATGCTAACATGATGCCTACCGGACTTCCCTGGGCAGATGAGCTCTCCAGTGTGTCCTGGAGCCCCGCTTCCCCAGAGCCCTGCCCCCTAGTGAAAGAGAGAGACAGGCTGGGAGTATGGATCGATCAACCTGCCAATGCTCATGTTCAGCAGGGAAGTAATTACAGAAGCCAGACCTTCCACCTTCTGCATCTCATAATGATCCTGGGTCCATGTTCCCAGAGGGATAAAGAATAGGAAAGCTATCAAGGGAGAGGATGGGATATGGAGTTCTGGTGGTGGGAATTGTGTGGAGTTGTACTCCTCTTATCCTATGGTTTTGTCAGTGTTTCATTTTTGTAAATAATAATAATAACAGTAAAAACAAAAGTAAAAAAAATACATTATATGATTTTCAAAGATCATATAAGAGGCAAAGTGCTTGAATGCATTATGTTCATGAGCTAAGCTAGAAGGAAAAATTCAAATACAGAATGACTCCAATCATAGGTGGTCATGTTTGTTAAGAAACAAAGAAAGGAGGAGTAGACAGTGGTGTACCCCAGAGAACACTATGTTACCATGCACAGGGATTTGGATGCAAGCCTGTAGTGATCCAGGAAGAAACTTCACGAGTAGCAACACAGGGGATGTTGATCTCTCTCTCTTTCTCTCTTTTTCTCTCTCTCTCTTTCTCTCTCTCCCTCAACCTTCTCCTCCCCTCATAAGTCTCTCTCTATAGAAAATAAAGAAAAAAAAAACCAAGAGAAATAAAAGAAAGAAGAAAATAAAGAAAGGAAGGAAAGAAGGAAGGGAGGGAAAGCATAAAGTAACAGTTAGACCCGCTGTGTTATATCATGGCAGAGCTGAGGACTCTGAGGGAGGTGACAGGAAAGGATTGGGCAGACTACCTGGGGGACTCAAGAACTGTGTTGGAGGGAGACCTAGGTTGATGGTGGGAGTGGTGGATGGACATTACCACAGAGAGATGAAGAACTGTACTTGTGTGACAACAACTCTCTTAGGAATCGTTATCATTTACCCTCCCCCACCCCCAATAAAGAGGTCTGGAGAAGAGAAACAAAAGGTGAAAAGGTGAATTATTTTTTCAAGGAGAGAGTATCTTTACTGATTTCATCTGAATTTACCTCTGTAGTACTCCTCTGTAATATTCCCCCGTAAATGATCACTCACTTTTGTTAACATTTTGATCAGCTCTCAGTTTATAAGGAACTCAGTAGAGGAGGTCTTGGGAAAAAAAAAAACAAAAAACGAAATATGAAGTTCTTCCTAAAAGCAGTTTTGCAGGAACAAAAATAAAATAAAATCCAGAGGCACAAAGCACAAAGACCGGCATAAGGATCCCGGTTCGAGCCCAGGCTCCCCACCTGCAGGGGAGTCGCTTCACAGGCGGTGAAGCAGGTCTGCAGGTGTCTATCTTTCTCTCCTCCTCTCTGTCTTCCCCTCCCTCTCTCCATTTCTCTCTGTCCTATCCAACAATGACAACAACAATAATAACTACAACAATAAAAAAAAACAAGGGCAACAAAAGGGAATAAATAAATAAAATTAAAAAAAATTTTTTAAAAAATCCAGAAGTACATTATTTGGAGACTCCAATTCAAGATGGTATTGGAAGATCACAGGAAGCTGCTCAACTCACCTCCTCCCTTGGCGGCCCTCAAATCCAATAGCTCTACAGGGAATTAGTCCCTGTGTGGGGGTCCGTGTGAGGGGAGAGACTAGTTGAGTGACTCCCTTACGTAAGGCAAAGGAGAAACAACCTACATGAAATGATAATAGACTGTCTGCAGAAGTATATTTTTTGCATTTATTGCATTACTTCCCTCTAAGTTACACCAATTATGTTTTAAAAGTTGTTAAAAACCATAAATGTCAAATAATAGCACAGTGGGTTTCTCTGAGATATTAGATATTAGTAACACTTTTCTGAAGTAATGATTACAGAATCATATAATCTCTGATGATTCCTTTATGGGGCTTCAGTAAGGCCACACACATTGTTGCATACATTATCTCACTGCGATCAGGGAGCTGTTAATATCTAATTACCTTGCGTTAAAACACTGGAAAAATTCACCTTTTTAAATGCATTAGGAATTCTTTCAAAATGTACTATGCATCTAGGTACTTTCTCAGGGGGGAAATAGAAGGCTCATTTATCTAATGCCTGCACTATGAATCCACTGCTCCAGGAAGCTGTTTTTTTCCCCTTTTGTTGCCCTTGTTGTTTATTGTTGTTGGTGTTGCTGCCATTGTTGTTGGATAGGACCAAGAGAAACCGAGAGAGGAGGGGAAGACAGAGAGCGGGAGAGAAAGATAGACACCTGCAGACCTGCTTCACCACTTGTGAAGTGACCCCACCCCCCTGCAGGTGGGGAGACGCGGGGGGGGGGGGGGCCTCCAATAGGGATCCTTACACTGGTGCTAACACCTGCCCCCCTCCCCCAGACTTTTCCAGAATAACTTCCTATGCTGAAGGGAATGAGAAATAAAAACCACATTTGTCCTTACAGCAAGGAGTCCAGAAAGGTGTTAATTTCCATCAGTAGAAAAACTTGCTCTCAACTGGAGCAAAATAAGGAGAGAGTAAACTGGGTGTCCATTCTGGGGTTGCTGGTGGCAGAAGAAATATCCTTGTCTAGAAGAGACATTTGGTTGAATTTTCTCTTCTCCTAGATCACAAATAGGTGACATGTTTCTAAAACGCCAGTGGTACTGTTATCATCTCTTTTCCTCATTATTATTTCTGAGTTCAGGTCTCCTGCATGTGCTATTTCACTGCTTTCAGGTCACTTACTCATTCAGACAGAAAGGGCATGGGGAAGAGATAAAGACAGAGAGATACAGACACCAAAGCACCAGGGCTCTGCCACCATTCAGTGGTTGACCTATGTGACTCCTATGTGATGCTAGAACTTGAACCTGGGATGTGTTCATGGCAAGGCATGTGCCCTACTACTGAGATATTCCTTAGTTCCTTCCTCAGATTTTAACCAAGTATTGTTCAAGTCTGACAGTCCTGACTGAAGCAGACAATTGTTTTTATGAACAGCTTTCTTGTTAAGAGTCATCTCCAGAGACCCAGCTGGAAGATTGCTCCCCTAACTCTTCAAGCCTTTACTTTTATATCTCATGTTTCTTGAACTATCAAGGACTCCCCTTATATCTATAGCTTGCCTTTTGACTCATGTAATATGTGATATCAGTGACGGCTGGGCAGTGTTGCACTTTGTTCAGTGCACATAATACTATGTGCAGGAACCCATGCAAGGAGCTGGGTTCGAGTCTCCACTCCTCACCTGCAGCAGGGATGCTTCACAAGTGGTGAAACAGGTCTATAGGTGTCTATCTTTCTCTTTCCCTCTCTACCTCCCCCACCCTTTCAATTTTTCTCTATCATATCAATTTTTAAGTGCTTATTGAAGGCATTAATGTTACAGACTGATTAGCAATATGATGTACAAAAATTAGGACATTTGAATTGTGAATTGAATCCAAATACTGTTGCTATTCTAGAAGTGTATATTAAACAAAGCAATATGATTTGAGGTTGGTGTTTAACTACTAAGCAGGAAAATATTTTTTTGTGTGTTATGTACTATTGAGCAGCAAACCACAGTAGTTAGTGTCTGTCTCCTACAGAATTATTAGTTGAATTTACTTCCTGTCTCAAAGGTATGTACCTATCTCCCAGATTCCAATGACTCACTAAGTGGAACAAACCAGACACAAAGGAACGAACACTGCCTGATTCCACCTCTCTGAAACATCTAGAATAGAAAAGTTCACTGTCACTGTCACTGGCGGCAGGACGCAGAAAAAGGAGGTTTGGAGCAGAAAGGGAACACAATCCTTTATTTGCGCTGGCACCTCAGAGTTGGGTGAGAGAGCAACAGTTTGGGTCATGTGGAGGTAGCAAAAATGGCCGCCTGGCGCAGCAACCTTCCCTGTGTCTAATCACCAAAGTGAAGGACCGGCAAGAGAGCGAGGTGCAGAAGAAGAAAGGCTTTTATGGGAGTAGCTCTCCTGAGAATGAGAAGGGGGAGGAGTAACCATAGCACTCCAGTTATCTAGGGGAATTGACAATGCCCTGAGGGCACAACATGGTGGAACAGGCTCTCCGAGAATGTCCCAACTCTCCTGGGAACTAGCAATAGCCTGAGGGGGCAACATGGCAGATGTGACTGCATCTGCACAATTTCCCAGCAGTTCACAAAGATAGAAAGTACATGGGAGTGGGGAGGCAATTTTCCTTTTTATAGATTCAGATGGATTTTTTTAATGTATGGGATAAGAAAAACTTTGGAAATACCATGATTGTTGTACAACATTATATATATCAATGGCACTAAATTACAGACTTCAACGGTACTATGACATATTTTTGTAAGATATTTTAGAACAGTAAATAAAATAAAAAAGAAACATATATACTTAATTTCTTATTCTCATCATTATTAGCTAAGAGACAGCTCAATTACTGGGTAACACCACACTGAATCAGGAGTGGAAATTCCTTAAGGTGGTGACATAAGATTTCTAGTATTAATACTAGAATTAATATATGTCCCCCTTCACTGTAATGGGTCTTGCATTAGCCCCATAGAATTATTTTCATTCCTTGCATATGAAAAGTTTAAGAACATACCATTGGAAATATTATCTGATGCCAACCTGACTTCCCTAGACAGAGGACCTCACCAATGTGTCTTGGATCCCCATCTCCCCAGGACCCTATCCTGCTACAGAAAGACAGAAATAGGCTGGGGGTATGGATCAACCTGTCAACACCCATGTCCAGCAGAGAAGCAATCACAGAAGCCAGACCTTCCACCTTCTGTGTCCCAATACCATCTTTGGTCCATACCCCCAGAGGGATAAAGAATAGGGAAACTTCCAAAAGAGGAATGAGATATGCAACTCTGGTGGTGGGAACTGTATGGACCTGTATGGACCCCTTTTACCCCTCAACCTTATCCATCATATTTAAATCACTAATAAAAAAAGAAATATTATAAGGGTACCAGCCCTACATTTCAAACTCAGAAAGCAAGGACAATTTCAAACTCATAAATTAGTTAGAAATTGCAACTTTGTATTTTCAAACTTCTAGTAGGACTTCAAAAGTGAAATGTCATAGCAAGGACTAAGAAGTATCTATAAGAAGGACCTTAAGCAGAGGAAACACTAGTTTCAATCTTATCAGCATCCTGCAGTGTTGCTATTGTTGTTTTATCTATACTTGTGTGTTTTAAGCTTTACTGAAAGGTATAGTCTCTTTTTCTATACACTTAGTTTTCACCAATCTTGTCCCGTCTGTTCCTCCAGAGGTTAGTTCTGTCTCTTGAAATTAAGATTGCTCAGGAAAGGGAGAATGCACCTATACCTTCATTTCCTTTCTTGAAAAAAAAAAAAAAGTTATCATTTGGGACTCTGCTATCTTCCTGCAATGTCAGGAAATTGGAAAGTAGTTGCTTCAGGCACCAAATCTCCCTTAAAAGTCTGTTCATTCGCGTGCAACTTATCTAATTGTCTCAATTTCCTTCATTTCTCAGACTTCAGTGTTACTGTCACTTCTGAAGGCAGATGCGCGTATCTCTATGGGCATCTTTTGAAGGAGTGGGGGTTGGGGGCTTAGCCTAGCCTGAGGAGTTTCACAGACCTTAATAAATAACATTTTTTTTTTTTTTTACTACCTTGCCATTCCAGCATCTGCTGGCTTCCCGATTGTGGTCTGCAATTATGCCCAAACAGCCTTCCCTGTGAATGCGATATGCTCACTTACTCTTCAAATTCTGCTCATTATAGTCTGGGGAAGGTATTTCTCTCTTCTCAGACATAGGTCAATCCAGTAATTTTCAGCTACTGATAGTGTTTCTGGGATATATTGCTTTTTATTGCCTGGTCATTTGGTAAGCATCAGAACAACAAAAATCATGCTAACATTTGAGAGGTTTATTTCTGCTGTTTCCAATTAAATGCTGTATCTCCCTTCTATATCAATGTGGTTGATTGAAGTTTGAAGAGATCAGTTAAACTCAGCAGACTATCTGACACAGTTGTAGCTCTAAGGCAGCTAAGGAACAGGTAATCTAAAATCCACTGCCATTCCAATTAATTTAGTGGATTCGTCTGGATCTAAGAAAACCCAGTTAGCAGCCATCAAACTGTCAATCAGAGACCCTTGAGTGAGGAGATGGCAAAGTAATAGGATTGGAAAGCAATTAAATTTGCCAAGTAAATTTTCTTTCATGAAAAGAAAGTATTCGTCAAGATATTTTTCTTTGTGGTTTACCTTTAAAAATCCATTAAAATGTCCATTTTTATTTTACGTGTATGATCAAATAAGACCCTATCCTATATAATCTCTGTCTGCTGCCAGGAATCAACACTCCTTTTATTTGAAAAGGGTAAAAATGTTTCCTACCTTCAAGAAGTACCCTGACTTTTTAGCAGTGCATGCTAGTTTTTAAACATAAATGTCTCATTGGCCAAGAGTTACGCTGGCAAAAACTAAATATCAAGTAAAGGACAATAATTATCCCTATGTTCATCTTTATTAGAATCACCAAACAAGTAAACTCAGTAAAATGAAGTTAATTTAGACCCCACTAAAATTGCAGGTATATCTCCTCCCTAATTTGAGGCCAGATTCCATAAGCCTAATACCAGTTTGGATTCTACAACTGACACTCACCATGTTAACAACTGGGAGAAAGTCTAAGCTCATCAGATAAATAAATGACTACAAAAGTTGGAAAAGGGCAAGAGGCTGGGTCACTTAATGATAGCATTCTTGGTCACTGCCAGGCTATCCTATCACCCATAGTCCTGGATTTCTCCATAAATGATATGAGCCTAGACCACTAATAGGTCCGTCTTTCTACCATTCCTGATCACTTCCATCAGGAACATCGTCACAAGCCCTTTTGTAGTCTTCTTCAGGACCATACCCTCACTATGAACTAGCAAAGGTAGGGACCGTCCACCCCACTCTTCGATGAGACGCTAGGTCACCCTACTCTGCAATTTGAGTAAAAAGCAGAATAATACCTTTAAAAGTACCTATTTATATTCTTACCCTGTTAAAAACTATCAGACAACTGAAATGATATCAGATGCATTTGAGTTAACTGAAGATGTGGTGTTTGTTGCGCTGCTAGTAGGATTATAGACAAGCACTCTTCAGGGGAAAAATCTGTCACTGTTTCATGGGACAGAGCATTCTCAAATCCTACAGTGAAATTCCACTCCTGAGATTATGTAAAAAAAAAAACCAGAAAGAAACATATATAAGGTGATTAGCATGAAGAATAATTCTTTGAAAAATATAAAAATGATTAAATGAGCTTCTATACATACATAAAGTTCTTATTTAACTCATTTTATAAACTGCATGACATCAAGATTAGCTAATGGGGCGATTTGGAAACTAAAACTGCTAAATTAAGCACTTCACTACTGAATACGTTTTTAAAAATTTTTTAAATATTTATTTATTTATTCCCTTTTGTTGCCCTTGTTGTTTTACTGTTGTAGTTATTATTGATGTTGTTGTTGTTGGATAGGACAGAGAGAAATGGAGAGAGGAAGGTAAGACAGAAGGGGGAGAAAAAGAAAGACACCTGCAGACCTATTTCACCGCTTGTGAAGTGACTCCCTTGCAGGTGGGACCCGGGGGGTCGAACCCGGATCCTTACACTGGTCCTTGCACTTTGCACCACCTGCGCTTAAGCCGCTGCACTACCACCCTACTCCCCTACTTTTTTTTTTAAGAATTAAATTAAATTAAACATTTTCTTTGACTTCTAGGCTTGTGAAGGAATATGAGGAAAAAACGAAAGCAGGGGAAACATTATTGGCAGAAGAGTACACGCAAGGAAGAGGTAATGAAGCCTAAAACAAATCGTTTTAAAATGTCTCTGGAACCCCAGGAAACCTCAGAAAGTCATTCTGGGCAGTATGGATGGTGACAGCCTGAAAAATACAATGGCAATGGCTCATGGAGTGACAGGACAAGCAAAGCAAGTCTATTCAGCTGACATGGTGACTGGCAGAGGTAATGAAAGACAAAAGACCTTGAAGCTGAAGATAAGACAAAGAGCAATAATATAGGCAGAGGTGAACCGAATAGAGAGCCAGTGAATGATGTGTAAGCTCCAGCGCTCCTCCTTTGCCCAGGTCAGTCGTCAAAGGGCACGTACCTCGTTCTCTATACTTCATAAAGATATCCTGATCCCCATTTCATAAGCTTAACAGGAAAACCCAAAGTGGCCTATATCTAGTCCTCATGCTAGAGATAAGCCTTGTTGTTTTGCCCTGCTTATGTTAAGATCAAAGGCACTTAAGTGCTATCTGTTCACCTGTATTATTCCTAGAACTTTCCTTGGAGGGATACAGAGAAAAAGCACAATATATCAGCTACAGCTACCCTAGTCTTATTATTCTCCTTCTATATCAGAACCAAATAAATACCATCAGCAATTACTAGCAAACAAATTCAGATCAGTAACAACCAAGACAGCCAAAGGAGAAGATAGGTCTTGCACCAATGTTCCAGGAAGGGTGAAGGAAGTAATCAGGAGTGCTAGAGCTTCAGACCTGCACACCTTATTAAATTAATTACACAGTTCATCTTTCTCCTGTGCACCCTGAAGTAAAATCTAAAAGAACTAGAATAGCTGTGGAAAGGGCACGAACAGATCACTAGCAAAATTCATATTTCACATCATGAAGATTAACTGCTTTTTAAAAAAACTTGGTGTTGCATAAGAAAACCTGCATAATTGCTATATTTGGGCAGATATTTTTCAACATTCTGCAGACCTGAAAACTGGTTTTGCCCCCTGTAGGGTCTTATTAATGCACTCAGTTAGCTAAATAAACATTAAATCTGAAACTGCTGGCATAAATTACCTAGTTCACAGCCTGTGCCCAAGCATGAAAGAAATCAGAGAGAGAAAGAGAGAGACAACGCTTCTTTTTTTTCTCCTCTAATTCCATCCATTGTGGGAAAATTGATGAAACAGCTAATGCTGCTCATTAATTAAGCAAACTGACCCCAGAAGGGGAATGCACTGCATCTGGAAGTGTCCAGCCAATCAACGGAAGTAGAAATAGATATCACTTCCTGGACTGCAGCTCAGCTTGGCAGAATCTACTATTTAGAGCTTTGCTGCATTCTCCGAGCTTGGGGCTGTGTCAGCAGCATCAGCATCACCAGGGAGCTTGTTAGGATATAGATTCTTGGAGCCCACCCTGGTCCACTGAATAGTACCTGCAATTAAAGCTCTTCAAATGGAGCTTTACGTACACAGAAAAACTGAGGAAGCCTTGGCTTAAAGGATTGACATTCTTTGTCTCTGAGGTCTCAGCTCACCTTTGAGAATAAGAAGACATGCAGTGCAGTAATTCACATGGGCTCTGGAATTAGACCGAAAGGATGCAATGGCTGGATCAGCCTCTACCAACTGTGAGCCTCTGGGTAAATTGTTAATCTCTGTAGCTCCAGTCTTCTGAACTACAAAGTGGGATAATATTTCCTTTATAGGATTGTGATGTGCATACCACACTCAAAGCATGTGGTCTGTATGGGGGAGAAAATAAATCGCTTTGTATCATTCTGGTTTCTTCAATGCCAAGCAAGTAAACATGAAGATGATTATTAAGAGAAAACAATAAAGAGAAATCTGTGAAGAATGTATGTACCTTCCACACACATGGGAGAGACCCACAGTTCTGAGAAACTTACATTACCTACTCCCTGACAGCAACTGAAAAACCTTTAGTGCAGAGGACTTTGGAAGGAAAAAGGAGATGGGGCTATGAAGTTCAGGCTTCCAGATGTCTTGTGAAATCTAGGTTAGATGACTGCCCACTTCATAGACCAAACATTCTCTATGTCGTGTGTGTGTGTGTGTGTGTGTGTGTGTGTGTGTGTGTGCGTGCGTGCGTGCGTGCGTGCGTGCGTGTCTTGCAGGGGCTTCAGTGCTCTTGGATACTTTGATGTGGACCGAGTTCAAACCTGGGTTGCACACTGGCAAGACAGCATACTGTCCAAAAGGAGCTATTTTGCAGGTCCCAGGAATCTGGTTTAATGCTAATCTATAGTCTTTCTTTTTTAACACACACACACAAAATTAATCATTTTATTTTGGATAGAGACAGAGAGAAATTGAGAAGGAAAGGGAAGGTGGAAGGAGATAGGGATAGAGATAGATGATAGATAGACAGACAGACAGACAGACAGATAAGAAGAAAGAGAGACCTACAGCACTGCTTCACCACTTATGAAGCTGCCCTGCTACAGGTTGGGACCAGAGGCTTGAACCAGGATCCTTGCGCACTGTAATTTGTGTGCTCAACCAGGTACACCACCACCCTCCTGTCTCTAATAATCTACATTCTACATGAGAAGATCCCTTCTATCAATTAACCCTTCCTCACAAATACTGGATGACCTCACTCATAGGCTCCTAGGTGAAACTTGGGAGACAAAGAAAGGGAAAATACAGAGAGAGACTTAGATTAGCTGTGATCTATTATAGCAGAGACAAGGCCTCTAAAAGAGGGAGGTGAGAGAAGGTTGAGGACATTAGGGACCCAGTACGTGATGGTGATGAGAATGGTACAGTAGCCCCACAAGTATCAAAAGGAGATAAAATAATGCACTCGTGACTATAATTGCTGTGTAAATCATTATTTACCTGAATAAATTGATTAAAATGATAGATCTTTTTGTAGATTTTGGAAAATAAGCTAAATCTAATCACCTCTGCTAGATGGAAGTCTTGATTGGTCCTTAAATAAACCATTGCTTGGGCCCAGTGGTGGCACACCTGGTATAGCACACATCTTACCATACACAAGGGCCTGGGTATAAACCCCTGTGGGAAGCTTTACAAATGGTGAAGCAACGCTGCAGTTGTCTTTCTTTGCTCTCCCGTTCCCTCTCGATTTCTCTGTTCCCTAGCAAAATAAATAAATACATTTTTAAATGATCTTTATTTATTTATTGGATAGAGAAAGCCAGAAATCAAGAGGGAAGGGACAATAGAGAAGGAGAGAGACAGAAATCTGCAGCCCTGCTTCACAGCGAAAAGCTTTCCCCCTACAGGTGGGCTGAAGCGGTGGTTCCAACCAGGATCCTTGGGCAGGAACATGCGTCATCAGCCCGGTGCGCCCCCACCTGGTCCAATAAATAACTAAATGTTTAAAACTAAAATAACTGCTAAAAATCCCTGCTGCCTCCTTGACTCACTTCTGCTCAGGGAACACAAGCAACCCTTCCCTGTGCACTGTGGTCCGTTGGAATCCTAAGCTGTCTTTTGTATCGCTTAATGCAACTGTGAGATTAGCTCAGCTTCCTAGCCAGCGCCTATTTATTTATGTTTTGAGATGTTACAGCTTTTAAAAGCAGGCTTCCCACCTGCAGGGGGGTCGCTTCACAAGCGGTGAAGCATGTCAGCAGGTGTCTGACTTTCTCTCTCCCTCTGTCTTCCCATCCTCTCTCGAGTTCTCTCTGTCCTACACAACAATGACAAAGACGATAAACAGCAAAGGCAACAAAAGGGGAAAAAAATAGCCTCCAAGAGCTGTGGATTCGTAGTGCAGGCACCGAGCCTCAGCAATAACCCTGAAGGCAAAAAAAAAAAAAAAAAAAAGGCAGGTCAAACTGGAAAATGTGCTGGTTTTTGCAGACATCATTTGCAATTCGGACCACACATGCTCGGTGGGACCTCCTACGCATTTACCTATCTGCATCGAGCAGCAACAGAAAGGGGGTGGGCAAATTATTTTTCTTGTAGAAACATAGTTAACCAAAACACCTCAGGTTTCAAAATTCATAAATATGATTAATTAAATAAACTATTTAAAGGAGAGAGTTAAAGGGGCTACGTGTGGTAAAGCGTGTGTTACTGTATGCAAGGACCGACGGGGTTCAAGCCCCTCCCTGGTTTGCACTTGAAGAGAGAAGCTTCATGAACTGTAAATCAGTACTACAGGTCTCTCTCTCCCTCTCTGTCTCCCTTTCTCTATTGATTTCTCTGTTTCCAGCTATTAAATAAATAAAATATTAAAATTAATAATCTTGTGAATAAAGTGGGGTAGAGGGAGTTGCTTCAGTTGTTAGTAACCTGTCAGCTCATGGGGGTGAAGTGCTACTATATTTTATATAAACAAATTGTTCAGGGGGTTGGAGGGTGGCGCACCCAGTTAAGCACACATAGTACTAAGCATAAGACACTCGTTTGAGCCTCCCCTCCCACCCCTACCCACTCGGTTCCACTCAGCACTTACAGGGGGAAAGCTTTGCAAATGTAGAAGCAGGTCTGCGGTTGTCTATTGGTCTCCCCCTCTCTGTCTTTCCCTCCTCTCTCAATTTCCCTCTGTCCTATCCAAATAAAATGGGAAAAGTGGCAGGCCAGGAGCTGCAGATTCATCTTGTAGGCACTGAGCCCAGCAATCATCCTGGAGGCAATGATACAAATAATAAAATGTTCACAAGATTACTCTCTCTCTCTTTTACATTCTCCACTATTTGACACTATATTCTCTTCCATCTTAGTGATGTAAACTCTCCTCAAAACTAAACAAGTAAGCAAATATTACATAATTCCCAAATGGAAATTAGAACATGAGAACTCCACGTGACTAGGTGCAGACTTGGAGGCAGTAGTAAGTGAAATGAACTTTTATCTTATGTTCTTCCCCTCACCTGTTTCACTTTACTGTAAAACGGGTCAAAATATCTCTGTTTCAAAAGACAGAGGTAATATTCTCAAAGTGTGCATGGAGTAGTAACAAACAGGACTGCACACATGGAGTACTCACAAATAGTTAAAAGTAGGACTTCTCAAACAATACATCAATGGGGATTACATAAAAAATAAGAACTATTTTTACCAGGGTACAGACAACTTTACCATAAAATTGAAGAAAGGTTATGAACACTACAGACAGTTAATGTTATCTTAAATAGATGGACAGGAGACAGGGATCTTAACTTCACTAAAGAAGAAATTCAGGGTGCTAGCAGTAGTGTACTTGGTTAAGCGCACATAGTACTAAGCTCAAGGACCAAAAAGAGAAACTGGTTCGAGCCCCTGCTCCCCACCTGCAAGGAGGTCACTTCACAAGCAGTGAAGGCGGTCTACAGATGTCCTTCTCTCCCCCTTTTTGTTTCCCACTCCCCCACTCAATTTTTCTCTGTCCTATCCAATAAACTAGAAAGGGAATCAAAATGGCCACAGGGAGCAGTGGATTCCAAGGGCTGGCACCAAGACCCAGCAATAAATAACCCTACAGGCAAAAAAAAAAAATCCAAAATGTCATTAAGTATATGGAAAGTTATACAGTCTTGTGAGTCAGACTCCCATTCTCATGGAATTGTAAGTTAAAAAGATAAAAAGAAAGCTCAGAAATTTCCACTCTACCCTAAGAACAAGAAAATATCTGAACACCCTGAAAAATCAACAACTTGTTTTGGACGAGTAAGAAAAGAAGATACATGAAAATCCTAAGTGCCCAACATGGGAGCGAGAGAGAGAGACGAACATAAGTAAATCACAACTTTCCTGACTAGAAACTTAGGAGTAAAAACATTCTTTGGAACCAGAGATGAAGTAGGAAAACCTCAACTACGATTGACTAAATGTTGGAGACTGACTGTGGGCAACTTGAGAACTAAAAACTCCAGGGACACCTTGGCACAGTTCCAATCCCTGTGGCATTGACCTCTAAGAGAGAGCAGATTCTGACAATATATGTATAAGAAAACTCCTCTTAAAGGATCATTTTGAAACACTTGTTAAAAAAATATTTCTTGGGGGTTGGGTGGTAGCACAGTGGGTTAAGTACACGTGGCGCGAAGCACAAGGACTGGCGTAAGGATCCTGGTTTGAGACCCCGGCTCCCCACCTGCAGGGGAGTCGCTTCACAAGCTGTGAAGCAGGTCTGCAGGTGTCTATCTTTCTCTCCACCCCCCCACCCCCCGTCTTCCCCTCTTCTCTCTGTCCTATCCAACAACTCGAACAACGACAACATCAATAACAACAATTACAATATTACAACAATAAAAAAAGACAAGGGCATGGTCCAGGAGGTGGTGCATTGGATAGGGCATTGGACTCTCAAGCATGAGGTCCCGAGTTCAATCCCCCACAGCACATGTAACAGAGTGATGTCTGGTTCTTTCTTTCCCTCTCTCTCTTTCCCTCTCCCCTATCATTTCTCATGAATAAATAAATAAAATCTTTTTTTAAAAAAAGGGCAACAAAAGTGAGAAAAAAGCAAATTAAAAAATAAATAATAAATTCTTTTTTTTTTTCTTCCACAGAATTATTCAACTCTAGCTTAGGGAGGTGCTAGGGACGGAACCTGGGAGCACCAAGTCCCAGGTTTGAATATCAACTGCATAACCATTATACTAACTCCCCACATCAGTACTGGGGTAGAGAAGGTGTTGGCATTCTGGTGCTGATGCTGATGGTGGAAATGACCTAGGTTGGGGTTGAGAATGTTTTGCATACATCTATAATGGTGATGTATGTATCTCAACAGTTCTACTTTAAGCCATTAACCTCCCAACTGAAAGATAGAGAAAGACCCATAAAATAAATGCTAGCCATAAAATAAACAAGCAAAACCCTTTAGAAGACAGGAAGTGGCTAGATCGTTGCACACCCAGTAGAAAGCACACACGGCCACCCTCAAGGACAAGTGTTCAAACCCTCAGGCTGGGGCGGGGCATCACACAGCAAAGAAGCAGTGTGGTGGATTTCTCCTCTTCTCTCCTGATTTCCTCATTCCCTCTCAATTTCTTCCTGCCTCCAGCAAAAAATAAAGAAAAGAAAGTGGCGAGAAGACCACCAGTAGCAGTGAATTTGCCATGCAGGCACAAAGTGCCAGCAATAATCCTTGTGACAAAAAGGAAAATTATAGTAACTTATTAACAACAACAACAACAACACAGACATGAATGCCTTTAGAATCCAGGATTGTAGTTCAGGACAGCATGCATAAGGCCCCAGTAATAAATATGGTAGCTGTGGCAGTTATGAATGAAATGACATAAATGACCACTTTAAATGCTAAGTGTCTACCTGTACCAACAGAATAGCTGGAGCTGTTAAATAGAGGGAAAGATGACATCAGATTATAAGTTGCCTATAAGAAACCCACGTTAAACATAGAAAAATAAACATTAAAAGTAAGTGGATGGAGAAACTATACTGCATTAATGTAAAGGAAGAGGGGGGAGTTATATTGATATCACATAGAGTGGATTTCAAAGTAAGGAGAGTTATGGGGGTAAAGGCACGCCTGCAACACTGCTCCAATGCTAATAAGTTTCCATATGCAGGTGGTGACTATGGGTTTGAAGCCTTGACCTTGCACAACGTAACATGTGCCCTATATCAGCTATGCCACCACTTGCCCTCCAAATAGACTAATTTTGATCAGTCAAAATTATTCCAAGATGTTACACATCAAAATAGGAGATTATTGTCTGATGAATATAGATGCTAAAACATTGAACAAAATTCTAGCCAATAGGATACAGCCACATATTAAAAAGATTGCACAACATGACCAAGTGGGAATTATCCCAGCGACGGAAGACTGTTCAATATATGTAATCAATAAATGTGATCCACCATATCAATAAAAACCAAAACCACATGATTATCTCAGTAGATGCAGAGAAACCTTTTGACAAAATCTAACATCCCTTCATGAGCAAAACACTATAGAAAATGAAATTGAAAGATAAAAGAGAGCTCATTCCCACCAAAGATTTATAATCTAGTAATTTACTAGATTTAAATAAGTAGCTAAAGCCATAGGAGGTACTATGAGTCTCTCTTCATTACACTTTCCCTCCAAACAGTTGCCCTGCTACTCCAACAAAGTATTGCTCACAGTCCTTGTCTGACATACCCTTAATTTCTCTGCTCACTAGGAATGCTACCGACGTTGAATGTAGTGTTAGAACTGGTCTTGTAAGTTGATAACAAGAATGTAGCTCCTCGACAATGTTTGAAGAGTGTTTTTTTTTCCAGCTGATTTGTCTCTTTCAGTTTGCATGAGCACTCAGAAAGATAACTGCCCAGTTTTTGATAAAGAAAAATTTCCAAAGCAGTATATTCTCATGATATTTATACAGTGGCGACATTTCAGTGACCAGGAACACTTTATAGCTTTCATCTGAGAAGAAAATAAACACTAGAAAAGTACAGTACTGCATTAAATAATAAAGATACTGAGATTATCTGGCAGGAAATTGAGCAATGTTACAGTCGATATACTTTTCATTTTGGTTGAAAAATTAAAAAAAAATACTTCCAGGAAATAGCACAGGTTAGAATCTAATGATAGGGCTGCTTCGAGGACACATTGCTAGTCAGAGAGCAACCCGATGGATGCTTCTGAAACACTCTGATTCTAAAGTATGAGCATCTAAAGGACGATGTGTGTTCTAGTAAATGAGAATCAAAATAACTCTAACTCTTCAAAGGAATCCTCTAGGAACACCAAGACACACTAGTTTATTTGTTTACGAAGACTTATTTTTGCAGGATCACCATTTCCCAGAAAACAAAACAATGTAAAATGAAGTGTAATCAGTGTCAGCTTTTCACTAAGGACAAGCTGTCGCAAAGTTTTGGCAACTCTGTAAACTGGAATTGTTTTCAAATCTGTTTTTGACTGCTTATCCTCAACTACAGTGTTCCAATACAAACCATCCTAATTACTACTCTGTACCACAACTGCCACCACATAGGAAACTTTTCTTCCAGCCTCCAGTCCAAATTGCCAGAACAGCCTTTCAGAAATATCTTTGATAATCTGTGGCTCCCCACTGCCATGAATTCAAATTCTCATAGTATATTCAAATTAGTATTCAAATTACTCTACATCAAACAGTAAGTCTGCTACCATCTGGGCTCAAGCAATCTTACTTCCTCCCTCTCTCCAAACTTTCCCTAACCTGCTGCCATTTTCTGGTATTTCCTCTATAGTAACTTCTAAAGAATCCCTATACTTTATACTCAAGCATCCTCTCCCCCCTCCAATTTTTTCCTTTTTTTTTCTTTACCAAAGGTCATATTTAATATTTGGCATGTTGATGTATGCTGTAATGATCCTGACAAATTAAGATTACAATGTCATATGTACTGATAAAGCAATGATTCTGCCAGATGAAAAGGTATGGGCAATAGAAATGGAGTGGCCACAGACCCTTTGGAATATAACTAAAATAAGCCTACTAGCTATCTACAGAATGGAGACCCCCCCCCCCAACTGTTCATCTGCACTACTCCAGCCTTTAGGTTCATAATTAGTCAACAACTTGTTTGGCTTTGTATGTTAACTCTCTTTTCAGCCACCAGCATGATCCTAGCATGATGCCAACCAGACTTCCCTGGATAGACAACCCCACCAATGTGTCCTGGAGCTCTGATTCCCCAGAACCCTGCCCCACTAGGGAAAAGAGAGGCAAGCTGGGAATATGGATTGACCTGTCAATGCCCATGTCCAGTGGGGAAGCAATTATAGAAGCTGGACCTTCCACCTTCTGCATCCCACAATGACCTTGGGTCCATACTACCAGAGGGTTAAAGAATAGGAAAGCTATCAAGGGAAGGGATGGGATACAGAGTTCTGGTGGTGGGAATTGTGTGGCATTGTACCCCTCTTATCCTATGGTTTTGTCAGTGTTTCCTTTTTATAAATAAATAAAGAAATGGAGTGGCACTCTGACTGATGGAAAGATGGGGACCATGAAGAGATTGAACAATCAAAAGTAACCACTTGTTTATAAAGATATTTATAAAAAGACATGTGACCAGAAATATCAGAAAAGATAAAGACTTGACCACAGGAGAAACCCCACCCACATTAAAGGTAATGGTTATGCAGGGTTCTTACAACATACGATCAATTAGGGTATAATTTCCCGCACTGCATTCAACTTGATCTTAGATGCCATCTAGAGTCTGCATCTGGGGTATGAAAGCCCCCAGGGCCACTGGAGGCTCTCACTGAAGCAAAAGTGGCTCCTCCCTTTCTGGAAGCTACAAAGGAAATCTCAGACTTCAGCTTCTTTGTCTCCAGAGCCTCTCTCTTAAGTGGCTGGCTTGTAGCCCACCTCCTTCCCCAGCTAATTGAATCACATGCTTATATTGCTGTAACGTGGAATTCCCCCAATAAAGTGATACTGTGATTATGTGCAATTGGTTTGAGTGGTAAAGTGAAATCTTCTCACTTAACAGTGAGGCTTAACACCTTTGAGAGCCCGATCTCCACAAATGCCACACATGATACTTCCAAATTGGTTTCTGTAGCTGCCCTCTTCCAGTAAGGCATTATGTATTCTCCTTTCCTTTTCCTGATGCTGCCATGACACATTCCCTGCCTACTTCTTCCTTCCATTTTTGTTCTCCAATCATTCTTTTTCTCTCATGAATTCTTTTTTGGTTAAATTTTAGGCCTCAGCCAATAAAGTATCATTGTAGATGAATCCTCCATTGCCATTCCCAGAGAGGTAATGGTCCCTTTTATATTCTGTATTATCACATTTTAATTCTTTTATATGTTCCTCGAGGAATTATTTACTCTCTGTGCTACTGGACTGAGAACTCTGTGAAGTGAGAGGCAGCAACTGGTGGGGGATGAGCAGTCGTGCACTGGCTTAAGCACACATGGTACTAAGCGCAAGGAACCGCCCGGTTAGAGCCCTCAGCTCCGCATTTGCAGAGGGGCCCCTTCACAGGCAGTGAAGAAGGTCTTCAGGTGTCTGTCTTACTCTCGCCCTCTCTATATTGCCCTCCTCTCTCAATTTTTTTCTCCTATTTAAAAAAAAAAATAGAAAGAAAAAAATGGCCATAGGAACAGTGGATTCATAGTGCAGGTACTGGCAGAAAAACAAACAATAAATAAAAAAGATAGTGACTGCTTCTTTTCCCAGCAATGATCTGCACCTGTGTGAAACTTACTAACTTTTTGCTGTTTGTGAGGAGACTTCAAGCTGCTGAAATATATGATATAAATAAGGAGTCAGAGACAGGTAGCCTGGAAGACGGCTGACTTGGTAGAGTGTACACTCTACACCATGTGTGAGGACCTGAGTTCAAGTTCCTAGCCCCACGTGGGAGCAACCAGAGAGAGGGCTTCATGAAGAGCGGAGAAGGGCTGTATCCTTCCTCTCTCTCTTTCTCTCTCTGTATCAGGCCTTCTCTTTCAGGAAAAATAAAATGAACAATAAAAGAGTCCATACTAAACAATAGAATCAAAGACCCAGTAGGAAGAATTGGAAGGAAAATATTATATAAATTAATAATTATAATATGAAAATAATTACAATGACTATAAATACTGGAATTATAATAAATGTGATAAAAGGACATTGTAAATGTAATCACAGACTGGCAAGGCTTTAACATTTTTCTCTACTGAATAAGTTATCTTAAAGAGTGAGTTTTGGTGAAGAATCATAATTTGGGAAATTTCTAAACTCATGGGTGAAGGAACATTTTCATTTCTAAATCTTTGAATAATAGACTGTTATAAAGTTCTATGTATTTTCAATCCATACTATCTCTGCCACCATGTTAATGTCTTCTACCGATCAATATATTCAATGCATACCATCATAATCATTAAAGTAACTTTCTTGTTCATCTGTAAACTTTTGCTAAGATGTTTACAACAGTGTTATATTGTGAGATTCAAATTCATATTGTATCTCCCTACAATATGAAGTTTCACTTGACTTTCAAATAGTTCTAAATAAAAATTATTTTAATTTACTTATCAGAACACTGCTCCATTCTGGCGTATGATGTTGGGACAAAATCAGGTACATCAGAGCCTAAGGCTTGAAAATCTTTTAAATAAGGCTGAGGAGACAGCATAAAGGCTTGAAAATCTTTTAAATAAGGCTGAGGAGACAGCATAAATAAGGCTGAGGAGACAGGCTGAGGAGACAGCATAAAATCTTTTAAATAAGGCTGAGGAGACAGCATAATGGCTATGCAAAAGGCTTTCATGCCTGAGGCTCAGAGTCCCAGGCTCAATCCACATCACCACCATAAACCAGAGCTGAGCAGTGCTCTGTATCTCTGTGACTCTCTGTCTCTCTCTTCATCTGTATCTTTTTGTATTTTCTCCTTAAAATAAGTAAAATATATTTTTTAAAAAAGAAAATCTTTTAGAGGATGGGTGGTGGTGCATCTGGTGGAGTGCACATGTTACAAATGCAAAAGGACCCAGGTTCAAGCTCCCAGTCCCCATCTGCAGGGGGAAAGTTGCAAGTGGTGAAGCAGGGCTGCAGGTGTCTCTTTGTCTCGCTGTTACTCCCTTCCTCTCTATTTCTGGCTGTCTCTGCCCAATAAATAAATGCAAAAAAAAGTTAAAAAGACTTAAAAAGAGAATCTTTTGCATAACCATTATGCTATTTCCCTGCCCAAACAAAATAAAAATTATTAAGCACAAAATCAAGTATTTTAAAACTAAAATTCTATATTTGAATGGAAAAAAAATCAGCCTGGTGAAGTCACACCTTTGTAAGGCTCACCTACACAAAAGGAAGGAAGAGAAAGAAAGACAAGGAAAAAAGGGCAAAGCCTTTATTTTTTAAATACCTACTCATATTTGTTACATCATCAATTGTTTCAGTAGCTTTATAAAGTATATGTTACTGGTTCTCTTTTCAAACTAATAAAAGGGGGGCCAGGCAGTGGCACACTCATTAGGTACAGTGTACATATTACAGGGCAGAAAAACCTGAGCTAAAGTCCTTGGCGCTACCTGCAAAGGGGAAACTTCATGCACAGTGAAGCGGGGCTGCAGGTGCCTCTCTCACTCCCTCTCTCCTCTCAACTGCTCTATCAAAAAAATAAAAAGGAAAATATTGCCACAGGCAGTGGTGGATTTGTGGTGCAGACACTGAGTCAGATCAATAACCTTGATGGCAAAATAAAGTAATAAAGTAAAATAGTATTGGGAACCCAGTGCCCAGCAGTGCTGGGAGACCCAAGTTGGTAGTGTAATTGCTATGAAGGTGTCTTCCACAGAAGGAGGAGAAATTGTACTCAGGTGACAACAGCTATCTTGGAAATAAGAATTTGCCAAATAAAACACAACTTACAAAACAAATTAAGAGATCAAGTAATCTGGGATATGTGGGTATAGTTTTGGACTCATAAGCATGAGTTCCTAAGTTCAATTCCTGGCAGTACATGTACCAGAGTGATATCTGGTTCTCTTTCTTCTGTCTTTCCTTCTATCTCTCTCTTTAGTAAATAAATCAAAACTTTAAAAAATAAATAAAAAATAAAAACCTAGAAAAAGGAGATCAACAAGGTTAAGCAATTTAGCCAAAAACTCATCAGTACTGAAAGGCAGCTTCATGACAAACCAAATCCACTTGATAGGCTGACTTTGGTTCAGTCATTACTATACATACAAAATAACCTGATCTGTTTCTAATACACAAAGTGTGTCAGTAATGCAGTGTTATCTTTAAACACAAGAGGATATATCATTTATTTTTTCCTTTCCCATAGTATCTGATATTGATGTGCTCAAACTGTCCATTCATCTTCAGTGTAATTTCTGAACAAATTCTAGTCAAACCACAAGTTAGTGGGTTTTCACTTAAAAGTTTTAAATTAAAGCACAAGTCAGAGATCCAAGTGATGGTATATGCTGTAGGGCACACATGTTACAGTGCACAAGGTCCTGGGTTCTAACCCCTGGTCCCCACCTGCAAGGGGCGGGCTTCACAAGTGCTGAAGCAGTACTGCAGTTGTCTCCCTCTCTCTTCCTCTCTATCTCTCTCTTACTTCTCAATTTCTCTCTATCTATATCTAATAAATGTAAAAAAGTCATTAAAATAAATATTTATTGAAAGCATAAGTCATAAGTTCAAAATATGAAAATTCTCAATCATCAAAGAGATTCATTTTGCTCAACTTGTCTCCATAGTACAATCTTCCTTCTCTTCTTCAAATAACAGGTGCCTTTGATTTATATATATATATATATATATATACACACACACACACACACACACACATACTGAGGTTTCAAAGAATGTGCAATTTGAAGGTCACTGCATTCATTAGCAAATTTATCCTAGGAGACAAGTGAGCTTGCCCAGCTGTGAGTTTTCTGGTTTCCAGACACTCTGTATTGGACAGAAGGCACTCTGTATTGGACAGGGGTTCACAATCTGTGCAGTTGCTACAACAGCAAATGGTGGACAGAGTTTTCTCTAGTTTCCAACCTCACAAAATGGGAGAATCACCTCATTACCCTTGGTTGCCTGTTACTGCAACTCAATTGTGTAGAGTACAAATGTTTGTGTCATCAAAATTATGCTATCTATCATGTTGAAATTGAAGTAACCTCACCCTTACAATAAACTCTGATGAAATCTCATGGATTTGTAGTTTGAGTCCATTTGTTTTCCTGATCCTTTAATAGGACATTTATCATCAGATGAACTTAAAATGTTTTGCTGCTGTTTTCATTCAGAAGCATAGTTAGTGAATCTCAGTATTGCACAAAGAGGTGGTTATAAAAATTATCTGAAAGAAAAGACTATGAGATTCAGCAGAAGACAGAAATGAAAGCAGGAAATTAAATATTGAATAAATTTATCCTATGTAATAGTGTTTCAGCAAATGTGAGAAGGCAAATATAACTTCTCTTGTTGACAATAATGAAGTTTTCCCTGTATTGATATCTCATTCTGCATCAGAAGATTTTACTAACTAAATTTGTCCCTAGAGCCTAACATTGAAATAAGCACTGTGATAGTCTCTATTGTTTGGAGGTAAGACTTTTGTGAAGTTAGTGTTGCCTTAGCTCCAAATTATCATTTCAAATTCATTAAGAATATTCAGTCTCTTCAGTTCTGCGGTTCACTCAGATAGTCTTTTCAGAAACTAAGACAGATGTCATCTCTGCATCAACCCTTTCAGCCACTACAATATGGATACCTCCATCTGAAAAGCAACAAGAACAATGCAACAAAACAAAACACAATGACTTTCCTCTCATATCGCCTTGTCTTTTTTCATAACTAAACAATAAGCTGCCCTGTCACTCATTCTCCTTATCACTAACTTCATTCTTATTTTTGAACTTTGATTTCTCTTTTTGCTCTCACCTAATCTTTTCCCTCCATGTTAGATCAGAGAGTATTGGGTCAGGAACTCTATGTAGACTGCTTGAAATTTCAGACTTTGTGGGGGTAAACTTAAACATGTTCAGAGTCTATAGAGTTACATAAGTGATATCAATGAAAAAGAGAGGAGACCATAGCCAGCTAGCTTACCTGAAACACAGATGTGAAAGTGTGCACTAGGCAAAATAGGGCAAGATATGCAACAACAAAAGGGAAAGAAATCTAGGGGCTGGGAAGACAGAATAATGGTTTTGTAAATGATTCAAAACGCCTGAGGCCCAGAGCTCCCAGGTTCAATTTCCAGCACCACCATAAGCCAAAGCTGAGCAGTGTTCTTGGTTTAAAAAAAAAAAAAAAGAGAGAGAGAGTGAGGAATGGGAGAAGGAAAGAAATCTGTGGCCCACATATAAACTCTCAACTCTTTGTAAAGAAAGTTAAGTCTCCACACTAAAATATGCAAGGAATAACCACTACCTGGACTTTCTTAATACCTGTAGATTTCAGTCATGGTAGAGTTGGAATTCTCAGAAGTGAGAAGGGTCAGAGACATTTCTGTTCACAATGAATGTTCCAGATATCTTTGTTCAATACAGAGGTTCTGAAATAATGAGAATAAGCAGCTGTTTAGCCTATTATGTTGACTCCTATTCAAATGTGTCTTTTAAGTCCTTGAAATGTGTAGAGTGTGACTAAGGAACTGAATTTTAAATATTAATAACAATTAATTTAAATAAAATGACCATTTTAAGTTAGTGACCAAGAAGATACACCTCAGCCTAGAACAAGCCTATGTGTGGTATAAATAATTCAGTTTATGGAAAACAGCCATTTCAAAACAATGTGTTCTGAAAAGAATGTGCACTTATTTCTATTCGAAGAATATCTTTTTAAGGCTTCCAAGTCAAGAAATGCAAATTAAGGTAACTGTTTTTATACAATCAAATTGACAAAGGGAAAAATATTACCCATTGCTAAACAGGCTACTTACTAATGGGTGGAGAGATGTTAACTCAATTTTTTAAGACACTACTAATTCAATTATCAAGGAATCTGGTTACTGGGAGGGCGGGATTGGCTGTACAAACCAGATAATTTAAGATTATGCTAGCAATTGGTTCAGAAATCCCACTTATAGGAAATAGCCCTAGGAAAGCAATTTAAAATGAACATAAGCATGTTCGCTGCTGAGTTTACAATAATAAAACACACACGGAAAAAAAACACATGGGCAGTAAATTAAATATTCAACAACAGAAAACTAAAAAACAAATTATATCACTTCAAATACTAGAATCGCACTGCATTTCAATGTTTGCTGAGCTTAAAATATGTTTGATGTCTGCAAGTAAATGCAAAAGACAAAAGGCAGGTAGCATAATAGAAAATGCGATTTCATTTTTGAGACCTGCGTCTATGCTTATCTGTCTCTATTGAAAAGCAACTAAGTAGAACAGCAGGGCTCTTCTAGGGTGATGAAATCATAACAACATCAATTAAAGATCTCTGTAGGCAAGCACACAAACCAATTCCAGTTACATTCTGCTTCTACTGTTTATTTAAGAGGACTAAAAGAGCGAAATCTGTAATGACTTCTAACTAGGACAGAGAGAGAAGCTAGATTTAAAGGAGTGCAAAAGAGTAGAATTACATCTCGATAATCCTACTATGTGTCTTGAACAGCAGATATATCTGGATGCTTGCTTATGGTACAGAAACTAAGTATTTAGTTTCTGAACTATGAGACTGCTCAGGAAATCTCTGGGGGAAAGGCCCACATACAAGAGCCAAGATTATGGTGGAGAATTCAGAGGTTAGGTTAATAGCTATGCATCAAGCTGTACAAATGTGTTTCTCTATTTTCCCAACTACTACAAATACTAGTCTTAAAATTACAAAAAAAAAAAAAATCTGACCATCAGGTGTACTATGGCAAAATATATATATATATATATATATATATATATATATATCCTTTCTTTATGTCTAGAGTCTGTATTTACACCCCTCAATATATTTATATCTTTACATTTTGTATTTATTCTTTCCTTTTCTCACACATCTCTTATTATTTTTTTTCAGAAGCATGCTTCAAATATTTTGAAGGAGAGCATAGTGTGTTATTCCTAGAATTCTTAAAATCCCTTTTTAAAAACTGGCAAACAAGTTGGTAGAAAAGAATATTAACATAAAGAGAAATTTGTCATGGACTATTAAGAATTTCAAACGCATAGGGGCCGGGTGGTGGCACACCTGGTTAGGTGCACACAATACAGTGCACAGGGACCCCAATTCAAGCCCCTGATCCCAACCTGCAGGGAGAAAGTTTCATAAGCGGTGAAGCAGGGTTACAGGTGTCTCTGTCTCTGCCCCTCTATTTCAACCCCACACTTCTCACTTTCTCTGTCTCTATCCAATAATAATAATAATAATAACAAGAATATTTCAAATGTTTGCTGCACTCATGTTTAAAAAGATAAATATTCTTCTGATTTTTTTTCTTTTTTGCCTCCAGGGTTATTGCTGGGTCTTAGTGCCTGCACCATGAATCCACTGCTCCTAAAGGCCATTTTTTTCCCGTTTTATTGCCCTTGTTGCCATTATTGTTGTTGTTGTTGCGATTATTGTTGGATAGGACAGAGAGAAACCCAGAGAGCAGGGGAAGATGGGGAGGGGGGGAAGAATGACACCTGCAGACCTGCTTCACCACCCATTAGGTGATCCTCTTGCAGGTGGGGAGCTCGGGGCTCAAACCGAGATCCTTACGCCGGTCCTTGTGCTTCACGCCAAGTGCACTTAACCCGCTGCGCTCCCTCCTGGCCCCCCATCTTCTTCTGATTTTTTAAATGTAAAACTTGCAACTAAGAAAAATGTCTGTAGTCAGATTGTTTTCCTTGAGGGTGCTTTTTCTTTAGAACTAGATGGTTATACATATTTCTGTCTTTAGCGAACATACCATGTATGTCTAGAAGACTCAGCTTTTTTTTGACTGTTCTATCCTAAGAACTCTGAACATATTTATTCTGAAGTCTCTGTTTTTGGACTAGCAAGCATGAGGCCTTAAGTTTGATTTCTGGTATTACCAGAAAATATTATGCCAAAGTGTTGCTTTGGTTTTCTCTCTCCCTCTCTCTCTCTCTCTCTCTCTCTCCCTCCTTCTGTACGTCCCTCCCTCTCCTTAGTAAATAAATATTAAAAAAATTATCTTGAATACTTTCCTTTAAAAATTTTTCCATTTAGCATTTTAATCATTCATTATTGATATGACTTATTGCACTCCTTACCAAAAGTACCTCAAAGTGTTGATTATGGTCACTGTCTTTCATTCAACTTCTTTTTTTAAATAAAAAAATTATATATTACCCCCATGATAATCAGTGGTTTCTCCACTATTCCACTGTAAACCTTTCTGAAATAGCTTCTGTTTTGTAAATCTAATGCTGAAATCTTAAGAGATTAATTTATTAGTGTAGCAATTTATGCAGTTGACCCTTCCCTTCTCTTAAAGACTGACTCATAATCAGACTTCCACTATTGCTTTCTTCGTTATTTTCCTTTCTCTCCTTTGTTGTCCACAGAAGTGCGTCTTAGGGATTTCCTAAATTAAATCAACATATTATTTATCTCCCTTCGACAAGCCCATGCCTTCCTTCTCAGTCTAGCTTCATGCTTCTTTGCCTTTTGCTAGGAATAATCAATCCACACTTGTCCAAAGACTAGGTTAGCATATCAGAAATGCTCTGTGTAGACCTCACAGCATTCCTCAGACTCATCAAAGATGCCAGAACATAGAAGACCCTGGGAGATGTGGACGCACAATCCAAAGGTGTTGGGTAGTTGCCACCTCCCCCTGGCTTCTGCTTAACCATATGCCTATATAGGGATTTTACTGATCCAAAGCTTTGGTCTATTTACATAAATCACTTTTACATAAAGCACTCCAGGGCATTGGTGGTTCTATGATAGGATTCTCTCCTGCTCCACCCCCTCCTTGTCACACACTGATCCCTTCTTTGTCACACTCTGATTTTCACCAGTCACTTTTCTCTCCACCCTCTCTATATCACATCCTGTTTCCACCCTACTTGGAGAGTATAAAAACAGCTGCTCTTTTGATTAAAGACACTTGGAAATTGCTTTCCGGCTCCAGAGTGTATCTCCTGCGGAAGTTGGTGCAGCACGAGTTCCTGATCCCTCTCTCACACAGCAGCCTAGATCAGCTCCAGTTGAGTTCTCTCCAACCCAGAGAGCACTAGCTCGGGAAGAAGTACCCTCAGGCTATCCCGGCACAAAGGCAGCATCAAAACATTTGTAATGAGTTGAGGTGGGAAGTAGTAGAATTTCTCTTGGCTATAAATAACTTGAGAGTCTTTTTCTGTAATTTTTCAAATAATTATATTAGTGACTTAATATTGACCCACAAAATTATGAGATGATAGGGATATAATTCCACACTGTTCCCTCCACCAGAGTTCTGAATTCTTACTCCCTCCGTTGGAAACTGCAGCAGTTCTCAAAAGGTTGCAGGTATGAGTTGACTTATTTCTATAACTATCTGTCTATATTTACATATATTTGCCCATTTTTTTCTATGGCCCTGCCCTTTCTTCCTTTCTGTTATACCTACACCTATTGCTACTTACGAATGTCCTTCCTTTTTTTTTTTTTCCTTTCCAGATCCTGATGGAGTTCTAGTTCAGAGCCCTCTGGTTTTCTTTCTCTCACATTTCTCTTCCCTCTCCCTCTGGGAATATGTACCAAAATTCTTTATGGAGTGAAGAGGATGGGAGTTCTGAAATTCTGAAAGACTAGTTTGTATCCTGTGTGTAGAGCAGAATGACAAAAGATGAATGACTAAAATTCGAGTTTTCTTTAAAGATTCCTGTAACTGTAGTACGCAGCTTCTTCGCTCAAGAGAGAACACATCAATGTTAAGTAATATTTCTTCTTAGTGAGCATGATTTGTTCTCACACTCAGGGGTTTCTTGGCAGGGATCCCTAATAAAAATTTATTATTTTTCCCATTTTTCATTTTTGCCTTCATTAGTTTCCTGTCGGGTTTCTCCCTGTGCCTCTTTTCACTTTATTAAAGCTCGCCTGTGAAAATTATCTTACAATAAGGAACATAAATAAAGTTTTATTTAGCAAGCTGTGGAAATTAGGGATATGCAGTGATGACAACTGAGCTCATTAAGCACGGATGTCACTAATGCTCTCTCACTCATTACTCATTCATTTCACTGCCTGCTTTAACAGGACGGGACAGGACCGGACAGGACAGGACATGAAGTACCACTTCTCCCCTGGATCATCCTCCCATTCTCTATGGGTGTCACAGAAGACAGAAGGTGGGAGGACGGGCCTCTGCACCAAGGAGCTTTATGAGACACAACTGGAGCAAAACATTCATCCGTGACAGTTCCAGGTTCCTGTTTTCACTACTTAGCCTTTCTCTTTCTGTCTCTGTCCATAAAAGAACTGGAAGGAGGTGATATGAGGTGTGTGAGCTTCAGAACTCTTTTCAAATGGAAGGTTTATGCCCCACATTTGGTGGGAAGGGGTTTAGGAGACCCAGAAAGCAGCATTTACTGTGTGTGCCTTTCTTGAGTGTATTTCCCACTATAAACTGATTCTAACACTGGAGCTGATATAAGCACCCTTCACTTCCAATAAGGATAAGAACTCTCCTCATAGGTTTCATCCAAGCTCTCACATCAGGATATGTGAAGAAAATGGTTTTTCAAACTCTGAGTCAGAAAAAAGAAAGAGTCTGCAGGCATCTTGAATTACACATGAGAACAGAATGAAATAACATACTATGTGCAGCTACATATATAAAAGGTAAACTTTACAGCTTTACATGAAAAAGAAGTAGGGGGATTTTTTTTTTTTTTTTTTTTTTTTTTTGCCAGCACACTGCTTAGCTCTGGTTTATGGTGGTGCTGGAGATTGAACCTGGGCCTTTGGAGCCTCAGGCATGAGAGTCTCTGCATAAGCATTATTCTATCTATCCACCACCCAGTGGTAGAGGAATTTTGATGAACCTGGAGGCAAGATTTGAAGAGATAAAACGCACATGATGGGGCATAAATGAAACTCACTTGGTGGGCCTTGAAAGATACAAAAGATGATGACACCTAACAGAGCTGGACCATCCCTTCTAGAGTAGCTGGTTTACAATGGAAGGTGTCCTCATTGGAAAGGTGTCATACTAGTTGCCTCCAGGTGACCAGACCCATGATGTTGCTTATTTTAATGACTACTGAATCCCCTGGCAATGACTTTGGGAAAGGTCTTCACTGATGTTTCCTCAGCTCTTACTGTGTAGCAGGCATGATGCTAAGACTTCACTTGCTGGTGGGCAAGACAGCTCACATCGGGGATTGGGCGGTGGCGCAGTGGGTTAGGCGCATATAGCACAAAGGGCAAGGACCAGCGTAAGGATCCTGGTTTGAGCCCCCGGCTCCCCACCTGCAAGGGAGTCACTCCACAGGCGGTGAAGCAGGTTTGCAGGTGTCAATCTTTCTCTCCCCCTCTCTGTCTTCCCCTCTTCTCTCCATTTCTCTCTGTCCTATCCAACAAGAACAACATCAACAAAGCTAATAATAATAACCACAACGAGGCTACAACAACAAGGGCAACAAAAGGGAGAAAAAATGGCCTCCTCAAGCGGTGGATTCATGGTGCAGGCATGGAGCCCACCAGTAACCCTGGAGGAAAAAAAAAAAAAAGACAGCTCGTGTGGACAGTGCTCATGCTTCGTCATGGCTCCCACTACACTTCAGTCCTGTGTTGGTTTCCTTTTTCTCCTTTTGTCTTTCTGTCTTTTTCTTTCTTACACACACAGACACACACACACATACACAGAGACACACACGTGTACAGGACAGTGAAAACCCAGCAATGACAATAAAATAAAATTGAATCGTTGACATCCCAGGCCTGGTGCCAAGTCTCTGGGCACCGTCTGAAGTGAAACATGTCAAGGTGGCACTGGCTGCATTGATTTGGTTGAGATCAGCAGATGCAGTAGCAAATGGCATGGATCTAGAGAAGGAGAATGAGCCACGTCCCAGAGGTCCCAGGACTGGGACAATTATGGGCTGTATAGAGGATGGGGAAGGTTCCTGCTGTCTTAGAGTTTAAGAAGGCAATAGATAGTTATTGTTCTAACCAAGTTATTTGGGAATTTGGTTGACTTTGAAAAATCTCATGATTAAGATTTACTGCACCATACAACACCTTACCATGGTTTATGTCATTTAATGCAATTTACAAATAACTGTGTCTTATATTCCGACAAGACCACTTGCTTCTGGTCTTCCTGGTCTAAGTTTATAGGTGACTTAATATTTCAAAGAAAAAGTCATTATTAGAAATGTATTACAATTTAAGCCCACTGTTAAAATTCAGTCAGGTTACCAATTTGAAGCCATCACTGCTTAGATTGAAGGAATATATACTCAGAACTGGAGTCTATGCATCAAAAAGTTTGAGACATTCAATATATTTTTTCTCTCAAATTGATTAATAGTGATTCATTGTCTATCATTATTAAATCAACAAAAATAAAATAGAATTGAAGACTTCATGAAGAAACAACAGAACAAACTACTAAAAAAATTGAAGGCTTCCCATAAATTACATCATCAAGTTTTCAAAATGAATCCATGTCAGACATTACTGTCATACATCTCCTCCCTCATTTTGCAAATGAGACAAAAGGGACTGTGCAAAAGGTCATAAAGCTAGTACGTAGGTAGCAAGCAGTGTCAGGAATGTAAACAGGTTGCTTAACTTGAAGGCTTTTGCCCATGACAGCTCTTCTCCAGGGCACTGAATTCATAAACACAATCTTTACCCATGCATTCTAATAAAAGGAGAAGATATTTAAATCAGCACAGTAACTCCCATCAGCATTGGGTTGAGAATGGGAGAAACTGAGCTATTTTTTCACCAAAATTAGAAGGCTAAAGACTAGAGAGAATAGAGGAGATCCATCAGGGAACAATCGGAATTAGTCCAGTCTTTAAGTTACTTTCACTTTATCTGTGGTTTGGGTTTTTAAAAATACAATGGAAAGTATCTAACATCCGAACCCTGATTATCAAAAATGTTTTCATGGGGACATTAAGAGAAAACTCTGGCAACTGCCAGGCAAAGTTAATTTTTATTGCTAAAGAATCTGGGTAGTGAAAGTTCAGCAGTTATACTGATTTCTCCTGGTCAATTCATTCTAAATAAAGGTTTTTAATCTATAGATATAATGTAGAAGAACTGGATTCTTAAATGCATTGATTCAGCAAAAGCATAAGTGGGTTTTCCTAATTGTAAAATGGATCTATGTCTCTCCTAGACATTTTTAAACTCATTGAACTATATAAAGAATATGAATCGCCCTGATTTCCACCTTTTAGAGTCCATCACTATTAGCTGACACAGCTTTTTCAAGCTTTCCATCTTTTGCTAACTTTAGACATCAGATGACCTGCTAAAGTGTGAGATCTTCCTAAAGGAGACTATTTATATTTAGAGAAGCTGGACTCTGAATAACCATTTCTTCCCCTGGGATGGACACTTTGATTATTAAGAAAGACTGTCTACACTGATAGCAAATTTGACATGGTATTGGGCAAAGGATTTTTATAGCCATCAGAGATAAGACTGCCTGTTGATAAGGCAGTATGTGCTCTTCTAAAGTAGACAGAGTAAGATTTTTAGATAGCTGTTCTTTTGCTAGCTCCATGCCAAACTCAAGAAACTAACCTAAGGGAAAGAAACTAGATGGCAAACTATTTGCTTATCAAATCTTTTCCTATTTGAGGGTTGTCACCCTTTGACAGGAAATTATGGGTGAGGTGCCACTTCCCATCACAGAAGGTTCTGAGGCAAGGAAGATACTCGCTCAACACTTTTATTACTTCGTATTAGTAAAGAGCTCTTCTCCAAGCTCTCTCAAACTTGAAACTAGAAAGAGATGAGATCAGAGCCAACTTTCCCCACCCCCTAGTTGCATAGTGGTTTATGTTTCTGAGGCTTTCATTGCTTCCATACATAGGTGCACATGCACTCAGAAAGATACCTCTTGGTATATTCACCATTTAGCAAATATTTACTGACCATCATCTGTGTGCCAGGAACTATTTTAGTTGCTTCTACTATGGAAAACAGACTGTTCTGATATAGCTTGCATTTTTATAAGGGGTACAAAAAGGAAAATAATAACAACAGAAATAATCTGACCCTATAATGATCCTACGTCTATACTCCTAGACGGATAAAGAAAAGAAAAGCTTCTGGAAGTCGGGCGGTAGCGCAGCGAGTTAAGTGCAGATGGCACAAAGCGTAAGGACCTGTGTAAGGATTCTGGTTCAAGCCCCCAGCTCCCCACCTGCAGGGGAGTCACTTCACAGGCAGTGAAGCAGGTCTGCAGGTGTCTGTCTTTCTCTCCCCCTCTCTGTCTTCCCCTCATCTCTCCATTTCTCTCTGTCCTATCCAACAATGATGACATCAATAATAACAATAGTAACTACAACAATAAAACAATAAGGGCAACAAAAGGAAATAAATACATATTTTTTTTTAAAAAAGGAAAGCTTCCAAAGGAGGGGATGGGGAAGGGAACTCTGGTGGTGGATTGTATGGAATTGTACTCTTCTTATCCTATTGTCTTACCAATCATTATTAAATCAATAATAATAATAATATTCTGAGATTAGTGCATAGCATAATAAAAGAAAATTTAAAAGTATCATTATTGGTTAATACAATGCTTCTAGTTTATACAAGTAGGCAAAACTCTCTGAGGAATAACCTTGCAACTGAAGTCTGAGATGACTAAGAAGAGATGATATCTAAGCAGAGGAAAAAGAGGATGTAGAGCCTATGAGTGCTAGAACAGTAGGGAATTTGCTTTATTTCTGTAAGCATCACCATGGGAAACATCAGAGTGGACCACTGCCTTGCTTCTTCTTCCCTGTTATCGAGCCCTGAGTTTGGAATTCTTCCACAAAGCACCCACCATCTTTCTAGACAAAGTCACTGATCAGAACCAATCCCATGCTCCATTATTTTCTCCCATGCCTCTAATTTCTCAGACTCTTCCTTAACTCTACATTTGTATAACATTTTTTTTCAAAATCGAGTGCTTTTCTTAGTATTTATCTGTGAATTACAAGTCTTATAAGAAATAATAATAATAATAAAAGCATTTTTATGGGAGGTTTTCCTGGATTACACAGGTAGCCTCACTTGTTTTTATACCACTTTATACCGTTACTGCTCCCTTCCCACATGACATGAAAGTTGTCCTACAGTCACAGTGAGTTCTTTGACTCTAGATCACTAATTTAAAGCACAAGGGCACGTGCATGGTAAATAATAACAGCAACACCAACAATAATCCACATGAATAAGCAAACAAGTTTGTATTTGAATGGATAAAAAGTTGAGTGAATTGTGGACTTGATTTACTTCAGGTCAATGACACACACACAAAAATCATTTCTGAATGTTCTTTTTTTTTTTTTTTTGCCTCCAGGGTTGTTGCCTGGGGCTCAGTGCCTGCACCATGAATCCACTGTTCCTGGAGGCCATTTTTTCCCCCTTTTGTTGCCCTGGTTGTCCCATCATTGTTGTAGTCATTATTATTGTTTTTATTGTTGTCGCTGTTGTTGGATAGGACAGAAAAGTGGTAAGAGGAGGGGAAGACAGAGAGGGGGAGAGAAAGACAGACACCTGCAGACCTGCTTCACCACCTGTGAAGCAACTCCCCTGCAGGTGGGGAGCCGGGGGCACGAACCGGGATCCTTACGCTGGTTCCTGCACTTTGCGCCAAGTGCGCCAACTGCACCAAGTGCACTGCCCTACCACCCGACTCCTTCTAAATGGACTTTCATCTCATTCAGACAAGAAGGTGATTTTTTTTTCTCAGAACCTTTTCTAACACAAAACTGCAAAGTAAAGTGAATGTCAAGAACATTCTATGCATGAAAAATATAATAACTACATAATACACTTGTCAAAATGGTGTTTAAAATAAAATGCTAACAGACCCATATAACTGAAGAGGTTTTGTGGGAGTTGCTATTATAAAACAGTTTTTAACACTCTGCATAGAAAATTATCACCTACGTGAAACTTTTAGAGCAACTGTGATTTAGAGTTGAAAACTGTACTTGACAGTCCCAGCAAGTCAATTCAAACATTTCCTATATCTGATCTCTGATTTGCAAATCTACAGAATGGGCCTACTCATCTATATTCATGGTTCAGTGGAGAGGAAATGAAAGACATTCTAAGTAAAGTTTATTCTTTCAATACTTTCTTTTACTTAGGATAAATAGCTCAACTGAGCATAGAATGTGAGATATATGAAATGAAAATGTACCTTAATATAGGAACAATAAGTGAGCTTCATCATGACTCAATGATTGATGTAGATTGGAAATAAAATGTCCTCATGAAAGTCAAAATATTAAAAATCAGGATTCTCACTGAGAACATGAACTAAACATATATTTTTCTGACCTATTTATGTAAGCCTATGTCTTTTTGTCACGTTTTTTAAAAAATATGGATTGTTCTAAGTACTTTTCATCCTCATTTCCTGGTCTGGACAGGACTGAGAGAATTTAGCATGTGTTAGCAGCACGTAATAGGAATCATTCAGATGTATGTACAGTGGGAATGAAATCACGGGCATAGGAGATGCTAATCCAAATGCAGAAATCAACCTAGGAGTTTAGATGTGAAATTTAAATGGGTTAATGAAATGGTGGTGCCAAATGAAAGGTTGATACAGGGAACGGGAGGGGGCTGAAAAAGTGGAGACGGAGGATACAAACAAAACAATGCACTTTTATCCCAGGATCACCAGGCTGCTAGACACTACTGTAAAGGCCAGATGCACAGAGTACATAACTAGTCAAAGCATCCTGGCACTTACCTGGACTAAGGTTGATGAACTTTGGCCCAAGTGACTTACTTCATAGGAAAAATAAATCTTGGCACTAATAGTATGAATTGCTATAGTTTCCCATCACTGTATCTACTATGTCCTGCCATTGGTGTATGTCCCCGTTTCAGTTTGGTAGTCTAACATAAAATCACTACACTGCAATCATTAACCTTTTCTACTCCTCTAAATGTACTCACTCTGTTGACTGGAAATATTCTCAATACTTTAAACACAATCCAATTGCATGCAGCAGCCACCATTTAGATGTCCTACCACTACTCAAAACTGTCTCAGGCTCTTCACCACTTTCAATGAAATTTTTCAAGACATCAATGGAATTGAAAATACTACAGAGATGTTTTAGATGCAATATATTTATTTATTTGGTTCCTATTCTTTGATTTCAGTTTATTTGATTCTATTTCTATGTTAAATGAGTCTTTCTCTGTACTGTTGTTCAGAGCTCTCAGTACAGTGCTTGATATCTGGTGGTACCCATCACAGACTTAGTTTTTTCAAGTAAACTCAATGACTGAGTAAAGATGAGATAAGTGAACAGCTATGGAGATATATTTTGGCCAATTTTTGCATTATTCATATGATATCTCTAGCAGTAATTCAATTCTGAATTACCCATGTGCATGCTTTGTCTGAAAAGTATCAAGGAAATAATAATAAAAAAATATATATGCATAACATATACCCATAAATCCATGGAAAGACAGGTAGATTTATGCAGTAAATTTGCAGAACCAAGTGAAAATCATAAAATTATTCATTAATGGGGACTGGTGAACTCAATGGTGAGACAACAACAAAATAGGTAGTGGCATCAACTTTTGTATATGTTAGAAAGAAAGACAACATGCTGACTAATATATAAATATATATGTAATATAGGTAATATTCAGCATAGATTTAACAGAAAAAGATTTAATAGAAACAACTATACTGTAACAATTATAGCTACATTAAATTTTTGTGCAATGGCTTGAAAGGCAAACATAGAAGATCAAATTTTGACTGCATCATCTTTCGAGTATTTGAATTTCTACGTGGTTACTTTAGTTTTTTAAAAATATCTAGCTTAGGTAAATAAAACCCAGGTAATTAAAACTATTTGTGTAAAACAGGTAATTATTCTTAAAGTATTTGGATACGCCATTTGGTTTTAGGATATCTCCTCTGGAGAATTCCAGATGCGGTATATGGCACTGTGGCTAAATGGATCAAAGTCATTACCTTTGAACAGCTAAACCTTTTCATGATGGCTTTCATAATCTTTTTGGTTCTAGAAAACTAGTTGGTGTGTTTGCAAGACTTATAAAGCTGTATTTGTGCTAGTTAGGTATAGCTCTCTATAAATGCTGATATGCAAAATAGAAGCTTTTGATTTTCTCATTGAAGATGTTTAAAAACATAAAATCTCTATGAACAGACTGAGATGTATTGAAAATCTCAGACAGTGTAACACAAGGATGCCAGATTAAACATCTATGACAGTGAGAGTTGTAATGGTAAACTGCAGATCAGGGAAAAGATGAGAATAAGGAGCATATTCTATACCCCTTGATTGTTTTGTCCAAAATCCCAAAACATACTGGCTATGCTGTGCAGATGTCCCCTCTGGCTAGTGCCAGTTCCTGAGAGAGTTGGGACATTCTCAGAGCTCCTGTTTCGCCATGTTGTCCCCTCAGGCTGGTGCCAGTTCCCACGAATGTTAATACGGTATTCTCAAAGTGCCCTTCCCAACCAATTTTGTCCCGGCTCATCACTCCCGGTTTTTGCCCTATAAAGCCATTCTTCTTCCACCCCTCTCTCTCTTGCCTGCTTTTCACCTTAGTGAACGGAGGACTGCTACGCGGAGTAGGAGGCGGCTATTTTTGCTACCTCCACGTGGCCCGAACCACTGCGCTCTCACCCAACTCTGAAGTGCCCTTGGGAATACAGAATTGTGTTCCCTCTCCACTCTGGATCTCCTCTTTCTCTCCTCCACATCGCAGCATGACATGGCTACCTTGCAGAAACATCTCCAATAGTTTTAGCTAAGTGATGTCTTCTATGTCACCAGGGAACACACAGGCTACACACAATTAGATGAAAACCAAGTTTTGCTTTAGATAGATAAGTCAAGGAGTCCCATTAAAACATAAATGACTCAGAATTGATGCACTGGTCCCCGACATTGTATGTTTCTACACTGCTGGTAGGCGAGTGCAGTTAGTTCAAAGGCCCACCCCGTGCACTATGCATTAGGAGGACATAGACTGGTGGTGGGAATGGTGTGCAGACAACTATAGAAGTTGAGGAATATGGGGGCTGGACAATGATGCAGCTGGTTGAATGCACATACTACAAAGTGCAAAAACTGAGGTTCAAGCTGCTGGCGTCCACCTGCAGAGAGAAGCTTCACAGGTGGATACGCTGTGCTGCAAGTGTCTCTTCCCACAACCCACTTCTATTCCCTCTTAAGTGTTCAGGTCCTGGGTTATGGGGAGGGACTAAATAGGGAGGGGGAGTGTTCAGGTCCTGGGTTATGGGGAGGGATTAAGTGGGACGGGGAGTGTTTACAGTCTGGGGCTAGTATTTAACTAGTTTAGTAAAGTTTTGGTAGCCTTCAGAAATCCTTTAAAATAAAGACATTGGTTTTAATCTTATATAATTCTTGACTATTTTGATTTTCTGGTTAACTATACATACATATTATATTTACAAGCTACATATTTTTAAAATTGTTTAATTAGTCAAGTAATGATTGACAATTCAGTTGACACAGGGCACAGTTTCTCATATTTCCACTATTCGTGTCTGCACACCACTCCCACCGTCAACCCAGGTCTTCTTCCATCAGCAGGCACTGGGTCCCAGGTGCTTTCTCAAGCCCCTCTCTCCACCTATATCCTTAGTCTTGCTACAACAGACCAAGCTCACCTTGTGTTTTGCCTTCCCCTTCTTGTTTCTTAAGTTACACTTATAACTGAGATTATCTGATATTCAGTTTTCTCCTTCTGGCTGATTACAATTCACATGATTTATTCAGTTTCCATATAAGATGAGGCAAAAACAATGATGTACATACATACATATATACATATATATTCAAAGATTTATTAAGGATTCATCTGTCATTGGAGAACTGGGCCATTTCCATACTCGGACAATTATAAACAGTGCCATTTGCTTCAGAAACACTTTTGAAAAACCAAGTCCAACAGCAAGAAAAACAAAGCAAAAAGTAAATGAACCAATTTGAGTACATCAATCTGAAAAGTTTCTTGGGGCCTGGTGGTGGTACTACCTGGTTGAGCGCACACGTTACAAGGCACAAGGACCCAAGTTCGAGCTCCCGGTCCCCACCTGCAAGGGGAAAGCTTCAGAGGTGGTGAAGCAGTATTTCAGGTGTCTCTCTCCCTGTCTATCTCCCCCTTCCCTCTCGATTTCTGGCTGTCTCTATCCAATAAATAAATAAATAAAGATTTAAAAACGTTTCTGCACTACAAACACAATGTACATAGATCTCATTGACTAGGCTGCTTCCTTTGGATAAATGCTGAGGTGAGAAATTGCTGGGTAGGCCCCTTTCTAACATTCTGAGGAAACGCTATACTGTTATTTCATGTGTGCACCAATTTATACTCCCTCTAACTGTATAGAAAGGTTCCTTTCCCCTCACATCCTCTATAACATTTGTCCTTTCTTGACATTTCTGTATGACATTCTCACAAATGTAAAATGGTATGTCATTATTGTATTTATTTGAATTTCTTTGATATCAATTACTTTGAGCACTTTTTCATATGTCTGTTGGCTTTTTTCTTTAGTGAAGATTCTGTCAGTGTCTGTTTCAAAATTTTTAATGAAGTTGTTCTTTTGTTGTTGCTGAGTTTAGTGAGTTCTTTATATATTTTGGTTATTAGTCTTTCTTTCTTTGTTTGCTTTGTTTTGTTTTTACCGCCGGAACTATCACTAGGATTCAGTGCATGTATAGCAGCTCCCAGCTGCCATTTCTTCTGCCTTTTAACTTTTGATAGGACACAGTGAAATTTGGAGGAAAGAGGTAGATAGTGATGGAGATAAAAAGAGAGATACTTGCAGCATTGCTTCACTATTTGTGAAGCTTCTCCCTTGAAAGTGGGTACCAGGGTCTTGAACCCAGATCGTTGTGCCAGGTAATGTATATGTTCAACCAAGTATGTCACTGTTTCAGTCCCATTGGTTTTTAATCTTTATCTTATGTACGCATGGAAAGATCTTCTGTGCCGTAAGGTGTCTTTCTGTTTTGATGATGATTGCTTTTACTTTTGATGTAGTTCCACTGATTTATTTTGTTTTGTTTTCCTAGCTACTGTACTCAAGTCTTAGAATACATTCCCAAAGCACATAGAGGTGTTTTACCAAAAAATTTCTTATATGTATTTGATGGTTTCTGGACTAATGTCCATGTCTTTGATCAATCTGGAATTGACTTTTGTGCATGGGAATACATGGTGGTTCAGTTTAGTTTGTCTGCATGTTTCAATCCAGTTTCCTCAGAATCATTTTTTGAAGAGATTTTCCATTCTCCACTTAATGTTCTTGCCCTCAGTTATCAAGAATTAGTTGTCCATACTTTTCATTCATATATGCTATTTTTAAAATATTTATTTATTCCCTTTTGTTGCCCTACTTGTTTATAGTTGTAGTTATTAAAGTTATCCTCCTTATTGGATTGACAGAGAGAAATGGAGAGAGGAGGGGAAGACAGAGAGGGGGAGAGAAAGATAGACACCTGCAGACCTGCTTCACCGCCTGTGAAGCGACTCCCCTGCAGGTGGGAGCCGGGGGCTCGAACCGGGGTCCTTATGCCAGTCCTTGCGCTTTGCGCCACATGTGCTTAATCCACTGCACTACCGCCCAACTCCCATATGTGCTATTTTTTATTAGTCTTCTTTATACCTTTCAGGGGGTCTTTAAATACTAAATCATTCTATCTTCATTCTTGCTACCAAATTTCACATAGGTTTCTAATATTTTAGCTTGTCATGTGATAAAATACTATGAACCATTATATATATACACACACATATATACATATATATATCCTAAAACTTTATCATCTTTTGCACTTGTATGTAGTTCTATTCCTGAGCTAAAATTACATTGTCTTAATTATAGAAGCATTATAATTTGGTACTTCAATTCCCAAAACTGCTCTTCTCTGTTAGGATTTTCTAACTAATCTTGTCTTCAAAAACAGTATTGTCTCCAAGTTTTCCAGGTATAAAACAATTCATGCATTCTATCATGTTCCCATCAAGTTAATAAATTTACTTAAAGAGAACTGACATTTACCCAATAGTCTTTGTCTTCCTAAGAATTACTATATACTATTTCTACTTATTCCAGCAAAAAGTTGTGAAGGATAATTATTAAAGGTTTTCTCATTTGGATTTTAAATATATGTGCGTGTGTGCGTGTGTGCGTGCGTGCGTGTGTGCGTGTGTGCGTGTGTTTGAAGGGCACTAAAGTACACATAAGCCTTGCCAAATTTTGATACAAAGATAATTCTCTTTTCTAAAACTTCCTCATCAAAATTTCCCTGTTCTAAGGCATCTCCAAAGAATCTACTATTACTCTAAAACCACCATTTCATCCCTGTAATTCTGAAATCTCATTAGCACACACAAATGCTAATCTGATTTACAGACTATTTGCAGATCAGGTGGGATGGTAGAGAACATTTTTTCTTCAATATATGTTGTGAGAAGACTGAACTGGTGAAAATCCAAGAGCAAAAAGATTGACAGGTAAACTTTTTAGGATGAGTTCAAGAAGTTGTTACTTGGCTTATAAAAACTCTGGAGATAATCTGCCCTGCTCTGCATTTAGCTACATGCACTTCATTCCCTCCTTGTAGACTACATCTCTCCTGGGCGTACATTATGTCAGCAGAACAACCTGACATAAATTTCCCTTCACTTAAGTTCAAGGCAGAGCTCAGGAAAACTGCCATTAGGAAGCATAACAGTGCAAGATGAAGCAGGTGGGGTGCAGAGGGGTGGGGATGGTAATTATGAACTAAAGTGGAGGCATTGTTCTGATGCTGTGAAAGGTGCTTTTAAGTATATTAGTGATATTCCTGTGAAAGCTACCTTATCAATTCATTCAAAATAAAACAGCCATTATGTAGAAATTATGACGCAGAAGGGAAGAACATAATGATCTTTTTGTTACTAACATCTGGGCAAATAAGTCAAGGCTCAATCAGAGTTCCCTAATCAGAGTTCCCTAAAAGGAATACTAAGTATTAGAATTAATGGGTCTTTTGAACATATTCCTGAGTGTTGCAAAACTATTAAAGTGATCTGAAAAATTAATGTTTTTTTCCCTATTATTTCTCTTTCCACTTCCTTATCCTAATAAGATTTCCCAGAAACTAGGTAGCTATCTCAAACATCTTTACTTCTAGTTGACAACGAATCATAGGTCAGAAGTAAATGTTCAACAAAATTAATAATACATGTGATTCTTTTCTAGATTCTGTGTTGGATAGTAACTGAAGGTGCTACTTCAAATGTATTTGCAAATATGTTTGCATCAAACATGCTGCATTAATCTGGCCCATACAGAAACAGAATAACATTCATGCATTTTCAGATATTTTAAAAATATTTCTTATGTCTCAGGTTATATTAATAATGTATTGAGAAGAATAAACATAATGTGTACTTGGTAGTCAGACCTGGATTTGAAATCCATTTTATAACCCATTTTGGTTGTGATAGCAGGCAAGGTATTTAACTTCTCTAGATAACGGGGAAAATAATGTCTATTGTTGTGTATATGAAGTAAAATAATATAGCCCAAACAAATACTGTCATGCTCAGTGAAAAATAGGTTTATAAATAATTGGTTATCACATGTATACTTTTTCTACCTTCTTTCTCTTTCATTATCTTTCAATCTTTTTTTAGAACTATACATCTCTATGAAAAATTCACAAATAACTTAATGGAGAGAAGGATACAGTGCAGCCTCTAGTTAGAAGGTGTGTGTGTGTGTGTGTGTGTGTGTGTGTGTGTGTGTGTGTGTGTGTGTGTGTGCGTGCACGTGTGTGTGTGATGAGGACAAGGAGAAATTAAGAGGGGAGGGGGAAGCAGAGAGAAAGAGAAACACCTGCAACACTGCTTTACCACATGTAACGCACACACACCCCCCATCCCTGAAGGTAGGGAATGGGAGCTTACCTGGGTCCTTGTTTATTGTTTCTTGTTTATTGTCCAACCTGGGTTTTGAATACTTCCAGAAAACCTCTGCACAACTATTTTTTTTTCAGACTCCGATTATATCTTTAGGCTTTGTTTTCACTCTGATGTTCATGAATAGAATTGACAACTCTGAGTTAGATGGATATTGAGGTCACCTGCTTCCCATGTTTGCACAGAACCTGTTTGGCTTTCCCATTGTTTGTTGCTTCTCCTACGGTCACCTTCTACTGAGACTCACTTTGGCAATATGGCGCACTTGGCAGTGGAAGAACTGACTGCAGAAAACATACTAGTTGTAGACACTATGTGAAGTACTCAGTAGGCATTTTATCACAGATGTATTTTACATTTATGACTTTACAGACTAACTCTATATGGTGGTTCAGCTGTTACCTCTCAGTTTCCCAAGTTGAATGGCATGTGATTAGATTTAGGACCCAGGCAGGGATCCTGGTTCAGGCCCCCAGCTCCCCACCTGCCTATGGCTCAGTCGCAGGTGGTGAAGCAGCTCTGCAGGTGTCTCTCTATTTATCCCTCCCCTCTCAATTTCTATCTGTCCTATCCAATAAAATGAAATAAAAATGGAAAAAAGTCACATGAAAGGAAGCAGCATACTCAAGTATTGACTTTTCTAATTCCAATGTAGGTAATCTTTTCACTACATTGTATGCTGTAAACTTTAACAGTTCACTGGCACAGACCAGAACCAAAAGATACCTTAGGGTTAAAGATAATGCCTCATTCTCTCTGCTCTCTCTGCACAAAGATATTACTATTTACCTTTAAGACAGAAAACAGCCATTCACCTCCTTTTGGTAGTCTTTGAAAGTTCTAAAAAGTAACATTTCATTGGATTCTCATTTTTGTCTTCTGCCTTCGTCCCATCACTGAAATGACTCTGAATCTTACAACCCTGAATCTAGACCTACTTAAAACTTTTATCACTATTTTACCTTTTAGGATTTCAGAGGACAATGAGATTGAATAATAAAGCCATCTGTGTGTTTGTCTACAAGTATTTTAATTCTGTAACATTAAATAAAAGCCATTGCTACCTTTTTTCCCTTGGCTTCATTTTGAAACCTTTCAGTTATTTTTAAAACTATCATTGATATCTATAACAACAACAAAATTTTACATTACATAAGCTCACAGAATAATAAATGCCAATGTCAAGTATTATGTAAGTAGTGTGTGGGAAACAAATTAATTCCCATGTGCTTCACTACATTTTTTTAATAGAAAAAAGAGACAGAGAGTAAGAAGGACAGACACCACAACACTGAAGCTTTTCCCAATGTGATGGGCATTGGTCTTGAACCTAGTTCTCGGGCATGACAAAGCAGGCACCTTACCAGATTAAACTATCTCACCAGCCCTAATTTATATTGTTTTTTAAAAGACTGTAGTACAGGAGAGGATTTAAAATGAGATCAGAATAAAATTTTGTAAGTGCACTGCACAGTCAGCTCATAATTCAGACCCTGTCATGTCTGCCTGCATAGTTACTGGATTTAAAGCTCAGAGTATGATGCAGGGAGGAGGTCATCAAGTGTCCCTAGGAAGGGGATGACATCACCGAGACTAAGAAGATTAAAGACAGCTATTCATTCTGTAACTGTAAATCACCAGCTTAGAATCTGAAACTGATCCTGTCTAGATCCAGAGAACCAGTTCTATTTTAAATCAAGCGATGATTTTGATATTGGATAAAAGTGACGTTATTTTGGGCTTCTTAAAGGAGTGTTTTGTCAAACCTGTGACCTAGAACTTTCCGTTCTTGATCTACAAGATCATATCTAAATGCTTCAGATTTGATAACAGAAAGAAAACCTCCAATACCACTTTCAAAGTGGCTGTTGAACATTTCACCAACTGTGGATTTTATATAAAATTATTTGTAAAAATTGGCAATCTATTTGAATGGATTAGAAGGCCGTAGGTAGCTGACCAGTAAGTCATGACATCACACAGAGTTACTCATGCAGCCCTATTTTTGTTATTTTCTCCCTTTTGTTTTGGCACTAGGACTTCCAAATTTCTTACGGTAGATTTCTGAGCAAAGACAAAAAATAATCATTTACTTTGAAGCTACAGGAATAGAGCACAGTCAACACAAAGGGGGAATAGAGCCAAAAACATCCTAAAGAGGTTTATATCCTCAATTGGTTATTTTAAAATGAGATGGATAAATGCTGATTATATGGGATTTCAGGCCATAGCGATTGGTTTTAGTGAGAGGAGAGGAAAGAAAGTTAATAAACCTTTATTGATTTCCTCTTGTGTGCTAGGCATTGTGCAAGCATATCTTTCTGTAATCAATGTGCCAACTCTTCAAAGTGTCCTAATTTTACAAGTGGTGAATGTTTGGGAACTACAGTCACTTTCTCACTTCCTCAAGGTGAAATGCAAATATCAGTGTTGGCATTTCTGACCTGATGATCCTGATTTTTCAAGATGAACTGTTTAGGGAGCCAGAAAGCATCACACCCTGTTAAGTGCATATAGTATTAAGAGCAAAGATCCTGGTTCAAGATCCCACTCCCTTCTGCATGGAGGACACTCCACAAGTGGTGAAACAGGGCTGCAGGTGTCTTTCTCTCTCCCTCTATCTTCCCCACCCCAATCTCTCTCTATTCTATCCAATAAAATTTAAAAAAAAAAGGCTGACAGGACAAAGTGTTCATAGTTTTGTCATCGAGCCCCCAGCAATAACCATGGTGGAAAAGGGGGGGGAGCTGGGTGGTGGCACAGTGAGTGGAAAGCACATGTTAGCATGCACAGAGACCCTCTTCTCCACCTGCAAGGGGAAGCTTTAAATAAGGTTTGTGATGTGTCTCTTTCCTTCTCTCTTCTTTTAATTGTTTTTTTAAATTATCTTTATTTATTGGATAGAAACAGTCAGAAATCAAGAGGAAAGGGGGTGATGAGAGGGAGAGAGACAGAGAGATGCCTGTAGCACTACTTCACCACTCACAAAGCTTTCCTCCTGCAGGTGGGGACCAGGGGCTCGAACCCAGGTACTGGCGCATTGTAACATGTGCACTCAACCAGGTACATCACCACCTGGCCCCTTTCTCTCCTCTCTCTCCCCTTCTTCTCAATTTATCAGTCTCTATCCAATAAATCATATATATATATTAAAAATTACAAAGAATTAAAAAGAAAAAAAGTCCATCATCAGAGATTTTGAGGATAAAGACTATTGGTTTTATTTTATTTATTTTTTTGCTTCCAGGGCTCGGTGCCTGCACTATGAATCCACTGCTCCTGGAGGCTATGTTTTCCCTTTTGTTGCCCTTGTTGTTGTCATTATTGTTGTTGTTATTGCTGTCCTTGTTGTTGGATAGGACAGAGAAAAATCAAGAGAGGATGGGAAGAAAGAGGGGGGAGAGAGAAGGACACCTCCAGACATGCTTCACTGCTAGTGAAGTGACCTCCCTGCAGGTAGAGAGCTGGGGGTTCGATTCTTACACCAGTCCTTGAGCTTTGTGCCATGTGTGCTTAACCCACTGCACTACCAACCGGCCCCCAAGACTATGTGCTTTTTATTTTATGATTACTACAACTTTACAGGTGAAGGAGACACCCCAACGCTACCCCAACTTGGCCCCCTTTACTTTGATGATCCTGTCTCATAGTAGGACTTTTCAGAATATGAAAGTCTGCTATTCATGGAACAGAATCCATATTGCTGGATGTTGAGTCTCAGTATAATGATTCTAGGAATTTTCTGGACAGTAATTAACAAAACAAGTTCCATACAATTTTCTGGGAATTCTCCCAATCTTGACTACTTTTCTCATATCAACACTGTTTGATTCTCCTTCAAATGTACAACCTGCAATAACAGATGACTTAGAAAGACCAGATCTGAGAATGAGTGCTGAAAGAGGGAGCATACACGCTCAAGTGCTTATTATTACCCTACCTCTAAAATAATAGGTCCTATGTGGTTTCTTTAGAGCCACTTGCATTGGGTGCTAGAACATTTCCCTGACAAAATGACATGCTTGCTTTCCACTTAAGGAGAGAAGGCCTGGGAATTGGCAGAATGGCTGCTACCACATGAATAGCTGACATTCTCAGTTGTAGCAAACATTCTAGAGTCTGTCATTGTTTGAAAATACCAACCACAAGGTATGGCCATTTCCTCAGAGCTATGAATAATTCATTGGCTAGTACAGATAAGGAAGTCACTAAAAATAGGAAAATTGAATGCCTTGACCTTAAAATAATTTTTTTACAATTGCACAGTGTAGTTTTCTTATAAACAGGAAACCAGGTAAACAGGCTTCTTAAACACTTTGCTTGTTTGGTTTTAGCTTACTGATTTCACATTAAAATTCCATGTCCCTTCTGAAACTTTGAATAAATGCCGAAGTTATCTCTATCGTATTTTTTCTAGTTATTAACATTTGAGTAAAAAAAAATGAAATCTTGTTTTCCTTTCACCAACAGTCCTGATGCCTTAACGTGACTAGCAGTCAAATATTAAAATTTCAGTATGAGAGGCTAAAAGTTAGGAGGAGGGCCAAGAGCAGGATGAATGGAGAAGAGTTTAAGTGGGTGGTGGGAGTGGGGTGCAAACATCCTTAGTGGGGAGATGAGAAATTGTACTCCTGTGGCAACAAATATCTTATAAATTATTTTCTTAATAAATGATAAAAATACATTTAAAAATAACCTTGGTGAAAAACTCAGATCTTTGATAATTGATTTTGCATTAAAATATAACATACTGGGCAGGGGTAGATAGGATAATGGTTATGCAAAGGGACTCTCATGAGGCTCCAGAGTACCAGGTTCAATCCCCTACACTACCGTAAGCCAGAGCTGAGCAGTGTTCTGGTAAAAAATTATACATATACATATACATATATATATATAAACATATAAAAGCCTGATTGCCATAATGTTAAGTAAATTTAAGTTGTTATGTGTAGCTTGATACATATACATATAATGATATGAATACCACCGTAGTTTTAGCTAACATTTCTTTTTTTTTTTAAATTTAATTTATTTAAGGGAGTCGGACGGTAGCACAGCAGGTTAAATGCACATGGTGCAAAGCACAAGGACCTGTGTAAGGATCCCAGTTCGAGCCCCAACTCCCCACCTGCAGGGGAGTCGCTTCACAGGCGGTGAAGCAGGTCTGCAGGTGTCTGTCTTTCTCTCCCCCTCTCTGTCTTCCCCTCCTCTCTCCATTTCTCTCTGTCCTATCCAACAACAATGGCAGCAATAACAACAATAAAACATCAAGGGTAACAAAAGGATATAAATAAATATTTAAAAAAATTATTTATTACTGGATAGAGACAGAGAAATTGAGAGGAAAGGAGGAAACAAAGAAGGAGAAAGACAGAAAGACACCTGCATCTCAACTTCACCACTTGTGAAGCTTTCTCCCCTGCAGGTGGGGACCAGGGGCTTGAATCTGGGTCCGTGCACAATATAGTCTATGCACTTAACCAGGTGCGCCACCGCCTGGCCCCCTTAACTAACATTTCTACCATCAATACATAACTATAATCTCCACACTGTGGAAAGGTAAGTTAGATCTAGTCTCTTAACTATCTTGAAGTCATTATGGTACAGTATGCCATTGTCTATAATCACTATGTTGTATCCTAGACGGCCAGAACTTAATCATTCATGAGCTGCAAGTTCTACATTAATATAGTACTTCCTCAACTCCCTCACTCTCAGTCCCTATTAACCACCACCAACATCCTACATTATTAAATGTAAGTTCTGTTTTACTATGAAGAAAATACTAAAATTGGTAGTGATACCTTTATGACTAACTAGCTATATATATCCGTAAAAATTATTCTGCCGGAGACTAGGCAGAATAATAATTCAATAAATTATTTATATATTCGTCATTAGCAGGACTTCAGCTCCAGGTTGACTTTTTTTTCACATATAAACAGAGAGAGGGGGCCGGGCAAGGGCAGCGAGTTAAGCGCACGTGGCAAAGCACAAGGACCAGCGCAAGGACCAGCGCAAGGATCCTGGTTCTAGCGCCCAGCCTAACCATTGCAAGGGGGTCATTTCACAAGCGCTGAAGCAGGTCTGCAGGTGTCTGTCTTTCCCCCCTACTCTCTTCCCATTCTCTCTCGACTTCTCTCTGTCCTATCCAACAACAACAAATTGGAAAAAATGGCCTCCAGGGGTGGTGGATGCTTAGTGCCAAGCCCCAGTGATAACCCTGTAGACAAAACAAAACAAAACAAAACAAAACAAACACAGAGAGAGCGAGAGAGACAGAGACAGAAGGAGAGAGGTAAGGACATCACAACACTGAAGCTTCCTTCCAGTGTGGTAGTTGCAGGCTTGAACCTGGGTCGTATTGATGGGAAAGCATGTGCTTTATCTAGTTGCACTATCTTGCTGGTTCTGCCTCCTTAGTCTATTCAACCCAACATTGCTTGTTGTGCTTGAGATAGACCCAGAGAAGTGCAATAGCTTCACCTCTGTATGACCCATGTGTAACATTTTTCCTGCTTGAATGTACATCTCTTTATATGTGCAGAAACAGAATTCGTAGGATAGACATAAAGACAACATTGAATCATTAACATCCTCCCTAAAATACTGTTATTTAAGGCATTAGCCTTTAGTCAGTGAAAAGATTGTCATTATCCATGACTCATCAATTTTTATTATGCCATTATTGATGACTCATCTGTTTTCAATACAGAAGCTTGAGACTCAAACTGACAGGAAAATAGTGCCAAATTGTCAATGTAGAGCTTGAAGATGCTGCAAATTTGACGGCTCTGTCATTTGTACCATTTAGAATAAAAGTCAAAATCATCACTCTAATCTAAAATGTGTCAAAATTTTTCTGAGATTTCTGTGTTGAATTTATGATTTCACAGGTTTTTTTTAAGTATAAGATTTCAGGTATATAATTTCACATCCACACATGGATGCAAGTGTAAGCCTAACAAAATTCTGTGTGCCTACCCCTGCACACATAAAGATTTCTCATAAAGACCAAGAGGCTTACTATTTATCTGTTTACTATTTATCTGTTTATTTCTGGCAATTCTGAGATGCTTTTACATCTTTTTTAGCCCATATTTTAGGATTTATTTAATTTAATATTTAGGATTTTATTTCATATTTTAGGATTTCTTTATTTTATTTCTTTATTTTATTTTATTTTATTTGATAAAGTGCAGAGAAGTGGAGAGGAAGGAGGAGAGAGAGAGAGAGACACCTGTTTGACCACTTTTTTGAAGCTTTCCCTCCTACAGTTGGGGACTGAGGGATTTATTTATTTATTTATTTATTTGCCTCCAGGGTTTTTGCTGGGGCTTTGTGCCTGCACCATGAATCCACTGCTCCTGGAAGCTATTTTCCCCCCTTTTGTTGCCCTTGTTGTTTTATCGTTGTTGTGCTTATTATTATTGTTGTTATTGATGTTGTTGTTGTTAGATAGGACTGAGAAATAGAGGGAGGTGGGTAGACAGAGAGGGGGAGAGAAAGACAGACACCTGCAGACCTGCTTCACTGCTTGTGAAGCGACTCCCCTGAAGGTGGGGTGCCAGGGCTCAAACCGGGACCCTTATATAAAGATTACATCAGATTCAAAATTTAATTCATGATAACTAGAAACTAAAATTTATTTTCTGTGTTTAAGAAGTAAGGGATTTGTGTCCAGATCATTAAAGTCTGTGTTCTTTGCCACTAAAAATAATTTTGAAAATCTATGTATCCCCTGAGAGTAGAGTTTTTAAGTAAAATTTTATTTTGAGTTGAAGTATTCATAGATTATGTAATTTATGGCCCATTATAAATAAAGACTTCTTTGTTGTTGTTATCACAGCTTTCAACACTTTGAGACAGCTTCTTCAGATACAGACAGAGAAATGGAGTAAGAGAGGGAAAGATTCTACGTGATGGGGGTCAGACACACAGAGCAGGCAAACTGCCCGGGTGAGCTTTCCAGCCGCCACAATTGCTGATATTTTAGAATCAAATTCTAACTTTACCCAGTAGAGTCTAGATACCTGAGTCATTTAATGCACACAGCTATCTAGTTAAATAAATTCCCAAACCCTTATTTTACATCAATCCTCAGTCTTTTCAAACTATATTTTTACATTTTACTTTCTTTCTTTTTCTTTTTTCTTACGTTTTATAGGACAGAGAGAAATGGAGAGAGCGGAGATAGTGAGAGAGACAGAGACATCAGCAGTACTGCTCCGCAGCTCATGAAGCTGTCCCCCTCCTCCCCCTGCAGGTAGAGACTGTGGATGTGAACCTGGGTCCTGCACATGGTAACGTGTATGCTCAACCAACAGTACCACCACTCAGCCCCTAAAACTGATTCTGCTTCTAGAAAGATGCAGCACAGGAAGGTGAAGTGGCTTGTACTGCACATATAATGCATTTCCGGGCAGAACCCAGACATGTTACTTTAGGGTTTAATTAGTCAAGCGTTATTTACAGTTTGAATTTAAAGGAAAAGAAGCTATGCATATATTATCTATGAATAATATGTGCCTTGTGCTAATGCTGTTTTTTTCTTTTTAATAAATGAATTTTCATACAGAAGAAACAAAGCTGACATAGAAGAATCTAGTTGGTTCCACACCCAGGAGTTGTGTGATTTTAGAAAGAAGAGAGGGCTGTGGACAGACTAAAAAGACTCAGGCTGAGGTTCCAGGTTTATTTTTTAGTGCCACCATAAGCCAGAACTGGTCTTTCTATAATTAAAAAAAAAAAGATTATTTTTAAAAGAACTATTTGAAATAAAAAGAAAGAAAAGGGGAGTCGGGCTGTAGCGCAGTGGGTTAAGCGCAGGTGGCGCAAAGCACAAGGACCGGCATAAGGATCCCGGTTCGAACCCCGGCTCCCCACCTGCAGGGGAGTCGCTTCACAGGCGGTGAAGCAGGTCTGCAGGTGTCTGTCTTTCTCTCCTCCTCTCTGTCTTCCCCTCCTCTCTCCATTTCTCTCTGTCCTATCCAACAACGACAACAACAATAATAACTACAACAATAAAAAAAAAAAAAAAAAAGAAAGAAAAGAAAAGAACATTGACATTCACGTGTTTATTCCTATGTGATGTTTCTGATGAAAAGTAATAGAAACCTTCTCTCAGTGAACCAACTTAGAGAAAGAATTACTTTGTTCTTTAGATTTCATTGCTCTACATAATTTTATGTTAAAAAAAAAAGGAGACGAGTAGCCCAGGAAGTGGTACAGTGGATAAGGCATTTGACTTATGAGCATGGGGTTCTGAGATGGATCTCCAGAACTGTCTGTGCCACAGTGGTGCTCTGGATCTACTGCTTCTTCTTTCTCGTATATAAGAGAATCTTTTTAAAACATGAAATGAAAATAAACCAATGAAAGCAAAGAGACTGATTACCCTGGGGAAGAAAATAGGCATAAGATCCTATTCATAAAGTTTAGGTAGCCTGGCTAGACTTCTTGTTTTGGTAGTGTTTTTGAAAACCTTTAAGGATTATAACCTCACCAACAGAGGACTCTAAGATCTGTAGAAGAGTTCCTGATCATTACTGGGTATTATCCTGAAAAGAAAATAAACTAACATTATTTAATATATGTCCTGAACAATTTTTCTGTGTCTTGAAGCTCTGAACTTACAATTCAGCCTTATAAAATAAATTATTAATTAGTGTATGTATGTATGTATGTAGACAAAGAGGCAGAGAGAGATCACAGCACCAAAGCTTCCTTCAATATGATGGAAGGTAGGCTCAAACTAGGTTCACATATATGGCCAAGCAGCACACTATGTAAATAAGCTATTTAGCAGAACCAAACCAATTTATTTACTGCAGACTTAGCAAGACAAATGTCCTCCTGGAAGATGAGACCATAGGAAAAAAATGGAGAAATATAGACAGTTGTAGAAATAATAGTTAGCCCATCACTATAACCTTAGAAGAACTGCTGCAGCTTCCAGTGGAGGGAATGGGGACCCAGAACTCTGGTGGTGGGAACCGGTGGAGTTATATCCATGTATCTTGTAAGTTAGTAAATCAGTATTAAGTCACTAATACAATTAAAATAAACATAATAAAAAGATAAGTCTTCCTTGGATTTTGCTAAAAAAAAAATCAATACTACTACTACTACTACTAATAATAATAATGGTAATGCTAACAAACCACCCCCATTAATTATTATAAAATGAGGCTGGAAAAATACCAGCTACTAAATTCTGATACGTGACAAACAACCTCTTGGGCCATGTGTCACAGACAAAAGGGATCCCATTTTCTTGTTTTCCTTTTTCTTTTCCCTTTCCATTGCCACCAGGTTGATCAGGGGTTTGGTGCCAGCATTTAGAATCCACTAAAGGTCATTTTCCCCTTTTTTAATTCTAATTTTTATTTGACAGGAAAGAGACAAATTGAGAGGGGAGGATAAGATTAAGGCGGGAGAGAAAGCTAGACACCTGCAGACCTGCTTTACCATCTGTGAAGTGACCCTCCTGAAGGTACTTGAACCTGGATCCTTGCACATAAGTTTTTTTTTTTTAAGGGATTCTTTTCAAAAAAGTTTTACATCTTTATTTTGTGACTGAGAGAGAAAGAAACCCCAGAACACTACTCACTTGCCTCCTTCCACCTTGGCTGTTCTGCATGTGCCCCCTTTGCCACATTGCTTCTTTCTATCAGCAATCACCTCTACACATTTCTCGCTTTTTTCAATCCCCAAGCCCTAATATTCCCCCTTCCCTCTTTCCTTTTGTTCTATTTATAAAGCAGTTAAGCTTATAACTAAATCTGACTCAGCACTGTTAAGTCTCTCTGTATGTTGGAAATAATCAAGTTTAAACAGAATGTGAGGCTTATTGCTCTGGAAGGACTGATAACGCAATTAGAAGATGCCAGTGTTCTCTGTTCTCTGTAAGACCCATAGAAGCAGTCATGAGGAGACATGGCGACTTATTATTTACTGTCTGCCAAACACTATACCACCCATAGCAACAAATGAGTATGTTTTACTTAGATTATCTAATTAACATCATATGAGTAGAGAGACAATTACTTTGAGAGCTTTCTAAGGCCATGAGTAGGGGTGGCCCAGACACAACGCTACCCTTGCACCTTTTAATTGCTTCTGGACCTATGGTCATTCCTAAGTAAAATCTGGTTGAAGTAAATGACATAAGTTAAATTGATATTCCATACAGAGAATATTTGAAGAAAACTTCAGCTACTACTCCAGCCAAAATGTTCCCACAATCTGAACTGTAGCAGAACTCAGGCTTTAGAGAATAGATCTTACTGGACTGACAAAGGAGCTCAGTTGGATAGTGGACTGTTTTGCCATGTGTGTGACCTATGCTGCAGCTTGGACCTCACTGTCTTGAAAGACCCTTAGGTGCTGTGATCTCTCTCTCTCTCTCTCTCTCCCTATCTACCTACCTATCTATCTCTATCTCTCTCCTCTTCATTTCTAGCTAAAAAAATAAAGAATTGATTCTATTTTTCCATTTTCTTCTCTTGTTTCAGGAAAAATAAATGATTTCACTAAGGATCTGAAGCTTCAGCTGTGCTTTTTCTGGGCAGCCATGCGTATATTAAACGCAGACTGCCGATGGGAGTTAATATTAACCTTTATTTAAATGGAAGAGTTTTTAAAATTTGCCACTGCACCATGCTAAAACTACAAGAAGTTACAAATTAAGGACACAGACTTACATAATGTGAAATGCCACAGAAATGACAAACATTCAGAGCTGGCAGTTTCCATTCAGCTGCTCTGGAAAGGTAAATCTACATTTTTTTTCTCTCTCCCTCCTATGACCATATAGACGTCTTTCACTAGAGGATAAGAGTTATTATATTTAAATTATGCTTGTTTATTCATTCAATCCTGGCAAAAAAAAAAGATATCTAGAAAAGAACTACAGGAAAACGTTTAAATGATTGATATTGTATTTGCTAGCCAGAACACAAATCAAATTATCTCCAACAGTACTCAAATCCCTATTCTACTTCAAACACAGATAATAAATTAAAATGTCAGAAATACTCTTTGGTTTAAACATTTGTTTTGAAGATTAAAGATATGACCTAGCTCTATTGTTTTCGACTCACAGAAGTCAGTTCTGTGGGGCATTGCAGCAATAAGGTTGCACAGCAATGAGGGGAAAAGCAATTTTGGAATCTTCACCTTGAGTATCTATTTTTTTTTTTGTCAGAATACTTGTATTGATGGACCTTGAATAAAGTGAAGTCGTTTTTCTGCAATATGAGAAGTAAAACCAGGTACTATGGAAAAACACAACTTCTGTCTCGGCTACTTGCAATACAAATAAATGTAAATTCTTTTGTCTTCACCACCCCAGGATGACTTTTTCAGGTAAGAAGAAAGAGGTCAAGGGAAATAGGCCAATGCACCACAGCACTGAAGTTTCCCCAGTGTGGTGGGGGCCAGGTTCAAGCCTGGGTCACACCCTTGGCAAAGCAAGTACCCTCCCAGATGAACCAGCTTTTGGTCTTTGCATTGTGGATATTGAGACACTCATAACCTAAGTTTCCTCCTTTATATAATGGGGATAAAATGGGTGACTGGCAAATAGAATTGCTGCAAGTATTAATTATGAGTATACAGATAAATATATCTTGACCAATATACCTGACATGTAATAACATAAGCATTTAATAATTCATTTTTATTATAACTGTCAAATACCAGAAGGCAGACAAGTTGAGATATCTCAGTCTGTTAGAGCACAGAACTTGCATGCAGGAAGCCCCCCCCCCCCAACACAGGCTCAATCCCTTGTACCACTTTATATGCCAGAGTAAGTAATGTTTATTTCTCTCTCTGTCTCTCCTTTATCATTATCTAAGAATAGATAAATATCTTTTTTTAATCTTTTAAAAACAAGATTTGGAAATGTTTTCCAGAATGATTACAGTTAGATAAATTTGCAAAGTACACAAGAGTTTTTTGAATGCTCAGAAAAGCAATGATCCTCAAACTTTATTCAACCCAGCATTCTTTCAATTTCTATCAATAACAATTCCTCTCATTTTATAGCCTGAAACTTTAACATGAAAATTCTACCAAAATAACAATGGTGATCTGTAACCCAATACCAAGTACTTTCTTGGTTATGTCTGTATATAACAGTTATTTTTGGATTTGTTAGGAATGTTATATTTAAAAATAAGGAATACTTACTTTATTTTTTCTTTTGCATAACCAGGGAACCTCAACATGCACAATTTCACTGTTCCAGGCTGTTTTTTTTTCATTCAGACAGAGAGAGCGAGAGCGAGAGAGAGATGTAAAGATAGAAGAAGTGAGAGACACTAAGCATTGGAGCTTCCTCCAACAGCATAGTACTTACCAGGTGGTGGCAAGGCTTAGACATGGGCTGGAGCCCTACCTCTCCAGAGCCCTGCCCCACTAAGGAAAGAGATAGAAAGGCTGGGATAGGGATCCACCTGCCCATGCCCATGTCCAGCAGAGAAGCAATTACAGAAGCCAGACCTTCCACCATCTGCACCCCATAATGATCATGGGTCCATGCTCCCAGAGGGATAAAGAATAGAAAAGGATGGGATGCAGAACTACGGTGGTGGGAATTGTGTGGAATTGTACCCCTTATCCTATGGTCTTGTTGGTCATTATTAAATAATAAAAAAAAGCACTGTAGCAAGTTGTGCTATAAGACATAATCAGTAAACTGCAATAGCAATTAAATAATATAGAAAAGTATAGATAAAATATAAATACATATACAGCAGAAAGATATATGTAAATATTCAAAATTATTTCCAACTGTCTTTTGTCAGTATCATGTTTGTACAAATTTCATAAAAGTGACATCAAAAGAAATCCTTAAGCTTTTAAGATATTTTAATTGAGAATGACAAAATGTTCCAGTATGATCAAACTTGGAGGAAAGTTCACCTGGCTTCTAAGTCCTCAAATTATCAGGCTCATTTAATTAGTAAACATTTACTCAGTATATAGCGTCCCGACAAATTATTTCTAGATGCTTCTCTTTCTCTCACTCCAACCCGAAGTGACTTCCCACAAATAACTGCCTTGCATAGAATCTTTCCTCCAGTAACTTCTGCCCAGCTCAACTGTAGGATCAATGGAAATCTATTATTGATTCCCACTTGCCAAACTGAAGACAAAAAATTTATTACAGAACACTACTCAGTTCTGCATTACTGTGGTGCTGAGAATTGAAACTACAACCTAAAAATTTCAGGCCTCAGGTCTGAAAGTTTAAAAAAAAAAAATAGGTCACAGTCTTTTGGTGGTGGGAATGGTGTTTATGTACACTCCTAGTAAAATAAATAGTCATATAAATCACTAGTTAATTAATATGAGAGGGGGAAAATTAATTGTATGTCTCGAAGTTTTTCAAAACACAAACTAAATCTTTTCAATATATAGGCTGTGTAATTGATATGCAGACTCTCTCAAAAGCCTAGACCAAGTAGATCAGAAGCAACCAATAGCACAGCTATATACAAGATACTGGGTACTGTACAGCAAACCCTAACAAAAGGACTTTTCAAAGTTAACCCAATTACCAAATAATGTGATGAGAACATTAACTATCGATTGTCTTTTTGAACCCTAAGACAGCAGGAACCTCACATCTCCACTATAGAGCCTCTACTTCCCCCAGTCCTGGAACCATTGGATAGGGCCCACTTTCCCGTATGCCTCTCCCAATCCATATCAAATAATATTGCATCTGCCGATCACAACCTAACCAACACAACGATTGCCACCTCAACATGCTTCACTTCAGACTGTGTCCAGAGACTTCACGTGTGGAATGACAACCCTTCAGCTTCATTATTCGGGTGAGACCTTTCCTTTCATTGTATACTCTAATTCCATCTCAGGTGGTTCACTTTCTAACAAAGTCCCAAAACCTAGATATACAGCAGTTTCTGTGAGAGAGAGCATATGTTCACACGTATCTGTAAACTACTGCAAAATATATACCTGAAAGCAGAAGTACACTTGTTGTATGCTTTGCATTGGGTTCTAGTTCTCCCCCGCCGAGAGAATTGGATCAGTCCTGTTAATTTCGCGGGCCTGCTTGGCCCCGCCCTGAAGGAACCCCGCCAGAGTTCCTGGGTTCCTGAGTTCCAAAGTAAGAGAGAGTGCTTGTGCCGCTGCAAAGAGACAGCAGAGTTCTGTTTGGTGATTAGTTTGTCTTAGTTTATGAATCGTTGTTTTTGAATAAAGAAATACAGCTTCCCTGCCCAGCTGTTGTCTCCGCGTCTCTGTTACCCGACCGTGAAGCTAGCCCAGCCAGCTAGAGCCTCCGAATTTTAACAACAAATGGCGCCCACGTGGACCTGACCTGCGCATCTCTCAGATAAGTACAGACAATTTGGCTACCTATGCACTATGGCCTTCTCTTCTGCTTGTGAAGAGATCTCCAAAGGCCTCTGCTCTTTCTTCACAAGACTGTTTTGCTGTTTCTGGAACATTTATGTCTGGACCAGTCTGTGGTTTCCACTTGCTCGGGCGAACTCAGAACAGCCAGCGGGAAGAGCCAGTGGGCGGGAGGCGAGGTGCGGAGCTGCTGTTTCCACCTGGTTAAACAGCCAGCCAGCCGGCTGCACCCAGACAACCCCGCGCACCGCGCCCACAGCCCCGCAGCCCCGCAGCCTGCAGGAGGCTGACGCCAGCACGCAGGAGCCCGATGCCACCACGCAGGTGCCCAATGCCAACACGCTGGAGCCCGATGCCAACACGCTGGAGCCTGATGCCAACACGCAAGAGCCCGAGGCCAACCCACAGGAGCCGGCTCTCCACCACGTGGCGCAGGGCACTGGACGTGTGATCCCTCCATGCTGCTCGGCCATTGTGAGCAGGGCAGCCGACATGGCAGGGCCATGGGGCAGGGCCGCAGCGGCCTGTAATGGCCGCCACCCCTGGGCACCTAGGCCCACGCCTTCTACAAAGCTGGCCTGCCTGCCCTCTTGCTATAAATTCTGGAATGATCCTAGACCTCCCGGACCCCTGGGCTCCCTGCTGAAACTGGGCACACGAGATCTCCAGCTGCCGGTCTGGTCTGAAGACAGACAAGCTGGAGTACGCAGAGATTTGTGCAGAGATCGCAACCTACAATTCCTAAAAAATGAAGCTGCGCGGGAAGCCACCTCCGGATGGTGAACCTCCCCCCCCCAACAACTAAGACAGTACAGATTTAAATTCGTGTTTGAAATGACATGTCTTCGTAACAAAGGTTTCTCTCCTTGTGTATTAATGACCATGTTTATGTGTATGTTTAAAGTTTGGTAAACAGTAACTTTAAGGCTAAATTCTTACTAGACAAAGTTAAATGAAAAAAGTTTTCAACGTAATTCTCATAAAGATAAAATTAACTTACATTTAAAGTCTGAGGTAAAAATTAGTTAACAATCAATATATTTTAACTAAGTTGGTCTAAACAAAAGGTTAAATAGACTTGTTGATATGTAAAACTCTCCATTACCTTCTCTATTAGAAATGGTAGATCGCACAATGGCTATGCTAATTATTCTCATGCCTGAGGTTTCCTTTCCTGAGTACAACGTGACTCCATCTTAAATGGGTGTAACAAAAGGTTAAAAGACGTTGTTGATATGTAAAAGTCTCAAATTCCTTCTCTATTAGAAATATGCTAATAACAAGTTTTGTTTCATAAATTACAGCCAGCTGCCTTTGGGACTCTAGGCCATTCCCCACCCCCATGCAAATGCCCGTCGAAGAAAGTACGCCCCCCAGAGGCAAGAAATGTTTTTTTAAGCTGATAAAGTTTTGCCACAGAGGTAAAATGGCCCCTTCAGGCCTTCCCTTATCAGCACACTGGTTCTTGTTACTTGCTTGCATGTTTCTCCATGTTTTTGCCAGTTTCTTTTTATAAAAATGCCTGTACGATATAGGTTTCTGTTCACCCCACACCCTTGATACTGTAGTCATTTAGTTAAAAGAAAAGGGGGAATTGTTGTATGCTTTACATTGGGTTCTAGTTCTCCCCCGCCGAGAGAATTGGATCAGTCCTGTTAATTTCGCGGGTCTGCTTGGCCCCGCCCTGAAGGAACCCCGCCAGAGTTCCTGAGTTCCTGAGTTCCAGAGTAAGAGAGAGTGCTTGTGCCACCGCAAAGAGACAGCAGAGTTCTGTTTGGTGATTAGTTTGCCTTAGTTTATGAATCGTTGTTTTTGAATAAAGAAATACAGCTTCCCTGCCCAGCCGTTGTCTCCGCGTCTCTGTTACCCGACCGTGAAGCTAGCCTGGCCAGCTAGAGCCTCCGAATTTTAACAACATACACTAGAGTTTGCAGTGAGTATCCCCCCTAACACTTCCTCTCCACTATTCCAAGCTTTGGGTCCAGTATTGCTCAACAACTTGTTTGGCTTCTTATGTTAACTCTCTTTTCAGTCACCAGGTTCCAGATGTCATCAGGATGCCGGCCAGGCTTCCCTGGACTGAAGACCCCACCAATGTGTCCTGGAGCTCCACTTCCCCAGAGACCCACCCTACTAGAGAAAGAGAGAGGCAGACTGGGAGTATGGACCGACCAGTCAACGCCCATGTTCAGCGGGGAAGCAATTACAGAAGCCAGACCTTCTACCTTCTGCAACCCACAATGACCCTGGGTCCATGCTCCCAGAGGGATAGAGAATGGGAAAGCTATCAGGGGAGGGGGTGGGATATGGAGAATGGGTGGTGGGAATTGTGTGGAATTGTACCCCTCCTACCCTATGGTTTTGTTAATTAATACTTTCTTAAATAAAAAAATAATAGCTATCATGCTGTCTCCCTTACACTGTTTATTTTTAAATTCCAGTTATTAACAAATTTCTGAAATCCTCTCCCACATTTTAATTAGAAGATATTTTGTCAGTTAGAACATATTTTGTTCTGTATCTCTATATCATTGTTTATGTCATCTGTGAGTGTTCTAAAGTAATTAAGTTCTTTTTCAATTATTTACCTATTCAATATTTCAGGCCTGCCAAGTGACAAGGACCTTACTAGTTGGTCATGTGATTTATTTGGGTTATAGGAAAAGTCATGACACATTTTTGCATAAAAACACAGAACAATACATGATGACTTTACAACAACCCAATATAAAACAAAACAAAAATTAATTGTTATATATTATGGAAACAAACATTGAGACAACTCAGAACAAGTATACCTTACAAATAGTGCTATGAAGCAAGATCATAGTGTATCATGAGATTAGTAAGTGTATGTCTTGGAAGAAAAGGGGTTTTCTTAGAGTTGGCCTTGGTGAGGAAGTGAAATGTTACCTAAGATATAAAAGGAAATTAGTCAAGTAAAGAATGCACATGTGAAGAAAAAATCTCCCAGGGAGAAGAAAATACATAAAGGTTAGAGCTAGGCTGAAGACAGCATTTTCAAAGAATTAAATGAAGGACATTCAAGGATACAGTATAGAGCTGTGCAATAGTCTGTGTGAATGGAACACCAAAGGATATTATAATAGTCCCCTGAGGTGAACATACCTTTAGTTGAGTCAATGGAGTGGGGAAGTGAATGGCATCATCATCATCATTGAAAGGAATGCATGCCCAGAGCTGACGCACATTCCATGGTACTGTGGAGTTTATATCTCTGTTAAGTATAAAGAGATATAAACTCACAAGATTTAACCAGTGATTGCTGTGATCCAATTTCAGATGTGTATTTAATCCTTTAGAAAGATAAACTCTGTGGGCTGACACAACCACGTATACCTTATTTTATCTTTAACATATTTTAACTTTACAGTGCCTGATATAATTCTTTGAGGATATCACTTTCCCAACGTTTATATCCTAAAACAGGGTGAGACTATATCTCTACCTTCTTAAATATATTCATCAGAACCATGTCATTTTCACATATCATTACACCATAACTCACAAAGTACATCCGGAATTCTGCATTTTTCTTTTCCAAGTGATAATTGTTTTCAAACTTGGACCTTTCTAAATGGTTGACTTAAGCTCTTGATATTGCAGCCAAACAAAAATGACTGTGAACTATAAAACATTTGGTGCAATGACTGCTTTGGCAGTTTATGTGTGAAAGAGCTGTCAAACTTTTCATTCTAAATCTACAGGTTTTAGAAAATTCAGGAATGATGTTTCCTGTTCCATTTGACTTAATCTGTTATCACCTCAGCTAATCCCATTTCCAAAAGGATTTATTTTCCCACAGATTACATACTACAGATCTTGACTGTTCTGAGAGAACTCAACAGAATAGAATTTGTAGCAAGGTAGAGGTTGTATAATGAGATGGAAGACTGACCCTTCCCAGCTGGAAATCCACTCTGTGAAGAAATGTAAATTTCATAGGCAGGGGAAGAAACTTCATGTACACTTCAAACACAGAGTCACTGAGAAAAACTGGAAGGCTGAGAGAAGACAGAAAGGTGTGCCATAATATTTGTTTTTATCTACCATGTGTTCAAATGAGCTACAATTAGGCATTTTTGATTATTTCTGAAAAAGCTCATTTAGAATGATTAGGGTCTTGAGAAATGTATCTAACATGTAATAACTTAATAAAAACATACATGGCAACAACTAGGGCAACAAAAAGGGGAAAAAATGGCCTCCAGGAGCGGTGGATTCATGGTGCAGGCACCGAGCCCAGCAATAACCCTGGAGGAAAAAAAAAAAAAAAAAAAAAAAAAAACATACATGGCTACAAATGTGATGAAAAAATAGGATGCAAAAAAAAAAACCCACCATCTGTGAAACGAAAATTAACACTCAGTCTATTTTGCATGAAGAATCTATATATGAAAATTGTAATGAATTTCACTGAAACTTTCAAATATTTAGATATTTGATTCTAATATTAATGCATTGACTAGAATTTTTTTTTTCTCTCCAGGGTTATCGCTAGGCTCGGTGCCTACACAAAGAATCCACTGGTTCCGGAGGTTATTTTTTTTCCTTTTGTTGCCCTTGTTGTTTATCACTGTTATTATTATTATAGTTTTTATTGCTGTCATTGTTGTTAGATAGGACAGAGAAACCAAGGAGGGGAAGACAGAGAGGGGGAGAGAAAGATAGACACCTGCAGACTTGCTTCAACACCTGTGAAGGGACTTCCCTGCAGGGGGGGAGCCTGGAGCACTGGAACGGGGATCTCACGCAGGTCCTCCCGCTTTGCACCATGTACGCTTAACTGGCTGCCCTGGCCCCCGCATTGACTAGAATTTCTAAAACAATGTAAGTAATAAGGAATACATTCTTTTGTTTCTATTTTTATATTTTAGTTTAGTTTAGTTTTTACCAGAGCACTGCTCAGCTCTAGCTTATGGTGGTGCAGGGTATTGAATTGGGACTTTGGAGCCTCAGGCATGAGTCTGTTTGCATAACCATTATGCTATCTACCCTCTTCCTGGTTTCTACTTTTAATAAAAATATCTTTAATGATTGATCATTGAGAGTCAGAGACTATAGTGAGTTGTATTCGTAAATCAAAATAGAAGCTGAATTTTGTTTCTGAAATTATATTATTTATATAATTTTCCCTGAATCACTAATATATTTGCATATTTCTATATTCTGCAAATATATTGGTATTTGCTGCAATAAATTTCATTTTACTGTTATTATGTTACTATGATTGTTATATTTTATTTTAATATTTTAAAATGAGACTATAGTGAAGGAAAAAAATTAATAAAAAACAGGGGGGGTCTGGGCGGTAGTGCAGTAGGTTAAGCGCACATGGCACAAAGCACAAGGGCCTGTGTAAGGATCCCAGTTGGAGCCCCCAGCTCCCCACCTGCAGAGGGTCACTTTGCAAGTGGTGAAGCAGGTCTACAGGTGTCTTTCTGTCCCTTTCTCTGTCTTCCCCTCCTTTCTCGATTTCTCTGTCTTATCCAAAAAAAAAAAAAAAAAAAACCCAGCTATGACAACAATAACATCTACAACAAGTGCAACAACAAGGTTAACAAAATGGGAAAAATGACCTCCAGGAGCAGTAGATTTGTAGTGCAGGCACAAAACCCCAGCGATAACCCTGGAGTTTAAATAAATAAGTAGTAAAAAGTAAAACAAAAATTAATAAAAAACCGAATATTTGTAAAACACCTAAAAAGGCTGTGCAGCAAAGGAGAGCGTTGTCAATTGAGAAAGCAACCATCTAAAGGGCAGTGGTATTTGCAAATCGCAAATTTGATTAGACGCTAAAACTCAAAGTACATAAAGAACTTATATGGGTCCAGGGAGGTGACCCAACAGGTAAAGGACAAACAATGTGCACAGGCTCCGGACTTCTACCCGTCACTATATGAAAGCTACCACAGTGCCAAAGAGAAAATTGTGATGGGGCCGGGAGATAACTGACTCAAGTAAATACATGCCTCACCATGCATGAGACAGAAGCTTCCAACCCCAACACCACGTGAGAGCAACGCAGCAACTGGGGAAGCTCTTGTGATAGTCGAATGGTGCTATGGTGTTTCTGTCTCTCTGTACCTAAAATGGAAAAGAACATACCAAGCGGATGGAACTCAAGAAATGCCAGAGTTGTGCTTTGGTCTCTCTCATGAAAATCTAAACAAAGAAAAAAAAGGGGGGGGGGGTGAATAGATGGTTCAGCAAGTAGAGGGCATCTATTAATTTCTGGGTTTAATCCTGACAGTGCACAAACAAAAGAAAATAATTTACATGATTCAATAGAAAATAAATGAATTTAAAATGTGATCACTAGCATAGTGTGCCTGCACTAAGGATCCACTGCTCCTGAAGGCGATTTTCCCCCTTTTTGGGACAGAACAGAGAGAAATTGAGAGAGGGGAAGATAGAGAGGGAGAGAGAAAGACAGACACCTGCAGACCTACTTCACCGCTTCTGTGGTGACCATTCTGCAGGTGGAGAACCTGAGGCTCAATCCAGGATACCTGCACAGGTCTTTGCACTTTCTACTCTGCGCAAACCCCTCCCCCCCATAATGTGCCCGTTTTGCCATGGATGCTGCTTGAATCAAGCCCGTCCCCACTGCAGTGGAAGAAGATTTGTGCCGTGGTGTCTCTCCCTCTCTCCCACAGTTCTTTCTACCTGCAAAAGGCAACTCAGAGTAGGAAAGCCCCAGGGGGACAAAAACTTAAAAATAAAATTAAAATAAATAAATAAATAAATAAATAAATAAATAAATGTATGTAATTTTTTCCTACAGAAGATCTACAAATGACCAATAAGGACACAAATTTATGCTCAGCATCATTAATAGTCAGGGAAATGGAAATCAATACCACAACGATAGAGTACCTCACACCTGTTAGAATAGCTCTCATAGAGTACCTCACACCTGTTAGAATAGCTCTCATATTAATTAAATAGTGACTTATATGACTACAAGTTAATAATTAGTCTCTTGTCTGATGTATGGCATGTGAAGATCTCCCATTTTGTGAGGGGCCTCTTTGTTTGAGTGATGGTTTGTTTGGCTGTGCAGAAACTCTTATGTAATCCCATTGATTAGTCTTCCTTGCAATTAGATTGTTATCATTTATATAATTATATTGTTACCCTTGAGGTTTAGGTGGGAAAGTATTCCACCAATCTTTTCCTCTAAATATTTGATAGTTTCTGGTCTACCATCCAGGTCCTTGATCCATTTGGAGTTTACTTTTGTTTCTGGTGAGATAAAGTAATTCAGTTTCATTCCTCTGCATGGTTCAGCCCAGTTTTTCCAGCACCATTTATTGAGGAAAACCTCCTTCCTCCATTTAATACTTTGGGCCCCCTTATCAAACATTAGATGTTCATAGATATGGGGGGTTAGTTCTGGGCTTTCAATTCTGTTCCACTGGTCTGAGTACCTGTTTTTGTTCCAGTATCAAACTGTTTTGATTATGATGGCCTTATAATATAAAGTTTGAGATCTGGGAGTGTGATGTCTCCATTTGTTTTTTTTTTTCCCCTCAAGATTGTTTCAGCAATTCTAGGTGTTTTCTGGTTCCAGATACATGTTTGTAATTTTGGCTCTATTCTCTTAAAGAAGCTTGGTGGAACTTTCGTGGCTATCACATTAAATTTCTATATGGCTCTGGGGAGAATATTCATTTTGATGATATTAATTCCTCCAATCCATCAGCATGGGTTGCCCTTCAATTTCTTGGTATCATTTTCTATTTCTTTGAATAATGACTCATAGTTTTCAGTATACAAGTCTTTCTCTTCTTTGGGCAGGCTTATTCCTAGGTATTTTACTGATTTTGCTGTAACAGTGAATGGGAGTGAATTCTGGATATTCTCTTCTTTTTTATTTTTTTTTAATTTCTTTATTGGGGGATTAATGTTTTACTGTCGACAGTGAATACAATAGTTTGTACATGCATAACATTTCTCAGTTTTCCACATAACTATACAGCCCCCACTAGGTCCTCTGCCATCCTTTTTAGATTTGTACTGTCCCCCCCACCCACCCCAGAGTCTTTTACTTTGGTGCGATACACCAATTCCAGTTCAGGTTCTACTTGTGTTTTCTCTTCTGATCTTGTTATTCAACTTCTGCCTGAGAGTGAGATCATCCCATAATAATTCCTCTGTTTCTGACTTATTTCACTTAACATGATTTCTGCAAGTTCCATCCAAAATCATCTGAAAACAGTGAAGTCACCATAGTTGAGTGGTAAGCCCCCACACCTATGGACATCTAATGTTTGACTAAGGTGCCTAGACTACTAAATGGAGAGAGATGAGTATCTTCAATAAATGATGTTGGAGAAAATGGGTTGAAACATGCAGAAGAATGAAACTGAACCACGGTATTTCACCAAATACAAAAGTACATTCCAAGTGTCTCAAGGGCTTGAATGTTAGACCACAAACTATCAGATACTTAGAGGAAAATATTGGCAGAACTCTTTTCTGCATAAATTTTAAAGACATCTTCAATGAAACAAATCCAATTACAAAGGAGACTAAGGCAAGTATAAACATTTGGGACTACATCAAGGTAAAAAGCTTCTGCGAAGCAAAAGAAACCAGTACGCAAACCAACAGACCCCTCATAGAATGGGAGATCTTTACATGACATACATCAGACAAGAGTCTAATAACCAAAATATATAAAGAGCTTGCCAAACTCAACAACAGGAAAACAATCCCGTCCAAAAATGGGGAAAGGACATGGACAGAATATTCACCACAGAAGAGATCCAAAAGGATGAGAAACACATGAAAAATGTTCCAAGATTTTGATTGTCAGAGAACTGCAAATAAAGACAACAATGAGACACTACTTCACTTCTGTGAGAATGTCATACATCAGAAAAAGTAGCAGCAACAAACGCTGGAGAGGTTGTGTGGTCAAAGTAACCCTCCTGTACTGCTGGTGGAAATGTTAATTGGTCCAACCTTTGTGGAAAGCAGTCATGGAACTCTCAGAAGGCTAGAATGATACTGCAATTCCTCTCCTGGGGATATACACTAAGGAACCCAACAAATCCATCCAAAAACATCTGTGTGTTGCTATAGTAAAAGGAATTGATTTCTGAATTTCATCTTCTAACTTAATGTTTGCATAGAAGAATGCCACTGACTTTTGTATGTTAATATTGTAGCCTGACACCTTACTATATTGCCTGATGATTTCCAAAAGCTTCTTGCTGGATTCCTTAGGTTTTTCTATGTATACTATTATGTCATCTGCAAATAGGGAGAGTTTGACTTCTTTTCTTCCAATCTGTATGCCTTTAATTCCTTGCTCCTGGCAAGAACTTCCAACACTATGTTGAACAGTAATGGTGATAGTGGGCAGCCCTGTCTAGTACCTGATCTGAGGGGGAAATGCTTCTAGTTTTTCACCATTGAGTATGATGTTGGCTGTAGGTTTGCTATATATAGTCTCCACTATCTTGAGGAATTTTCCATTTATTCCCATTTATCGTAGTGTTTTGATCATAAAGGGATGTTGTATTTTGTCAGTGGCTTTCTCTGCATCTACTGATATGACCATGTGGTTTTTGGTCTTGCTTTATTGATGTGGTGGATCACATTGATTGATTTATGTATACTAAACCAACCTTGCATGCCTGGGATAAACCCCACTTGGTCATGATGAATAATCTTTTTAATATACTGCTATATCCGGTTGGCTAGAATTTTGTTCAATATTTTAGCATCTATATTCACCAGAGATATTGGTCTGTAGTTTTCTTTTTTGGTTGTGTCCCAGACTGCTTTTAACATCAGAGTAATGTTGGCTTCATAGAAGCAGGAAGGGAGTATTCCAGTGTCTTCAATCTTCTGGAAGACTTTTCAAAGTAGAGGTATTAGTTCTTCTTTGAAGGTTTTGTAGAATTCATTTGTAAAACCATATGTCTAGGACTTTTATTTTTGGGGAGGTTTTTGATAACTGTTTCAATTTCATTAGCTATGATGGGCTTGTTCATGTTACTTAGTTCCTCTTACCTTCGGAAGTTCTTAGGTATCTAGGAAATCATCCATTTACTCCAGGTTCTCTAGCTTGGTGGCATATAGTTGTTGTTCACAGAAGCCTCACATGATGTGCTTAATTTCTGTGGTGTCTGTTGTGATATCTACTCTTTCATTTACAATCCAATTTATTTGGGTCTTCTTACTTTTTTGTTTTGTGAGTCTGGCTAAAGGTTTGTCGATTGTATTCACTCTTTCGAAGAACCATTTACTTTCATTGATCTTTTGTATGGTTTTCTTATTTTCAATGTTATTTATTTCTTCCCTAAATTTAATGATTTCTGTACTTCTGGTTGCTTTAGGGTTCCTTTGTTCTTCTTCTTCTAGGTCCTTAAGATGTGCAATTATGCTGTTTATTTGTGTTTTTTCATCTTTCCTAATGTGTGCTTGTATGGCTATGAACTTCCCTCTCAGTACTGCCTTAGCTGTGTCCCAATATTTTGATAGCTTGTGTCTTCATTTTCATTGAACTCTCGAAATATTTTTATTTCTTCCTTGATTTCCTCTTTGACCCAGGAGTTGTTAAGTAGTGTATTGTTGAGCTTCCACATTTTGGGACTATTACTAATCTTTGGTTTATTGTTAAGTGACAGTTTAATTCCACTGTGTTCTGAGAAGATTTTTGGGATGATTTCAATGCTTTTGAATTTGCTGATGCTGTTTTTGTGGCCTAACATATGGGTCTATCCTTGAGAATGACCCATGTGGACTTGAGTAGAATGTGTATTACAGTTTCTTGGGGTGAATGACTCTGAAAAGGTGCAATAGTTCTAGTTTATATATCTATACTTGTACAAGTAAATAAAACTGCACCATTATTATAACCCTCTCTCTTACACACACACACACACACACACACACACACACATATGCACATGCATGCACATGCAAACTATTATGAATTAAAGACTCCAATGAAATACTTTAAACCACAAAGTTCTGAGGAGACATGGGGCACTGTCACAGCATGGTGACTACAGTTAATAATGCTTCCTCCTACATTTGAAAGTTGTTAAGTGAATAGATATAAAGAGTTCTCATCATATACACAAAATGCACTTAGCCATCATGGTGGCAAATGTTAGCTACACATACTTTGATAATCTATTCTTAGAAACCTACACAAATACGATGCACATGATGCAAATATCATATGATTTCAGTATAAAGAGGTGGAGTAATATGTTGTATATCTAAGAATAATTCAATGCTATAGGTCAGTAATACCTCAGCCTAAAAAAAAGGGATTTAGACTCACAAGTCTGGCAAATGTTGGTTATATAGGATGTTATTACCTACTGCTACTCCCCTCCCCCTTGTAAAAATAAAAAGAAGAGGCAGAGGGGGGATAATCACTGGACCCTACTTCATAAAACTGTATTATATATGATAGCCTGAACTTTCAACCAGACTTTGAGTCAAGTTATAGTTATAAGTACTCAACATGTGTGTAATCATACATATACTAAAAATAAATGGATACCCAAATGGGGTTGTGTTTATTGTGAAAACTCAATAAATTTGTTCAGCAAAGTAGTGATAGTCTCATGTCCCCTTGAACCCTTAAGTCTTTGAATATTTCCCCATTTCTATCACGTTTGTTTTCCAAGGTTCCCTGCCTTTCCTATCCCTTTTAATAATTACTTTGTGTTAGCCCAGGTATCAGCTATTTCAGTGAGATTTTTAAAATGTACCGTGAATGAGATAGAGCTTCTTAAAACATAATCAGCTGTGTAATCCTTTCTGAAACCACCACTATCTTCTTATCTCCTCATAATCTTTTCTTCTTCAATACTGTCAGAGAGTTATCTGTTTATCAGAGTTTCATATTGAACCTTTCTCCTTTTTGGTTTCCTAATTTATGGATCTCTTTCTTTATACAGTTTTTTTCCCTGTCCTCCAATTTTTATCTTCTGAAGGCATAGTTTCTGCCTCGCTGAGAATGCATGATGACAGGGCAGAGGGAGCTGGGTTCTCACTTAAAGCTAGTATTTGAATCAGGCTGTCTCTTTCCATCCCTAGTATAGACTCCAACTCTCTATCAAAGGACCACAGGAAGGAGGCTGTGGTGAGGGACAGCCTCTTGGCCATTATTTGTGGCCTCTTATCTGACAGATCTATCAAAATGTGACTGCTGAAATCAGATAGCTAGATCTGTGTTCAGGCTCTGCTGCTTACTATCTTTGCAATAAAAATCCTCAACTTCTTTAAATCTCATTTTTCTCATCTGTGAAAAGCCCATAATAACAGCATTTTTTTCTCATAGGATTATTGAAAGGATTAAATGAGATAATAAATGAGATAATGCAGGGACTGTAGTTATCTCACTGACATCCCTACAGAGAGACACTGATGCACGTCTCTGTGTGTGTGCTCAGAATATTTCCTGAATTAAAAATTCAAAAAAGTTTCTTGAGTGAATTTTGCATATTTCCTCCCAACCTTAAACCCCTACATGTTACTGGGCCTGAATCTCGTAAAGAGATTGGAGAGCTCCCTGAGACTCTGCTATTACGTGATAAAAATGATTGAAGCCACTTACCAAACATAAAACGTGCCTTGTGCGCAGTTATTAATAATCCTGAGCCGTGCCCATTATAGAAAACCTGCAGCTTTTATGCTTCCATAATTTCAGTCATGCTATCATCCTCTCAAGAAGAAGAATCATTCCCAACAAATCCTACCAGCTCTTTATTTCCCAATAAAGAGAACCTTGCAAATGATGAAAAGAATGGCAGGTCCTTCTCACCAGGCCCACTCAGAGGAGGGGGAGGGTGTGGATGAGGAACATTTTGCCTGCCCCACACAAATCACCACATGCTTGGTACCTCAAACAGACAGACGCACAATCTCCCACTAACAGAGATGGAAAGGGAAGTGCCCTCCCTCCCCTTCCACAAAGAGTTGTCCCTTTAAAAGGCACTTCTATGTGATGAAAGAATGAAACACTAAAGATATTTTTTAAAAAAATGAATGAAACATTATTTCAAAAAATACAAGTAAAATGTGAATACAAATGGACTCCCACAAGCAAACTGATGTCTGTACAGGGCGTGCATTCCCCTGACTTGTTTCAGAATAGAAACTCAGGGAAAATCTTTGACATTTTAGAAGCTTCCCCACTCCCCAGATAAGATTTCTTATGATAATGACTTTACTTCCTCTTCAGAAGGCAGGAAATTATTATAATCGTTATTCTGCATTGCTGTGTATAAAAATTAAACTAGACTGCAATTTGTTGAGCTCAGAGTAAACACCTAACATTTATATTAGATATAAAACAGCCTCTATAAACTAAGATGATCATGATAGAAAAATGACCAAGATAAACATTTTCATCATGACCAGTGCACTGAGAAGACATTAACATTAACAGTAAGTAGTAAGTAAATGTCTTTTTTTTTTTTAATCAGAGCACTGCTCAGTTCTGGTTTATGGTAGTGCGGGGAATTGAACCTGGGATTTGGGAGTGTCAGGTATGCAGATCTGCTATCTACCCCTGCCCGTAAACGTCCTTCATTATCAGGATTGTGAAAGCAGAAATCTTGTGTGTGGAAAGACAGGTCAAGAGTGGTTGCTGGCAGCTGCTCCTTTGGTGGCACCCACAGCTGTTCCATAGTTCAGAGACTCCTCTGTGGTTAAGTCACACCAGGGTAGAGTTCCTGTGGGCCATCTGTTCCCTGGCATCTCAGCTGGTTGGCATTCAGACTCCTCTGAAGAACTATCCAAAAGTTATAGAAAGCTGTTCTAACTTGGCAGACCCTATTTGGGCTTTCTGAACCCCCAACTCAGAGAAGATAAAGAAGGGGAGGGGAGGGGAGGGGAAAGGAAAGGAGGGGAGGGGAGGGGAGGGGAGGGGAGGGGAGAGACCAAAATTTTTTTCAGTATGGTAAGAGCCACTCTCTAGCCTAAGTTGTGCTCATGGCAAAGAGAGTTATTTCATCAACCCAAACACCTATTTTTCAGGAAGTGTAGCTTCTGGTAATTCGCTTTGGTCATTGGATAATCTTTGGGGCAAACGTATCTTTTACAAAAGACTTTAGTTGGGACTGGCATGTTACCATGTACAAGGATCCAGGTTCAAGTCCTTGGTCCCCCACCTGAAAGGGGAAGCTTCATAAGCAGAGAAACAGTGCTGCATGTGTCTTGGGGACCTCATGCTCACCTTAGAAGTGGTATCCTAGGGGTCTGGGCGGTAGTGCAGGGGTTAAGCGCAACACACATGGCACAAAGTGCAAAGATTGGCATAAGGATCCCCGTTCAAGCCCCCCGGCTTTCCACCTGCAGGGGAGTCGCTTCACAGGCAGTGAATCAGGTCTGCAGGTGTCTATCGTTCTCTCCCCTTCTCTGTCTTCGCCTCCTCTCTCCATTTCTCTCTGTCCTATCTAACAATGACAGCATCAATAACAACAATAATAACCAAACAACAATAAAAAACAACAAGGGCAACAAAAGGAAAAATATAAAAAATATACAAAGATTTTAGCTGATTTTTTTAAATTACTGATCACTCCCTCTATGGGAAGTGCATTAATGCTTAATTCCCCAGTGTTAAACATATTTTGAATCGTGAGGAAAGGGGTAAAGAGAAAGGGAGAGAGACACCTGCAGCCCTGCTTCACTACTTGTGAAGCTTCCCCCTTGCAGCTGGGGGCCAGAGATTCTAACCCAGGTCTTTGGGCATGGTAATGTATGAGCTTAACCAGATGTGCCACTGGCCAGTCCTATATTAAATATCTTTTTAAAAGCAATTTAATAGTATTTCATAATAGTATGAAAATCTGTGGGAAACTAGGTTTTGCATATTATTGTCTTTTCCTAAGACTACATTCTATATGAACTGTTTGTATCTAAAATACTCAATGCTTAATGCATACAGAACTGCCTTCAAGATAGATGGCATGCCTTCATGCATTTGCCTAGGATTTTCAGGAATAATCATGTTTCATTCAAAAAGTCTACAAGGCTTAGTGCTGCAAGTCTGTCTCATTATCCATTTCTTATACAGTGATAATATGTTTCCATTGTATGAAATATATCCTTCTTCCTCTTCTTCTTTTCCTTTCTTCTTCTTCTTCTTCCTCTCCTCCTCCTCCTCCTCCTCCTCCTCCCCCCCTCCCTCTCCTTCTACTTTCTTCTTCTCCTTCTTCCTATATCATTTGGAGAATGCTAGAGTGTTACAGAGGTACTTGGAAGATAAAGAGGAAGGATTCTCTGTGGACAAGTATCTCTAAAAGGAAAAGCCACAGTGGAAATGTCCCATCACATGAAAAATCAGACAGACTTTCTCATTGCCATGTAGAATACAGAAAACTTTTTTTTTCCCCCAGAAAGTCATAGTATGAGACGTGTTTCTGAACAAAGGGAAGTATATTCACTTTTCTGGTTATAGCTTTATTCAGAACTTTTATTGAAAGATAAACTAGGATCCCACCTGCTCTTGCTCTCGTGGTGTTGTGGGAACTTCAATATCCATGAAATCTTTTGTGATTTTCTTAACCAGACTTGTCTTTATTAAAATTACTCAAGGACGATAAAAGGTACTGACATCAGCACCCACATGCAAATTTTGCTTCTAGAAATAACTGAAGAAGCCAGGAAAGATCTTAGGGTTTCTGCAAGAAAAATTAAAACCACAGGCAACATAGAGGCTCAACGCCCCCTATCGTTTAAAATGTATAAACCTGGAAACAGATTCAAGTAGACCAGCCATCAGTTATTTGCTTGTTACTTCTTACTGAGGCTGTTACCTATGCAGAGACCGTCTTGTTGTTATTTTTACTATCATACCAGATGGCCTGCTCCATCCCTTGCCTTCATTATTATCATAAGCAAGTGGACACTGTCACATCAGGCATGAGCAATGGGGTCTGGTGAGGAGGGAACTGGAATATACTAAGCTGCCTTGGAGAGCCCTGCTAATTGCCCTGTGGTCCAAATTCAGCACCAATGTCATTTCTTGACAGTGGTCCAGATGGCTCCAGCCTGTACTCCAGGCTCGCCAAGCTATGAGGAGGGCACTGCCACCTGCTCAGGAAAGAGAGCTGAGCCCATTAATTCTGATTTACAAAGATGACAGTGATTCAGGTAGGTTGGCCACGTGGGACTCCATAACCCATTCCTAGAAGAAGGCCACAGAAGCCTTCTCATTCATCCAGTTCCCTGTCCTTTGGCCTTGCGTGCAACAAAAAGTTAGTTGCAACCCTTACACTCTGTTTGCTCTCCAGTTTTATTGCTGGCAGAAAGCTTTGCAGTTTATCAACATTATCTCATATTGGCAGGCCCCCAGACAGTGAAATGGTAGTTGTTGGGGCCATTAAAAGACATTTCCACACTCTGCCTGATGGAGAATTTATAGAGTCTCACTGTGTAAGGTCCTGGGAAGTACAGATTGTCTCATTATATGAAATGACAACCTAGCACCTCAGAGACAGAGCAATTTCAAGTATTCACAGGCCTCAGGTACAAGTGGGCTGCAGAGGCTTGTTAAAAATGATGCTGATAAAACTTTAAGAGTTTTACTGAGTGCATATTTTCTTCTTTCTTTCTTTCTCTCTCTCTCTCTCTCTTTCTTTCTTTCTTTCTTTCTTTCTTTCTTTCTTTCTTTCTTTCTTTCTTTTTCTAGAACACTGCTAAAGTCTGGCTTATGCCTGTGTGGGGCACTGAACCAGAGACCTTAATGCCTCAGACATGAAAATCTTTTCACATCATCATTTTACTATCTCCTCTGTCTGGGTCCAACTTTTTATTTTAATTTTATTAGTGACTTAATATTGATTTACAACATTATCAGATAACAGGGGTATAATTTCGCACGGTCCCCCTCTCTGTCTTCCCCTCTTCTTTCAACTACTCTCTGTCTTATCCAATAAAACGCAAAACATGGCCCAAGTCTTAGTTTGCATTTCTATAGTGATAGGTGGAGTAGATCATGTCTGTGGGCCATGTGTGTCTCTTCTTTAGCAACTGTTTAGCTGAGCTTTTTTTTTTTCAAAGTTATTATTATTACTTTCTTTCAGGATTTATTTTTTATTTATTGGGGAATTAATGCCTTACATTTGACAGTAAATACAATAGTTTGCACATGTATAACACTTCCCAGTTTTCCATATAACAATACAACCCCCACTAGGCCCTCTTGTCATCTTTCTTGGATCTGTTTCCTCCCCAACCACCCACCCCAGAGTCTTTTACTTTGGGGCAATATGCCAGTGAGTTTTGTTTTCTTTTTAACTGGGTTATTTTTTACTTCTTTTGTAGAGCTTTACCAATACTGTACAGATATGTCAGTTCTTATCAGATGTGCAATGTGCAGATACCTTCTCTCATTTATTGGGTTGTCTGGTTATATCTTTGTGTACGTTGCTTTTGATGTGTAGGAGCTTTTTATTTTTATGTAATCCCACTTATTTAATCATTGGTTACTTATTATTTATTTTTACTGGGAGGATTAATGGTTTACAGTAAATACAGTTATTTGGTACATGTGTAAAAATTCTCAGTTTTCTGCAAAAAAAAAAAAAAAACCTCACCCCTAGTGTAGGTCTTCTTCCAACATCATGCACCAGGATCTGAACCACCCCCCAACCCCCACACCCATTACCATCAGAGCCCTTTACTTTGGTGCAATACACCAAACCCAGTCCCCGGTCTACTCTGTGTTTCCACTTTCTGTTCTTATTTCTCAACTTCTGTCTATGAGTGAGATCATCCCATATTCATCCTTCTCTTTCTGGTTTGTGTCACTTAGCATGACTCCTTCAAGTTCCATCCAAGATGAGGTGAAGAGAGTAAATTAATTATTCTTAACAGTTGAGTAGTATTTCATTTTGTATATGTACCACACTTTCTTAGCCTCTTAGACACCTGGGTTGCTTCCAGGTTTTGGCTATTACAAATTGTGCTGCTATGAACATAGGTATACACAGGTCTTTTTGGACGGGTGTGTTGGGTTCCTTAGGATATATCCCCAGGAGAGGAATTGCCAGGTCAGAGGGTAGGTCCATTTCTAGCCTTCTGATAGTTCTCCAGACTGCTCTCCAAAGGGGTTGGACTCATGTATATTTCCACCAGCAGTGTAAGAGGTCCCTTTATCCCCACTACCTCTCCAGCATTGTTGTTACTATTAATTACTTGTGTTTTTATTTCCCATATTTGTAGTGTTGAGTCTCCAAATACATCTTTGATGTGAAGATCCTGTAAAATTTCACTGACATTTTCTTCTATAAATTTCAGAGTTTCTGGTCCAGTATCCAAATCTTTCATCCAGTTTTACTTGACTTTAGTGTATGTGTATGTGACTGTCCAATTTTCCCAGCAAAATTTGTTGAAGAGATCTTCTTCACCCTAATGGATGGCTTTGGCCCCTCTATGATATATTACTTGGTTGTGTGTATATGGGCTCATTTCTGTACTTTTGATTCTATTCCACTGATCTAAGTGTCTATTTTTATTTCAGTGTCAAAGTGTTTTGGTTAGTATTGCCCTGTAGAATAAACTGAAGTTGGGGAGCATGATAGCTTCACATTTTTCTTTTTTTTCAGAAATGACTTGGCAATTCATGGCACACATTTTTAAAAATTTTTTATTATTTATTTATGTTCCCTTTTGCTGCCCTTGCTGTTTTTTATTGTTGTGGTTATTATTATTGCCATTGTTGATGTTGTTCGTTGTTGGATAGGACAGAGAGAAATGGAGAGAGGAGGGGAAGACAGAGATGGGGAGAGAAAGACAGACACCTGCAGACCTGCTTCACCGCCTGTGAAGCGACTCCCCTGCAGGTGGGGAGCCGAGGCTCGAACCAGGATCCTTATGCTGGTCCTTGTGCTTCAGGCCACATGCGCTTAACCCGCTGTGCTACCGCCCGACATCTGGTTCCACACAAATTTTTGGATGAATTGTTCCGTTGTGACCTTGACAGAAACTGCATTAAATTGTAGATTGCTTTTGGTAGAACGGCCATTTTAATGATCTTTACTCTTCCAATCCAGGAACAAAAATATTCCTCCCTGTCTGTGTGCCTTCCTTCTCCCCTTCTTCTAGCCGCGCTCTATAGTTTTCGTTGTGAAGCTCCCCCCTTATTTTCTGAGATTCACCCCAAGGTATTTTCTCTTTTGGGGTTTGATTGTAAATGAGATTGAACCTTTTTATTTCCCTTTCCTTTGACTCCTTATTTGTAATGAGAAATGCCACAGAGATACATGTGTTAACTTTGTATCTTACTACTTATTGACTTTATTAATTATTTCAGGTCTTTTTTTGGTGGGGTTTTGGGGGTTCTCCGGGTACATTATCATGCCATCAGAAAATAGTGATAGTTTGATTTCTTCCTTTCCAATATAAACCTTTGACACCTCTTTCAGTGTTGATGACTATGCTGAATAATAGTGGAGATCGTAGACATCCTCCTCTGAGAACACTGCATTTTAAAAATTCCTTTGGGAATATAACACAACTTACTGTGCATACACAATTGAATCTAACCATCCGGAAAACCTGGACTTGTGATAGAAAGTTAGAACTTGCTACCAAGTCATCTGAGTACATTACTGACCATTACCATTGCCTAGTAATAGAGCAGCAACCAAGAACATAACACAAAATTGTGTTTAATGGTCTTCATCTATTAAAACTTAAGAAACTAAAATTGGCTACAGAGATTTAGATAGAGATACCAGATGAGACAATTTAAAAAAATAAAAAGGAATCTCTTCTGACAGAGCCATCAACATTATTGTTACTCCTTGATAAGCTTCAGAAGAAACACGAGACAACTGGTCAGGAGTCATGCTGGCAAAGACTATATGTCAATTAAAGGACAATCACTGCCCCTGTGACAACCTTTATTGGAATCATCAAGCTAGTAAGTGCAGAAAAGCTTGAGGCTAATTAAGAACCCACTAAAATCCTAGGTCTCTTTCCTCCATAACTTAAGACCAGATCCATAAACTTAATACCCATTTAGACACAAGAAATGACAAATGACATTCAATGCCTTAACAAAGTCTAAGCTCATCAGATAAAAAAAAAAAAAAAGTGACTACAAAAATCTGGATAAGGGCAAGAGATGGGCTCACTTAATAATGGCCTTTTTGTACAGTACCCAGTATCTTGTATATAGCTGTGCTATAGGTTGCTTCTGATCTACTTGGTCTAGGCTTTTGAGAGAGTCTGCATATCAGTTACACAGCCTATATATTGAAAAGATTTAGTTTGTGTTTTGAAAAACTTCGAGACATACAATTAATTTTCCCCCTCTCGTATTAATTAACTAGTGATTTATATGACTACATTTTACTAGGCGTGTACATAAACACCATTCCCACCACCAAAAGACTATGACCCATCCCTCCCACCCACACCCACTCCCACCCCCCACTGTCCCAGGAAGCTGCATGTCTACCCCTCACCACAGGGTTTTTACTTTGGTGCCCTACTTACAATTTGGTCAGGTCCTGCTTTTAGACCAAGTAGATCAGAAGCAACCAACAGCACAGCTATATACAAGATACTGGGTACTGTACAGCAAACCCTAACAAAAGGACTTTTCAAAGTTAACCCAATTACCAAATAATGTGATGAGAACATTAACTATCGATTGTCTTTTTGAACCCTAAGACAGCAGGAACCTCACATCTCCACTATAGAGCCTCTACTTCCCCCAGTCCTGGAACCATTGGATAGGGCCCACTTTCCCGTATGCCTCTCCCAATCCATATCAAATAATATTGCATCTGCCGATCACAACCTAACCAACACAACGATTGCCACCTCAACATGCTTCACTTCAGACTGTGCCCAGAGACTTCACGTGTGGAATGACAACCCTTCAGCTTCATTACTCAGGTGAGACCTTTCCTTTCATTGTATACTCTAATTCCATCTCAGGTGGTTCACTTTCTAACAAAGTCCCAAAACCTAGATATACAGCAGTTTCTGTGAGAGAGAGCATATGTTCACACGTATCTGTAAACTACTGCAAAATATATACCTGAAAGCAGAAGTACACTAGAGTTTGCAGTGAGTATCCCCCTAACACTTCCTCTCCACTATTCCAAGCTTTGGGTCCATGATTGCTCAACAATTTGTTTGGCTTCGTATGTTAACTCTCTTTTCAGTCACCAGGTTCCAGATGTCATCAGGGTGCCGGCCAGGCTTCCCTAGACTGAAGACCCCACCAATGTGTCCTGGAATGTTCCCAGCTGTGACCATGGACTGTGAGCTCAGACTGACAAAGACTCAGAGGTTAGACAGGATCCTATGTTAAATATGAAAATATAGTCCATAGGTCAGATTGATAGGGTTTAGTTAACAGTATTTATATACTTTCCTCAAATTTGGGAGCCACTCCCTGCCCTAATCCAGATTTTTAGTCATATTCTCAATCTGACAGCATCTTCCCAGACCTGCATGTTAGCTATCAGGCTCAGGCAAGAATTACTAAAGTCATAGGCCACATAGAACAGACCTAAAATAGCCTTCCTAGTTTCTTCCCACATAAAGACCCCTAGTTTCATTTGCTTTATTCCTACATTTGAGTTCCTGTTTATTGAACAATTTGCTTTATATCTTACCACCTTCAGCCACCAAGTTACAGACACTACTAGGATGCCGTCCTGACTTTCCCTTTCCTAGGTAGACCACCTCACCAATGTGTCCTGGAACCTCACCACTCCAGAGCCTTGGCCCACTAGGGAAAGATAGAAACAGGCTGGAGGTATGGATCAACATGCCAACATTCATGTCCAGTGGAGAAGCAAAAGCCAGACCTTCCACCTTTTGCACCACATAGAGAATTTTAGTTCATACCTAGAGAGGGGTAAAGAGTAGGAAGCTACCAATGGAAGGGATGGGACACTGAACTCTGGTGGTTGGAACTGTGTGGAACTGTACCCTTGTTATCTTACAATCTTGTTAATCCTTATTAAATCACAAAAAAGAAGGAAGAAAGAAATGAAGAAATACAGAAAGAAAGAGAAAGAAAGAAAGAAAGAAAGAAAGAAAGAAAGAAAGAAAGAGAAAGGAAATGGAATTTGGAAGAGGTAAAGTCTTGCAGGCACCAAGCCCCAGTGATAATCTTTCTGGCAAAGAAAAAAAAATCATTGTTTCCCTTGCAAACTATACAAATAAAAGCCGACTTCACTGTTCTGCCCCACAATTCTGGCAATAAGCAGATATTCTTCTACTGTCATAGTTCCTCAGGCCCTTCTTTCTCTAATTTCTCTCTAGATTAGACCAATACGTCCTGCTTAAGTCAAGTAGGAAGAAGAGGGAAATATTTTATTTCTTACTTAATTGGATTATTCATGAGCCTGAGCTATTTTTGCTGTAAAGACTCACTGTTTTAAATAATTGCTAAAAGTGAGATATTTTGAACAAAAGAGTTCTGTCACTGGAAAGTTCATGGATATTGGTAACATCTCCTGCAGAAGAGCAGAATTCTAACTCAGAAATTTTAGAATAAATAAAAGAAGATAACTCTCAAGATCTTCCTACCTCAAAAGTTTGGCTCTACATATTTGGAATCAAAATGGTATGCTTTTTTAATGTGTTAATAACTTATAAACCACACAGAAATTAACCTGCTATGTAAGATTAGATGTTTATGTTTCAGTTCAATATTAAAAAAACATTTTATAATAAAGTCAAAGATAATAATGAAAAATGGTTTAGAGATTTAGATAAATTCTATCTACTATAGTAAGACATGCAGATTGCTAACATTGCAGATAATCTAACAAAGAACTCATTTTCTGTTATTTGAAAATGAATAACTGAATTTATCTATGCTTACTTTTGTTATTAAAATGGTTGCGAAATTGTACCTGTATTAAAACGTTGGATATTTTCACATACGGTTTTATCGCATTATTTGTATTTGACAATTTGTTTAATTTTAATTTATTTATTATAAGATAGTGCTCAGTATTGGTATAAGTTGGTGGTGAGGGTGAAACTTGTGGACTTTGGGGCCTCAGGTAGACAAGTGCTGTTCTCTAGCAGGTTAAACTACTTCCCTGGCCCTAGAAGTTGGTTTTTGAATAATATATATATAAGGATTTTTTTCTCTTTTTATTTTAAATTTTATTTATATTATTGGATGGAGACGGAGAGAACTTGAGAGGTGGAGTGGGAGATAGAGAGGGAGAAAGATAGAGAGACACCTGCAGCCCTGCTTCACCACTCGTGAAGCTTCCCCATGCAGGTGGGGATGGGAGGCTTGAACCCATGTCCTTGTGCCCTGTACTTCATGCACTTAACAAGGTTCACTGCCACTTGGCCCCCAGATTTTTTAAATTTATTAATTTTAGATAGAAGATGAGAAAAAAATGAGATATACCCCTTCACTACTCCACCACTTGAGAAGTTTCCCCCATGCAGGTATCATAATGGGGGAGGGCGGGGGTTAGAGCCCAAATCCAGATTCTCAGGGGCCACAAAGTGTGTGCTGTACTGGGTGATCCATCTCCCAGTTTTAGCAATGCCATCTTAACATGATTTATATTAAAGTTTTTTTAATTTCATTTCTTAAGTATTTTATTTTTTTAAAGAGCTATCTAGTGGAATCACTGTCAGTTTAAAAAATATTTTATTGACTAATTTTATATTGGATAGAGATAGAGAGAAATTGAGAGGGAGACACCTACAGTTCTGCTTCACCACTCGTGAAACTTACCCCTAGCAGGTGGAAACCAAGGTTGTGAACCCAAGTCCGTGCACACTGTGATATGACCACCCAACCAGGTGCACCACCACTTGGCCCCTTATTTATTTTTTAAATTTCTTTATTGGGGATTAATGTTTTACAGTTGACAGTAAGTACAATAGTTTATACAAGCATAATATTTCTCAGTTTTCCACATAACAATACAAACCCCACTAGGTTATCTGTCATCCTTTTCCAGGACCAGTATTTTATTTCAATAAAAATATTAACTCATCAAAATTACATGCTTTTGAAGGTGTATATTTTGAAACAGAAGAGATACTTTCAGTCCTCATTTCAGGAAGCTATTGGAAAATCACACCCAAATTCAGGGTTTAAAAAGAAAGGTAACTATTTCTTACATTTCTGTGGGTTGGTTGGACATATATATAGTTGTTCTCCCATGGATCGCATAAGCATTGGATTTAACTGACACTTAGCTAGACAATATGTGCTCTCATTCTTTCCATGTGACCTTCAAATAGTCTAACCTGGATTTCTCTTTAAATACTTATTTATTTCTTTATTTGATAGGGCAGAGAGAAATTGAGGAGGGAGGTAAAAAGGGAGAAATAAAGAGAGACATATATAGCATTGCTAAACTACTTGTGAAACTGCTCATCTGTAAGTGGGAACAGGGCCTTGAACCTTGGTCTCTGCATGTGGTAAAATGTGTGTTCAACTGGGTGTGCAACTTCTCAGCTACTGAGAGTCTAACTTAGACTTCTTACCTATCTGTTAGTTTGAATCCGGGAATGATAGAATCTGAAGTAGAAGCACTTACCAGTCCTTTGTTTGCTTGATGTTCACTTATGCTTAATAGTTAAAGTCACATGACAAGTCCAAAGTCAATGTGTGTGTGTGTGTGTGGGGGGGGTTTACACAGAGGTATGAAAACTGGGATCATGATTAAGTTGAGATAATTCAACAAAACTCTAAGGGAATTTTATAACAAGGCCTGAGATCTTTGTGTTATTATAAACTTAGCAAGCTAAGTAATAATTAAGTTAGGAAACTAAGTAATAAAGTTGCTCATTGTTTATAATAAAGAATTGTTGGGGGGTGGTAGCACAGCGAGGTAAGCGCACAGGGCACGAAGCGCAAGGACCGGCTTAAGGATCCAGGTTAGAGCCTGGGGCTCCCCACCTGCAGGGGGGTCGCTTCACAAGCCGTGAAGTAGGTCTGCAGGTGTCTTTCTCTCTCCCTCTATGTCTTCCCTTTTCTCTTGATTTCTTTTTGTCTGATCCAACAACAGCGGCAATAACAACAAGGGCAACAAAATGGGAAAAAAATGGCCTCTAGGAGCAGTGAATTCATAGTGCTGGCACCAAGCCCCAGTGATAACCCTGGAGCCCCGGAGGCAAAAAAAAAAAAGTCATAAAATAGTTCATGTGATAGACAACTGCTTTGCTATGTGCGCAGTCCAGGTGTAAGCATAGCCCCTACTGCATTGTAGGAAACATTGGAAAAATTCTCTCTATCTCTCTCTCTATCTATCTCATTCATTCTATCTGAAGACAATGTCAACCCAGAACAGTGAAGCACTGGAGATGATCAAGTTTACATTAATAAAAGAAAAGGGGACAGGTTGTTGGTAGGCTTCTAGTTCTGCTTCTGGGACCCCTTCTGTTATATTGCTTGACGTTGTGGTCTATTTACACGGTCATTCTGTTACATTGGTTTGGTCTCACTCCCCCTGCCTCCGGGAGATTTTGGTTTACTCCTTGCTAGTTCACGCTTCTTCCTTCTCCCCGCCCCCTATCCTATGTACTTCCTTTGTTCCTGACTTCCACTGGAGGAGAGAGAGGACAAGATTGTGATTAGAGATAGATTAGATTGCGCTGTGTTCCACGTCAATAAAAAAATACTGCTCTCCACTCAGCCATGAGTCCCTGGTCGTCTGTCTCCCGGCTGCGAAGCTAGCCTGGCATACTGGCGCCCCGAACTGGGACTGACACAGGTGGTAGTACACTCAGTTGAGTGGACATATTACCATATGCCAGGAGCCAGGTTCAAGCCTCTGGACCCTACCTGCAGGATTCAGCAGCATTGAGACAGGGCTGCAGGTGTCTCTCTCCCTCCCCTCTCAGTGTCTCTCTGTATCTATCCAAAAAAGAAATAAAGAGGGGGCAGGGTGGTGGCACACCTGCTTAAGCACTCATATTACAGTGCACAACTATCCAGGTTCAAGCCCAAGCCCATAGTCCCCACCTCACCATTTCTCTCTGTCCTAACAAGGACAGCATCAATAACAACAACAATAGCTACAACAACAATAAAAAACAAGGGCAACAAAAGGGAAAATAAATAAATATTAAAAAAATTTTCACTATATGCATATCATATCATGGTTTTCCCCATCCTTCTAGCTTCTAATATCACTTCCTTTACTATCCACCACTTGTAAAGTCAATGTTCCTCTTATGGAATCACACATCTACACACACAGTGTCTTTCAGGTTCAAGTGACCTTCCTGAAAAGCGCTTCTCCAAATTGTTGTTCACATGTCTAGACTGAATTGGGTCTGTGTATCCCAGACAGTCATGCATGCACCCAAGATTGCGTGACAGAAGAACAACGCAGAATAGTCAAGCACCAAGTACTGACAATCAAAGCCTTCATTCTAAATCTGACATGTGTCACTTCCACTCCAAATTCATTAATAACCACTTTTCATATTTAAATTCACGGTAATGACAAAGTGTAATCATCCATGGAGAAGAGAACTATAACCATTTAAACATGTAGCCAAATGACAAAATTTCTACTGTTCCTTAATGGAAGTACCATGTAGTCCTTAAAAGACTAAGTGGGCCTATTTTAATAATGTAAATTTATATGATATATATTACATTCTAAAAACATAAACTGTGGTTTCAGTGTAATCTAATAAACCCACCTGTGTTTTATCTCTAATAGCACATGTATGACCAATAACAGACTTTATATACCAATTTTTCAGTGCAGACTTGGGTTGGGAACTACATAGAATTTGTTCTGAATATCCTGTATACTCTGAGTCCTTGAACAATAGAAATGAATAAGTGTGGTAAACAATTAGAAACAATACTGTATCTTCTGAATTGCAGTTCATGCTTTCAGTTCCATGAAGTCTTGTTGTTGTTTTTCTTTTTAGTCCTTAGGTTTTAGTTGGGAGAAAAGATCAGTGAGACTGTGCCTAGGTTTTCTTAACTTTGGTGAGCAGTGTGCTAACTTTGGTACTTTCTACTTTTTTTTTTTTTTACATGAAAATGTCTGTTGGGCTGGAAGATAACTCACATGGCACAAGGTACACTTGACCATGTCTTAGGAGTTGGGTTCAAGTGCCTAGCATCACATGGGAGCACCACGTGGGGCTGTGAGGAAACTTGATGAATAAAAGAATGGTGGTGTTGTGCCCTTCTACTCTCTTTCTGCACCTCTCTGTTTTTTATCCCTCTCTATCACTTCTAGAAATTAAAATGAAAGAGATAGAGATAGAGATACCTCCCAGAGAAGCTATTCTGCTATGGCTCACACAAGCATCAGACTTAACTGAAGTTGGACTAGACAATATGAACTTTCATTCATTTCATGTGACCTTTAGCAAATTAGTAATCAAGCCTAGACTTCTAACCAATAAGTCAAGTGTACTTCAGGGGTAATCACTTGTCAAGCTTCTGCTTGCTTGGTGCTAACTAATGCTTTAATTCAGTTAATACAAGAGAAATTAAAGTCTAAAAATTAAAGCCCAAGGGTAGGGGAGATTGTGAAATAGTTATACAAAAAGACTCTCATGCCTGAGGCTCCAAAGTTCCAGGTTAAATCCCCCATACCACTATAAACCAAAGCTGATCAGTGCTCTGGTAAAAAAAGAAGAAAGAAAGAAAGAAAGAAAGAAAGAAAGAAAGAAAGAAAGAAAGAAAGGAAGGAAGGAAGGAAGGAAGAGGGAGGGTGTCAGAGGCAGCAGGTCTTAGAAAGGCAAGGCCCCTGGGCCTGTGAGCAGAAGGCTGGCAAAGTAGGCCTTCTGAGAGCCCCTGACCTTTCCCCTAGGATGATTGGAGAAAGCTAAGAAAATGATAAAGACTTTGCAGACTCTCTGGGAGAATTATAAGTGTCTAATAGCGCATGAACTTTTGCCTCAACTGTATCTTGCTCATGTTTTGAGAAACTGTACTTTGCTTATGCACCTGGATTATGTTTTGAGAAACCTTATGCAGAGCCCGCCTAATTAAACTTCTTGCTGTGTGTGTTATAAAAGACTATGAGAAAAATAAATCAGCGCGCTCAGTTAATGAACTGGTGCCCCCCTGATCCCATTGCACTGTCTTCTTTCTTTTCTCAATCCTAGTGCCCTCTCCAGGTACTACTGTTCCTGATTGGCAGGCTCTGACCAGAGAGGGAGGGAGGGAGGAAGGGAGGAAGGAAGGGAGGAAGGAAGGGAGGAAGGAAGAATTAAAGCCCAAGAAAGTCACATGGGAACTCCACAGTGAATGTGGAAGTTTAATCACATAGATGTCGTTTCACACAGCAACCTCCCTCCCCCACCAAAATAAACAAAACAAACTATATATGTAATACACAAACAAACTATATATATTATGTAATTTTAAAAAGGATGGGCAGCCTGTAGAAAGATGCATTGGGCCCATATGGAACACTGTTTCTCATCTCCGCTTTGGGACTGAGCCTGCCCTTAATTCTGCTGGACATTTAAACAACTCTGAACTATTCAAATCATCACCCCCAAATAGAAGATAGTTGACAGCTAGATATTGCAACTTTAGTTAGCTATCTTTTCCCCTTACATTATATAAGTTGTGGGGGGGCACTCACTCTTTATCAGAAAGATATCCTTCCTATCACTAAATATTCCAGCTCCCCCTTTGCATGCCCCTTCCCTAAACACCGCCCATCTGGTGTACATTCTTCTTTTACCTCCCTCAGAGTACTGCCAATACACTCCTACACGTTCATGGAGTTTCTGTTCTAACTCCTTGTATTTCACAACCTTTTACTGACGCAGGCTTCAGACAAACACCAAAGGACTTTTCTCTGGCCATTCATATTTCACTCAATGATCCTAATTTCTGATGCTATTTGCTGAGTGACAGAGAGGGCAGTATAGTTGTGGGAAAGGTGGACATAGCGTGCTTTTTAAAATTTCAGCTTATTAGTTCATTTCTCATGTATTAATAGAATGCATCTCACCACTACAAGTATTAATTTACTTCTCTTGATAATGCTATAAAGTCTAATCTGACATTAACATGACTTTAACCTTTCCCTTTTCATGATAATAACCCTAGTTAATTATTCTAAATATATATGTATGTATATGTATTTCATTCCTGTATCTGCTTCATTACAAAAGGCTTAAACTCTGGTTGAGAAAGACTCTGTAAGAACTATCCTGAAAACAAAACAAAAAAAAAGAACCATCCTCAAAATATGTCTTCTAACTCTTATTTTATTTTTATTTGCATATTTATTTTACCAGAGCACTGATTAGCTGGTAGTGCAGGGGACTGAACCTGGCACTTCAGAGTCTTAGACATCAGTCTCTTTGCATAACCATTTATGCTATCTACACCCACCCCCTAACGCTTATTTCTAGTGCAGACCAGAGAAGAAAAGAGAAGAATTAAATGATCAGCTTATCCCATCACAGGACCAAAAGGACTCAAGGACAGACAAACACATACATAGCTTTTGAAAAACAACTAAAGTGGCATGGGGTTCTAGAAACAAAGGCTTTTCATAAGGTGTCATTCTTAGTTTAGCTCTATTTCTTATCCACTCACATGGTTGACTACATTCTTATTCCATGCATCAAGGGACCATACTAGATGTTGTAAGAAATAAAAGCAATGCATTTTGATTCTAAGGAGATAAAAGTGCAATTGAAAGCCATGATGCATTTGCTTGAAACACAGAATAACCTTTAAGTGTCAACTGAAGGACACAGAGAGAGTATGCTAGAACTCTTTAGAAATGAAAAAGGGACTTTCAGTTGTTGCCATCATGGTCTTGGAAGCTTCACTGAAAAAAAAAAAATCCAATTTGACTTTTGGGGAAAAGGAGTAACTTCCATTATGTTGGAGAAGAGAGTAACCCATTGTGCAGAACTGCGTTACGTAACTGATTCCTAATGAGACTCACAACAAAAACCACTCCAACATTCATTAGTTAACTAGAATAAGAAGATACTTAGTGAGAAGGTGACTTGTATATGCTCCAAGTATGGAGCCAATAAGAAAGTACCATTTTATTCAGGGGTGAGCAGCAACAGGCCCCAAGGACTTAAACTACCTGCAATTTTAAGTTTTCAGTATATTCCTTGCAATATAAAGCACATAAATAATATGATTTTTTAAATTGTATACTTTATCACAGTATTGCTCACTTTGTGAATTAAATATGGTGCATTTCTTCATAATTAGAAATGTAAGTATGAGTACTTCATGGAGTAGAATGTTTTGTGCTTTATGTATACCATTCCTTAAAGATAAATAAACATTGGAAAACAAGCAGGAGGAAGTATCTGTGTAGTCGCTGACAACGCAAAATGTTGCAGTTTAAACAATGGAGCTAATATCAGCTTCACTGACATAATTAACATGTAGCATCGTGAAAGTTTAGATGGATAATTTGATTTAATTTTCTTCTTAATGCTATAAAGCCTAATATGACATTAACATGACTTTCACCCTCCCCTTTTCATGATAATAACCTTAGTTAATTATTGTAAAATAGGATAGCTACTTCACTTCTATATCTCCTTCATTACAAAAGGCTTACACTCTGATTGAGAAAGATTCTGTCACCACTATCATGAAAAAAAGAGCCATCCTCAATAGATGCCCTCTAACTCTTATTTTTCTAGTGCAGACTGGAGAACAAAATGTTAATTTATTTATTAGTATCTAGGCTGCTTACTAACAGAAATGCAATCACTAAAGTAACATAAAGAATAAAAACAGATACAAAATATATCTAAGAAACAAAAACGAGAAAATGTCAGCTAAGTAAAGCCATAAAATGTGACCCATTTGTAACTCCAAATAGGATGAGATTTTAGTCTTCAGAATTTGGGCTGGCATAAAGAAAATGATATAGCAATGGCGTACTAACCCAAAACAGGCTACCGTAAGATTTTGCATTGTAGCATGGCTTCTCAAGGAACTAATCACATGTACCCTGACCCAGAATTCTATCTGAAATCTTGTTCTGTTATGAACTCATGATAAGTTGGAAAGACTTCTATTTGTGTAAAAATACCGTACTGAGTGTGATTTTTTTCCTTTTAAAAGCAATTACAGAAGCCAGACTTTCTTTCCACCTTCTCACCCCACAATGACCCTGTGTCCATACTCCCAGAGGGATAAAAAATAGGAAAGCTATCAAGGGAGGGGATTGAGTACAGAGTTCTTTTTTTTAAAATTTATTTTTTATTTAAGAAAGGATAAATTAACAAAAACCATAGGGTAGGAGGGGTACAACTCCACACAATTCCCACCACCCAGTCTCCATATCCCATCCCCTCCCCTGATGGCTTTCCCATTCTCTATCCCTCTGGAAGCATGGACCCAGGGTCATTGTGGGTTGCAGAAGGTGGAAGGTCTGGCTTCTGTAATTGCTTCCCCACTGAACATGGATGTTGACTGATCGGTCCGTACTCCCAGTCTGCCTCTCTCTTTCCCTAGTAGGGTGGGTCTCTGGGGAAGCAGAGCTCCAGGACACATTGGTGGGGTCTTCAGTCCAGGGAAGCCTGGGCGGTATCCTGATGGCATCTGGAACCTGGTGGCCGAGTAATGAAGCTCGAGGGTTGTCATTCCACACGTGAAGTCTCTGGACACAGTCTGAGCTGAAGCATGTTGAGGTGGCAATCGTTGCATTGATTAGGTTGCGATCAGCAGATGCAATATTATTTGATATGAATTGGGAGAGGCATGCGGGAAAGTGGGCCCTATCCTAAGGATCTGTCTAAGTGTGAGAGTGGGGTATTAAAGTCTCCCACTATTATTGCATTACTATTGATGTACTTTTGAAATTTTTTCAGTAGGTGCTTGATGTATTTAGATGGTCCCTCATTGGGTGCATAGATGTTAATAATTGTTAAGTCTTCTTGACTGACTGATCCTCTAATAATTATGTAATGTCCTTGCCTATCTTTTATTACTTTATTTAATTTAAAATCTATTGTGTCAGAGATGAGAATGGCTGTTTCTGCCTTTTTTTTGTGGTCCGTTAGCCTGTATGATAGTTTTCCATCCTTTCACTTTAAGTCTGTGTTTATCTCATTGTGTCAGATGGGGTTCTTGCAAGCAGCATATGGTTGGGTTATGTTTTCTGATCCATCCCCCCACCCTGTGCCTTTTGATGGGTGAGTTTAAGCCATTGAAATTTATTGATATTATGGATTTAATGTATTGTAGTGCCATTGTTCAACAAATTTTTGTTTGCTCTGATATATTGCAAGTATTATAGTGATGTTCTTGTTTATAAGAGGTCTTTTAGAACCTCTTTCAGGGCTGGTTTGGTGATGGTTGCCTCCTTTAACTGTTGTTTGTCTAAGAAGGTTTTGATCCCTCCATCTAGTTTGAATGAAAGTCTAGCAGGATATATTATCCTTGGTGGAAACCCTTTTTCATTCAGGGCTCGATATCTTGCCATTCTCTTCTGGCTTTTAGAGTTTGAGTGGAGAAGTCTTATGATAGTCTTACGGGTTTTCCCCTGTATGTGACTTTTTGATTTTTCTCTTGCAGCCTTTAGGATCCTTTCTTTATCCTTACTTCTTCTCATTGTCACTATGATGTGTCTTGATGTCTTCAGGTCTGGGTGGATTCTGTTTGGTACTCTCTGGGCCTCTTGAATCTTGATGTCCTTTCTGTTATTCAGGTCTGAGAAGTTTTCTTCTATTATTTCCTCTAGAATGTTTGCTTCCCCTTCCTCTCTTTCTTCCTCTGGCAGGACAATTATATGAATGTTACTTCTTTTGAGATCATCCCATATGTCTCTGTTGTTGTTTTCAGTGTCTCTCAATCTCTTTTTGAGATCTTTCACCTCTTTCTTAGTTTTCTCTAGCTCATCCTCTGTCTGACTAATTCTGTTTCCTGCTTCTGTTAGTCTGTTTTCCCTTGCTTCAGCTTCTTTCCTCAGTTCAGCTATTTCAGCTTTCAGTTCTCTAATTGTCTCAAGATAATCACTATTTTCCTTGGGTGTCTCAACTGTTGTTTCCCTAATACTGCTATTCCTTTCCTCCATTGTTGTTTTCATTTCTGTGATTAATAAGTTTATTACTGCTTGCATACTTTTCTTATCTTTGGTTACTTCTAGCTGATTTGTAGTTTCTTTGGGGGTCTCTTCTTCATCCATTGGAGTAGCAGTTTTATTTGTTTTTGATCTACCCATTTTTTTGATTTATGTGTTTGTTATTTTTATTTTCTGTTGTTCCTCAGTTGTTGTGTTTTGCATACAAGCAACACTGTAATAAATACCTTTATGACAAATGCAATCACCAACCTCAGGAATTACAATAGCAACTGAAGCAAGGATTGAAGCAGTTTAATCATGATCAGTTAGCCAAACAATGTCTCCAGTCCATGAAAAAATAGCAACCAAGTCCAAGTGAAGAAGAAAGAGAAAGGAAAGAAGGGACAGCAAGAATAGACAATTATGCAACTCTATTATCCACTGTATATTCTAGGTGTAGCAATAGGAGAAAGGGAAGTAGAGCAGAGATACACACATAGAGAGTCCACTCTGAGTCAGATTTCTTCCCCCAAATAATTCACAAATGAATATCAGTGAATTCAGAAAGACAAAGAAGAAGAAAGGAAGAAATGGAAGACGAGATAAAAAAGAGAAACAAGAGAGAGAAAAGAAAAAAGATAAGTAAAAGAGCTGTAATAAAAGAGCAGTGAAAGGAAAGTTTTTAAATTGATTAATTTATTTTTTATTTTATTTTATTTTTTTAATTAGCTAGGAGGAGAGAGAAGGGGAGAGTCTGTAGAGGAGGTAGAAGCAGTGAGACAAGTTCCTCTTGCAATGGATAAGATGCCTAGTCCCCTAGCAATGAAAGATACCCTAAGAGTTAATTCTGGTCAACCTAAAGGAGGGGGGGAAAGAGATACACCTTTATATAATATTAATAATAAAATAGAGCAGGGTAAAAAACCTGTCCCATATTGCCTCAAGCCTCCTGAGCAGAGGCAGCTGACTGTTAAGAAAGAAAAAAAAAAAAACACCTCAGGACTAGACAAGAATAGCAGGAATAGACAGTTATGCAAATCTACTATCCACTGTATATTCTAGGAGTAGCTAAAGGAGAAAGGGAAGTAGAGCAGAGATACACGCAGAGAGAGTCCACTCTGAGTCACATTTCTTCCCCAAAATAATTCCCAAATGTGTATCAGTGAATTCAGAAAGCTGAAGGAGGAAGGAAGAAAGGATGACAAGAACGAGAAAAAGAAGAAAAAAAGAAAGAGAGAAAAAAGAAAAAGAAAAAGAACAGTAATAAAAGATCAGTGAAAGGAAAGAGTTTTTTATTTATTTGTTTTTTATTATTTAATTAGCTATGTGGGGAGAGAGGGAGAGAATGGGTAGGGGCCGTAGGAAAAGTGAAACAAGTTATTTCAGCAGTGAATAAGACACCCGGTCCCCTAGCAATGGAAAATACACTAAGAGTTAATTCTGGTCAACCTGAAGGAGAGGGGGAAAGGGGTACGCGTTTATCTTGTATTGATAATAAAATAGAACAGAGTAAAAAAATTTATCCTGTCTTCAGCTTGGATGGCACCAGATTGCCTCAGGCCCCCTGAGCAGAGGCAGCTGATTGGCTACTTAGAAAGAAAAAAGGCCAAAGGTTTCAGAAGGGAATAGAATTAGAATGAATGACACCCCCTGGTGGGACAGGAATCTTGGTAAAGAAAGAAGCTCAGCAGGGGAGCCTGCTAGGAGCAGATCTCTGGTCCCCAGGGACCGGTTATGGGGGGGGGGGGTGGAGGGGGGAGTGGGTGTGCTTTGGGAATAATAATTTAAAAGAAAAAAATTTTCCCCTTTCTTTTTACTATATTTTCTAATCCAAATTGAGTTATAGTCACCTTCTTGGTGTCGCTGCTAGGACCCCTTATTGACTGGCCTACTAAAGGCAAAAAATCCTACCATTTCCAGTAGATGTGGTTGGAGCTCAAGCCACTAGCAGCTTCTCATTCTGCCATCTTCCAGAATCCCCGAATACAGAGTTCTAGTGGTGTGCACTGTGTGGAATTTTACCCCCTTATCCTATGGTCTTGCCAACATTTCCATCTTATAAATAAATTTTAAAAATAACCCAGGTTCAAGCCCCTGATCTCCACCTATAGGGGAAAAGCTTTGGGAGTGGTAAAATAGTGCTACAGGTGTCTCTCTGTCTCTCTCCCTTTCTATCACCCCCTTTTCTCTCAGTTTCTGGCAATCTCTATCCAATAAGTAAATAAAGATAATACAAAAATTTTTAATCATTTTATGGGGCTAATGTTTACAGAACTGTTTTTATTGACACACGGGTATAATTTATTCATGAGATATGTCTGCAAAACACTCTTATAATATAGGTAATTTCCTACCATTAAGTAGTTTATTGATCTCTCTTTCTCTTTTCTTTAGAGACACAGAGGGTGAGGGTGAGGGTGAGGATAAGGAAGAGAGAGAATACAACACCAAAGCTTTCTTCAACTCAGTAAGGACCTGGCTCGAATCTGGGTCATAATATGGCAAAGCACCATATTATCCAAGTGAGCTATTTCACTGGCCCTTTTTTGCCTTTTCCCCCTCAGATTATTACAGGAAAATTTATGCAATGAGACATTTGATTTCAAAGAGCTTGCAACATTCCTTAGGTCAGCCAGAGAGGCATTTTCTGTCTCTTGGCTGTCATTTTAGCCTGCTTTATTCTCTCCCATAGCCACTTTGGTGGTTCCTGAATGGCCTCCACCTATTGGCACATGCTGTTCCAGTCCCTGTGCTCACCGAGCAGCTGAAATCATTTATCACAGCTTCAGCCCGTCCACCTGTTGAGATCTGGGTATTACATATCATTGCCTGTGCAACTATGTCTGGTTTTCCAGAAATGAGCTCCCTGCAGTTTTCAAATGTTGTCACTCTTTGCCCTGTGACCACACTGAGCCACAGTCCAGGGAAGGCCCTCCTCCTGCTTAACCTTATCTCTCATCTTTTCAAACACGTCTTCTCACAGAGGTTTAGCTATAATTGAAAGAGCTAAGAATGCTAACAAATATTTTAGATTCTACATGCGAAGCTGCAATGTATTTTTTTACATTATTCTCCCATGCTTTTTTATCTTAAAAAAAATAGTATCCTTCTCATTGAATGGTGTGTTCTGGCATTTCTGTTCAGTCCAGTAGTAATGGCCCAACCCTAGTTTTCCAGAGAAAACCTGCAGCTGTATTCCTAGTAGCATCTGGAATCTAAGCTCTCTATTCCCAGGTCTCCTCACACATATGTAACCTATGGATAAACAACACATAATACAAAAATAGTAATGATAGTAGATATGCTGGGGGGGGGGATCCTGTGAAATAAAATCACTGTCATTATTTTACCTGTCAGGCCACTGTGTTAAAGAGATAATACCATTTATTTTCTTTTTCTTTGTTTTTTTCCCTTTCTTTTCCCTTTATTTTTTAAAGATTTTAAAAATATTTATCTACTCCCTTTTGTTGCCCTTGTTGTTTTATTGTTGCAGCTATTGATTTCATGGTTGTCGGATAGGACAGAGAGAAATGGAGAGAGGAGGGGAAGACAGAGAGAGAGGGGGAGAGAAAGACAGACACCTGCAGACCTGCTTCACCGCCTGTGAAGTGACTCCCCTGCAGGTGGGGAGCCGGGGGCTCGAACCGGGATCCTTGCACTTTGCGTGGCACCACCTGTGCTTAACCTACTGCACTACTGCCTAACTCCCTCTTTTCTCTCATTCATTCTTTCTTTCTTTCTTTCTTTCTGTCTCTCTCTCTCTTTCCTTCCTTTCTTCCTCCCTCCCTCCCTTCTTCCATCTTTCTTCCCTATGTTACTTCCCTTTTTGCACCAAGGATCAAATCCAGAACTTCATATATGCAAAGTATCCACACTACCATTGAGTTACTTCCCAGACCCATTTTCATTCAAATGTAATTTTTTTTTCCTTAAATTTCTTCTTGACAGCCAAGAAACTCCTCTGTTACAGAAATAAGGGAATAAGGTATAAGGTTAGGTTTTTGAGTATATGGTTCAGACTCTGGAGAAGGAAGAAATAGCTTGAATATAGCATAAACCCATGAAAGTTCTAGAGAAAAGAAGACCAGTAATGGAAACGTGGTCCCATTCCATGGGAAGAAGCTGTCGCTGCACATCACACCAGCCTGGCCCATGATGTGCTTTTAAGAACAATATCTGATGGTCTCGCGAATGTTATCATTGGTCCGCAAATGAAGTAGTATTGTCACCTCAGAGGGGAAAAGAAATCAAGGATCAGGGATGTGAGTCAGTTTTCAAGGCCAGGTGTCTAGTGAATGTGAATGAGTGCTTGCGGTAGTATATAATTTTTTAATATTTATTTATTTTCCCTTTTGTTGTCCTTGTTTAACATTGCTGTGGTTAGTGATGTCTCTGTTGTTGGATAGGACAGAGAGAAATGGAGAGAGGAGGGGAGGACAGAGGGGGAGAGAAAGACAAACACCTGCAGACCTGCTTCACCGCTTGTGAAGCAACTGCCCTGCAGGTGGGGAACCAGGGGCTCGAACTGGGATCCTTACGCCGGTCAGTCCTTGCACTTTGTGGCACATGAGCTTAACCCGCTGTGCCACCGGTGGCCCGACTGTCTCTCTCTTTTTTTTTTTAAAGACTGAGCAAAAGAGGTGAGGTCCTCAAAGCACCGCTCGACCCTTTCAACAGTGTTCTATTTATTTGTTTGTTTGTTTTGCTTCTTAAACAAACTCAGGTCCTCGGGCATACAAAGCATATGTTTTACTGCTGATCCACCTCCCTGATTCTAAGCACACACATTTTACTTCCTAATCTGGATTTTGCAATATCACACAGTGAGTTTTAGAATGTTTGCTTTGCCTTCACCTCTCGGGTACCCCCTAGAGGTGACTTACGGTAACAGCAACAAAATAACTAGAGCCACAGTTAAGAACAGGACTCTGTGAGATGTCAAGTTTTCTTCAGACTGTCCAGAGACGCCAGGCCCGGGATGTCAACCCTCCAGCTCCATTACTCAGGTGAAAGTTTTCCTAGCTCATAGGGCTCCTTAGTTCCATTTCGGGTGGAGCACTAGCTATCAAAGTTACAGAACCCAGATACAGACCAGGGCCCACGGGATAGGGCACATGTAAGTTAGAGGAAAATAGATACCTTAACGCAAAAGTGTGCCCTGGTCTACAGTGATTCATTATGTGCAGCAAGCACGCAGGAAGGCCTAAAAAGGAAACCAATTACCTCCTCACTTACTTATTATTTCACTTCCCTCAATCACTCTAACTCTGTCAGATAAAGTAAGGAATACAAAAACTAGAGAAGAGCAAGAGACTGGAACAATCTAATGATGGCCCTTTTGGTCACTACCAGGCCACCTCATCATCTAGGGCCCTCATCGGGGAATCCTGGGATTCCCTTGTAGACATGCTGGGTCTAGAACTTTAAGAGATTCCTCTCTCTACCATCAATGGTCACTTACATCAGGAACAACATCATAAACTCTCTTGTGGGCCTCTACAGGACCTTGCCCTCAATGTAGAACAACAGTGGTAGAAACTGCCCCACTGTGAAGAGAGGCTGGATCAACATACTCTGCCACTGGAGGAAGACTGGTCCTGAAATGAGTGCAGCCTAGAATGTTCCTAGCTATAACCAAGGACTGTGAGCTCAGACCTATTGGGATGCAGAGGTTACACAGGCTCCTGTGCTAAATATGAATAGACAATGGGCCCTGGGTCAGATCAATGGGTCATACTGTTAATGATATTTATATACTTTTCCTATATTTAGGAGCTACTTTCTGCCATGATCCAGCTTTCTAGTCCTATTTCCAACTCCGACACCATCTTCCCAGACAATACTTTCAACCTACCCTTAGTGGTCACATAATGCAACTAAATGTTCATAATTTAAGAAGGATAAAACATAAATTTAGGGACATTTTTCTAATCTTATCTTGTTTTTAAATCTTATAGTCAATTTCAGTCTGCCTTCATTTGCTTTGTGCTAGGACCTAAAGGAGAAAAAAAAGAAGTAAGTGTTCCCTTACACACAGAAACATGTACAGAAAAGATGGTTTAATACTTCATGGCATTGTCCTTCTCTAATTACTTATGTCCCTGCATAACGTAGACATTAGTATCATAGCATTCTAAAGTGGTTGAACTAATGTTGATTACAAAGAAATGCCATAGTCAACTACTAGGTAAGTGGCAGACTGCCCCTCTGGTGGAAAACGATTTAGAAATTATGCTATATGCAAAAGAAACATATTTGGGAGAAAACTACAAATAAATTTGGCTTTACTGTTTGTAGCTCGGGGGTGGAGGGGAAGAAGAATCTGGATATTTCTTTTACATCTCAAATTTAGCATGACTCTCTAAGAAGATTAGAGTGCATTCAAGAAAGGCAGAATGTAGGGAGTCGGGCTGTAGCGCAGCGGGTTAAGCGCACGTGGCGCAAAGCGCAGGGACCGGCTTAAGGATCCCGGTTCGAGCCCCCGGCTCCCCACCTGCAGGGGAGTCGCTTCACAGGTGGTGAAGCAGGTCTGCAGGTGTCTATCTTTCTCTCCTCCTCTCTGTCTTCCCCTCCTCTCTCCATTTCTCTCTGTCCTATCCAACAATGACAACAACAATAATAACTACAACAACAAAACAACAAGGGCAACAAAAGGGAATAAATAAATAAAATAATGTTTTAGAGACTAACGTCTAACATCCTACGATGATGTTGGTTTGCTAGTGATCAAAGTTAGCTCTTCTGCGTGGCATGTCTCCCTCTGCCTCATTTTCTTCAAGTTACACTATCAGTGTTATTTCTTGTCACTTAGAGTGATTTTCATTTTGAGACTGCCAAATCTCTGGGGACATTCATATTTATGCATCGCCACTGCTCATACTCTTGCTCCTGGCATGAAATTAGCAACTTACTTAGGCTCATCAAAAATTGATCCACTTTAGTTCCAGAATAGTTCACCAGTCCCAAGGTGATCTTATTTAAACCTGGAAATATGGGGTCTGAAAAAAGCAAAGAAAGCATAATTTTTTTCATGTAAACTATGCTCTCCAAATTATCCCTCACATGCAGACCTTTTTTGGGATGAAATCAATACTTAATCTATAACATTTGGGAGATTTTAAAATTGTCAGAAAAAAATATCGAGGTTAGATTTAAAAGACCCAGGACTGAATTTTGAATCCCTCAGCCTGAAACAGGTTGCAGGTTGAGAAAACTATGTAACTTGAGAGATGACTGGAGAGGGGGAAAAAAAAATAAAGTAACATTCCCACAAAATAGAACCAGTGACCACAAAGTCAAATGAGCAAGGAAACTTTTGCTCCCCAAGAGAAAATGCAGAAACTCGGTAAAGGAGCATTCCTTGGCCAGGAGTGGAAATCAAACAGCGATGTTACACTGGCCATGAAAGGGTTACCTTTTCTGTCCTAAAGAAGTTCTTATGAAACTAAATCTGAAAATGGATCTGCTAGAAACTTTGTACAGTGGAAGGTTTTCTTTTTCTTAGTTCCATTTTATAGCATCCTATAAGCCCTGGGCAAGGCTTATTTTGAACTTCAGTGAGATTCAATATAGTGATTGTATGTGGTGCTATTTTCTGGATGATGTGTTCCATCACAGATTCTTCCAGTGATGGGGAGTCACTATATTGAGCAAGGACAAAGTTAATCTTAATATCTGGACTTGATAACAATAAGACGAGCTAAAATTTGAAATCCAGTCCCCGGCTCCCCACCTGCAGGGTGGCCGCTTCACAAGCAATGAAACAGGTCTGCAGGTGGCTCTCTCCCCCCAACTGTCTTCCCCCTCTCTCGATTTCTCTCGGTCCTATCCCACAACAATATCAATGACAACAATAACAATAAAGACAACAACAAGGGCAACAAAACTGGGGTTGGGGTGGGGTGGAAAGCTTTCCAGAAGCAGCGGATTCATGGTGCACACATCGAGCCCCAGCTATAACTCTGGAGGCAAATAAAAAAAGGATCTAATTTTATTTTAAATTTGTGATCCTCTTATACAATTTCTTTGATATAGTAGATATGATTTTTTAAATTTGTAATAGTCTTTAATTTAAATTTTATCACTCACATTTGTATGTTATTCCTTCACAAATCATCAATGGAAAGTTAACTTATGGGATATACCCAGTACAATTATGCACAGTCAGGTAAGACAACTCACCTGGGAAGGTGCCTGCTTTGTCATGTTGGTGACCCAGGTTCAAGCCCAGCCTCCATCACACTGGAGTTATCTGTGGTGTTTCCCCTTCTCTTTCAGTTTCTCTATTTCTGTCTTTCTCTCTGAAAAAGCTATCCCAGACTGGCGAAGCCCTTGCAAAAAAGATAATATGCTCAAATCATATTTTAAAATTCCTGACTTTCCCAAACTGTGTTTCCCTGGAAAATGTGGCTCTGACACTCCTTTTCTTCTGCATAATATATTTTAGTGATTTTCAGAAACACTTTTAGAAATCAAATCAAATCAAATATTAATATTTGTAGATTAACAAAAATTGTTTTGCCCAAAAATTATCATCTTAGTGAGCAGGAAATATGTTTTTCTCAGATGTCAGTGGGTTGCCAATTCTGAATACAGATGAGGGAAGAAGGACTTGCCAAAACAGTTGTGCCCTAAAATATAAAACCTCCCCCAGAAATTTGTTATGGCTGGGAAGATTTCTCTTTTTTAATTCACATGCCAAGCTTCTGACTACTTTAGTAGAATTGGGTTGAGATGAACTTTTCTTAGTTACTCAAGGATTCTGATTGGAAGCCTAAGTCATGATGGGTTTCACTCTTCTCTGGACTGGTCAATCCAGAATAGCTCCTCCAACCTCTTCAACCAGCTCCTCACTCTTATTTTGCTCTTGGAAAAACAGCTTGTATTTAGACATCCTCAGGACTTTTTCCTATCTTTAATTGATTTGACAGTGATGCTTATTTAGGTGCTTAGTGTTATTATTAGGTGTTCCATACAGTCAGTCTTGATGAACAGCATCAAGACATCGGGGATTCCAGCACAGGATTCTAAAAACCTAAACACACAAATAGGAACTTTGTGCAGGAAAGTGAAGGAAAAAACCTGAGACCCAGTATTTAGAAGTTTCACTCACTCTAAAGCTTACCTTAGCAAAGCAAGGACTGTGAAAGCTGAATAAGGGCAAAAGACTGGCATACTTTAATGATGACTCTTTAGTCACTATCAGGCCACCTTACCAGCTGGGGCCCTATTTGGGAAGTCCTGAGATTCCCAAACAGACATGATGGGCCTAGACCTGAAATAAATCCCTCTCTCCATTGTTATCGGTCATCTCTATCAGGAACATCAAAATAGACCCCTTTGTGGGCCCCCCGTAGGACCTTGCCCTCAACTTGGATCAACAACGGTAGAGAATGTTCCATCTTCCAAAGGGAGGCTGGACAACATACTCTATGCTACACCTGAAGAAGATGAATCCTGATATTGGGGCAGCTTGGAATGTTCCTACTCATGACTACAGAATATGAGCTCAGATCTACAGGGATGCAGAGGTCACATAGGCTCCTAAGCTGAATATGGACCCCAGACCAAATCAAATTGATGGGTTTACAGTCAACAATATTTATACACCTTCCCCATATTAGGGAGCTACTGTCTTCCCTGATCCAGCTTTCTGTTCCTTTTCCTGACATGCCATCATCTTGCCAATGATTTGGATCTATCTGCATATAAGATTTCAGGCTCAGGGAAAAAGAGAAGAAAAAAAAAAACTAGTATAACCAAAGGCTGTTTGGAATATAACTAAAACATGCCTAGTAGCTCTCTACAAAATGGAGGGCCCCCAACTCTTCATCTGCACCATTCAAGCCTTTAGATTCATGATTGTTCAACAATTTGTTTGGCTTTGTATGTTAACTCTCTTTTTAGCCACCAGGTTCCAGATGCTAGCATGATGCCAACTAGACTTCCCTGGACAGACAACCCCACCAATATGTCCTGAACTCTGCTTCCCAAGAGCCCCACACTACTAGGTAAAGAGAGAGGCCGGCTGGGAGTATGGATCGACCAGTCAATGCCCACATTCAGTGGGGAAGCAATTACAGAAGCCAGACCTCCCACCTTCTGCATCCCACAATGACCCTGGGTCCATACTCCCAGAGGGTTAAAGAATAGGAAAGCTATCAGGGGAGGTGATGGGATATGGAGATCTGGTGGCTGGTGGTGGGAATTGTGTGGAGTTGTACCCCTCTTATCCTATGGCTTTGTCAATGTTTCCTTTTTATAGATAAAAAATTAATAAAAAGAAAAAATAATAAAATAGACAAATCGAACTCTTTAAAAAATTTCACTAATCATTCAGTTCACAGAAGGTTTGCTTTGTTATGTGGAAATGTTATGCATGTACAAACTATTATATTTTACCATTAATTCCCACAATAAATAAATTGAAAAAAAGGAATTTCACTGAATGTTGAGTAATGTTTATTTAGAAGACCTCTTTGGACCTTGAGAGCTTGTGTGGAGGTTCTAGCAGGGGAGCGCAGCTACTCATATATCCTTGACCAAAGACAAGTCTGTCTCTATTGGGGAAGGCCGTCCTCTTCGACTGAGTGCGCAGCTTCGGGAGGGATACACATGGAGCCATGAGGGAGGAAGGGAACACCCACCTAGCCAGCCAGATCAGCCGAATCAACCCTGGTGATCAATGGGGTGACAGATGTCACAGCCAGATCACCCTCACATCCAGAAGACCTCTTTGAAAACGCGATGTCAGTTTATTGTTAGCATCAAAAGCAATAATTTCAAATTTTGCCCTTTCAAATTTCAAATAAGTAGTAGCAATAGAAATGCCTCAGTGTAGTATTAGATATCACATAGAAATATTTATCTTTTTTTTTCCTAATTTTATTCATTGCCTTCTTATATTTCCTTCCCAGGAGAATATTCAAGTTAAGTGAATTAGATACAAAACCATGATTTAGTCTGTACCTATATGACAAATACTTCAAAGCACCTGTTCTTGCCTTATAGGTAGGTGAAAAATTGAATGATTATTACAATATCTTTTAATATTTTATTATTTACTTTAGATATAGAGGGGCATGGAGAGAGAGACAAAGAGAGACACCTGCAGCACTTCCTCACCACTTGGGAAGCTTCCCCTCTACAAGTGAGGACTTGGGGCTTGAACCTGGGTCCTTGTACATAGTAACTTGTTCACTCAACCAGATGTGCCACCACCTGGCCCCAAGTGACAGAATACTTTTAATGTTGTTCTTTTCAAATGAAATATATTCTTTCTGGTATAATACATCAAAAACATATTTTTATACTTAAATTGCTAAATCAGACATGATTCAAACTCTCCCACAGTGAGCCAGGGACCTAAAATACTTAGAATGTTATTAAGAATAAAAACATTGAGACTCACCTGAACATCCTTATAATTTTTTCCTTAAAAATTTAAACCAAAAATTAGTAACTTTAGAGAATACAAATACAATTAAAACAGAAACTGCTATTTTAGAAAACTATTTGAGAAAGATTTACAAGAGACCCCAGTAGACAGAAAAATCTATGTTGTTCCTGGTAAATACTGCCCAGCATAATCTACTGATTCAATGCAATCTCTCAAAATTTCATTGGCAATTTTTGCCTAACAAGAAATAAAACAATCCTAAAATCCAAACAGACTCAAAAATATACCAAATATATAAAGTAACCATGAGCAAATATAATACAAAATATAAAAGCATAACACTCTCTGATTTCAAACTAAAACTACAAATCTACAGTAACTAAACCAGCATGGTAGTGGCATGAAATATAGTTGACTAAAACATAGTAAAGAGCCCAGAAATAAACCCACAGATATGTAGGCTAAAATACTTCACCAAAGGTATCAAGGGTATACAATGGGGAAGGAGAAATCTCTTCACTAAGTGTCACTGGGGAACTAGACAGTTAGCCATCAGTGAAACTGTACCCTTATACACAAGAAGTATCTCAGTGAATTTAAAGACTTAAATGTAAGATCTGAAACCTTAAACTTCCTAGAAGAATACATATGGAGAAAGCACCTTTATAGTGTTTTTTAAAAAAATGGCTGCTTAGAATTGGCATCAAAAGCACAGACAATTAAGGCAAAATTAAACAAGTGGTACTAGATCAAACTAAAAATTTCTGCATGTCAGAGAAAGTACAAAAATTAAAAGGCAACCTATGGAATAAGAGAAAGTATTGTCAAATCATATATCTGACATGGTATAAATATCAAAATATATATTCAGAGTTCATACCATTCAATACCAAGAAACAAATAATGCAGTTTGGAAAAAAAAAAACCTGACTAGGCATTTCTCAAAGAAAATATACAAATTGTCAAAAAGTTTATGCAAAGAGGTACAATATTACTAATCATGAAATACAGACCTGTTGTTTTCGACGGGTTAGGTTGTTTTCGCAGGGCTGGCTTCACGGGCTGGTAACAGACGATCAGGGACTCATAGTTGAGCTGTAGGCAGTATCTCTTTATTCATGCAGGACGCAGCACAATCTAAGACGAGCTAAGCTAAACTCAAGGTAAAGTACTCTAAAACTCACAATGCTGTCTTTATATATACTTCCCAAGTAGGGTGGAAACAGGATGTGACATAGAGAGGGTGGAGAGAAAAGTGACTGGTGAAAATCAGAGTGTGTCAAAGAGGGGACAGATTAGGCAAGAATCCTATCACTGAACCACAAATGCCCTGGAGGGAGGGTGGAACTTGTTAACAGTGGTTATGTAAATAAAATAGTGTTAAGCAGGGGGGATTTAAACCAAATGAAACAGAAGGGGTCTCATGCATACCAACAATTCCCCCTTTCTTTTTAACTAATGGCCATTATGGGGTGAACAGAAACGTATATCGTACAGGCGTTTTCAAAAGAACTGGCATATAACATGGAAAACAAAATAGGCGAGCAGCAATAACCAGTGTGATGCCAAGGGGAGCTTTTCTTGCCTCAAAGGGCAAGGCCTAGCAGGCGAAAGGGCATTTCTTGCCTCTGGGAATGCTTCATGCCTCTGGGGGCATCTCTTGCCTCAAAGGGCGATTCCTGCCTCTGTGGGCATCTCTTGCCTCTTGGGGCGCTTCATGCCTCTGTGGGCATAACCTAATAAGGAGGGGGAGTTTTCTGCCTCTGGGACAGAGCCTGCAGGCGAGGGGACATGGTCTATAAAGTCTCAAGGCAATTGGCTGAAGTTAGTCTTTGAGAAACACAGCTGTGTGTACCAGTAAGTCCGATGGAGGTGTCAGTCCAAAGTAGCTGACCACAGAAGAAAATGCCGGAGGATGAAACGCTGTACGTCTGTCTTGATGGGGAATGTCGGCCACCAGAATTCTGCTTTTCTGTAGAGAGTGAGCTTTGGAGTCTGTGAATCTGTTTCTTCAGGTTGTGCCAGGTCACATCATTGGTTTCTGGGGGCGATGTCAGAGAACAGGATCCAAATGGATTTCCAGGAATTCCATTTGAGTAGATGCTTTTTCATGTGAAGACTTTGACAGCTGAAATTCACTTACTTGTCAAACAAAACTTGTAGCAGATTAGAAGTTTACTATAATTGATAACTCTATTATAATTGGAAGTCCTTTCTAGTATGATTTTAAGGTTGTTTAAACAGTTTAAACTCAATAAAATGTGGAAAGGTAAACAGAAGAACCACGGTTAAAAGCCTCAGGCATGAGAATAATTAACATAATCATTGCACTATCTGCCCCACCCATAACTCATACAGTTTTCAGGATTAAACATTTCCGATTCATGTCAAGACGTAAAAGAGAAATCATAGGAGGGAAAAAACAATTTTTGAATTGTTTCTGGATGTCTCTAGAAATCATGGCTGCGTCCAGCATTTTTTTTTAAGTCAATGTCAAACAAAAATTCAGTCATTCAAATCATTCTCTTATGAAACGCAACTTGAACCAGATTATCAAGATCTCACCATGTAGGATTAAGAATCCCCGGAGGGCGACCTAGTTCAAAAAGCTCCTCGAAATTCCATTTAGGGTGCTTCGGACTGTTCCTGCTGGATTGCTTCAGGCACCCATTTTTAAAAGTGTCTTCCCATCGAAGAAAGAATCCAATCAGGAGAGTAGAACTAACCACATGTCTCCATACTTGGGAACTGCCAGGGTACTGGAGAATGCTCTTCAAATTAGAGTAGTCCTTCTCCATGGGGAACATTCGAGAAGAAGTCCAGAAAGTCCCAGTGGAAATCCCCATGCATATCCCAAGGTCTATGATTACGGTCATAAAGAACCAAATTGTGGCCCGGAGCAAAATGTAGTCCTTTTCCTCAGAAAACATGGGAGAGGGAATCCAGAAAGTCCAAGGAGAAATCTCCGTGCATCTCCCAAGCTCTATGATCCCGGTCATAAGAAACCAAAGTTCCCAGTCAGGGAACCGAAGTGTGGCCCAGAGTAAAATGTTCCAGAGACAGACTAACTGTCTCATGATGAAACAGTAGAGGCTTTGGCAAACCTCTTCATAAGTAGAAAGGCAACCCATGGTGGACGGGTAGCCAAGTTTACTTATCTGGACGATGGGTGGGTAGGGTCCCACGTTGATGCCGGTCCATGTTTTAGGGCTTATTTCAGTCCCTGTTCAGGCGCCATATGTTGTTTTCGACGGGTTAGGTTGTTTTCGCAGGGCTGGCTTCACGGGCTGGTAACAGACGACCAGGGACTCATAGTTGAGCTGTAGGCAGTATCTCTTTATTCATGCAGGACGCAGCACAATCTAAGACGAGCTAAGCTAAACTCAAGGTAAAGTACTCTAAAACTCACAATGCTGTCTTTATATATACTTCCCAAGTAGGGTGGAAACAGGATGTGACATAGAGAGGGTGGAGAGAAAAGTGACTGGTGAAAATCAGAGTGTGTCAAAGAGGGGGCAGATTAGGCAAGAATCCTATCACTGAACCACAAATGCCCTGGAGGGAGGGTGGAACTTGTTAACAGTGGTTATGTAAATAAAATAGTGCTAAGCAGGGGGGATTTAAACCAAATGAAACAGAAGGGGTCTCATGCATACCAACACAGACCCAAGCTCCATCAAAACTACTATAGTAGAACACATCTACTATCAAATGGTCAAAAGACTACAAGCGTTTTAAAGGACATGTAGAGCAGAGATATCTGTCGCCAAAAATGCAAACTGATAAAAACACTTGGAAAACAGTATAGGGACATTTCAAAAAAATTAAAAATAAAACAAGCATGTGATCCGACAATCCCACTTCTGAAAATGTACCCACAAACAAACACATGAGTATCATAAAAATTGCATACTCCCAAGTTCATGGCAAATCTAATCACAATAGCTAATATATAGAAACAACCAAAATGTGCATCAACAGGGAAAAAAATATTCAAAGAGAAAAACATCTTTTTTTTTTTTCTTTTTTCCTCCAGGGTTATTGCTGGACTCGGTGCCTGTACCATGAATCCACCGCTCCTGGAGGCCATTTCCCCCCTTTTTGTTGCCCTAGTTGTTGCAGCCTTGTTGCGGTTATTATTGCCATTGTTGACGTTGCTTTGTTGTTGGATAAGAGAGAGAGAAATGGAGAGAGGAGGGGAAGACAGAGAGAGAGGGGGAGAGAAAGATAGGCACCTGCAGACCTGCTTCACCGCCCGTGAAGCGACTCCCCTGCAGGTGGGGAGCCGGGGGCTCGAACCGGGATCCTTACGCCGGTCCCTGCGCAGAAAAACATCTTTTTAAAAGAAAGAAATCGGGGGCCAGGCAGTACCGCAGAGTTAAGTGCACATAGCGCAAAGTGCAAGAACTGGAGCAAGGATCCTGGTTCAAGCCCCTGGTTCCCCACCTGCTGGGTGTCGCTTCATAAGCAATGAAGCAGGTCTGCAGGTGTCTGTGTTTCTCTCTCCCCCTCTCTGTTTATCCCACCTCTCTCCATTTCTCTCTGTCCTATCTAACTACAACAGCTATGACAACAATAACATTAACAACAACAAGGGTAACAACAAGGGCAACAAAATGGGAATATGGCCTCCAGGAGCAGTGGGTTCATTTTGCAGGCACCAAGCCCCAGCAATAACCCTGGAGACAAAGAAAAAGAAAAGAAGGAAGAAAGAAAGGAAGAAAGGGAGGATGGAAGGAAGGAAGGAAGGAAAGAAGGAAGAAAGAAAGAAGGAAGGAAGGGAGGAAGGAAGGAAGGAAGGAAGGAAGGGAGGAAGGAAGGAAGGAATTTGGAACTGGGTAGAGGTGCACTTGGCTAAGTGCATCAAATTACCATTCTTGAGGACCTGGTTCGATCTCCCACTACCCATATGCAAGGAATGTGGGGCTTCAGGATCCATGAATCAGGTCTTGGTGTCTCTCTTTCTCTCTCCCTCTCTATCTTCACCTCTGCTCTCAATTTCTATTTCAAATGGTTCTATCAAACAGAAAAAGAAAAATGGCTGCTGAGAGTAGTAGATTCATTGTTCAGACACCAAGCTCCAGAAATAATCCTAGTGGCAAAAGGATAGAAAAAAATAACAGAAAATCCTTAAATTTACGTATCCGGGTGGAGGCACACCTGGTTAAGTGCTCACATCATAGTGCACAAGGACCCAGGTTCAAGCCCCTGGTCCCCACCCGCAAAGGGAAAGCTTCACAAGTGGTGAGTAGGCTGCAGGTGTCTCTGTCTCTCTCCCTCTCTCTCTCTCTCCTTCCCCTCTCTAAATTCCTATCTCTATGCCATAATAAATAAAAGCACTTAAAAAAAAGACCTTTAATTTGTGATAACAAAAATGAATCCAGAGTCAGTTATTGCTAGTATAATAAATCAGACATTGAACAACAAATACTGTATGTTGGAATATTTTTAAAAGGTTAATCTCATAACAGAGTAGGATGGTGGTTGACAGTTATTAGGAGTGAACAAAAGGGAAGATGTCTGTTTAAACTACACATGCTTTTTCCATTATTTAAAAAGCTGTAAGTGAATATGTTTCAGTATGTTATGATGTACAAGCCATACAAAATTTTAGCTATAAGATAAACATGTTCTGAAGACCCACTACACATCATAGTTTTAGTTACTAATAATGTATGCTTGATATTTTCTAAAATAATAGAATTAAGGTGTTCTCATTATACATGTGCACGGAATATATTAATTAGCACGACTGTGCTAAGTTGTTCATAATATAAACATACATCAAAGCATAACATTGCATCCCTTAAATATTTAAAAACTTATTTACTAGACATAATTCTTTCTTTTTTATATAAAATAGAGAAATGGAGAGAGGAGGGGAAGACAGAGAGGGGGAGAGAAATAGAGACACCTGCAGACCTCCTTCACCACCTGTGAAGTGACTCCCCTGCAGGTGGGCAGCTAGGGGCTCGAACAGGGATCCTTATGCCTGGTCCTTGCAGTTTGCACCACGTGCACTTAACCCGCTGTGCTACTGCCAGACTCCCTACTAGATATATTTCAATAAAGCTTGCCGAGAGAAAAAATGTCAGGATCCAACCAAGCTTTTTTTTTTTTTTTTTTTTTTGCAGCAGAGTGAAGCCAAACTGGAAATGAGAAATTACTTTCTAAATTGTTTTCTTAAGGGTATGTGTTTAGAATTTTGTAATCAGTTTGCAGAGGAAAGAAACAGAAAACCATGGTATTGGGATAAGCTGAAGAAATGAGAAAAATCATTTCTCTGAATGTAAACTCTATTGTTAAACTCAAGAAGCATAATGAGAAGCTGAAAACCATATAAAGAACGCAAAGAAAGAATAAACGTTAGCTAAGTAGCAGTCACAGAAATCGAGATGCCAACATTTCCTTTTTAATATTTTATTTATTTATTAATGAAGGAGATAGGAGGAGAGAGAGAAAGAACCAGACATCACACTGGCACATGTGCTGCCAGGGACTGAACTCAAGACCTCATGCTTGAGAGTCCAACATTTTATCCACTGCACCACCTCCCGGACCGTGCCAACATTTTTCGCGTGCAAGTATTGAGAGCAGGAGGGGGGAGAGTATGGTTAACTGCTTTGACACCATAACCTCAAACCCATGATTCTACTATGAGCATTAAATAGCCCTAAGCAAGGAGATAGTAGAAGAAAAATGGAAATAACATTCACTAATATATCTTCAAGACACTGTAGATACTTGATTTTGATGGTCCTGATTACTTTTCTCCAATTAGTAGTAACATAATCCTTATAAAATTATAGAAGGCCAGGCAGAGGCTCACCCTGTTGAGTGCACACATTACCAAGCATAAGGATCCTGGTTTAAGCTCCTGGTCCCCATCTGCAGTGAGGAGATGTCACAAGCTGTAAAGCAAATCTGCAGGGATCTTTCTCTCTCCCTCTCTATCTTCCCCTCCCTTTGCAATATATCTCTGTCTTATCAAATAAAAAATAATAACAGCAATAGTAATAGTATTGTAATAGTAATAATAGTTATAAAAAGAAAAAAAGGCAACCAGGAGTGGTGGATTCATAGTGCTAGCACAAAGCCCCAGCTACAACCCTGATGGCATTAAAGTTAAATTAAATTAAATAATTTATCAAATGATTATGATATATATTTTACCAGAGCACTATTCAGTGCTGGCTTATGGTGATGTGGGGAATTGAACCTGGACTCCTTCACCTCAAAAAAACTGGAATACACCTTCTTTTCAAATCCACATAACACATACTCAAGGATAGACCACATGTTAGGCCACAAAGACAGCATCAGTAAATTCAAGAGCATCGAAATCATCCCAAGTATCTTCTCAGACCACAGTGGAGTAAAACTAACATTTAACAACAAAAAGAAAATTATTAAAAGTCACAGAATTTGGAAACTAAACAACATACTCCTTAAGAACCACTGGGTCAGAGACTCACTCAAGCAGGAAATTCAAATGTTCCTGGAAACAAATGAAAATGAAGACACAACCTATCAAAATATTTGGGACACAGCTAAAGCAGTACTGAGAAGGAAACTTATAGCCATACAATCACATATTAAACAGCAAGAAAAAGCTCAAATGAACGCACCTTACTGCACACCTCAAGGACTTAGAGGAAGAGGAACAAAGGAACCCTAAAGCAACCAGAGGGATAGAAATAACTAAAGTTAGAGCAGAAATAAACAACATCGAAAATAAAAGAATCATACAAAAGATCAATGAAGCCAAATGTTTGTTCTTTGAAAGATTAAACAAAATTGACAAACCCCTAGCCAGACATATCAAACAAAAAAGAGAGAAGACTCAAATTAATAGAATTGTAAACGATGGAGGAGATATCACAACTGACACCACAGAAATCCAGAGAATCCTGCGAAACTTCTATGAAGAACTATACGCCACCAAGTAGAGAATCTGGAAGAAATGGAACAATTCCTAGAAGCATATGCCCTTCCAAAACTGAACCAAGAAGAACTACAATATCTAAATGCACCAATCACAGACAAAGAAATTGAAACCGTTATTAAGAATCTCCCCAACAACAAAAGTCCTGGACCAGATGGCTTCACAAATGAATTCTACAAAACTTTCAGGAAACAGTTAGTACCCATACCTCTTAAGCTTTTCCATAAGATTGAAGAAACAGGAATACTCCCTTCCACCTTCTATGAAGCTAACATCACCCTGATACCAAAAGCTGATAGGGACAGAACAAAAAAGGAAAACTACAGACCAATATCTCTGATGAACATAGATGCCAAAATATTAAACAAGATCTTGGCCAACCGGATACAGCAGCATATCAAAAAGATTGTTCATCACGACCAAGTGGGATTCATCCCAGAAATGCAAGGCTGGTTCAACATCCATAAATCAATCAATGTCATTCACCACATCAATAAAAGCAAAGCCAAAAACCACATGATTATCTCAATAGATGCAGAGAAAGCCTTTGACAAAAATCCAACACCCATTCATGCTCAAAACTCTACAAAAAATGGGAATAGATGAGAAATTCCTCAAGATAGTGGAGTCTATATATAGCAAACCTACAGCCAACATCATACTCAATGGACAGAAGTGGAAAGCATTCCTCCTCAGATCAGGGACTAGACAGGGCTGTCCACTGTCACCGTTACTCTTCAACATAGTATTGGAAGTTCTCGCCATAGCAATCAGGGAAGAGAAAGAAATCAAAGGAATACAGATTGGAAGGGAAGAAGTCAAGCTCTCGCTATTTGCAGATGATATGATAGTATACATAGAAAGACCTAAAGAATCCAGCAGAAAATTACTGGAAATTATTAGGCAATATAGCAAGGTATCAGGCTATAAAATCAATATACAAAAATCAGTGGCATTTCTTTATGCAAACACTAAATCTGAAGAAGAAGACATCCAGAAATCACTCCCCTTTACTGTTTCAGCAAAATCAATCAAATACCTAGGAATAAAGTTGACCAAAGAAGTGAAAGACTTGTATGCTGAAAACTATGAGTCGCTACTGAAGGAAATAGAAACTGATACCAAGAAATGGAAAGATATCCCATGCTCATAGATTGGAAGGATAAATATCATCAAAATGAATATTCTCCCCAGAGCCATATACAAATTTAATGCAATACTCATCAAAGTTCCACCAAACTTCTTTAAGAGAATAGAACAAACACTACAATCATTTATCTGGAACCTGAAAACACCTAGAATTGCCAAAACCATCTTGAGGAAAAGAAACAGAAATGGAGGCATCACACTCCCAGACCTTAAAATATATTATAAAGCCATCATCATCAAAACAGCATGGTACTGGAACAAAAATAGGCACACAGACCAGTGGAACAGAATTGAAAGCCCAGAAATAAATCCCCACACCTATGGACATCTAATCTTTGATAAGGGGGCCCAAAGGATTTAATGGAAAAAGGAGGCGCTCTTCAATAAATGGTGCTGGGAAAACTGGGTTGTAACACGCAGAAGAATGAAATTGAACCACTGTATCTCACCAGAAACAAAAATCAACTCCAAATGGATCAAAGACCTCGATGTCAGACCAGAAACAATCAAATACTTAGAGTCAAACATTGGTAAAACACTTTCCCACCTACACATCAAGGACATCTTTGATGAATCAAACCCAATTGCAAGGAAGACTAAAGCAGAAACAAACCAATGGGACTACATCAAATTGAAAAGCTTCTGCACATCCAAAGAAACTATTAAACAGAGAGACCCCTCACAGAATGGGAGAAGATCTTCACATGCCATACATCAGACAAGAAACTAATCACTAAAATATATAAAGAGCTCAGCAAACGTAGCACCAAAAAAGCAAATGATCCCATCCAAAAATGGGCAGAGGATATGAACAAAACATTCACCTCAGAGGAGATCCAAAAGGCTAACAAACATATGGAAAACTGCTCTAGGTCACTGATTATCAGAGAAATGCAAATTAAGACAACACTAAGATACCACCTCACTCCTGTAAGAATGGCATACATCAAAAATGACAGCAGCAACAAATGCTGGAGAGGTTGTGGGGACAGAGGAACCCTTTTACATTGCTGATGGGAATGTAAATTGGTACAGCCTCTGTGGAGAGCAGTCTGGAAAACTCTCACAAGGCTAGACATGGACCTTCCATATGATCCAGTAATTCCTCTCTTGGGGTTATACCCCAAGGACTCCACAACACCCAACCAAGAAGAGGTGTGTACTCCTTTGTTCATAGCAGCACAATTCATAATAGCTAAAACCTGGAAGCAACCCAGGTGCCCAACACCAGATGAGTGGCTGAGAAAGCTGTGGTATATATACACAATGGAATACTATACAGCTATCAAGAACAATGAACCCACCTTCTCTGACCCATCTTGGACAGAGCTAGAAGGAATTATGTTAAGTGAGCTAAGTCAGAAAGATAAAGATGAGTATGGGATGATCCCACTCATCAACAGAAGTTGACTAAGAAGATCTGAAAGGGAAACTAAAAGCAGGACCTGACCAAATTGTAAGTAGGGCACCAAAGTAAAAACCCTGTGGTGAGGGGTAGACATGCAGCTTCCTGGGACAGTGGGGGGTGGGAGTGGGTGGGAGGGATGGGTCACAGTCTTTTGGTGGTGGGAATGGTGTTTATGTACACTTCTAGCAAAATGTAGACATATAAATCAGTAGTTAATTAATATGAGGGGGAAAATCAATTGTATGTCTCAAAGTTTTTCAAAACACAAACTGAATCTTTTTAATATATAGGCTGTGTATTTGATATGGGGACTCTCTCAAAAGCCTAGACCAAGTAGATTAGAAGCATCCAATAGCACAGCTATATACAATGTACTGGGTACTGTACAGCAAACCATAACAAAAGGACTTTTCAAAGTTAACCCAATTACCAAATAATGTGATGATAACATTAACTATTGATTGTCTTTTTGAACCCTAAGACAGCAGGAACCTCACATCTCCACTATAGAGCCTCTACTTCCCCCAGTCCTGGAACCCTTGGATAGGGCCCACTTTCCCGCATGCCTCTCCCAATCCATATCAAATAATATTGCATCCGCCGACCACAACCTAACCAACACAACGATTTCCACCTCAACATGCTTCACCTCAGACTGTGTCCAGAGACTTCACGTGTGGAATGACAACCCTTCAGCTTCATTACTCGGGTGAGACCTTTCCTTTCATTGTATACTCTAATTCCATCTCAGGTGGTTCACTTTCTAACAAAGTCCCATAACCTAGATATACACCAGTTTCTGTGAGAGAGAGCTTATGTGCACACGTATCCATAAACTACTGCAAAATATATACCTGAAAGCAGAAGTACACTAGAGTTTGCAGTGAGTATCCCCCTAACACTTCCTCTCCACTATTCCAAGCTTTAGGTCCATGATTGCTCAACCATTTGTTTGGCTTTGTATGTTAACTCTTTTTTCAATCACCAGGTTCCAGATGCCATCAGGATGCTAGCCAGGCTTCCCTGGACTGAAGACCCCACCAATGTGTCCTGGAGCTCAGCTTCCCCAGAGACACACCCTACTAGGGAAAGAGAGAGGCAGACTGGGAGCATGGACCGACCAGTCAACGCCCATGTTCAGCGGGGAAGCAATTACAGAAGCCATACCTTCTACCTTCTGCAACCCTCAATGAACCTGGGTCCATGCTCCCAGAGGGATAGAGAATGGGAAAGCTATCGGGGGGTGGGGTGGGGGTGGGATATGGAGATTGGGTGGTGGGAATTGGGTGGAGTTGTATCCCTCCTACCCTATGGTTTTGTTAATTAATCCTTTCTTAAAAAAAATTTAAAAAAAACAATCATATTTTTCACTTTTCTTTGAAATTTAACAACAACAAGCACCAAAGGAAGTCTGAAGGAACTGGTGGTAGTTGTCAAAGGAGGTAGTTGAAGTGGAAAAAATATGAATGAAAGAATCAAAAGGTAAACTGTTTCAATGATGAGATAAATAAGCCATGGGGATTTGGTATACACTATGGTGACTGTAGATAATTGCTAAGAAAATCTTAACTGTCCTTATCACGACAGAAAAATGTAACAGTGGAAGGTGATGGCTATTAACTAACTAAACCTATTATGACAATTTTCCAATGTTTGCAAACATTAAAGAACTATGTTGTACACCTGAAATAAATTTTACATTTCAATTAATCCTAAATAAAAATTAAGACAACAAACTAATATAGAAATCACCATTTTTTTTTTACTGTTTCTGAGGCTTTACCACTCCTTATCAACAACTCAGACAGAAAAAAAAGAGAAACACAGAGACCAAAGCATGAGACTCTCACATTGCTGTGGGGGCTTGAATCACATGGTTGAAGCAAAGTAGAAATCTTCCCAGATGAGTTGTCTCACTGGCCCTCAAGTCACCAATCTCATAAAGGTAATAAAACATGTCTTCTAAGCTTAACCACAATATTGGTAGACATTTTATCCGATATACAGAAAATGGTTTTAAGGCAGTCCCTCCTTGCATTAGGAATAAACAGGAATAAACTAGATTCTGTTCATATCATCTTATTTCAGATTAAAAGGAGAAATAGAATAGAATTCACAGTTCTTTGGGGTTACAGTTTAGTGCATTCTATTCCAGAATTATATGATTCTGGGAATAATTACTTTATTGATTCCTTGTATTCCAAAAAATAAGGACAAGCAAGCAAAAACCATCACTGAGTTGTTGCCAAAAATGTATGTGCAAAAGAATAAAAACGGAAATGGGATCTTGTCTAGCAGCATTTTTTTCTTTCTGAGTCCATATATCACATTTATTGAAACCTTAGCATTTTTTTTCTTATAGTAAATGTGCTTTTGCCAATAAAAGACATGGAACTGAGGGAAACTAAAGTCAAAATCAAAACTGAAAGAGCCTTTATAGACTCAAACACACTGAACCTGGTTCAATTTATGAGCCAGAAAAGATGTTTCTTTACCAAGTCAAATCAGATCTGTACTGAATCTCTTACAATTCACCTATTTAAAAATCCAATGGGGATGGAGCTGAGGAAATCTTATTTTCCTGAGATTAAAAATTGAATCCTCTGAGTAAAAGAGCAAAATCATTTCAAAAAAACTTCTAAAACTGCTGGCAAACTTTTTTTTTCCTTAACTGAAGGTTAAACAAGAAAATACCTCACTCCCTTCAGTGTTCCCCTCAGTTATGTATCAGTGCCAGCCACTATGTAAATTGTTTTTTATTTTTAGGAGCAGTCCATGAGCAGAAAAATCTGCTTGTGAAAGCTTATAGACTGGTCTGTTTCCTCTGAGTGGTGTGGGTTGCATTTGCAGCCACTAGCTGGGGAAGCTTTTTTCTTTTCTTTCTTCTTCTTTTTTTTTTTTCCCCCAGAACATACCCACACAGAACAGGAGATGGAGCTCTTCACTAACTTGAAGTCAAGGTATCTCTCATCTTTTAGGATTAAATTCATTTACTCTATCACATACAATTAAGAGATCCCTCCAGAAATCAGGTTACTTCCACATCCTCTGATTATCATTTACAAATGTTAGGACATATTCAATTGGGAAATTTGAGTCTTTACAGACTCTTTCTTGATTCATTACTTCAAAATGATGAGAAAGTTAAGAGGAAGCTCAGGGTGCCAGGACTGTTGAGTTTCAAGGAAATAGGGAAACAGGACTCCTAGCGGGAACTGCTTGTCTGAAGCTGAAGAAGCAACTGTACTAGAACAATTTCCCCCTCTGTGTGTGTGTCCATGTGGATGAACGGACACACACACACAGACACACACAGACACACACAGACACACACACACACAGGGAGGGGGGATAGAGAGGAAAAAAATACGGAAAACCTTGGCTCTTTTTGACCTGGAAAAGAATAACAATCTCAGGTAATGTCTATGCAAATGCAGCTACTGCTCTCTGGAAACCATTCGTATTTTCCAATAACAGAACTATCACTAGGGTCTGCTGACTTAATTTACTGACTGTTGAGGATGACCAAAGTATTCTTTTCCTGCCTATCCTTCCTAAACATATGCATTTCTCCTCCTGTTTCCTATTTTGTTTGTCGGTTGTATTCTAGGTAGACTTGCATTTCATGTTTATTTGGCTCAAGTGGTAGGGGAATTTTGGAAATGAAAGTCATTATAATTCATGGGATGGAAGAAGGAGAGCAGGATCTTAAACATTACTCTTTCTGATGAGATACCAAGAAGACAAGAGTTCTTTATACTCTGCGTGAGTGGACTTGATGGATTTTTGTTGCTTCGTTTAGCTCACAGGAACCTTTTAAATAGGGGGCTGGGTGGTGGTACACCTGGCAGGTTACACGTGCACAAGGTCCAGGGTTCAAGCTCATCCCCACCTCCAGGGCGGACACTTGATAAATGATGAAGCAGGTCTGCAGGTGTCTATCTTTCTTTTTCTCTTTCTCTCTTCCTCTCTCTCTCTCTCTCTCTCCCCTCTAAATTTTTCTCTGTTCTATTCATTAGAACAGAAAGGAGGAAAAAAAATGACCTCTGGGATTCATAGTGCTAGCACCCAGCCCAACAATAAGCCTGGCAGCAATAAGTAATAGTAATAATGATAATAATATAGATTAAATTTCAAAAGAAACCTTTTAAATCATCACCCAGGCATTAAAGAATAATCCCTTTTCGGAAAAAGTCTCCATGACTGACTGAAATTCAAGATGGACATCTGTGAGGTTGACACTGAACACAATATTCTGGTCATAGTATCCTGGAGGTGGCCCATATGGGCTCATTTTCTGTCTGAGTACATTCACAGACTGAAGAAGGACCTCTCTTGGGATGCAACTGAGGTGAGATATAACGATAAAAAGTGCAGGGCATGTCTCTGCTCCATCATCTTGTCTAATCTCAACTTTCATAAATCCTAACAAACCCTACACAGAGAGTAAATTTCTTTCTTTTCCTTTTCTTCTCTTTCTTTCCCTCTTTTTATAGCAATAAAGAAGATAGAGACAGAGACAGTGAAAGAGACCATGTCAATATAACGCCCATCAAGTCCATGGCTGGACCTGGCTGGTGGACATGGCGAACAAAGCAGCACGCAGTCCAAGAACTATTTACTGTGCTAGCTGCAGTCACAGTTTCTCCAGCCACAAAACAATTTTTTTTGGTGCCTCTGGAAGGCAGTGTTCTCTTTTCTTTTCTTTTAGGTTTAGAGACATCCCCCCCCCCCAAGATAAGTGTCTTTATGTTTTGCTGAAGCAGAAATACTAGCAGAAAATGGCTGGTTTCCCTGTTTATCACCACTCAATCTTAACAATATGGGGCTTACAACCTACCATTAATGAAGACACACTCCATGGAACCCACTATACTAAATATCTGAAGTATGTTTTCATAAAATAGTTAGAAAATGGTTTTGTCCTGTAAATTATACAATACAAAAATTGAGGTGAAAACTCACAGGCGACAGATATGATGTGATGTACAGGCAAAGTGGAGGAGGCACACAGCATAAGCCAGGTGTGTGACTGGAATGCCAGTGCTCACCCAGGAAGAATTCTAAAAGTTAAAAAAAAAGGTGGGGGTGGGGGTAGGGGCTTTGAACTTGAATTTCAAAGGATGAATAAGAGATACATTAACAAGAGTGGAAGGCAGATTTGTAATCAGTAAGAGTTAAAGAGTACAATGCAGGTAGAGGCAGAAGCACTTGAGAAAGCATGGAGCAACCAGAGGAGTTTGGCATAGGAGAAACATAGCACACTGAGAAAATACAAGAGGAGGACAAGGGCTGGATGGAGTAAGGATCCCCATTCGAGCCCCTGGCTCCCCACCTGCAGGGAGGATCACTTCACAGGCGGTGAAGCAGGTCTGCAGGTATCTCTTTCTCTCACCCTTCTCTGTCTTCCCCTCCTCTTTCCATTTCTCTCTGTCCTATCCAACAACAACATCAATAACAACAATAATAACTACAACAATAAAACAACAAGGGCAACAAAAGGAAAGAAAGAAAGGAAGGAAGAAAGAAAGAAAGAATGGAAGAAAATAGAGGAGGAGGATTTGAGGGATGCCTGTTTTTGCTACATGCTACTCATCCCCAGTCCCATAAGTAATATGAACCTTGTGAATAGTTTTCAGATTGTTGCTGAAATTTCTCCGACTGTCTTGAGAGGAAAGTAATTAGTACTAACCTGCTGGGTTCTTGGATGCCTCCCCCGCTCCCCCAGGATTCTTGTAAAATTGGGATTAGAAGTTTCAAAGGGAGTTTGACCCTTTCACGGGAGTGGGCATATATTTTTCTGAAAGGTCTTCAACATGCTTCCCAGTTATAGTGAATGCATCACTGGAGAGTTCTGCTTCACTAGATGCAGTGTATGTTCTGACATATTTCGTTGGTGACAAGCCCCATTCCCAGTTTCTCACCCTGAATAGTATGTCAGTGCTTGCTCTTCTGGAAGTAGGTAATGCAGACTCCTCATTCTGGATGTCAACAACATATCATTTGCCTATGAATGAGCCCATCAGTAACAATTTGAACATGATGCCAGGTCAAGTCTGTTGATAAGGTTGCTCCTTTAATAGCCATTTGGACAGTTAGGTTTGAGTTGCTAGCACTTGCTGGATTTAGGAGATCATAATAAGGAAAATAAAATTATTTTTCTTGTAGCCCATGTAATTTATATGAAAAAAATAAAACAACAGCAAGCTGTGAACCTAGAAAGAAGCTTTTAAAATATATTATCCAGTGCAGTTGAATTGACAGAGAGGTGAGAAAAAAACATTTATATTGTGTGGTTCATTTAGAATTTAGTAGAAGAAAATTAGCACTCCTTCCTGAAAGTATACACATTCTTTTTATATAACAAGGTAATCCATGGTTATTTCTGTTTACATTTGACTGTAGGGGAAAAAACATCATTAATCACAATGTCTGTATTAGTTGTTGCTCTGTATAATCATGTCTTATTAATGCTCCTTTATTAATTCTACTTAAAATTTATTAAAATAGCTTTGAAAGGGGTTCTGTTAAAAACAAAGTTTGAGCTACTGGTTTTCTCTTTCTTTTACAGAGAGTAATTCTGTTGATTGCTTCTAATTTAAATACGATCTGAAATTAACAAGGAAACCTATACTCATTTGCCTTTGGAGACAATCACTCTCAGTGGATTCACCTAGTTATGTAAATACAGGGCTACTAGACATATATTGCTGGTAGAAAGAATGGAAAGAGAACAGAAGAATATTGGTGAATAGGTATAGGTTTCTATCATAATTGCCATATAGCAGAATCTGATTGTGAATGAGAAGGTCAATTAAGGGGGCTGGGCAATAGTGCGCTGGGTTAAGCACACTGGGTTCAGTGCACATAGTATAAAGCCTAAGAACCCACTCAAGGATCCCGGTTCGAGCCCATGGGTCCACGCCTGCAGGAGTCACCTCACAAGCAATGAACCAGGTCTGAAGATGTCTCTTTCTCTCTCTCCCTATCTTTCCTTCTTCTCTCAATTTATTTATGTCTTATCCAATAAAAATGAAAAATTGCTACAAGGAGCAGTGGATTCATAGTGCAGGCACCGAGCCCCAGCGATACCCTAAAGGCAAAAATAAAAAAGATTAAATTGTTCAACAATTTGTTTGGCTCTGTATGTAAACTCTCTTTTCAGCCACCAGGTTCCAGATGCTAGCATGATGTGACCAGACATCCCTGGACAGACCACCTCACCAATGTGTCCTGGAGTTCCACTTCCCCAAAGCCCCACCCTACTAGGGAAAGAGAGGAGCAGACTGGGAATATGGATCTACCAGTCAACGCCCATGTTCAGCAGGGAAGCAATTACAGAAGCCAGACCTTCCACCTTCTGCATCCCACAATGTCCTTGGGTCCATATTCCCAGAGGGATAAAGAATATGAAAACTATCAGGGCAGGGGATGGGATACGGAGATCTGGTGGTAGGAATTGTGTGAAGTTGTACCCCTCTTATCCTATGGTTTTGATAATGTCTCCTTTTTAAAAATAAATTTTAAAAAAATTTAAAAAAAGAAAGAGAAAGAGTATGTTGGGGAAGGCAGCATTAATGGTTCTGCAAAGTGACTTTCTTGCCTGAGGCTGTGAGCTCCAGGGTTAAATCCTCAGTACCACCATATGCCACAGCTGAGCTGTGCTCTGGTAAGAGAAAGAAAGCTAGAAGGAAGAAAGACAGAGAGAGAAGGAGAGAGGGCAAGAGAGGTATGAGATAACCAAAGCTTCCACTGGTGCTGTGCAGTTGCACTAGAACCTGGGACAGGTGCAAGGAAAAGTAGACACAGTATCCAGATAGGCTGTCTTGGTCAGCTTCGTCTATAAGAAATGTCAAATTACCAAGGGATTAATTGCTATCCCTACTACAACACCACTCCTTGCAGAATCAGAACTTGACTACACTAGAACTTGTTTTGTTGGTTTACTTGCTTTTTCTTTTTTTTCAAATATGACAAATGGTCAAGCATTTGGAAATGCTGGTATAATACAAACTAAAGAGTTAATATTAGGGCCAGGTGGTGGCACCCCCTGGTTAAGCATCCTCACTGCATGCGCAAGGATGTAGGTTTAAGCCCCTGGTCCTCACCTGCAAGGGGAGAAGCTTCACAAGTGCTGAAGCAGAGCTGCAGGTGTCTCTCTATCTCTCTCCCCATTTCCCCTCAATCTCTTTCAGTCTCTATTCAATAATAAATAAAGTTAAAAAATAATAATAATATTGTTGGTTAGCTTTAGTAATCATCATATGCTGACTTACACTGGAACTGATCTACATCAGAACAAGAACAAATGGAAGGAAATTTCTTCAGTTATAAAAATTTGGCAGTAAGTAACAAAAACTGCACTAATAATGATGCAAATAATAATAAAACAGACTGCTGAGTTTAATTTCTCCCTCTTCCATTTATCACGGGGTCTTGTGACAGAAGGCTGCATCTACACGTCTAAATCCATACTGCAAAGCTCTGTCTCAAGAAATAAAAATGGAATGCAGTAAAGCAATGCTAAATTGCCAATAACATTAAAAACACAATGAAATGCAGCTAATTCATCATCTTTATAGTCCTCCAGTCCCATTAACACCACCCTCCAATCCTCAGTCAAAACAAATATTAGATAATTATTTTACAACAAAAATCCACATACTTCAAATGTCTATTGATGATGACCTGATAATTTTCTATCTTTCCTTACCAGACAATACTTTTAGCCCCCCCCCCTGCATGTTAGCTATCTGACAAAAAAAAAAAAATCAGTAAAGTCATGGGCTCCAGTAAAATTTCTAGCTTTTTTCAACAAGAAGACTCCAACTCTCACCTGCTCTACTCTAACCTTCAGGCTCCTGATTATTAAAAATTGTTCTGCTTTATATCTTAATGCTTTTCAGTCACCAAGTTTCAGATGCTACCATGATGCCAACCTGACTTCCCTGGGCAGACAACTTCACCAATGTGTCCTAGAACCCCACCTCACCAGAGCCCTGCCCCACTAGGGAAAGACAGAAACAGGCTGGGAGTATGGATCAACCTGCCAAGGACCATGCTCAGCGGAGATGCAATTACAGAAGCCAGACCTTCCATCTTCTGCATCCCATAAAGAAATTTGGTGTATACTCCAGGAGGGATAAAGAACAGGGAAACTTCCAATGCAGGGGACAGGATACAGAATTCTGGTAGTGGAACTGTATGGAACTGTACCCCTCTTATCCCACAATCATGTTAATCATTATTAAATCAGGAATAAAAAAGTGAAAAAATACAATAAAGTATTCAGAACAAAATAATTTCACATCACATGTTTGTTTCAAATCTATTTTAAACTGTTTAAAACTAACGGGGTGGGGTGGCAAAACAGTCCCTGAATAGTATACTAGTTTGCTATGTGTCTGATCCAGGTTTGAGCCTGACCCTCACAACACTGAGGGAAGCTTTATGCTGTGGTCTCTCTTCTCCCTCCCCAGTCCTTTCTCCTTCTATCCCTCTCTGTCTTTCTGTCTCTAGCTAAAAAATAAAGTAAATTTTCAAACAATTAACAAGAACCAAAAGCAACAATAAATAAAACATGCGGAAAGTAAGTTTTGTACAGCTTAAAACAGTGCAAATGCTCATTATAAAAGAAAAGGGCAAAATAATAGCTGTTGCATCCCTGGATCATTTTTTTATCTGGGATGTACTTGATTTGGTAATTAAGAATTTGTTTAGCTGAAAGAATTCGGTAGAAGCTTTTAAAAGCTGCAATACAAAATGGTGTCTGAAAGGGAAATGTGTACAGTTTTTAAGATGCTGTCCTTTTAATTTTAGGGAGCTGAAGGACCTAGCTTGAAGTCATTTATTCTCTTGGTTTTACTGCTACTTGTGAATTCTACTCTCATTTTTAATTCATGAGAAAATTGAGTTTTTATTACTTGCTGTCAATTTTTCATTTTCTGTTCTGCCACCTTGTTTCTCTGTCATCTTCCTGACTCCCTTCTGCTACATTTTTTTTTAAGGATTTGTCAATGACACCTCTAAAGTTCGGTTAGAAACACAAGGCATTTATGTATTCCATTTTGAAAATCTAGCTATAAGCAGCCATTTATTCTGATCAAAATGATAAAATGAAATCAACCTTTCCTGTTGTGCATGTTGAATTACAAGATAAATCTACAAGTTCCTCCTAGTTAGGCATAAGCATAATAAAGAAAGGAACCTAGGAAACCAATTTATTTTGCCAAGATTATTTTTTACAATTAATATTAAAATTTATTAATGTTTCAGAAATTATTCCTAAGTACTGAATTTTAAGCATGTTAAATTTTATTTACCTGTTATGCATGTACAAACTACTATATTTTACTGTCAACTGTAAACCATTAATCCTCCAATAAGGAAATTAAAAAAAAATCATTTCCCATAATCTTTGGTGGCTATTTTCTCCCCTCTAGTTTCACATGGGGGGTCACAATCATCTCCAGTCACTTGGCTTATGTCATAAAATCAGGGACTGGTTGGATCAACAATAGTAGAGAATGTTCCATCCTCCGAAGGGAGGAGGGACAACATACTCTATGCTACACCTGAGGAAGATGGGTCGATACTGGGGCAGCTTGGAATGTTCCTACTCATGACCACAGAATGTGACCTCAGATGTACAGGGATGCAGAGGTCACACAGGCTCCTAAGCTAATTATGGGCCCCAGATCACATCAAATCGATGGGGTTTACAGTCAACAACATTTATACCCCTTTCCCATATTAGGGAGCTATTCTCTTCCCTGATCCAGCTTTCTGTTCCTTTTCCCGGCCATGACATCATCTCCCCAGACAATAATTAGGATTCACCTGCATATCAGACTTCAGGCTCAGGCAAAAAAACAAAACAAAACAAAACAAAACAAAACAAAACAAAAACACACTAGTATAGCTACAGGCCCTTTGAAATATAAGTAAAATATGCCTATTGGCTATCTACCAAATGGAGGACCCCCCCCCCAACACTTCATCTGCACTATTCCAGCCTTTAGGTGTACGGTCCATGACTGGTCAACAATTTGTTTGGCCTTGTATGTTAACTCTCTTTTCAGCCACTAGGTTCCAGATGCTAGCAGGATACGACCAGACTTCCCTGGACAGACAACCCCACCAATGTGCCTTGGAACTCCACTTCCCCAGAGCCCTTCCCAACTAGGAAAAGAGAGAGACAGGTTGGGAGTATGGATCAGCCTGTCAATGCCCACATTCAGTGGGGAAGCAATTACAGAAGCCAGACCTTCCACCTTCTGCATCTCACAATGATCTTGGCTCCATACTCCCAGAGGGTTAAAGAGTAGGAAAGCTATCAGGGGAGGGGTTGGTATATGGAGATTTGGTGGTGGGAATTGTGTGGAGTTGTACCCCTCTTATTCTACGGCTTTGTCAATGTTTCTTTTTATAAATAAAACATTAAAAAAATAAATCAGGGACTGGTAAATTTTCTCTGAATGGCTTAGGTAGAAGGTATTTCAGAGGGGGAGACCAGGTGGTACTGCAGCGGGTTAAGCGCATATGGCGCAAAGTGCAAGGACCAGCATAAGGATCCCGGTCAAGCCCCTGGCTCCCCACCTGCAGGGGGGTCGCTTGATAAGCAGTGAAGCAGGTCTGCAGGTGTCTATCTTTCTCTCCTCGTCTTCCCCTCCTCTCTCCATTTCTCTCTATCCTATCCAACAACAATAACAACAGCAATAATAGTAACGATAAAAAAGTGTTTGAAAATTGGCGATTACTGATTTTCTTAAGTTTTAAATACCTTATTTATATCTATTTAGTTCTTAAACAGAGACAGAGAAGAATCAAGAGGTAAGAGGGAGCCAGGGAGAAAGGTACTTGCATCACTGCTTCACTGTTTGTGAAGTATCCCCCCTGTAAGCAGGGACCAGGGGCTTCATCCTAGGCCCCTGAGTATAGTAACATGCATTCTACCAGGTACACCACCCCCTGACCCCAAATACTAATTTTTAATTTATTTATGATTCCACAGAGACAGAGAAAATTGAGAGGGGTGTGGGACAGAGAGACATCTGTTGTCCGGCATTAAACCAGCTCTTTCTCTTCCCCACCCCCTTTCCCAGCCATCTCCATTCCAGACTTGCCACTTCTGGCTTTACCCTATAAAGCCTCTTCTGTTTTCTGGTTTCCCTCTCTTCCTCGCTCTTTTCTCTCCCGCGTCCCAACCTGGAGAAGGGCTGGCATGCAGAGCAGGAGGTGGCCATTGCGGTTTGGTGCCATGTGGCCTAACCCACTGTGCTCACACCTAACTCTGGGGCGTTCCCGTGTGAATAAAGAATTGTATTACCATGCCACCATGAGTTCCTGGATCCTCTCTCCCTCCCGTGAAGCTAGCCCAGCAATATGTGACCCTGCTTCACCACTTGTGAGGCTTTCCACCTTCCAGGTGGGGACCAGGAGGTTGATCCTGGGTCCTTATGCACTCTAAGATGAGTGCTTAACCAGGTGCACCACCATCTGGCCCCATTCAAATTCTATTTTTAAATCACTTTGGGGAAATGATTTGCAAGATAGTTTTTGACACATGACAGGTGGAATCACACCACATCCTCCACCAACTTGTCACTGTTCTCCACTATGGACCACTCACTTCTCAGCCACTTTCTGACTTCTAATTTAAAAACAACCCAAATACCCAATAACAGAGGAGTGTTAGCAACACAATTTGTAATAGCAAAACATGGCAACAACCCAGGTGTTCAACAACAGATGACTGTCTAAGAAAGTGTGGTCTATATACACAATGGAATACTACTCAGCTATTAAGAATAATGAATGCACTTTCTCTAACTCATCCTGGATGGAGCTAGAAGTAATTATGTTAAGTGAGATAAGTCAGAAAGTGAAAGATGAGTATGGAGGTGATCCCACTCATAAACAGAAGTGAAAAACAGAAAGGGAAATGCATAGCAGAATTTGACTGAGTTTGGAGTATTGCACTAAAGTAAAAAAAAACCCTCTGGGAGAGGGGGAGGGTAGATTATCAGCTCCACTATAGGAGGGTGAGGGTAGGGAAACAGACTTTTGGTGGTGGGAATGGTGTTAATATACACTCCTATTAACTTATAGTCTTATAAATCACTAATCAATATAAGAGCTGATAAACAGATTGAACTTTTCAAACTTTTAACAGTGGGTTAAGTTGTTAATACATTTCTAATAATGACTTTTTCTTTGAAATAATAAATCACCTATAATCTTAGACCAGGGAGATTATAAGCAACTGGTCTTGCCAGTATATAAGACACAATTATTTGTAAATTGCATTAAATGACATAAACCATGGTATGGTCTTACACGGTACACTACATCTGCTGAGCTCAACCAAATCTGCGCAACCAGTACCACCTTGATATGTTTCACATCAGATGGTGCCAGAGATGCCAGGCCAGAGATGCCAACCTCCAGCTCCATTACTCTGGTGAGGCCTTTCCTAGCTCATAGGACTCATTAATTCAATTTTGGGTGTCGCACTTCCTAACAAAGCCACAGAACCCAGATATAGACGAGGGCCCACTCGATAGACCACATGTACACATGTATCCATAAGTTAGGGGAAAACTTATACCTTAAAGCAAAAGTTCACAATAGTTTGTAGTAAATAAATGCAGTAAGCAAGAAGAAAAAAATTAAAAAGACACAATAGTCAATCAAATTGTTTCTACTTAGACCTAGATACACTGCTCACCTATTTCTTATTTCATTTCCCTCAATCATGCTAAGACTAACATTGTCAGATAAAGGACTAAACCTCAATACATAGATAGGCACATGAGATAGGACATATTTACATGTATCCATAAGTTAAGGGAAAATATATACCTTAAAGCAAAAGTGCACAATAATTTGCAGTGAGTCAATAAATGAAGTGAGCATGTGGAAAGACCTAGAAAGACACCTTAAAGTACCTAATGAAACAATTTCTACTTAGATGCTCCTCACCTACCTATCACACATCCCCCAATCACTCCAAAGCTAACTTTGTCAGACAAAGTAAGGACCAAAAAAGCTGAACAAGGGCTGGCATACTTCAGTGATGACTCTTTAGCCTCTACCAGGCCACCCCATCACCTGGGGCCCTAGTCAGAGAGTCCTGGGATTCCAACACAAAAATGATGGGTCCAGACCATAACAGATACGTCCCACCAATGTCACTGGTCATCTCTATCAGAAACAACATAATGGAACCCTCTGTGGGCCCCTATTGAACCTGGTCCTCAATGTGGATCAACAATGGTAGGGAATGTTTCATTCTCTGAAGGGAGGTCAGACAACCCTCTACCTACTACCTAGAAAGATGGGTCCTGAAATTAGTGCAGCCTGGAATGTTCTTAGCCATGACCCCAGAATATGATTTCAGACCTATAGGGATACAGAGGTTACATAAGCTCCTATATGGAATATGGGCCCCAGATCAAATAAAGGGGGTTTACAGTCAACAATATTTATATACTTTCCCCATATTTGGTAGTTACTCTCTTCCCTGATACAGCTTTTTAATCCTCTTTCCAACTATGACACCATCTCCCTAGACAATAACTTGGGTCCACCTGCATATTAGAAGTCAGGCTAAGGCAAAAACTACTAAAGTCATGGACCCCTCAGAATATACCTAAAATAGACCTATAAGCTTTTTCCAAAACAGAGACCCCAAATCTTCATCTGCAATATTTTTGCCTTTAGGTTCATGATTAGTCAACAATTTGTTATGTTTTATATCTAAACTCTTTTTCAACCACCAGGTTCCAGATGATACCATGATGCCAATCTGACTTCCCTGGGCAGATGACATCACCATGTGTCTTGGAGCCCTGCCTCCCCAGATCCTTGCCCCACTAGGGAAAGAGAGAGACAGGCTGGAAGTACAGATTGACCTGCCAATGCCCATATTCAGCAGAGAAGTAATTACAGAAGCCAGACCTTCCACCTTTTGCACCCCATAATGACCCTGGGTCCATACTCCCAGAGGGATAAAGCATAGGGAAGCTATCAAAAGAGGGGATTGCATGTGGAGTTTTGGGGGTGGGCATTATGTGGAAATGTACCCCTCTTATCCTACAGTCTTGTCAATATTTTCATCTTATAAATAATAATTTAAAAAGAAAGAAGGAAAGAGAGAGAGAGCGAGAGAGAGAAAGAGAGAGAGAGGAAGGAAGGAAGGAAGGACTAAAAGAGAGCTGAATAAGGGCAAGAGAGTGACACAACAAAAGGGTAGCAAGTGGACTGAAGTAAAAGAGAGTGATGGGAAGTAGGGAAGTCCGAGAGGGGGCTAACAGCACCTGCAGGCTCTCAAGGAGGGCTGAAACATAGACACACTTGTCTTGACAGTGAACAGAAGTGAAAAGTGCCGGTCTAGCTTTGCAGGCAGGAGAAAGACAACCAGGGACTCATGGGTGAGCTGGGAACACAGTTCAATCTTTATTTATGAGCGGGGATGCAGTTCAACAACCTAATCTCTTCCAATCACAATTCTGTTCTATATATCTCCTGAGGCGGAAGTGTCATGTCAGAAGAGGATGTACATAGGATAGGGGGTGGGGAGAAGGAAAATAGCGAAGGAACCAGTGGGGATGAAACCAATGAAAACAATGATTATGTAAATAGACCACAAGCAATGCAACAGAAGGGGTATTAAAAGCAGAATTTAGAAGCAGACCAACAGAAAAGTGTTTCTGAAATAAGAGACTTTCTTAGGCAAACCAAAGATGAAATAACTGATAATTCAACTGTTCCTACAGTGCAAGCTTATGAGCAATTGCTTATAAGCACAGCTTAATGTTGAAGGAAATAACCCAGGGTTTGTAGTTCTAGACAGGAAAATGTGACCTTTGAGAAAAATAAAATAAAAATTTATGAGTTAGTCACAAATAACTAGCCATTCCTATAGTTAATCAAACTAGTCCCCACTCCATGTACAAAAATTATCTTTAAAACTTTGACAACACTAGGCATCACCAAATATTTCAACAATATCTGATTAGCATACAGGAAATATAGTCTTGAATATGAAGGAGATAGACTAAATAATATAAAGATTTTTTTTTTTTTCTGAGAGGCCAGGTAGTGTCACACCCAGTTGAGTGCACATGCCACCATGTGCAAGGATTGGGTTAGAGCCCACATTCAACACCTGCAGGGAAGGAAAACTTTGTGAATGGCGAATCAGGTCTGCAAATATTTTTCTTCCTCTCTCCCTCTCTATCTCCCCATCCTCTCTAAATCTCTCTCTGTCCTATCAAGTAAGATAGAAAGAAAAAAATAATAGCATATAAAATAGTGAGGAGTGGTGTGTTCATAGTTCTGTCACCATACCACAGCAATAACCCTGATGGCATTAAAAAAGGAAAGAAAAAATAAGAAACTTTTTCTTTCTATACAAAAAAGACCTATTTTGAGGGACCATGTAGTGGCATACCTGGTTGAGTGCACATGTTACATTGCACACACACACGACACATTTGCATCTATGTACAAAAAGAAGGGAGAAACTTTCTGAAAATTAAAACATTAATGTTGAAATATGAAGTCATCTGAAAGACTGGAAATATAAAAATGACAGATGTATTTGACTGTCATGTAATAATTAACAGATCAGTGACATCATTTAAAAATATAATAATGAACTATGGAAGACCAAATAATGTCCTGCAAGGAAACGGAGACCCGAAAACAAAGTCAGCTTTTATAGTAGTAGTTGTAAAGTTAGAAGTAGTGGCATGTTGAAACATAAATCTAAACCTCTACTCACCAATCACGAAACCTTCCTACCATTGATGAAGAGTGGTGTGGAAAATCCTCCTGCTAAAGATTTATCACATCCTCCCCTTTATGAGATAGTATCAAATATGATATGATTGAAAAGTTTGACAATTACCTGGATATATTACAAATTTCATGGTAAGTTATAGTACAGAACCGTTATTTCCTATTTCTTTGACCAGGTTTTAACCGATGTTTGTGTGTTAGAACATTTTATAAATAATCTTTAAACCAGAAGATAAAGTAAATTAAAAAGACAATTAAAAGCCAGGACAGAAAAGAAAAACATTAAGACTGGGTGTGATGTGACAAAGCAAAGGACTCTGGAAAAGGAGGGAAAGAGAGCAGTGGAGAGGGTGTTGGCATCCTGGTGCAGGATGATAGAGATGAATCTCTGTTGGGGGTATGAGTGTTTTGCAGATACTTATTACAGGAAGATAGAAATTATACTTTGTGGGGGCCAGGCAATAGCACAGTGGGTTAAGTGCACCTGGTGCAAAGTGCAAGGACTGATGGGCATAAGGATCACAGTTTGAGCCCCGGTCTCCCCACCTGTAAGGTGGTTGCTTCACAATTGGTGAAGCAGATCTGCAGGTGTCTGTTTCTCCCCTTCTCTGTCTTCCTGTCCTCTTTCGATTTCTCTCTGTCCTGTCCAACAACAATGATAGCAATAACAACAATAATAACAACAACTATAAACAACAAAGGCAACAAAAAGGGAAAAAATAGCCTCCAGGAGCAGTGGATTTGTAGTGTAGTGCACACACCAAGCCCCAATGATAACCCTGGAGGGAAAGAAAGAAAGAAAGAAAGAAAGAAAGAAAAAAAATTTAAAAAGTTTTATTAACTCTATATTTTCTATATTATTTTATTATGCTTAATATTTATTTTTATGTAAATGGAAATATATTTTAAATTTATTTCCCTTTGTGTTGCCCTTGTTTTTCTAACTGTTGGTGTAGTTATTATTGTTGCTGTTATTGATGTTGTTGTTGTTGGGTAGGACAGAGAGAAATGGAGAGAGGAGGGGAAGACAAAGAGGGGGAGAGAAAGATAGACACCTGCAGACCTGCTTCACCGCCTGTGAAGCAACTCCCCTGCAGGTGGGAAGCCAGGAGCTTGAACCGGGAGTCTTATGCCAGTCCTTATTCTTTGCTCCATGTGCACTTAATCCAGTGCGCTACCGCCTGACTCCCAGAAATATTTTTAGTACTATTTTATTTAGAAATTGTTTGCAGTTGGTCTGTTTATTATTCTCATACTTGAAAAATTAATCATCCTAACATAAGTATATGAAAGAGCTAGTCCAGCTTCAAATAAAAGATGGCTAGCTTTTGAAAATGGTTCCCTTTCCCTGGCATTCTGAGTAATCTAAAATTTTAAACTCATTTAATGATGTTACATGTATATGGTGGTGGTTTATGACATTTTAAGTTGAAAAATAAGGAGATACACCGCAATATTCATTTCCTGTTGGTGAAAGTACAATAGAGAATGTTTCCCAGTTATAGAGCTCAGAGACCAATATACTACTTGAAAAATAATTCTTTTTCTTATGTTTGTTCCAGAATTCATCATACTGCTTTGTCCCAAATTTTGTGGTTAAATTTGATGACATTTAATATCTTTAGTAAGCTTTATTGCCCAAATCATGCAATGAATAATTCTTTCCCTTAGTAATGTTTATGATTTCATATTTCAGGACCCCCAGGAGAGATTACATATTGACTGATATAACAATTCATAACTCTGAGCCACAAGGCAGTAGACTCATTAAGGATGAACCAAAATTTTGAAGCATGATTTCCTCAAGTTCTGAGATTTGAGGCCTAAAGCAGATTTTTAGAGATAAGAACTTTTGTTATCTTTATGCCACAGACTATACTTATATAATGGTATATATTTCATGATTGTTATTGCTGTGTATGTCAGGAGTGATCTGAGGAAATACGCTGTTTCAGGGCCAGGTGGTATCACACCTGGTTGATTGCACATGTTACAATGAGCAAGGACCTTAGTTCGAGCCCCTGGTTCCCACCCACAGAGGGAAAGCTTTTCAAGTGGTGAAGCAGGGCTGTAGGTGTCTGTCTGTCTCCCTCACCCCTCTCAATTTCTGGCAGTCTCTATCCAACAAATAAAGGTAATAATTATTTTTAAAATATGCCATTTTTAAAAGATGATTTACTTATCCAAGCTTATGTAGCTCTTTGGTTACAAACTGAGTCTGGGGAAAAAAAAAAGACCTTTGCCTTTTACCCTCTAGGTTTTGCTCATTAGGATTCAAAGCAAGTACTTTGAAAACTTTCTCTTTATGTCTACTTAGTGTCTCCAAACATGCATACACGGACACACTATATGTAAGATACATGTTTGACATTTTATTTTTTATGTATTTTAAACTATTTACTCATATGTTCATCAGAGAAAGAGAACCATAACCTCACTGTCATACCTCAGTGCCAGTGATCAAACTCAGGATGTCTCATATGTAAATTTTCCATTCTACCACTGATATTTGCTTTAAAAATTTCATTCTAGAGTTTAGTTATTACTGTAAAGTAATGTTTTGGAGGAAGTTTCAAATTTCCTGTCATTTCTTTTGAATGCTCTTAGAAGACCATATGCAAAAGGAATAATTCAATTAATTATCCTACTGTGTAATCGGGTTCTACATATATACTTTGCTACTAGATGAACAACTGGGAATAGTTCAACAGAAATATACCCATCTTTATGTCACAAATCTATGATGAATAACGGGAAAAAATAAACCACAGTTTCTAATGTAATGCATAGAGGCCCTCTGTGTATTTGGATCTGTTTTGTGTTATGTGAACAGGGTTCATCCAATTAGACTGCTATGTAATATTACTGACCAGGCAGAAACACTATTTAGTATTTCTTGTGTCTTCATCATCTTCAAGAAAATCAACAGAAAGAAGGGGAAAGAAACAATCAAGAACAGAAATGTCTGTATCTAAGCAGAGAAATTTAAAAGAATTGTTCTCATTACATAAACTAGTGACCATATAACGCTAAATACAAAGATGTGAAATTCAAATTCTTCAAGTTTTTTTTTTTAATTTTGCTTACCTCACAGTCACAGAACACTCACTCTTTGAAAATCTAGCTTTTTCTCCTGCCCAGATAATAATCATGTATGCTCTGAATAAGAGGGAATAAATGATAATGAACCCAAACTGTTCTGCTTTTTCAGCCTGGTCACGCTATTTCCTCTTTTATATAATTCTTTCTTCCTAAGTAGCTCTCCTATCAAAACCCCATCCAAATAGCCTTTCCCCAGCATGACTGAAACCTCTCCACAGCCTTCCCAAAGAACTTTGCTGAAGTAGCATTCTTCCTTGCATCATACTGGCCTGTACCCACAACCTTTACTAAGCAGTCAGATATTTCATGAACATCGTGGTGTTACCTGCAGGCTAGAACAAGGTGACTCTTTAAGCCATGGATCCCAGAAACTAGTTGAAGCATAGTTCAACTTTCCTGAGAAATAAGAGACTTCTCAGGAAATAGAAATAACACCAAGAGTAATTGCTCAGGAAAGAAGAAATGAGCATGTCCAAGTCATATCTTTGGGAAATGAGTACTAAAAGAGGATGAGTCTTACCTTAGCTACTCCCAGCTCTTCCTATAGGATGGTAGATACGCTCAACATCCCTATATACTCCCTAAGAAATTCAACCCTTGTTGTCCAGCTTCATTTTTACGTACAGCAGCAATTTCTATATTCAAATGTTGAACAGAATTCTCACAGATGTGTGAAGGACTTTGATTTCCACACTTCCTTTCAAGCACTGTTATGCTTGTACCAAATCAGTAAAATAGAAGATTTGTCTCTTTCCTCCAGAAAAGTAAATCAGTTCTCATTTTGTAAAAGTGTAGTATAGTTGATTATATCTGTCTGCAATCTATTAGGACCCTAAGTTCCATCTCATGTTTACGTTCATTCATTCAAATCAACTGACAACCTTTTAAATTGAATTTTCCACATATTTTATTCAGGCTGTCATCTTTGGCATCTCTGTGGCATCACCCCTGAGCAATGTCACCACTCTGGGATAACTTTTTCAGAGAGAGAGAAAGAGAGAGAGAGACAGAGACAGAGAGACAGAGGGACAGATTTCACAATGCCATAGCTTCCCTCTGTACCAGAGTACTCCTGTGCAATATTCTCGAAAGCTGAGTTGTGAGTCATGGCAATGCAGGTACACAACAATGTGAGATAAAACACAACCCCCTGGCTGATCATATTCCTCCCTTATATGTCAAAATAAGTTTGCTCCCCACCTGCAGGGGAGTCACTTCACAGGTGGTGAAGCAGATCTGCAGGTGTCAAAAAAAAACACAAACTAAAAATAATTTTTATAAGGGAATGAGAAGATTTGCATTATCTGACTTTAAAAAATATCTGTGTCTTCTTTATTTTATATCTTTTCTTACTTTGTTTTATTGGAAGGTTAATTGTTCACAACACAGTTTTTTACACGGGGTACAATTTCTCATCCCACCAAGATAAATATCTCACTCCCACATATGTCCATCGTTGTGTATCAGCACTCGAAAGCCCCTCCTCTCTTCCCCAACTCCCTTTTGCTCTCCTTACCCAGAGTCCTTTGCTTTGGTGCAATGAACTAAACCCAGCCCAAGTTTTACTTTGTGTTTCCCCTTTCTGTCCTTGTTTCTTAAACGCTTTTAAAACATTTTTTTAAAAATGTATTTATTTATTTTCCCTTTTGTTGCCCTTGTTGGGTTTTTTTTTATTATTGTTGTAGTTATTATTATTGTTGTTGTCATTGATGACATCATTGTTAGGACAGAGAGAAATGGAGAGAGGAGGGGGAGACAGAGAGGGGGAGAGAAAGACAGACACCTGCAGACCTGCTTCACCTCCTGTGAAGCTACTCCCCTGCAGGTGGGGAGCCGGGGACTCCAACTGGGGTCCTTATGCCAGTCCTTGCGCTTTGGGCCACGTGCGCTTAACCTGCTGTGCTACCGCCGGACTCCCTTGTTTCTTATATTCTACCCATGAATGAGAATGTCCCAAACTCATGCTTCTCTTCCTGGACTATCTTGCTTAACATGATTCTTTCAAGCTCCATCCATAGTGAGGTAAAGAAGGCGAATTTATCATTCTTAATAGCTGAGTGGCATTCCCTTGTGTATACAGACCACGATTTTCACAGACACTCATCTGTTGTTGGACACATGGGTTGTTTGCAGGTTTGGGCTACTACTAATTGTGCTGCTATGAACAGAGGTATACACAGATCTCTTTGGGTGATTGTGTTTGATTCCTCGGCATATATCCCCATGAGAGGAATTGCTGGGTCCATTTCCAGCCTTTATGAGTTCTCTCAAGAGTGCTCTCTATAGGGGATGGAGCAATTTATATTTCCATCAGCAGTGAAAGAGGGTTCCTTTACCCCCACAACTTCACCATTTGTTGTTAACTATTGTTGCTAATGTAAGACATTGTCACAGGAATCAGGTGGTATCTCATTGTTGTCTTTACTTGTATTTCTCTGATAATCAGTGACTTGGGGCATGTTCTTTCATAAGCCGGTCAGCTCTCTGGATCTCTTCTTTAGTGAATATATCCTCTCCCAATTTTTGGATGCAGTTGTTTTGTTTTTTGTTGGTGAGTTTGAAATTGTACAATATAATTTCCATAAGTTTTTTGTCATATATATATATATATATATATATATATATATATATATATATATATATTTTAATCAACACAAATTTTCTAGTGAAATGATGTTGTTTGATACTGGATGTGACAGTGAGACCTGCCTCCTTAGTATCCAGTGACAGACTTTTGATTTAGGTCTGCTTTTCTATTAAATAGGATCTCTTGGCCTGTGATGACATAGAGTTTCTATTTTTAAAAAATATTTACTTATTCCCTTTTGCTGCCCTTGTTGTTTTATTGTTGTAGTTAATATTAATGCTGTCGTTGTTGGATAGGACAAAAATATAAAAATGGAACAGTGGTGGGTTCACCTGTCACATGTAATAAATGATTATAGCCAAATAAGATCACATTCTTCTTTAAAAAATATATTAATCTAATGAGGTGTTATTAAGTTTCTTAAATTACTAAATTTGAGTTACTCATATTCATCAAGGTGCCAATAGTATATGTTGAGTATTTTGTTTGTTTGCTTGTTTGTTTCATTGCTTTTACTTGCATTAATAGTAGGTTACAAGATTATAACACTACAGTGTACCATGCCTACCACCAAAGTTCTGTATCTCTTCCCTCCCACCTCTCAAGATAGCCACCATAGTCTGTTGAGTACTTCTGAAAAAACCCTATGCCTCTCCCTCCCTTCTTTCTCTCTGCATCCCTAGTACCACCACATCAAATGAAAATATAATAGTTATTTCTCCAATTTAGTGATATTGGAATATATATATATATATATGTTAATATTATTTGAGGACATTAAGACTGTATGGAAGCAGGCTTCTGATGACATACGCATGGAGAATGGTGGTTTCTTCCACAATATGCCATATAGATGCCTAGAGAAGTGTCCGCCGGTGAAGTGAAAGGTAACTTTGCTTGTACCCGAAATCATCCCTCCCACATACATGAGGAGAACCTCAGTGGTGGCCAGACGTCTGTTTCTTTGTTCCTGAGAACCTACGTGGAGAAGCCCGTTTAGTTTTCCTTTTTAACTTACTTTATATTCTGAAATTCACACTGATTAACAACTAGTTTTATGGTATCCATATTTTTAATTTTAAAAAACATTTTATTTATTTATTTACCTGATAACTACAGTGAGACAAAAAAGAGGGGAGGGAAAGATAGAGTGGGAAACACCTGTAGCTTCAGTGTGGGAAGGTTTCCTTGTGCGGGTAGAGGCAGGAGACTTGAACCCAGGTCCTTGCACATTATAACACCTGTGTTCTACCAGGTGTGCCTCTGCCCCAATTTCCTGCACTTTGTTTTGTACATATGATTACTAACAATTCTTCTTTTTAAAAATAAAATCTGTTGTACTTCTCTCCATAGTGCATTACCCTTCCTTTAGTTTGGGCAACAGTTGGGTGAATGCTCTTCTTACTAGTGGTGTCAGTCGCCCAGATTTCCTTCAGTATTGCTTCTGGTGTTCTTTCTAAAACATGACTGATATCTGATATAATTTCCACCTTAGGGTCTGGGTGGTGGCACACTTGGTTGAGAGCACATGTTACAATGTGCAAGGACCCTGGTTCAATCCCTAGTCCCCACCTGCAGGGGAATATTTTGCAAGTGGTGAAGCAGTGCTGCATGTGTCTACCTCTTTCCCTCTCTATCACCCCATTTCCCTCTCAATTTCTGACTGTCTCTATCCAATAAATAAAGATAATACATTTTTTAAATCTCATCTTATTATCATATCACAATAACCTATGACATTATGGAAATCATAACCAGATTTCCTATCTCCTAGTCTCCAACTTTCTAGCCCTTTCACCTACATAAAATCCTACAGAGAGAGCATCTGTTATTCAGTTCACTTTGCTCCTACTCTGTAACAATCTCAGTCTTCTTGAGGAAAATAGTACTTTACTACTATTTTAAGTTTCTAAGTTTGGTATAGTTTCACAGGCAGTAACAGAAACTAAAAATAGTCACAGCACCAATCAATATTATTCTCATTACTTGGAAATTAAGCATATTAGTCATGACAATCTTATAGGATATTTATAAAATTAAATGCTATTAATATAATATAATATAATATAATATAATATAATATAATATAATATAATAAGCTGGGGTTCTAGGCCATAAAAAGTAATTTACAACTGTTAAAAAAAGACTTTCTCTTCTATTTCCTAAAATATGTATTTTACAATGCTATCACATCTTTCAAATTTAAGTCATTTATAGCATATATATATATATATATATATATATATATATAATTTTTATTTATAAAAAAGGAAACACTGACAAAAACCATAGGAAAAGAGGGGTACAACTCCACACAATTTCTATCACCAGAACTCCATATTCCATCCCCTCACCTAATAAAGAATAAAGAGTCTTTTGGAAATATGGAACTAAACTTTATATATTTTTTCAATCTTTATTTAGAGACAGCCAGAAATCAAAAGGGAGGGAGATAAAGAGGGAGAAAGAGGGACACCTGTAGCACCGCTTTACCACTTGCAAAGCTTTCCTCCTGTAGGTGGGGACCAAGGGTTCAAACCCAGGTCTTGAGCACTGTATCATATGTGCTCAACCAGGTATGCTACAACCAGCCCCATAAGATGTGTAATTTATTTATTTATTTAACCAAAGCACTGCTCAGCTCTGGCTTATGGTGGTGTGAGGGATTGAACCTGGGACTTGAGGAAGCCTCAGGCATTAAGAGTCTGTTTGCATAACCATTATGCTATCTACCCCTGGGGACTAAATTTTAAATAATCCTTCCTGTGGTTTGCTCACCAAGTTAATAATATGACCAACAGTATGTTATTAACAGTTTATAGATTACATTTTTTTATGTTAGTGGATAGAGACAGAGCGGAATTGATAGGGAAAGGGGGAGACAGAGAAAGAGAGAAAACGAGACATGTGAAGCACTGCTTCACTGTTCACGAAGCTTTCTCCCTGCATGTGGAGACCGGGGGCTTGAATCTGGGTCCTTGCACATGGTATTATGTATGCTCAGCCAAGTGCAACACCACCAGGCCTGAGTTTTTAACTTTTATTTTAATGTAACAAGTGAGAGACCAAAACACCCCTCAGTTCTGTGTTACTGTAAAAATAATTCACATATAGAATTCACATACTGTAGAAATAATTCACATATAATTCACATATAGAATGTTATGTAATAAAATGCATGTATTTAGTATGTATATGTATAGTATATGTATAGTGAGTGTGTGGGCATGTATAATTTAGCTTGTATGTCTTTAGCATCTATGTATTCATTATGTAATTAAATGCATGTGTATACTCAGGCAATGCGAGATTACATATGGCATGCATCATGATATGCATTCTAGTATCTTTCCTTCTGGTATCCTTTATTGCTCATCAAAGTCATTCTCCTTTAGTACTTATCCTCTTTACTTATTCTAACAGTCTCTTCTGCTATCATAATTATTGAGTTACACATCTGTGTTTTTTATTTCCATGAATCCTGAGGAATGAAAATATTAATTTGTTTTTCTGCAGCATCATTTGCTTCTGAGTAAAAACAGGAAGATAAAAGAAGACACACAGGTAAATCCAAGTGAATACAATGAGTGAATGTGGGGAGGGGAGCTGGAATGAAAATAAGTATTTCTGACAACTTCCAGTTACTGAGTTGGTCAAATAATCCCATGCAGCTGAATTCTGGAGAAAGGAATTGATGATCAGATTTGTCAGTGATTGTGTCTGTGATGAAGAGTGACAGAATGGCCTGATGTCCCTGGGCAGATGACTTCACCAATGCTTCCTGGAATCTCACCTCCTACCGTGCCGGAGCCCTACCACACTAAAGGAGATAGAAAAAAAAAAAAAGGTTGGGGCATACGGATCCACCTGCCAATGCCCATATCCAATAGAGATGAAATTATACCGAAGCCAAAATTTCCACTTTCTGCACTCCAAAAGAATTTTTGGTCCACATTCCCAGAGGAGTAAACAATAGTGGACATATACCAGAGGATTCTGTACCCTCCCATTCCACCAGAGTCTGAAGTGTTTGTCACTAGGAATCTTGTTTTTATATCATCAATGTATGGGCAGCAAATCTGGAAAACACCAGAGAAAGTACAGTTTTGGTTATCTGAGAGAGAAAACAAAAAGGAAGACATCTGAAAGTAGGGGAGAACTGAAAAGGAAGTGAAGATAGGATCATTGAAAAAATGGGGAGTATATATATGTATTATATAAACACTTATAATGTACACATATATGCACACACATAAACATATAGACATACATACATAGGGAATCAGCCCAGATTGATGACCCTGCTAGAACTACTGCAGTTTCCAGGGTAGGTATCTGCATTTCTCTTTGAAAACTGGAAAATTTAATCAGCCTTAATCAAGATTTCATAATTACTCAAGCAAATATTGAATAGCTGATATTGGAATTTGCATAAAGCCAAATAAATAAATTCTCTCTAAAGAGAGACTGTCAGAAACCAGCAGATAAGCTAACTTGTAGATGAGTCAAGAATTATCAAAATTCTGAGACAATAGAATGGCTCTACAACCAGGAGAAAACTGAGTCTTGTGAAAATGAAGACGAATGTACAATATAGAATATATAGATATTTATCTATTTTTATACCTCAAATATAATTTTTTAAATGTAGGAGATATATTTTAAACATATACATATATTTAAAGCCTTAGGTGCCTTTACCTTTGATAACTCTAGCTGTTGTTTTTCTTTTTTTTTTTCTTTTTCCTTCTACCTTGGTTCATGGCGCATGGTCCTTTGCTAGAAACAGGTTACACTGAATATGTGATGTTGAGGCAGCCCTCATGGAATACTGACTGGACTGGATGTGAAAGTTCTTTCCTCATTACTCTTTCTCTTTCCACAGTTTCTAAAATTGAGTTTTGTTTTGATTTTAATCATAGTATTTATTCTGGATTATCTTGGCCTTGGCCTAAGTCTTCATCCTGACTCCATAATCAAAAAACTCAAGAACTCTAAATGTTCTGACCTGACATGGCATTGCACTTAGTCTTGCATACTTTTAATGCTACAAGAAAATCCCTTTATGAATTACATTTTTATTATTTAGACTTCATAAAATTTCAACGGTGAAAAACTGGAAGCATTCCCCCTCAGATCAGGTACTAGACAGGGATGCCCACTATCACCATTACAATTCAACACAGTGTTGGAAGTTCTTGCCATAGCAATGAGGCAGAAGCAAAGAAATAAAGGGATACAGATTAGAAGAGAAGTCAAACTCTCACTATTTGTAGGTGATATGATAGTATACTTAGAAAAAACTAAAGAATCCAGCAGGAAGATCTTTGAAAGTATCAGGCTATGTAAGGTGTCAGGCAATATAAGATGTCAGGCTACAAAATTAACATACAAAAGTCAGTGGCAGGGGGTCGGGTTAAGCACACATGGCCCAAAGTGCAAGGACTGGCTTAAGGATCCAGGTTAAGTGCCCTGGATCCCCACCTACAAGGGAGTCTCTTTACAAGCTGTGAAGCAGGTCTGCTGGTGTCTATCTTTCTCTCCCTCTCTGTCTTCCCTTCCTCTCTCCATTTCTCTCTGTCCTATCCAACAACAATGATGTCAATAACAACAACAATAATAATAACTACTACAACAATAAAACAAGGGCAACAAAAAGGGGGGGAGCCTCCAGGAGCAGTGGATTTGTGATGCAGGCACCAAGCCCCAGCAATAACCCTGAGGGAAAAATAAGTCTGTGACAATACTGTATGCAAAACTAAGTTAACAGAAGTAGAAATCCAGAAATTGCAGGCCAGGCAGTGGCTCATCTTGTTGAGCACACATGTTACAATGTACAAGGGCCCAGGTTTGAGGCCCTGGACCCTGCCAGCAGAGGGAATGCTTTGTGAGTGGTGAAGTAGGGCTGCAGGTGTCTCTCTGTCTCTCTACCTGCTTATCTCTACCCAATAAATAAAGATAAATTAACTTTTAAAAATTAAACAAAATAAAAATAAATCAGTAAATCAATCCTTTTTACTATAGCAACAAAACAGTAAAATAACTAGCACTAAACCTAACAAAAGAAGTGAAAGACATATATACTGAAAATTATGAATCACTCTTCCAGGAAATATAAAAAGACACAAAAAGTGAAAAGATATTCCATGTTAATGTGTGAAAGAATTTATGTCATTAAAGTTAATATTGTTTTAATTTTTTTATTATCTTTATTTATTTATTGGATAAACAGCCAAAAATTAAGAGGAGGCAGAGAAGGAGAGAGACAGAGAGACATCTTCAGCCCTTCATCACCACTCACAAAACTTTCCTCCTAGGAGTCAGGCAGTGGAGCAGCGGGTTAAGTGCACATGGCGCAAAGCGCAGGGACCGGCTTAAGGATCCCAGTTTGAACCTCGGGCTCCCCACCTGCAGGGGAGTCGCTTTATAAGCAGTGAAGCAAGTCTGCAGGTGTCTATCTTTCTCTCCCCCTCTCTGTCTTCCCCTCCTCTCTCCATTTCCCTCTCTCCTATCCAACAACAACGACATCAATAACCACAACAATGTTAAACAACAAGGGCAACAAAAGGGAAAATAAATAAATTAATTAATTAAAAGAATTATAAATAAATAAATTTTCTCCTTAAGATGGGGCCTGGGGGTTGGAACCCTCACCCTTGTGCACAGTAACATGTGCACTCAACCAAGAGTGCCATTACCTGGCTCCTTCAAATGAATATTCTACACAGAGCCATATACAAATTTAGTGCAATCCCTAACAAGTTTCCACCCAATATATTTCTTTAAGAGAATAGAACAAAAGCTACAAATGTTTATCTGCAACCAGAAAATACCTAGAATTTCCAAAAAATAGTCAAAGAAGAAAGAACAGAACTGGAGGTACTCCCAGCTCACAAACTGTATTAAAGGGCCACTGTAATCAAAACTACTTGGTACTGGAACATAAACAGACATACTGACCAATGAAATAAAATTGAGAGTCCAAAAATAACCCCCCATACCTATGGATATATAATGTCTGACAAAAGCATCCAGAATGTTAAAAAGGAGAGTCTCACCAATAGTGGTGTTGGAAAAATTGGGTTGAAACAAGCAGAAGAATGAAACTGAACCACTGCATTTGACCAGACACAAACATAAATTCCAAGTGGATCAAGGACTTGGATGTTAGACCAGAAACTATCAAATACTGAGAGGAAAAATATTGATGGAGTTCTTTTCCATCTAAATGTTATCTACATCTTCAATGATATGAGTCCAATTAAAAGGAGACTAAAACAAAAATAAGCCAAATTTAAAAAGCTTATGTACAGCAAAAGAAACCACCACCCAAACAAAGAGACCCTTTACAGACTGGGAGAAGATCTTTATGTATCATACATCAGACAACAGGCTAATAGGCAAAATATATAAAGAGCTCACCAAACTCAGCAACAACAAAAAAATAACACCATCCAAAAATGGGGAGAGAATATGAACAGAATAGTCACCAAAGAAGAGATTGAAAAGGCCATCAGAAAGAAAGACAACAATGAGATATCACTTCACTCCTGTGAGAATGTCACACATCAGAAAAAGAAACAGCAACAAGTGCTGGAGAGGGTGTGGGGAAAAAGGAACCCTCCTGTCCTGCTGGTGGGAATGTCAGTTGGTCCAACTGCTGTGGAGAGCAGTCTGGAGAACTCTCAGGAGGCTATAGTGGACCTACCCTGTGACCCTGTAATCCCTCTCCTGGGAACCAAACACACCCATCAAAAGACATTTGTATATACCTATGATCATTGCAGCACAATTTGTAATAGCCAAAACCTAGAAGCAACCCAGGTGTCCAACAGCAGATGAGTGGCCATGTAATTGTGGTCTATGTACACAAACAAATACTACTCAGCTATTAAGAATGGCTGAACTCACCTTTTTCATCTCATCTTGGATGAAGCTTGAAGGAGTCATGCTAAGTGAGATAAGCCAGAAAGAGAAGGATGAACTTGGGATGATCCCACTCATGTAGAAAAGTTGAAAAATAATAGATGGGAAAACACAAAGCAGAACTTGGACTGGGTTTGTAGTATTGTACCAATAAAAGACTCTGGGTGGGGGAAGGGTAGGGTTCAGATCCTGGAAGATGATGGCAGAAGATCACCCAGAAGGGGTTGAATTGTTATGTGGAAAACTGAGAAATGTTACACATGTACCAACTACTGTATTTTACTATGAACTGTAACTGTTTTTTTAAAGCTTTTTTTTAAATATTTATTTTATTTATTTATTCCCTTTTGTTGCCTTTGTTGTTTTATTGTTGTAGTTATTATTGTTGGATAGGACAGAGAGAAATGGAGAGAGGAGGGGAAGACAGAGAAGGGGAGAGAAAGACACCTGCAGACCTGCTTCACCGCCTGTGAAGCGACTCCCCTGCAGGTGGGGAGCCGGGGTTCGAACTGGGGTCCTTATGCCGGTCCTTGTGCTTTGCGCCACCTGCGCTTAACCCACTACAGCCCGACTCCCCAGGGACTGTAACTGTTAACCCCCCCAATAAATACAAATAAATAAATAAATTTGAGGTAATCATCTATCACTTAAATGGCCTAAAGCATAAGGCAGTATAAATATTCCTATAATATTCTGATGGTTTCTCAATGAATGTGTTCCATTTACATTATATTTCTGGTTACCCTGACTTCCCCCCCCCCCAGTTGAGCTAAATAAAATATCAGACTAGGTGCTGGCTATAGTGAGGGTTATATTGAAATGTACAAATATTCAACAGAACATTTACCTGGCTTATGTAAAACTGTAAGAGATCTTGTGTCAGATTGTGGTCTTAACTGTGTCACCCATTAAAACCCTTTTAGAAAATGTTAATGAACTATTTATTGAATTTAATCTCCAAAACAAAGATATATCACAACTTCTTTATGGCCAGTTTCACTGGAGACTCAATGATTACTGGCTTTTGATACAACTAAGAGAATCTATACTCGATAATCTTCCAAGATCAATTTACACAGAGTGTCAGTACAATCAAACTGAGAGAGAGGAAATTTAGAAAAGAATTCCTATCCTATTTGCAGAAGAGGGTTAATCAAGCAGCTGATCTTGCTTCAAGATTTCTATAAGATAATAAAGTTTGAGACATTAAGCTATGAGATTCTTTCCAGGTTTAACATTTTATGACATATGATTGGAAAGTCACTAAAATAGAAAGGGCAAAATGCAGTGAATTTTCCTATATTTTCCAAGTGCATAAATTATGTTCAGAGAACATTCTGAACTTTAAGATAAATGTATTTCTCAATTTGTTCCAGACTACTAATCTTTCAGAGAGAGAAAGACTGTTCTGTCATACATTATTATACTCTAAAAGTGAGCGAGTGAAGCTTCTAAAATTGTCTTGGTTACACTCAAATATATCTAAATAATTCACTGGATAATAAAATCTCCTTTAAAATTATCAAAACATTACTGAGTTAATTCTTTTGTGTTTCAAAGTAAACCGGCTTCTTTAATATTATTTAAAATAAAAATATGTATTATCATCTACACCAAGTTGCAAAAAGATAAAAGTTCAAATAAAAAGAAAACTGCTATTTATTATTAAAATCCAAAAAAAAGTAATATGACTTGAAAGAATCAGTGAGAAAGTCAAGATTACTCTATGCTTCTAGTTCATCACAAGTAAAACATATTTCTAAATTATTTTCAGATAGAGGTTTGGGTTCCAGCTTATGCAAGGATTTTAGGAGACATTATTTTATCCCCAGCCTTAGAAAAAGAAATACCTGAACTAATTTAAAATAAGGGAATTTCCAGGTTTGATTCCCCCAGTCCCCACCTGCAAGGGGAAAGCTTAGCAAATGGTGAAGGAGGGCTGCAGGTGTCTCTGTCTCTCTCCTTCTCCATCTCCTCCTTCTTCATTTCTAACTGTCTCTATCCAATAAATAAATAAAGATCATACAAAAATCTACAAAAAAATAAGGGAATTTCCTCAGACCCATCAGAGAATTAAGTCACTGGTCAAAACACTACCCTAAAATCTGGACAGGGAGAAAGAGGGAAAGAGGAAAGAAGGGAGAGAAAGAAAGGAAGAAAGAAAGCAAGAAAGGAAGGAAGAAAGAAAGAAAGAAAGAAAAGAAAAGAAAAGACAAGAAAAGAAAAGAAAAGAAAAGAGAAGGAGAAAAAGAAGAGAAAGAAACGAGACAAAAATCAAGAATCTAGTTGATTGAAAATTAGAGTTTTTCAGTTTATGTGAATCAGAAGTCTCTGATTGTTGCATTGGATTGACCTTCCCGTGGTGCATCCCGTGAGTCCCCATTCATTGGGGAAACTGATGATCCTTCCTAGCCGACTGAATCCACATGGATCCCAGTCACTTTCAAAGCCAGCAACAAGCAGCTCCCGACAGCTTTCAAGCTGTTGGTCCTGCTCTTCGAGTCCTCCAACTTAATGGTGAGGGGCTGTCCTTTGTCAAACGCTTTCTTATTGGTCAACTGGCGATACTGCATCAGGCAGATGTTATCTGCCTACAAGAAACACATATAGCAGTCGATGAAGCTGCTCAATTCACCATCAGTGGATTCGATTTAATATGCTATAATCTCCATCCTAAACACGGCCGAGCCATCTACGCCAAATCATGTCTTGCAGACGGTTACCACACAGCCTCTTTGACCTTCTACGACTCCATTACTATTGGAACTATTCAGCTCGTCAACGTATATAAGCCTCCCAGTGCCTCATGGGATAATGAGGTCCTGCCTAGCCCGAATCACCCAGCCGTTTATGTTGGAGACTTTAATAGTCATCACCAAGATTGGGGATATTCCTCCACTCGTGCTGACGGCTCTATCTTAGCCGAATGGGCTTCAGCGAATGACCTCTCCCTATTATACGATCCCAAACAGCCAGGCTCTTTTCACAGTGCTAGATGGAATAAAGACTCGTCAGACGACCTGTGCTGGATTAGCACAGTCAATGGCCAAGCCTTTCCCGCTACGAGACACGCTCTCAAGATCTTCCCGCACAGTCACCACGGCCCAGCTATCATCCACAGTGGTCTCCAGCTCCCACTGATTCTATGCTCGGAGAAACTAAGATGGAACTTTTGGAAAGCAAACTGGCGTCTGTTCAGTGATCTTACCAACAAATCTATTCCTGCAATTCCAATTAACTTTATCCCCTCTGAAGATTCCTACAGGCGCTTCTGCCAAGCCATCTTCAAAGCAGCTTCCCAAGCCATTCCTTGTGGGAGACGTGCTAACTATACGCCTTGTCTTGATGCTGAATGCGAGCAACTACTAAAGCAGTATGATGAGTCGGGCGACCCAGATGTGGCTGACCATATCATTGCCTCCCTGGATGCAGCATGCCAAGCCCGCTGGCAACAACTCACGGAAAGTCTGAACTTCACCCACTCAAGTAGGAAGGCCTGGAAGCTTCTTCACAGACTGGGTGCCGGTAGCCAACCCCCTCCCGTCTCCCATCCTCCCGTATCTCCAAACTCAGTGGCCAGTCACCTAACTCAAGTTGGACATGCTAAGATCGACCCAGTCTGGAAAAGAGAAATTTCCCATGAGTGGTCATCCCACTTCCGGTTATCTTGTCCATCTCCAAAACTCTCTCCCTTTACACTGTCTGAAATGGAAGACGCTTTGAAGAGGGTTAAACCGGGAACAGCTGCTGGGTCTGATAACATCACCCCAGAACTCATTCTTAACCTGGGTCCCGCGGCAAAGAAGTGGCTCGCTGCATTCTTGTCCCACATCTTGGAATCTGAGTCTATGCCCAAAGTTTGGCGTTGTGCGAAGATTATAGCGGTTTTGAAACCAAAGAAAGACCCAACACTGGCCGCCAGCTATAGACCAATTTCTCTCCTCTCCGTGTGTTACAAACTCCTTGAGAGGCTGCTTCTGTCACGTATTTCTCCTCTTACAGAGAAATTCCTATCACCTGCCCAAGCTGGTTTCCGCCCAGGAAGATCTACCTGTGAACAAGCCCTGGCCCTCTCAACTTACATTGAAAATGGATTCCAGAAGAATTTAAAGATGGGTGCTGTCTTTGTTGATCTCACAGCAGCCTATGACACGGTCTGGCACCGTGGTCTCCTAGTCAAGATCTCAAGATGCCTGCCTCCATGGGTGGCCAACACTATATCGTTTCTTCTCCAAAACAGAAGATTCCAGGTGCATCTGGGTGACAAGTCTAGCAGATGGAGACCTGTCTCAAGTGGCCTCCCCCAGGACTCTGTTCTGGCTCCTACGCTATTTAATATTTACATCAATGACCTCCCAGAAACTTCTTCAAGGAAGTTCATCTACCCCGATGACATCTGCTGTGCAACTCAGGCATCAAAGTTTGACATCCTCGAGGAAACACTCACGAAAGACATGTCTCTGATATCTGATTACTGTAAAAAATGGCGACTAATCCCTAGCACTGCAAAAATGGGATCATCTGTTTTCCATCTACACCATGCCTCGGCCTCGCGTGAGCTTAATGTGCAGCTTGGCAGTACGAGAATCTGGCATGAAGCCCAGCCAGTCTATCTTGGCGTTACTCTCGATCATACTCTGTCATTTCACGAACATCTCATAAAAACTGCAGCAAAGGTGGGCGTGAGGAATAACATCATTGCAAGACTGGCCAGCTCTTCATGGGGCGCGAGCGCTTCCACACTACGATCATCATCTCTGGCATTATGCTATTCCACTGCAGAATACTGTGCCCCAGTATGGTTCCGTAGCCCCCATGTCCACTTGGTCGATTCCAAATTATATTCCTCCATGAGGATCATTTCTGGAACCATCCGTTCCACCCCGGTTCCATGGCTGCCAGTTCTTAGCAACATCGCCTTGCCAGATATTTGTCGGGATGCGGCATCATCTAAGTTCATTTCCCACGTCTATGCTCGACCGGACCTGCCAGTATACGCGGATATCTTCGCCCACCCTGTCCAACGCTTGACGTCTCGTCACCCAATCTGGTCCCCTATGCCTACACTGAACTTCTCTGTTCCAGTCTCTTGGAAACAGAGTTGGCAGTCAGCTGAGGTAAAGAACAAACACCTCATCACAGACCCCTGCAAGCGTCAACCCGGCTTTGACCTAGCACGTTATGATTGGGCCCTCCTCATTCGCTATCGAACAGGCCATGGCCGGTGCACTGCTATGTTCCATCGCTGGGGAGCCAGAGACGACCCTAATTGCCCCTGCGGCTACAGACAGACTATGACCCACATAGTCAATGACTGCCACCTCTCCAGATTCAAAGGAGGTCTCAAAACTCTACATCAGGCTCAACCTGATGCTGTTGACTGGCTACGGAAGAAGGGCAAATGCTAGAAGAAGAAGAAGTCTCTGTAACCACCACATTTGGCTTGGTGTGAATGCGTAAACAACTATTTTAAGAAATTGCTGGAGACTGAATGCAGAGAATAAGAATGAAAGAGTAGGGTAGCTAATCTGAAGTGAAAATCTGACTTTTTTTTTTTTTTTTTGTAGATTTGCTTACAGAAGTACCACCAAGTTCTAAGGATAAAAAGTCAAAAAAATACCTCCAAGTATTTCTATCAGATAAAAGAAAAAAATGCAAACTTAAAATTTTCAAAGACTATTTTTCATAACAATGGTCTGTTATTAAAGGAAAATGCTACTACAAAAATATCTAACCTGGTGAAAAAAGCAATTATCCAGTTCTGCTGGGGTGTCAGAAAAGTCATCACGCATTTTCACAAAGAAACAGAAAAAAAGGGAGAACAGAAGCAACCGGTAGCACAGCTATATACAAGATGCTGGGTATTATACCCCAAACCCTATCAAAGGGACTTTCCAAAGTTAACCCTATCACCAAATAATGTGACGATAACAATAACTATCCATTGTCTTCTTGAACCCTAAGACAACAGGAACCTCACATTTCCACTACAGAGCCTATATTTCCCCCAGTCCTGGAACCTTAGGGTGGGGCCCACTTTTCTGCATGCTGCTCTCAATTCAAATCAAATAATATTGCATCCACGGATCGCAACCTAATCAATGCAATGAGTGCCACCCCAGCAGGCTTCACTTCAGACTGTGACCAGAGACTTCAGGTGTGGAATGACAACCCTTCAGCTTCATCACTCGGGTGAGACCTTTCCTTTCATAGTATACTCTAATTCCATTCCAAGTGTTCCACTCCCCAATAAAGTCCCCAAACCTAGATATAGTCCAGGTCCCCTGAGATAGAGCATAGGTTTCAAGTCTTTACTTATTTTGCTAGGCACAATCAACTATACTTGGGAAAGTTTAGCAAAGCTGTGGGTGAGTCCTTGAGTCAAGGTCACCTGCTAGAAAAGTCTCAGGATGGCCTTGTGTCTCTACCATTTACAGTCTTGGACTAAGAATTTGCTATGAAGTGTAATGTGAACAGAGTAATGAAATATGACACAGAGCTGCTAGAGTGGTAGACCAGTTACTCTTCCTTCATCTAGGAATCCAAGAGGCCTATTTTCATGGTTTCTGTACCCTGTAATAATGAAAATATTCAATGTGCTCAAACCATGTAACAATCCTAAAACGTGATTGAACATATCACTGTGTTCACATGGAACTATACTTCATGGACTGTTCATGGACTGAACATGGTAGATACACAAAGGCAACCCCAACCATGGACAATTTTAATAGGTGAGTTTGACTCAGGGATTCACTATTAGCTTTGCTAGCCTTTTCTGAGCACTACAGCATGGGGAAGGTAGGTTCTCTTTAAACTCTGGTAGCAGAGAATCCCAATCTTCAGCTTTCTTCTGACAGGCCCATATCCCTGTCCTACAAAGTGCTAATTTGCACAAAAAGCAAGTGCAGGCTTACAGAAAAGTGTTCCTTTCCTGAGCAGATTAGGTTCAATTCTGGCATAGGAAGTCAATCACTCACCCTCAAATTCAAATCTTAATGCCACCACCCAATTCTGTGAACAAGGACAGCAGACTCAAAGTCATCCAGTCTCAGTTCCTCATTTACAAATCAATTAACATGAGCTATGAAATTACAGTAAAGTTAACACTAGAACATTTCTCTGGCAGATGATATGAGGGAAAAAAATGCTTAATATGTATGAATTTCTTTCCTCATGTTTCAGTTTGTAATATTTGACTACCACTTTACCTAGCCAGATCCTTATCAGTATGTTCAGCATGGTCTTCTTAATTTTTTAATGTTATTTATTTATTTATTTCCTTTTTATTGCCCTTGTTATTTTATTGTTGTAGTTATTGTTGTTGTTATTGATGTCATCATTGTTGGATAGGACAGAGAGAAATGGAAAGAGGAGGGAAAGACAGAGGGGGAAGAGAAAGATAGATACCTGCAGACCTGCTTCACAGCCTGTGAAGCTACTCCCCTGGAGGTGGGGAGACGGGCTTGAACTGAACTGGGATCCTTAAGCTGGTCCTTGCGCTTTGTGCCACCTGCACTTAACTTACGTGCTACAGCCCGACTCCCATTCAACATGGTCTTATACTTCAAATTCATTCAAGTTTACAAAGCTTTGAGACAAGTTCAATGACCCAGCCAGTAGTTGTATTCTTATTCCTTCCCCCTGTCCTCATTTTGCTGAAAGAAAGGTTGCAATTTAATCATCTCTATTGTTAAAAGATGTGGCAGGGCACAAAGTAGACACTTGAATCAGAAATAATGAATAGATGGATGCACAAATGGTCTCTGAAGGTCTGTTTGTTAGTGGAAATTGCTCATAAGGTGTTCTTAGGAGTTTCCTCTCCACCAGACTGAAATTCAATTTTGAAGGCTCAGACTCTTTGAACAAAAACCTCTTAAGTTCTCTCACACTCAGACAGCAAATGCAAAGAGGATATACTGAGTAGTTTTCAAAGAGGAAATTCATTTTTCTATGTATACTATCATATCATCTGCAAATAGTGAGAGTTTGACTTCTTCCCTTCCAATCTGTATTCCTTTCATTTGTTTCTCTTGCCTGATTGCTATGGCAAGAACTTCCAATACTATGTTGAAGAGTAACGGTGACAGTGGACAGCCCTGTCTAGTCCCCGATCTGAGGGGGAATGTTTTCAGCTTCCATCCATTGAGTATGATGTTGGCTGTAGGTTTGCTATATATAGACTCCACTATCTTGAGGAATTTCTCAACTATTCCCATTTTTTGTAGAGTTTTGAGCATGAATGGGTGTTGGATTTTGTCAAAGGCTTTCTCTGCATCTATTGAGATAATCATGTGGTTTTTGGCTTTGCTTTTATTGATGTGGTGAAGGCCATTGATAAACTTACATATGTTGAACCAGCCTTGCATTCCTGGGATGAATCCCACTTGGTCGTGATGAATAATCTTTTTGATATGCTGCTGTATCCAGTTGGCCAAGATCTTGTTTAATATTTTGGCATCTATGTTCATCAGAGATATTGGTCTGTAGTTTTCCTTTTTTGTTCTGTTCCTATCAGCTTTTGGTATCAGAAGGTGGAAGGGAGTGTCCCTGTTTCTTCCATCTTATGGAAAAGCTTTAGGAGTATGGGTATTAACTGTTTCCTGAAGGTTTTGTAGAATTTGTTTGTGAAGCCATCTGGTCCAGGACTTTTGTTGTTGGGAGATTCTTAATAACGGTTTCAATTTCTTTGTCTGTGATAGGTGCATTTAGATTTTGTAGTTCTTCTTGGTTCAGTTTTAGAAGGGCATATGCTTCTAGGAATTGTTCCATTTCTTCCAGATTCTCTAGCTTGGTGGCGTATAGTTCTTCATAGAAGTTTCGCTGGATTCTCTGAATTTCTGTGGTGTCAGTTGTGATATCTCCTCCATCGTTTATAATTCTATTAATTTGAGTCTTCTCTCTTTTTTGTCTGGTGAGTCTGGCTAGGGGTTTGTCCATTTTCTTTAATCTTTCAAAGAACCAACATTTGGCTTCACTGATCTTTTGTACGGTTCTTTTATTTTCGATGTTGTTTATTTCTGCTCTAACTTTAGTGATTTCTGTCCTTCTGGTTGCTTTAGGGTTCCTTTGTTCCTCTTCCTCTAAGTCCTTGAGGTGTGCAGTAAGGTCTTTCATTTGAGCTTCTTCTTGGTGTTTAATATGTGATTGTATGGCTATGAGTTTCCCTCTCAGTACTGCTTTAGCTGTGTCCTGAAAATTTTGATAGCTTGTGTCTTCATTTTCATTTCTTTCCAGGAACATTTGAATTTCCTGCTTGAGTGAGTCTCTGACCCAGTGGTTCTTGAGGAGTATGTTTGTTAGTTTCCAAATTCTGTGACTTTTAATAATTTTCTTTTTGTTGTTAAATGTTAGTTTTACTCCACTGTGGTCTGAGAAGATACTTGGGATGATTTCGATGCTCTTGAATTTATTGATGCTGTCTTTGTGGCCTAACATGTGGTCTATCCTTGAGTATGTGTTGTGTGGATTTGAGAAGAAGTTGTATTCCAGTTTTTTTGAGGTGAAGGACTCTGAAAATGTCCAAGAGGTCTAGTCTGTCAATCTCTTCATTCAATTCTCTTGTATCTTTGTTGGTTCTCTGCTTTGTTGATCTAAGTGTGAGAGTGGGGTATTGAAGTCTCCCACTATTATTGCATTACTATTGATGCATTTTTGAAATTCTTTCAGTAGGTGCTTAATATATTTAGATGGTTCCTCATTGGGTACATAGATTTAATAATTGTTAAGTCTTCTTGGCTGATTGATCCTCTAATCATTATGTAATGTCCTTGCCTATCTTTTATTACTTTATTTAATTTAAAATCTATCATTTCTGAGATGAGAATGGCTGTTCCTGCCCTTTTTTGTAGTCCATTAGCCTGTATGATAGTTTTCCATCCTTTCACTTTAAGTCTGTGTTTATCTTGTTGTGACAGATGGGATTCTTGCAAGCAGTATATGGTTGGGTTATGTTTTCTGATCCATCCCCCCACCCTGTGCCTTTTGATGGGTGAGTTTAAGCCATTGACGTTTATTGATATTATGGATTTAATGTATTGTAGTGCCATTGTTCAAAAAAATTTTTTGTTTGCTCTGATATATTGCAAGTATTATAGTGATGTTCTAGTTTATAAGAGGTTTTTACAACCTCTTTCATGGCCGGTTTGGTGATGGTTGCCTCGTTTAACTGTTGTTTGTCTAAGAAGGTTTTGACCCCTCCATCTAGTTTGAATGAAGGTCTAGCAGGATATATTATCCTTGGTTGAAACCCTTTTTCATTCAGGGCTCGATAGATATCTTGCCATTCCCTTCTGGCTTTTACAGTTTGAGTGGAGAAGTCTGCTGATAGTCTGATTGGTTTTCCCTTGTATGTGACTTTTTGTTTCTCTCTTGCAGACTTTAGGATCCTTTCTTTATCCTTACTTCTTCTCATTGTGACTATGATGTGTCTTGGTGTCTTCAGGTCTGGGTTGATTCTGTTTGGTACTCTCTGGGCCTCTTGAATCTTGATGTCCTTTCTGTTATTCAGGTCTGGGAAGTCTTCTTCTATTATTTCCTCTAGAATGTTTGCTTCCCCTTCCTCTCTTTCTTCCTCTGGCAGACCAATTATATTAATGTTACTTCTTTTGAGATCATCCCATATGTCTCTGTTGTTGTTTTCAGTGTCTCTCAATCTCTTTTTAAGCTCTTTCACCTCTTTCTTCATTTTCTCTAGCTCATCCTCTGTCTGACTAATTCTGTTTTCTGCTTCTGTTAGTCTGTTTTCCCTTGCCTTAGGTTCTTTCTTCATTACAGCTATTTCAGCTTTCAGATCTCTAATTGCCTCAAGATAATCAGTATTTTCCTTGGGGGGTCTCAACTGTTGTTTCCCTAATACTGCCATTCCTTTCCTCCAATGTTGTTTTCATTTCTGTGATTAATAAGTTTATTATTGCTTGCATACTTTTCTTATCTATGGTTACTTCTGGCTGATTTGTAGTTTCTTCTGGGCTCTTGTCTTCATTCATTGGAGTAGCAGTTTTATTTGTTTTTGATCTACCCATTTTTTTGATTTATGTGTTTCTTTTTTTTATGCTCTGTTGTTCCTCAGTTGTTGTGTCTTGAGTACAAGCAACACTGTACTAAATACCTTTATGACAATTGCACTCACCAACCTCAGGAATTACAGTTGCAACTGAAGCAAGTATTGAAGCAGTTTAATCACTACCAGTTAGCCAAACAATTTCTCCAGTCTGTGAAAAAATAGTAACCAAATCCCAGTGAAGAAGAAAGAGAAAAGAAGGGATAGCAAGAATAGGCAGTTATGCAAATCTACTATCCACTGTATATTCTAGGGTTAACAAGAGGAGAAAGGGAAGTAGAGCAGAGATACACACATAGAGAGTCCACTCTGAGACTGATTTCTCCCCCAAAATAATTCACAAATTCAGAAAGGCAAAGAAGAAGGAAGGAAGAAGTGTATGACAAGATTAAAAAAATGAAAAAGAGATGGGAGAGAAAAGGGAAAAGATAAGAAAAAGTGCTGTAATTAAAGAGCAGTGAAAGGAAAGATTTTTTTGATTACTTTATTTTTAATTTAATTTAATTTAATTTTTTTAATTTGCTAGTAGGAGGAGGGAGGGGAGAGTCTGTAGAGGAGGTAGGAGTAAGGAGACAAGTTCTTCCCACAATAGATAAGATGCCCACTACCCTAGTAATGAAAGATACCCTAAGAGTTAATTCTGATGAACCTAAAGGGGGGGAAGATATATGCCTTTATATAATATTAATAATAAAATAGCGCAGGGTAAAAAAAAAGCCCTGTCCCAGATTACCTCAAACCTCAGGATCAGAGGCAGCTGATTGTAAGAATGAGGAAAAAAAACACCTCAGGACTAGACAAGGGTAGCTGAAATAGACAGTTATGCAAATCTACTATCCACTGTATATTCTATGGGTGGCTAAAGGAGGAAGGGAAGTTGAGCAGAGACACTCACAGTGAGAGTCCACACTGAGTCAGAATTCATCCCCAAAATAATTCCCAAATGTGTATGAGTGAATTCAAAAAAGCACACTGTTTGGTGGTGTGGGGGCTGGGGACTGTGTCTTTGGAAGCTGTAGGATTAAGGAAGAAAGGATGACAAGAATGAGAAAAAGAGAAAAAAAGAGAGAGAAAAGAAAGATAAGAAAAAGAACAGTCATAAAAGAGCAGTGAAAGGAAAGAGGGTTTATTTATTTATTTATTTTTAATTATTTAATTAGCTATGCGGGGTGAGGTGGGGGGGTTGGCTACTTAGAACGAAAAAAGGCCAGAGGTTTCAGAAGGGTATAGACTTAGAATGAATGATACTCCCTTGTGGGACAGGAATTTGATAAAGAAAGGAGCTCAGCAGGTGAGCCTGCTAGGAGCTGGTCCCCAGGGACTGGTTATGGGGGGGAGCGGGAGGAGGTGTGCTTAATAATTAAAAGGAAAAAAAAATTTTTTTCCTGTTTTTCTACTCTATTTCTTAACCCAAATTAAGTTATAGTCACCTCCTTCGTGTCACTGCTAGGACCCCTTACTGACTGGCCTACTAAAGGCAGAAAATCCTACCGTTTGCAGAAGATGTGGTCAGAGCTCAAGCCACTAGCAGCGTCTCAGTCCGCCATCTTCCGGGAACCTCGGAAATTCATTTTTCATGAAAAGGATGTTTGATGGATGTGTGTGAAGTTAGGGACAACGTATAGACCGCCCTTCTCTCAACATTGGTACTTTATACATAATCCTTTCTACTTGACTTGGTTTGTGCCAGACTTCTAAGTACACCAGTTTCAAAAAGGTTTTCTTAATCTTAACACTACTGACATTTGGGATGGTTTGTGAATAGAATGTTTAACAGTATCCCAGGCCTCTACCCACTAAAATGCAAAGGGCAACTGCATTTTACCACCTTACTCTGATAGCCAAAAATGCCTCCAGGCATCACCAAATATCTTGTCAAGGGCAAAACTGCCTTAGTTCAGAAGGTCTTGTTTAGAAGGAAACTTAGCGCAAAGCAAATATTGCCTTTCCCAAGCATTCAGGAGCTGTAGGCTATGCATCATCAGAGGTAGAAACTGCTTTGCTTTCTTGCTGAAATTCATGAGGCTTAATTTGGTAAGTCCATTCATTCTGCTCTATTATTACATTGAAGGTACTTCTTTCCCAAAAAGTGACATCACTAACTGCAGATTATACTGTCTCTGTGCATTCCTGTCTGTGTATATCAGGCACAAATGAAAATACACATCATAATTAATTCAGATCCATTAGCTTTATATTGCCAAGTTTTTATTGCATCATCTGTCAACAGAATGGTTATGTGAAATTTCCCATTTTGATTATCTCTTAAAATAATTTTATGCAATTCATAATGTACCAATACCATGAAAATTACAATGTTTTTGCTCTAGATTCTACCTAGTCAAATAAAAATATTTACAGTGGCATGCTAATTTTTATGTTTGTTAACATGCTTCTCCTTATAATGTTGAATTTTACTACACTACTCCAGAGTAAGTTCCATTTCAATACTCATAATACAAATTGATTTTGGTTTTGTTCAACTGAGTTTGTCACTTGTTAAGACAAATGGAATTTCTTAGATGTGCTATAAAAATGTGTTTTGCATTGCTATTACCATTTTATCCTTGTCAACAGGATTAAAAGTTAATTTCAGCTTTTAATAGGACTTTTTTTTTTTACAATCTGTTTTTAAGAGGCATGATTTCTGGTTTTAATTCTATTAGTCATTCACATATTCTTGCCAATTTTTCTACAGGTTTATTTCCCAGTTAATTTACTTTATTAATCTTTATGTTGTGTATTCTGATTTTATCATTGCTTTTTAGTATTTTTTAAATTTATGTGTTTCCCTTTTGTTGCCCTTGTTGTTTAACATTGTTGTGGTTATTGATGTCATTATTGGTGGATAGGACAGAGAGAAATGGAGAGAGGAGGGGAAGACAGAGTGAGGGACAGAAAGATAGACACCTGCAGACCTGCTTCACCGCTTGTGAAGTGACTCCCCTGCAGGTGGGGAGCCGGGGGCTCGAACCGGGATCCTTACACCATCCTTGTTCTTTGTGCCATGTGCGCTTAACCCACTGTGCCACCGCCCGACTCCCATACTTTTCAGTATTTATAAGTACTTGCAGTATATATAAAAGGATATATGAAGTGACTCCCCTGCAGGTGGGGAGCCGGGGGCTCGAACCGGGATCCTTACACCATCCTTGTTCTTTGTGCCATGTGCGCTTAACCCACTGTGCCACCGCCCGACTCCCATACTTTTCAGTATTTATAAGTACTTGCAGTATATATAAAAGGATATAATTTTCCTATATTTTTTTAAGTTTCTTAATGTTTTATCAATATTATTTATTATATGTTTTGTTTTCCACCAGGGTTATTGCTGAGATTTGATGCCTGCATAGTTTTCACTAGTACTGGTAGGCATTTCTTTTCCTTTTTGAAAAAGAGTGAGAGATATAGAAGGAGAGAGAGAGAAAGAGAGGAAGAGGAAGAGAAACAGTGGGGGGAGAAGAGCAGAGGAGGAGGAGTTGGAGGAGAAGGAGAGACACTGCAGCACTGCTCCACTTCTTGTCAAACTTCCCTTTTACATATTCCCCACTGTGGTGACTCAAGTTTCTTTTGCTGCTGAGTTTTAGAAGCTCTTTGATATTTTGGTGATTAGTCTTTTGTCTGATGTATGGTATATAAAGATTCCCCACCCTTAAGAAGACTGGGTGATGGTTTCTTTTGCTGTGCAATAGCTTCTAATTTGATGTAGTCCTATTTTTTGTCCTGCTTGCAAATGGACTGTATCACTGAAGATGCCCATAAAAATCAGATGGAAAAGAGTTCCACAATATTTTAAGTTTTTTATAGATTCTGGTATCATATACAAGTCTTTGATCCATTTGGAGTTTACTTTTGTGTTTGCTGAAATGTAGTCGTTCAGTTTCATTCTTCTGCATGTTTGAACCCAATTTTCCCAACATCATTTGATGAAGAGACTCTCCTTTTGCCATTGAATAGTTTGGGCTCCATTGTAAAAATTATATGCCCATAGGTGTGGGGCAGGAACCTTAAATTCTTTAATTGAAACCACTTCCTTTTCTGCAATTGTTTCATATCATTTTTAGTTCTATTTTCTTTATAAAAGACACTAAATTAGTCATTGCCATCATCATAGTAACAGTAATTCAATATTCTTTAGATTTCCCAACATGGTGACTAATTTATGTGTTTCCTATTATTTCTTGCAACCTAATCCTTCATTCTGAATTTACCTGTTAGTAGTTCATTAAGTGAATTTCATAGAATGTTGTCTAATATATATTGTGTTTTTAGCAAGAGAAGGGGAAAGGGGGAAATTGTCCATAAGTTAATTTTTCCAAATAGCTACAATACCAACTTTAATGATTTCTTTTCCATTTTACCCATAACATTTTTAGTACTATACTCTAAAAGTAAGGCCTCCACATGTTGTTATCATTGATGCTAAATAATGTCAATATTACCATTACACTTAGACCTAGGTATGTCATCTAGCATCAAATATAAAGTTATTATTGTTGCATAAATGTTACTATATTTTACATATTTAACAGTTCGAATTGCTTCTTTCTGTATCTCTATTTTGTTTGCTTGTTTATTCTTGTTCATTAAAAAAAAATTTTTTTTGCTTTTTTTTTCTTAGAGACAGAGACGCAGAGAGAATGAAAGAGACCATACCTCCAAAGCTTCCTTCACTACATATAGGCCAGCCTCCAGCCTGGGTTAGGCCCATACCAAAGTAGCACATTCCAAGTGAACTATTTCCCTGGACCTTTATACTTGGGTTGTTGTTGTTCTTTTGTTTGTTTTGACCTGCAAGGTAATTGCTACAGCTTGGTGGAACGGCTCTATGAATACATAATCTTACTTGAAGTCAAGAATTTAGATTTTTTCCCCCATTTTTTATTATCTTTATTTTTTATTGGATGGAGACAGAGAGGAAGAGAGACAGAGAGACACCTGCAACCCTGCTCCCCCTGGACCTGGGCCCTTGAGCACTGTAACATGTGCACTTAGCCAGGTGCGCCACCACCTGGCCCCACGTTGAGTATTTATCTCTAGTTTCTCTCAGTTTCAGTTCAGTAGTGTATATTTCATGTCACTTACAATTATTTACATAAAACATAAAGTTTGTCTTCAATTACTCTAGATTTGCTTACTCCATTTTATTTCTCTATGGTTGTGTGGGGGGGTTGGGTTGTTGTTAGTCTTATTTTCTGTTATTTTAACATGGAGGCTATTAGATTTGTATCTGTATTTTGTAAGGATTTGGAATAAAATTTGACCCTACTTATAATCCTATTAATGGTTAGGTTGCTTAAAAATGTTATCTTTGTATCATTTCCCAGTTATCAATATATCTGCTTTAATATTTATGAATCTTATGACCCGGCTCGGCTCCAAATCTTTGTGGGTAAAGGGTTGAGTTTTCAGTCCAAGTTAACTTACTCAATTTTTGGACATATTATTGTTTCATAATTTCTTTGTGTTCAGTTTTGCACCTGACTCCATCTATTTTTAAATCTGGTAAACATCAAATAAACAGTTGTTGGTAATTAACTGCTGGCTAGTTTATTGTGACTCCATTAGCATCTGAAGCAGGATCTTCAAAGATAGTTTGGATACTTAGCCTCTAATGCTTCTGTCATAGTTTTACTGATTTAGACTTTATTTTTCATCTCCCAACTCATGATACTAAGTTTTTTATTTCATTATTTTTTTAGTTTGACAAATTAGTATAAAATTCAAGCATATTTCACCTTTGTAAATACTTTTTATTGCTTTGTCATCTGAAAGGTCATTTGATTAAGTTTAAAATTAGCTCGTCATCAACACCCACAGCTATAAAGGAGTTCTTTATGTTGGTGCCTTATCTCTTTACAACGACCCTTGCAGAGCTGAAGTCTACATTAATTTAGAGTCTTTTTTCAATGCTTTGAATGAGATGAATGCAGAATCATTCTTTTTCAATTCTATGAGTCAAGCATGTTACCTGACTAATCCAGCTAAGAATCTTCTTTTCAATATATATTTCTTTTTCTTTTTAGTGTTTGGTGAACCTTTTAAACTGAAACACAATTTTTTAGGGAAAAAAAATTCAGTTCTGCTTTTGAATAATTTTATGATCTCTCCATGCAAGTCCTTTCTTTATTAAATAATGCCATTTTTCTATGGTTTGGATTTCTGTTCTCTAACATCTAACATCTGCTGTTTTTTGGTTTTTTTTGTCATTCACCAAGTCTCTGTTTTTTCTCCACCCTGGCTTCTACAAAAATAAAGGAAAGAAAAAGAAAGAGAGAAAGAAAGAAAAGAAAGAAAGAAAAGAAAGGAAAAGGGAGAAAAGAAAAAAAAAATCTTCCAAACCTTGTCTGCATGTTGTTCACTCAATTTAACCAGTTTTTTCTCTCTTTCTTTCTTCTTTTTTTCTTTTTTTCTTTTTTTCTTTTTTTTTTGCTTCCAGGGTCATTGCTGGGGCTTGGTGTCTTATCATCGTTGTTGTTGTTACTATTATTCTTGTTATTGCTGTCATTGTTGTTGGATAGGACAGAGAGAAATGGGGAGAGATGGGGAAGACACACAGAGAGAAAGACACCTGCAGACCTGCTTCACCGCTGGTGAAGCGACCTCCCTGCAGATGGGGAGCCAGGGGCTGGGACAAGGATCCTTACAATAATCCTTGTGCTTTGTGCCACATGCATTTAACCCGGCCCCCCAACCAGTTTCTAACTTAAGTGAAAAAAACAAGTTTAGAAGAAATTCTGAAAAATGGTGATTAGTCAAATTATGAGTGGCATATGAGTGCCAGTTTTAGCTCAGGGAATGAAGAACTGGCCTCACCTCTTAGTCCTGGCTGGTATCAAGCCCTCAACAGCCTTCTGATGTAGTTAGCCAGACTCAAATGACTCCAAATTTGTTTAAAAATTTTTTATGTATTTTCCCTTTTGTTGCCCTTGTTGTTTTTTATTGTTGTAGTTATTATTGTTGCCATCATTGTTAGATAGGACAGAGAAAAATGGAAAGAGGAGGGGAAGACAGAAAGGGGAAGAGAAAGTTAAGACACCTACAGACCTGTTTCACCACTTGTGAAGTGACGCTCCTGCAGATGGGGAACCGGGGGCTCGAACCGGGATCTTACGCTGGTCCTTGGGCTTTGTGCCATGTGAAGTTAACCCACTACGCTACCACCCTACTCCTGACTCCAAACAATTTTAAACTTCTTGTCAATACCAAATTAAATACTTCCTCAGCGTACTAGATTTACCATAACAAATAATCTTTGTTTCTACTCTATTTGCTTTTTATTAATTCTGTTGTTTTAAGCTCTCAGACATGTTATAACAGTCATTATGAGCCAGTGGTCAATAAAAGCAGTTTTAACTAGTGTCTGGCTTATGAGTGCTGCTCTACTATGTTATTGTATGTTTGCACTTACAATACCTGGCTGAAAAAAGAAGATATAGATGATAACAACCATATCAAAGTAACCACCATTTATGTGTTAGCATATAGTTTGAACACTTTTACAATGACTCTGTATGTATGAAATGAAACTGGATGTCTAGATTATGTATTTATAAAAAGGGAAAGACCTGCGGGAATCATGTGGTAGTTCAGCAGTTAAGCCCAGGTGATGCAAAGTGCAAAGGCCGGCTTAAGGATCCAGGTTTGAACCCCAGGCTCCCTACACAGGCAGTGAAGCAGGTCTGCAGGTGTTTATCTTTCTCTCCCCCGTCTTCCCCTCCTGTCTCCCTTTCTCTCTATCCTATCTAAGAACGATGACATCAATAACAACAGCAATAATAACTACAACAATAAAACAAGAAGGGAAAATACATATTTAAAAGAAAGATGGGGCAGAGCCAACATGGCGACTGGAAAGTAGCAGCACCCTTGGGCTTTGGCAACACTGCTAGAAAGCCTTAGAAATCATGGCCTTCAGCAGGACAAGCAAGGAGTCCTCCTAAACGTGGACCAAGGAGGTGACTACTCTAATTCAATTTGGGTTAAAAATCAGAGCAAAAAGAAAGGAAATTTCTTGATTATTTCTCTCAGCCCTCCTCTCCCCATAACCAGACCCTGCGGGTAGGGAGCTGCTGCTAGCAGGCTCCCCGTTGAGCTCTTTTCTTTACCAAGATTCCTGGCCCACCTGGGTGCCATTAAACCCTGCTTCCAAATTTCTAGGCTATTTTTGTTTTTCCTCTGAGTAAGGGACTTAGACCCATTTGGAGTGACAATTAGCTAATCAAGCAAGCCTCATCCAGCCTGGGAAAGACTGCTTGAATTGTTTTTTCTTTTTTCTACTTTGTTTTGTATTGTGTTTTCTTTCTCAATCAGTTGTCTAGACTCAATGTGCATAGGCTAACTAGGAGCTGTCCAAGCTGCAGACCCACTGCTTGGGCTTTTTACTCTGTTCTATTTTACTAGTACTATTATATATACACACGCATATACCTTGCCCCCTTCCCAGGTTTACCAAAATTAACTCTTAGTATACTTTCCATTGCTAGGCGACAAGAATTATCACCCACTGTGAGAGAAACTTGTCTCACTTTTCATACTTCCTCTATCCACTATCACCCTTCTCCCACCTCCAGGCCAATTAAAAAAAAAAAAAAAAACTATCCTTTCACTGCTTTTTTTTCTGTTTCCTTCTTTTCTTTTTTCTTTTCTCTCTTTTTTCCCATCTTCCTTTCTCCCTTCCTCCTCACTCTGCCTTCTGAATTCACTGATACTTATTTGTGAACTATTTTAGGGAAGAAGTCTGACTCACAGTGGACTCTCTTTGTGTGTGTCTCTGCTCTACTTCCCCTTCCCCTCTTGCTACCCCTAGAACCTACAGTAGACAGTAGATTTGCATAATTGTCTATTCCTGCTATCCCTTTTTTCATTTTTCTTTTTCATTTAGATTTGGTTGCTATTTTTTCTTGAACTGGAGACATTGTGGGACTAACTGGTATTGGTTAAACTGCTTCAGTCATTGTTTTAGTCACTATTGTAATTTCTGAGGTTGGTGACTGAATTTGTCATAAAGGTATTTAGTATAGTGTGGCTTGTACATAAAACACAACACCTGAAGAACAGCAGAACATAAAAATAAAACACATATTAAAAAATGGGTAGATCAAGAGCAAATAAAACTGCTACTCCAATGAATGAAGACAAGAGCCAAGAACAAACTACAAATCAGCCAAAAGTAACCACAGATAAGAAAAGTGTGCAAGCAATAATAAACTTATTAATCACAGAAATGAAAACTACTTTGGAGGAAAGGAATAGCAGTATTAGGGAAACAACAGATGAGACCCTCAAGGAAAATAGTAAATACCTTGAGGCAATTAGAGAACTGAGAGCTGAAATAGCTATAATGAAGAAAGCAGCCGAGGGAAGGGAAAGCAGACTAGTAGAAGCAGAAAACAGAATTAGTCAGACAGAGGATGAGCTAGAGAAAATGAAGAAAGAGGTGAAAGAGCTCAAAAAGAGATTGAGAGACACTGAAAATAACAACAGAGACATATGGGATGATCTCAAAAGAAGTAACATTCGTATAATTGGCCTGCCAGAGGAAGAAAGAGAGGAAGGGGAAGCAAGCATTCTAGAGGAAATTATAGAAGAAAACTTCACAGACCTGAACAACAGAAAGGACATTAAGATCTAAGAGGCTCAGAGAGTTCCAAAAAGAATTAACCCAGACGTGAAGACACCAAGACACATCATAGTCACAATGAGAAGAAGTAAGGATAAAGAAAGGATCCTAAAGGATGCAAGAGAAAAACAAAAAATCACATACAGGGGAAAACCCATAAGACTATCAGCAGACTTCTCCACCCAAACTCTAAAGGCCAGAAGAGAATGGCAAGACATCTATCGAGCCCTGAATGAAAAAGGGTTTCAACCAAGGATAAAAATATCCCGCTAGACCTTCATTCAAATTAGATGGAGTCATCAAAACCTTCTAGGACACACAACAGTTAAAGGAAGCAACTATCACCAAACCAGCCCTGAAAGAGGTTCTAAAAGACATCTTATAAACAAGAACATCACTATAATACTTGCAACATATCAAATAAAAACTTATTGAACAATGGCACTACAACACAGTAAATCCATAATATCAGTAAATGTCAATGGCTTAAACTAACCCATCAAAAGGCACAGAGTGGGAGGATGGATCAGAAAACATAACCCAACCATATGCTGCTTGCAAGAATCCCACTTGACCCAACAAGATAAACACAGAATTAAAGTGAAAGGATGGAAAAATATCCTACAGTCTAATGGACCACAAAAAAGGCAGAAAAATCTATTCTCATCTCTGACACAATAGATTTTAAATTAAATAAAGTAATAAAAAATAGGCAATGTCATTACATAATGATTAAAGGATCAATCAGCCAAGAAGATATAACAATTATTAAAATCTATGCACCCAATGAGGACCACCTATATACATAAAGCACCTACTCAAAGAACTTCAAAAATACATTAATAGTACTACAATAATAGTGGGAGACTTTAACACCCCACTCTCACACTTAGACAGATCAACAAAACACAGAATCAACAAAGAAACAAGAGAATTAAATGAAGAGATGTTTCATATGTTTGGCTTCGTATGTTAACTCTCTTTTCAATCACCAGGTTCCAGATGCCACCAGGATGCTGGCCAGGCTTCCCTTGATTGAAGACCCCACCAATGTGTCCTGGAGCTCAGCTTCCCCAGAGGCACACCTTACTAGGGAAAGATAGAGGCAGACTGGGAGTATGGACCAACCAGTCAACGCCCATGTTCAGCGGGGAAGCAATTACAGAAGCCAGACCTTCTACCTTCTGCAACCCTCAACGACCCTGGGTCCATGCTCCCAGAGGGCTAGAGAATGGGAAAGCTATCATGGGAGGGGGTGGGTTATGGGAATTGGGTGGTTGGAATTGTGTGGAGTTGTACCCCTCCTACCTTATGTTTTTGTTCATTAATCCTTTCTTAATAAAAAATTTTTAAAAAAGGGAGAAGACTCAAATTCATACAATTGTAAACGATAGAGGAAGTATCACAACTGACACCGCAGAAATTCAGAAAATAGGCGAAACTTCTATAAAGAACTATATGCCACCAAGTTAGAAAATCTGGAGGAAATGGAAGAATTCCTAGAAGCATATGCCCTTCGAAAAATGAACCAAGAAGAACTACAAAACCTAAATGTACCAATCACAGACAAAGAAATCAAAACTCTTATTAAGAATCTCCCCAACAGCAGAAGTCATGGACCAGATGGGTTCACAAATGAATTCTACAAAACCTTCAGGAAACAGTTAATACCCATACTCCTAAAGCTTTTCCATAAGATGGAAGAAACAGGGACACTCCCTTCCACCTTCTATGAAGCCAACATCACTCTGATACCAAAAGCTGATAGGGACAGAACAAAAAAGGAAAACTACAGACCAATATCTCTGATGAACATAAATGCCTCAACAGAGAGACCCCTCATAGAATGGGAGATCTTCACATGCCTTACATCAGACAAGAAACTAATCACCAAAATATATAAAGAGCTCAGCAAACTTAGCACCAAAAAAGCAAATGACCCCATGCAAAAATGGGCAGAGGATATGAACAAAACATTCACTACAGAGGAGATCCAAAAGGCTAACAAACATATGAAAAACTGCTCTAGGTCACTGATTGTCAGAGAAATGCAAATTAAGACAACACTAAGATACCACCTCACTTCTGTAAGAATGGCATACATCAAAAAGGACAGCAGCAACAAATGCTGGAGAGGATGTGGGGACAGAGGAACCCTTTTAATTGCTGGTGGGAATGTAAAATGGTCCAGCCTCTGTGGAGAGCAGTCTGGAAAACTCTCACAAGGCTAGACATGGACCTTCCATATGACCCAATAATTCCTCTCCTGGGGTTATACCCCAAGGACTCCATAACACCCAACCAAAAAGAGGTGTGTACTCCTATGTTCATAGCAGCACAATTCATAATAGCTAAAACCTGGAAGCAACCCAGGTGCCCAACAACAGATGAGTGGCTGAGAAAGCTGTGGTATATATACACAATGGAATACTATGCATCTATCAAGAACAATGAACCCACCTTCTCTGACCCATCTTGGACAGAGCTAGAAGGAATTATGTTAAGTGAGCTTAGTCAGAAAGATAAAGATGAGTATGGGATGATCCCACTCATCAACAGAAGTTGAGTGAGAAGATCTGAAAGGGAAACTAAAAGCAGGACCTGACCAAATTATAAGTAGGGCACCAAAGTAAAAACCCTGTGGTGAGGGGTCGACATGCAGCTTCCTGGGACAGTGGGGGGTGGGAGTGTGTGGGAGGGATGGGTCACAGTCTTTTGGTGGTGGGAATGGTGTTTATGTACACTCCTAGCAAAATGTAGACATATAAATCAGTAGTTAATTAATATGAGAGGGGAAAATCCATTGTATGTCTCAAAGTTTTTCAAAACACAAACTGAATCTTTTTAATATATAGGCTGTGTATTTGATATGGGGACTCTCTCAAAAGCCTAGACCAAGTAGATTAGAAGCATCCAATAGCACAGCTATATACAAGATACTGGATACTGTACAGCAAACCATAACAAAAGGACTTTTCAAAGTTAACCCAATTACCAAATAATGTGATGAGAACATTAACTATCAATTGTCTTTTTGAACCCTAAGACAGCAGGAACCTCACATCTCCACTATAGAGCCCCTACTTCCACCAGTCCTGGAACCCTTGGATAGGGCCCACTTTCCCATATGCCTCTGCCAATCCATACCAAATAATATTGCATCCGCCGATCACAACCTAACCAATGCAACGATTGCCACCTCAACATACTTCACCTCAGACTGTGTCCAGAGACTTCACATGTGGAATGATAACCCTTCAGCTTCATTACTCGGGTGAGACCTTTCCTTTTATAGTACACTCTAATTTCATCTCAGGTGGTTCACTTTCTAACAAAGTGCCATAACCTAGATATACACCAGTTTCTGTGAGAGAGAGCTTATGTTCACACGTATCCATAAACTACTGCAAAATATATACATGAAAGCAGAAGTACACTAGAGTTTGCAGTGAGTAACTCCCTAACACTTCCTCTCCACTATTCCAAGCTTTGGGTCCATGATTGCTCAACAATTTGCTTGGCTTCGTATGTTAACTCTCTTTTCAATCACCAGGTTCCAGATGCCACCAGGATGCTGGCCAGGCTTCCCTGGATTGAAGACCCCACCAATGTGTCCTGGAGCTCAGCTTCCCCAGAGACACACCCTACTAGGGAAAGAGAGAGGCAGACTGGCATAATGGATCGACCAGTCAATGCCCATATTCAGCAGGGAAGCAATTACAGAAGCCAGACCTACCTTCTGCAACCCTCAATGACCCTGGATCCATTCTCCCAGAGAGATAGAGAATGGGAAAGCTATCAGGGGAGGGGGTGGGTTATGGAGATTGGGTGGTGGGAATTGTGTGGAGTTGTACCCCTCCTACCCTATGGTTTTGTTAATTAATCCTTTTAAATAAAAAAAAAAGAAAACTACTGGAAGTTATTAGGCAATATAGAATGTGTCAGGCTAAAAAATCAATGTACAAATATCAGTGGCATTTCTCTATGCAAACACTAAAACTGAAGAAGAAGACATCCAGAAATCACTCCCATTCACTGTTGAAACAAAATAATAAAATACCTAGGAGTAAAGCTGACCAAAGAAATGAAAGACTTGTATACTGAACACTATGAGTCACTCTTCAAGGAAATAGAAACTGACACCAAGAAATGTAAAGACATCCCATGCTCATGGATCGGAAGAATAAATATCATCAAAATGAATATTCTCCCCAGAGCCATATACAGACTTAATGCAATATCCATCAAAGTTCCACCAAGCTTCTTTAAGAGAATAGAACAAACACTACAATCATTTATCTGGAACCAGAAAACACCTAGAATTGCCCAAACCACCTTGAGGAAAAGAAACAGAAATGGAAGCATCACACTCCCAGATCTTAAACTATATTATAAAGCCATCATCATCAAAACAGCATGGTATTGGAACAAAAATAGGCACACAGACCAGTGGAACAGAATTGAAAGCCCATATCTACACCCCCACACCTATGGACATCTAATCTTTGATAAAGGGGCCTAAAGTATTAAACAGAAAAAGGAGGCTGTCTTCAATAAATGATGCTGGGAAAACTGGGTTGATACATGCATAAGAATGAAATTGAACCACCTTATCTCACCAGAAACAAAATTCAACTCCAGGTGGATCAGAGACCTGGATATCAGACCGAAAACTATCAAATACTTAGAGGAAAACATTGGTGAAACACTTTCCCACCTAAACCTCATGGACATTGTTGATGAAACAAACCCAATTGCAAGGAAGACTAAAGCAGAAGCAATCCAATGGGACTACATCAAATTGAAAAGCTTCTGCACAGCCAAAGAAACTATCACACAAAGAGACCCCTCACAGAATGGGAGATCTTTCACATGCCAAACATCAGACAAGAGACTAATCACCAAAATATACAAAGAACTCAGCAAACTTAGCACCAAAAAAGCAAATGACCCCATGGGCAGAGGATATGAACAAAACATCCACTTCAGAGGAGATCCAAAACGCTAACAAATATATGAAAAACTGCTCCAGGTCACTGATTGTCAGAGAAATGCAAATTAAGACAACACTGAGATACTACCTCACTCCTGTGAGAATGGCATACATCAAAAAGGACAGCAGCAACAAATGTTGGAGAGGCTCTGGGGACAGAGGAACCCTTGTACACTACTGGTGGGAATGTAAATTGGTACAGCCTCTCTGGAGAGCAGTCTGGAGAACTGTCACAAGGCTAGACATAAACCTTCCAAATGACCCAGTAATTCCTCTCCTGGGGATAGACCCCAAAGATTCCATGATGCCCAACCAAAAAGACATGTATACATCTATGTTCATAGCAGCACAATTCATAATAGCTAAAACCTGGAAGCACCCAGGTGCCCAACAGCAGATGAGTGGCTGAGAAAGCTGTGGTACATATACACAATGGAATACTATGCAGCTATTAAGAACAATGAGCCCACTTTATCTGACCCATCTTGGACAGAGCTAGAAGGAATTATGTTAAGTCAGCTAAGTCAGAAAGATAAAGATGAGTATGGAATGTCCCCACTCATCAACAGAAGTTGAGAAAGAAGAACAGAAAGGGAAACTAAAAGCAGGATCTGATTAAATCAAGAGCAGGGCACCAATGTAAAAACACTGTGGTGAAGGGGAGGGTGGCCATTGGGCTTCCTGGCATGGCGGGGGGTTGGGGGGGGCAGGGGTGGGTGGTGGGGATGGGACACAGTATTTTGGTGGTGGGAGTGGTGTTTACGTAAAATCCTATTAAAGTGTAAACATATAAACCACTATTTAATTAATATGACAGGGGAAAAAATGATCATATGTCTAGAACTTCTTAAAACACAGACTGAGTCTTTTTAATACATAGGCTGTCTTTGATATGTTGACTCTCTCAAAAGCCTAGCCCAGGGAGAACAGAAGCAACCGACAGCACAGCTATATACAAGATGTTGGGTATTATACCCCAAACCCTATCAAAGGGACTTTCCAAAGTTAACCCTATCACCAAATAATGTGACGATAACAATAACTATCCATTGTCTTCTTGAACCCTAAGACAACAGGAACCTCACATTTCCACTATAGAGCCTATATTTCCCCCAGCATGCTTCACTTCAGACTGTGACCAGAGACTTCAGGTGTGAAATGATAACCCTTCAGTTTCATCACTCGGGTGAGACCTTTCCTTTCATAAGTATTCTCTAATTCCATTCCTGGTGTTCCACTCCCCAATAAAGTCCCCAAACCCAGATATAGTCCAGGTCCCCTGAGATAGAGCATAGGTTCACACGTGCCCATAAACTAGGGGAAAAATATATACCTGAAAGCAGAAGTGCACAAGAGCATGCAGGGAATACCCCCCAACACTTCATCTGCACTATTCCAGTCTTTAGGTCCATGACTGTTCAACAATTTGTTTGGCTTTGTATGTTAACTCTCTTTCCAGCCACCAGGTTCCAGATGCCAGCAAGATGCTGACCAGACTTCCCTGGACAGACGACCCCATCAATGTTTTCTGGAGCTCCACTTCCTCAGAGCCCCACCCTACTAGGTAAAGAGAGAGGCAGACTGGCATAATGGATTGACCAGTCAATGCCCATGTTCAGGAGGGAAGCAATTACAGAAGCCAGACCTTCCACCCTCTGCAACCCACAACGACCCTGGATCCATACTCCCAGAGAGATAGAGAATGGGAAGGCTATCAGGGAAGGGGATGGGATATGGAGATCGGGTTATGGGAATTGTACGGAATGGTACCCCTCTTATTCCATGGTTTTGTTAATGTGTCCTTTCTTAAATAAAAAAAAAAAGAAAAATGGAAAGGCCCAATTTACATTTCTCAATAAATTGTATCTTTTCATAGCCAGAGTCAGTTTCAAAGTGATTCTTTATATGGATGCTTTTAAAACAATTGCAGCAAGGTAGTCAAATTTTGAGTAATGAGAAAGCTGAGATTGAATTATTCTAGCTCTGAAGTCAGATAATAAAAGAAAATCCCATGATGATTTTCTGAGACAAGTTAAATCAGAGCATTAAACTCACAGATTGCTGGATAAGAAAAAGAAACAGACATCATTATAAAGATTTAAAAGAAGACATACCTTACATGAATCTCTATATTTCAAAGGCTACAAGTCTGAATTGCATGTAGCAGATGTTTAATTCAGTGAAGATCAATTCTTCTTCTTCTAGCGCTTGCCCTTCTTCCGTAGCCAGTCAACAGCGTCAGCTTGAGCCTGATGTAAAGTTTCAAGACCTCCTTTGAATTTGGAGAGGTGGCAATCGTTGACTATGTGGGTCATAGTCTGTCTGGAGCCGCAGGGGCAGTTCGGGTCGTCTCTGGCTCCCCAGCGATGGAACATAGCGGCGCACCGGCCATGGCCTGTTCGATAGCGATTGAGGAGGGCCCAATCATGACGTGCTAGGTCAAAGCCGGGTTGACGCTCGCAGGGGTCTGTGATGAGGTGTTTGTTCTTTACTTCAGCTGACTGCCAGCTCTGTTTCCAAGAGTCTGGAACAGAGAAGTTCAGTGTAGGCGTAGGGGACCAGATTGGGTGACGAGACATCAAGCGTTGGACAGGGTGGGTGAAGATATCCGCGTATATTGGCAGGTCCGGTCGAGCATAGACGTGGGAAATGAACTTAGATGATGCCGCATCCCGACGAATATCTGGCGGGGCGATGTTGCTAAGGACTGGCAGCCATGGAACCGGGGTGGAACGGATGGTTCCAGAAATGATCCTCATGGAGGAATATAATTTGGAATCGACCAAGTGGACATGGGGGCTACGGAACCATACTGGGGCACAGTATTCTGCAGTGGAATAGCATAATGCCAGAGATGATGATCGTAGTGTGGAAGTGCTCGCACCCCATGAGGAGCTGGCCAGTCTTGCAATGATGTTATTCCTCGCGCCCACCTTTGTTGCAGTTTTTATGAGATGTTCGTGAAATGACAGGGTGCGATCGAGAGTAACGCCAAGATAGACTGGCAGGGCTTCATGCCGGATTCTTGTACCGCCAAGCTGCACATTAAACTCATGCGAGGCCAAGGCATGGTGTAGATGGAAAACAGATGATACCGTTTTTGCAGTGCTAGGGATTAGTCGCCATTTTTTACAGTAATCAGATATCAGAGACATGTCTTTCGTGAGTGTTTCCTCGAGGATTTCAAACTTTGATGCCTGAGTTGCACAGCAGATGTCATCTGCGTAGATGAACTTCCTTGAAGAAGTTTCTAGGAGGTCATTGATGTAAATATTAAATAGCAGCATAGGAACCAGAACAGAGCCCTGGGGGAGGCCACTTGAGACAAGTCTCCATCGGCTAGACTTGTCACCCAGATACACCCGGAATCTTCTGTTTTGGAGAAGAAATGATATAGTGTTGGCCACCCATGGAGGCAGGCATCTTGAGATCTTGACTAGGAGACCATGGTGCCAGACCATGTCATAGGCTGCTGTGAGATCAACAAAGACAGCACCCATCTTTAAATTCTTCTGGAATCCATTTTCAATGTAAGTTGAGAGGGCCAGGGCTTGTTCGCAGGTAGATCTTCCTGGGCAGAAACCAGCTTGGGCGGGTGATAGGAATTTCTCTGTAAGATGAGAAATATGTGACAGAAGCAGCCTCTCAAGGAGTTTGTAACACACGGAGAGGAGAGAAATTGGTCTATAGCTGGCGGCCAGTGTTGGGTCTTTGGTTTCAAAACCGCTATAATCTTCGCACGACGCCAAACTTTGGGCATAGACTCAGATTCCAAGATGTGAGACAGGAATGAAGCGAGCCACTTCTTTTCCGCAGGACCTAAGTTAAGAATGAGTTCTGGGGTGATGTTATCATAGCCAGCAGCTGTTCCCGGTTTGACCCTCTTCAAAGCGTCTTCCATTTCAGACAGTGTAAAGGGAGAGAGTTTTGGAGATGGACAAGATAACCGGAAGTGGGATGACCACTCATGGGAAATTTCTCTTTTCCAGACTGGGTCGATCTTAGCATGTCCAACTTGAGTTAGGTGACTGGCCACTGAGTTTGGAGATACTGGAGGATGGGAGACGGGAGGGGGTTGGCTACCGGCACCCAGTCTGTGAAGAAGCTTCCAGGCCTTCCTACTTGAGTGGGTGAAGTTCAGACTTTCCGTGAGTTGTTGCCAGCGGGCTTGGCATGCTGCATCCAGGGAGGCAATGATATGGTCAGCCACATCTGGGTCGCCCGACTCATCATACTGCTTTAGTAGTTGCTCGCATTCAGCATCAAGACAAGGCGTATAGTTAGCACGTCTCCCACAAGGAATGGCTTGGGAAGCTGCTTTGAAGATGGCTTGGCAGAAGCGCCTGTAGGAATCTTCAGAGGGGATAGAGTTAATTGGAATTGCAGGAATAGATTTGTTGGTAAGATCACTGAACAGACGCCAGTTTGCTTTCCAAAAGTTCCATCTTAGTTTCTCCGAGCATAGAATCAGTGGGAGCTGGAGACCACTGTGGATGATAGCTGGGCCGTGGTGACTGTGCGGGAAGATCTTGAGAGCGTGTCTCGTAGCGGGAAAGGCTTGGCCATTGACTGTGCTAACCCAGCACAGGTCGGCTGACGAGTCTTTATTCCATCTAGCACTGTGAAAAGAGCTTGGCTGTTTGGGATCGTATAATAGGGAGAGGTCATTCGCTGAAGCCCATTCGGCTAAGATAGAGCCGTCAGCACGAGTGGAGGAATATCCCCAATCTTGGTGATGACTATTAAAGTCTCCAACATAAACGGCTGGGTGATTCGGGCTAGGCAGGACCTCATTATCCCATGAGGCACTGGGAGGCTTATATACGTTGACGAGCTGAATAGTTCCAATAGTAATGGAGTCGTAGAAGGTCGAAGAGGCTGTATGGTAAACGTCCGCAAGACATGATTTGGCGTAGATGGCACGGCTGTGTTTAGGATGGAGATTACAGCATATTAAATCGAATCCACTGATGGTGAATCGAGCATCTTCATGACTGCTATATGTCTTTCTTGTAGACAGATAACATCTGCCTGATGCTGTATCGCCAGTTGACCAATAAGAATGCGTTTGGCAAAGGACAGCCCCTCACCATTAAGTTGGAGGACTCGAAGAGCAGGACCAACAGCTTGAAAGCTGTCGGGAGCTGCTTGTTGCTGGCTTTGAAAGTGACTGGGATCCATGTGGATTCAGTCAGCTAGGAAGGATCGTCAGTTTCCCCAATGAATGGGTACTCATGAGATGCACCACGGGAAGGTAGATCCAATGCATCCCAATCAATGTTGGTGTATGTCAAAAATTCCCAGACAGAAAATGAACTACAGTGACTGTAAGATCTAGATCCCAGTCACTAGGGTCAGTTTTGTTGATGTTGTTGTTTGTTAGTTTATTTGTTTATTTTACAACATATACATTTATTGACATCTACTAGCTCAGAGATGCATAGTTCTAATACTGACATACTGGACAAGGAAATTTTCTCTGCACCTAGAAGCACTGCTGACTCAGTCTGACCAAATATCACAGAGAGGCATATATCTGAAAATGTCATTGTGGCGCATACTCAGGGCTTCCATTTTTGAGACAATAAAATGTATGTAGACATGATACCACTTTGATGCAGTTTTTTTTTTTAAATATAGTTTCAACATTCATTCTCTGCATGTTGTCAGGGGAGCAAAAGAACATCATAACAACATTATGTGTTACTCTTTTTCATTCTATGGAATAAAATGAATAATGGAAACAGAAAATGTCATCAAATAAAGAAAACATGACTTTTACATGTTTTATGTTTTGCTACATTTGCCCATATATTCCACACTTTCTCTGTTTTCCAGTTCCTTTTGACTCTTTAGAGTGTACACTTCTGCTTATTTTTTCTTCTACGTTCAATGTTCCCTATAGAATCTCCTTGTGTGGAATCTCCTAATGACGAATTCTCTCAAGCTTTGCTTACTGTAAATACTTATCTTTGATTCCTGTGCATGTAGTATATTTTTACTGGGCACAGAAGTCTGTCTTTTGCTTATTTTGTTCAGCATTGTGGAGATAACATATTAACATCTCTTTGTATTCTTGTTTGTACAGTAACTATTGAGAAAAGCCATTAATATGATTAATGTGGTCTACACTATACTCCTGCATATTATCTCTCTCTCTCTTTTTTACTGTGGTAGTGACACAGAATTAGATATGGATTTTTAATTATATTTAGACTGTGTTGTCTTTTAACACTTGTGGAAAATTCTCAGCTATTATTTCCTGCAATTTTTTATTTTCTTGTTTCTCTTCTACCTCTACATATGGGAATCCAGTGTAATTTGTCACAATACTTATGAATGTTTGATCCTTTCATCTGTATTTTTACCCTTTGTCCATGAAATTGCAGGCATATCTTCTTATTCACCCCCTCAAATGTATTAAATCTCACCTGTTCTGACCAGCGGTTGCTGTTTACATCACTTTAAAATTAAGATATTTCTTTTTTCTAGATCTTTTTTTTACATGAGTAACTTTGTAATTTAATTGCAGTATTTCATGTAAGCTAATTTTCTAGTTTTTATGGTGGTTCTTTTACTATGCAAGGTGCCAACACTAGGGTAGTCTAAATAAGAGATATTTGGGGACTTCCTGTACTATCCTCACAACTTTTCTCAATTAGTTTGATGTGAAAAAATTCAAATAAAACAATATATCAACCTAGATAGTAATTAGGCATATGTGATCAGTGTTCCTTTAGAAGTGATACCATTGTACTGACCCAAGGAAGGCAGCAGGTGCTCATTAAAAGTGTGAAATTCTCATTAATAATTCACTTCCATATGCAGGAATAACATCTGCAACAGGAAGCGGGAACACACACCAGCAGTTCAAGCTTAAACAAAAAAGTCTAGACTGAAAAAGCAAATAATGAAGCCCAGGGATTTCTTTTTCTTCTTAGAAAAATGCAGAATCCTGAAACTCCAATTTCTGCATTTCTTTTCTTTAACTGTTTCTCTCTATTCCTCTTGTTTTCTTCCTTTCCTTAAAACATTAAATATAGTTAAATTGAAATTACCAGGAATAACATATGATTTCCAAGTGAAAGCTGTGCTCAAAAGCTTTTGGTATAAAAATATTACTCCCAAATGTGCCAAGTGAAGCATAATTACATTTCCCACTGAATCATTGCAAAGCAGGGAGGGCATCCCTTCTCTTCTTCAATAAACTACCAGTCATCCTCTTTCTCTCTCTTTTTTTCTTCTTTCATTTCCTGTGATATCTGAATGGTTGATTCTTCCTGAATTCAGAACAAAGTAGAGAACACAAATAGCTCTTCGTCTGTCTCAAAGACCAGCACCAGTTGAGAGGAAGCATGGCTGAACTGTTGTGTGGATAACACAATCTATAAATACGCATGTTAACTTCCAGAGTTTCTGTTTCTCCCATCTCTGTTGGTCAACATTTCTCCTTCGGCTAGTTCTGCTTCTGTTTCTATCCATGTCACGCCAGGTTTCCCTGCATTGCTTAACACTGTGGTCTACTTACATCATCATTGTTTTGTTTGAGACCAGCATTGGTTTAATCCCCACTGGTTCACACTCTTTTTCCACTCCGCCCCCTCTCCAGGTCACATCCTGTTTTCCACCATTTAATCCCCACTGGTTTGTGGCTTTTTTCCTTCTCCCCACCCCCTATCCTACGTACTTCCTCTTCCTGACACTTCCGCCTCAGGAGATATAAAGGGCAGGATTTTCTAATGAAGGGAGATTAGATTGATTGCACTGCATTCTTCCTCATCAATAAAGATTGAACTGAGTCCCACTCAGCCATGAGTCCCTGGTTGTCTGTCTCCCACTCAAGAAGCTAGCCTGGCACATTTCCCTGCTCTGACTGGAGATCTTTCATCAAGGTTCCCACTCTCCTTCCCTTGCCATGGCTTTTTTTTTTTTTTTTTTCAGGTTGGTGGTCGCATTTGCACTAGAAGAGTCTAGGAATGGAGAAGTCTGGAGAAGGTGGTTGTCACCTGATTGAGATGCCTAAGCAAGCTTCACCTATTAATACACAGTCTATGCAAAGTTCCATACTAGTGCTTAGAACCTGAGGACTTACACAGTGAACCGGAGAGTAGAGTGAATTTAGGAAATCTAATTTTATTTCCAGACACCACTATATGAGGTATCAAATGGCAGCTGTGGCTGTTACCCACTGAGGTATGCAGACCTCTATTCACCTGATCAACCACACCCCATTCTGTCTGCAGGCACTCAGGAATCTGGCAAAGTCCACAGCTCTCTAACCTTACTATCAGCTCTGTGAGTCTCTTAAGAAAGAACCCACTCATTTCTCTTAATCAGGAGCAATGACTTTCAAAAGAGGCTGATGGCACCAATTGATGAACTAAGTCAAGAGAGAGAAGCTAATCATGAAAGATGTACCCTGTGCCTGTGTGTGCTATTTATAGACACCTCAGCAGACAGTGAGAATACATTAACATTATTAAGCTAAATCTACCCTGTGATTCTAAATTCATGTTAGTGGCAAAATCTCCCTTAACAGATTATTTTATACAACTCCACTCTATATCTATTTTAGCTCAAATAGTGCCCCCTGAGAGTGTTTTCTTGCCTGTTTTAAAAAAAAAATCTGAAAAGAAGTTGTTCTAGATTTCCATATAATGTCAGAGAAAATAAATATATAAATAACTTAAAGTGGAGTACAGGATCAGAAAAATAAAGGGACAGCCTTTTCAAAGTAATGTATTCTGGGGGCCACGTGGTGGCACACCTGGTTGAGCGCACATGCTATAATGCACAAGCACTCAGGTTTAAGCCTCCATCCCACACCTGCAGGGGGGAAAGCTTCACAAGTACTAAAGCAGTGCTACAGGTGTCTCTCTGTTTCTCTCCTTATCTTCCCAACCCCCTCTTGATTTCTCTGTCTCTACTCAAATAAAATAAAATAAAATAAAAGGACTGTGTCATATTATTACTGAAAGAATGTGACTGTTATCAGGGGGTAAATTTGGGTTCTTGCATATCAATACTCTGTTGAAGTAGAAAATAGCACTGTGTTTGACGGTAGTCAGGATTCACTTATAATTACCCATCATGAAAATATGAGAGAGGAGGCTGGCTGATGGGTGGTGCACCAGGTTCAGCACACATAGTACTAAGTACAAGGAGCTGGGTTCGAGCCTTTGCTCCCCACCTGTAGCGGGGGATGCTTCACAAGCCATGAAGCAGTTCTGTAGGTGTCAAACTGTCTCTCTTCCTCTCTACCTTCCCCCTACTCTCTATTTCTCTCTGACCTATCCTATAAAAATGGAAGAAATAGCCTCCAGGAGCAGTGACTTTGTAGTGCAGGCACCGAGCCCCAGCGATAACCCTGGATACACACACACACACACACACACACACACACACACACACACACACAAAAAAAAAATCTAAGAGTAAAATCTCTCATATCTGCATCATGGAGAGAACATAAGCAAGGGTATAGGGCCAGGCAGGGAAATGAGGACAAAGTTTGAAGAAGGAAGAAAGGAAAAATCTATACCAATCTCTTTAATCATATTTCCTGAAGTCATTGGAAACCAAGATTAGGTTGTAGGGGGACCTAGTAGAGGATGATGAATCTAGCAACCACACACATATGGTTGTTGTTGTTGTTTATTTTATTTATTGGACAGACACAGACAGAAATAGAGAGGAAACACACTATTTCACCATTTGTGAATTTCTTCCCCCCTCCCACCACCTGCAGGTGGAAACTGGGGGCTTGAACTTGGGTCCCTACACACTGTAACATGTGAACTCTACCAAGTGTATTGTCACCTGGTTCCCAGATATCTCTTTCTATTACCCTCTTTCCTCTCAATTTCTCAATATCTGTAGCCAAAAGATAAGTAAAATAAAACGAAATGTTAGGTAGTAGGAAGTTAAAGATCTAATGACTCTAGATGCTGGAAAGGCGATATTAAAGTCAAGAGTCTCAAGTACAGTACCCTGTAAAAGATTATTACAGTAATACAAGCAATTTAACTGTCTATAAATATGTTTGTGCAGACAAGGAAATGGGGATAAAAACATCCTTAAGTTGCTTAAGACAACATACACTGTGAAACCCAGACCCAACTTCTGAATCCAGCTCTGTGGGTCTGCCTTTATTTTGAATAATAACAAATTAGTCTTGTCTTTTTGTTCTCATTTCTCAAACCATAAGATCTATGATACAATTTTTTAAAAAATCTCCAGCCTAATGAAATATGTAGCCAGTGTTTAAACTGCTACAATAATGGATTATTTAGAACAGCTTGGTTACCTTAATCAGGGAAGCACTGTGATTGGTTGGTACACATTCAGTGTCACTTTTTTGTTCTACTTTTAATTTATTTGTTGAAGAAAACAGCTTGATATCAAGCACAGTAACTAGTCAGAATTTTGTTGAGTGGTCTCTGTGATAGCATGCTATATATTCTTTGCACATTGTAGTACATCGTGAAACGATTATAATCTAATTCTACCATTGTGTCTTCATCTATTAGCTCACTTATTCCTGATGAAATAAAGTATAGCACCTTGGTATCATTTTATTCAGAAAGCCACAAGCGGAAAGGTCATTCTCACCTTCATTCACCTTCTGTCTCCTGAGAGTAAAGGAACATCTTTACCTTTGAAGACAAAGTGATGCCCAAATTAAACAAGCAGGACTTACTCAAGTTTATTCAACCAAGTTCACTGCACTTACATCATATTCTCTAGCTTAACTGATTGCTTTACAACTACACAAGCATACCATAAAATATTAATATCTATTCCCTTAGGTCTTTATTCCCTTATAAAGTCTCCTGTGTCACATAAGAGAGGGACAAATACCAAATGATCTTACAGGTGAAATATAAGAAACAAGAACAGAAAGAGAAAATACAAAATGAAACTCTAACTGGGTGTCCTCTGTTGCACCAAAACAAACCACTCGGGAAGAATGGGGAGGAGAGGGCATTGGGGTCCTGGTGCAGGATGGAGAAAGGACTTAAGTGGGGGATGAGAGTGTTTTGTAGACAGATATTTATCAAGAGAGATGAGAAATTGTACCCATATGTCAACAACTGTACTGCAGAGCTTTATCTCCCCAATAAGAGGAGCCTGTATGAATGTGAGCGCTTTCTCTTTATGCATTTGCAAATAATGTTGCCTAGAAACTTCTAAAATTATTCAGTGTTATATTATGAATAGATGTCATTACAAACTTATTAATTTAAAAGTACCTGGTGTGTTATACCCTTATTCCTTAGTCATATTGCTTAGTACCCACTTTGGTCATCAGGAACCTCTCCATTGTCATTCTGAGACCAGTTGATTGTCTTCGAACATCTTACTTTATAATAGGAAAATATATTCTAGACCTTTCCTGTGTAGTGCATGACCCAAAACTGATTATCACCTATGCTTAAATCATGGTTTTAATGTTCAGTGCTAAAATATATGTTTACACATACATACATTTAGGGAATATTAAATCAATTATTAGTGATATTGTAAAAAATTAATCAGAGATAAAGAGTTTTTTCCTAACTACATATATGAATCCAACAGTTACTTGTTTATTTTGATATGCATATTTGGGACACAAGTATTGGTGTATGCTTGTGTCTAGATAGACTTATTTATACTAAAGCTTTTCATTTGAATTTAGAATCACAATATTTTTATTTAACATCATCGATGCACAGCTATTTTTTTCTTTACAAAATGACAATTGTTCTTTGCAATAAAACAATCTTTGTAACTCATCTGATTTTTTTCAATAATGTATTCATAGCACTCTCAGAATAACCTTCTAACCTTGACTCCAGCACTTTATTTAAAAAAAATTTTAACATTTATTTTTATTTTTGTTTTGAATTAGAGTTGCCCAGAATATGCCATTGTGCCAAAAAAAAATTATGTTGAACTGCAGACAAATGAGAATTGACTATTTTTTCTTGATATTCCTTATCTGACTGGAAGCTGAGTCTCCCAAAGATCTCCAAAGTAGTCTATAGTCATAAATCCCTTCCCCAGAAGCACCCAAGACAATGGGCAATATATAACTGGAGTATACAATACAAGTGGACACCTCATCTTAATATGTATTGTTGTAAACTATTCCCATAGTCTATGGGTCAAAACATTTCACCTAAAAGGTATTTGTCATCCATTCCCCAGAAATGAAGCTATTCATTTCTTCTATTCTATTTCCCCTTTCCTCCCCAATAAACCTACTATATAAGCCCAAATTCTAACCACCTCCTTGAACAATGTGTTTGTATGTGTAATCATAAATATACAAGATTAAATTTTGTTTTTGTTATTATTATTATCATTATTACCTCCAAGCTTATCACTGGAGCTCAGTGTCTGCACTATGGATCCACTGTTCCTGGAGGCTATTTTTTTCCCTTTCGTTGACCTTGTTGTTATAATTGTTGTTATTGCTGTTGTTGTTGTTGGATAGGACAGAGAAAAATCTAGAGACGAGGGAAGAAAGAGGAAGAGAGAAAGATAGACATACCTGTAGACCTGCTTCACCACTTGTGAGGCAACTCCCCTGCAGGTGGGGAGCCAGGGCTTGAACCACGATCCTTATGCTTGGTCCTTGCACTTCGTGCCATGTGCACTTAACCCGCTGCACTACCACCCAACCCCCTACATGATTAAATTTGTCATTTATCTTGATAGTCGGCCTCTTAGGTGTATTATTTTCTGGTCTAAATGATTTTAACCTAAGATGGTAGGGAAAGATTTTTTCCTCCTTGACAGGGTATAGCTTGCATTCCATTAAACATGTTCAGGCAAATTGCTGTCTTAAAATTTCTTTCTTGTGGCTATGTCTTCAACTAAAACCATGTTTATCTGGTTTTTTTGTTTGTTTGTTTTTGGTTTTAATATATAAAGAGTTGTTGCAGGTGAAGTGAGGTAGAAACATGTCCCCACTAGTGTCTGGTTTGCCACGCTAATACCATAAACAACAGGAGAGACTGTGGTTTCAGATATTTTAAACTTTTATTTAGGAAAAGGGAAAATAACATAGATCAAATGGGCAAAGGAAGCTGGGACTCTTTTATATATATACATATATATATTTAATAATTTATTTCTTTATTGGGGAATTAATGTTTTACATTCAACAGTAAATACAATAGTTTGTACATGCATAACATTCCCCAGATTCCCATTTAACAATACAACCCCCACTATGTCATTCATCATCTTTCATGGACCTGTATTCTCCCCACCCACCCACCCACCCCAGAGTCTTTTACTTTGGTGTAATACTCCAATTTCATTTCAGGTTCGACTTGTGTTTTCTTTTCTAATCTTGTTTTTCAACTTCAGGCTGAGAGTGAGACTCTTTTTTTTTTCCTATTCTTTTTTATCTTTATTTATTGGATGGAGACAGCCAGAAATTAAGAGGGTAGGATGAGATAGACAGGGAGATACAGAGAGACACCTACTGCACTGCTTCACCACTCAAAAAGCATTCCCCCTGCAGGTGGGGACTGGGAGCTGAATCTCAGGTCCTTGCTCATTGTAACATGTGCACTCAGCCAGGTGAGCCACCACCTGACCCCCTTTCCTCCTTTTTAAAAATATACTTATAATACTCTGCCTTCATTCCCTTCCTAAGTCACACCTACACTGGTGTTCTTTCTATTTCTCCTTCCCTCTCAGGTAAAGGAAATAAAGGAGTTGACTTTTTAGGTGTTCTCTGAATTATCTTCCCTCCCTGAGATGGGGCAAATATAAGGGCTTCTGGTCACAAAACATGTGGGTCATGATAGAACTGGGGTTTAGAGGCTTCTGGTTTTAATCTTCCTCTAGCAGAGTGATGTTTCTATTTAGTTTTGCTTATAAATATTTTACATTTCAAAATTTACACTGTTAATGAGTTACATACCAAAAGTAAATAAATCATTGTTTTTGTCCTATTTTACGTATGGCCTCCCTATAGAGAATTTTTATGTTTTCTTTCAGTTTTATCTTTTCAATTTAACACAGGAAAATATGTACGAAAAACTATATTCTATTTTTTTCCTAAGAGCTTTACTTATAAACTGTATGTTTTACTCCATAATTAACTTATGTGTCCATGTAGGAGACAATAAAAACTTATTATTAAAAAAAGTAGTTAACGTCTACTATTATGGGGCTAGACAGTGGCACACCCTGTTGAGCACACACATTACCATGCACAAGGACCTAGGTTCAAATCCCTGCTCTCCATCTGCAGAGAGAAGCTTCACAAGTGTTGAAGCAGAGCTGTAGGTATCTCTCATTTTATCTCCCTACCTATCTCCTTCCCTCTCCTCTCAATTTCTCTCTGTTTTATTAGATGTTAGATAAAGGAAAGAAATGGCCACCAAGAGCAATGAATTTTTCCTGCAAGCACTAAGCCATAGGGACAACCCTGGAGTAAATTTTTAAAAAAATGTAGTCACCATACCTCATTATGCTGCCACTACTTCTTTTTTAATTTCTTTATTGGGGAATTAATGTTTAAAGTCAACAGTAAATACAATATTTTGTACATGAATAACATTTCTCATTTTCCATACAAAAATACAACCCCCAGTAGGTCCTCTGCCATCCTATTCCAGGACCTGAACTCACCCACCCAGCCACTACCTTTTTGCTTCAGATTCTACCGGGAGATATCAAGCCTTCTCTCTTAGCACCTACTTCACTTCCCTCAATCACTCTATCTACTCAAGTAACTACACACAAAAAAAGCAAGAAATATTACCTAACCTCTTCTGACATCATTACAATTATTGTCACCCTTAATAATCTTTAGAAGAAACATTTGTATACATTTGGCCAAGAGATACACTGGCAAAAGAAAATACATGAACTATAGGCCAGAACCCAGAAGCCTAACACCAGTTTGGATACAATAAATGACACTCAATGCTTTAACAGCTCAGAGAAAGTTCAGGTTCCTCAGATAAAGAAGTGACTACAAAAGCTGGAAAAAGGCAAGAGACTTGCTCACTTAATGATGGCCTTCTGGTTCACTACCAGGGCACCTCATAACCTGGGGATCCTACTCAGGAAATCCTATGATTCCCACACAGATAAGATGGGCCTAAACCTCTAACAGACCTTTCTCTCTGCCATCACTGGCCACTTTCATCAAGAACATCATCATTAATACCTTTTGAGGGCCTCTCTAGGACCATGCTCTCACTATAAAGTAGTAATGGTAGGGATTGCCCCACTTTCTGAAGGGAGGCTGGGTCATCCTACTCTGCCACTCAAGGAAGACTGTTCCTGAAATGAGAGCAGCCTAGAATGTCCCCAGCTGCTGTGACCAGGGACTGTGAGCTCAGACTGACAGGGACTCAGAGGTTACAGTCTCCTCTGCAATATATGAATATACATGGGCCCTGGGTCAGATTGATGTGATGAACAGTTAATTGCATTAAATATTCTCTTCAAATTTGAGAGCTACTCTCTACCTTAATCCAACTTGCTAGTATTATTCTCAACTCTGAATACATTTTTCCAGACAATGTTCTTAGTCCACCTCCATATTAGCTATCAAGCTCAAACAAAAATTACTAAAGTCATGAGACCCTCAGAACATACCTAAAATAAAACCCCTCACTTCTGACCAGCCTAAAATCCCTATTCTCTTCTGCTATAGTCCTACTTTTTGGTCACTGTTTATTAAAAACCTTGTTCTTCTTCACTTCTTAACTGCCTTTCAGACACCAAGTTGCAGATGCTACCATAATTCCATTCTATACATTCTGGTCAGAGGACCTCACCAATGCATCCAGGAATATCACCTCTCCAGAATCTTACCCTACAAGGGAAAGATAGAAACAGGCTTGGGATATGGATCAACCTGCCAACATCCATGTCCAAAGGAAAAGTAATTACAGAAGCCAGAACTCCCACCTTCTGCATTCCCAAAAGAATTTTGGTCCATATTCCCATAAGGAGAGAAATGTAGGGAGATGACCAGAGGGCTCTGAAACCCAGTTCCATCAGGACCCAGAGAGAGAAGAGGAAAAAAGGAAAGCCATTTGGTAGTAGTAATAGGTATAGGTGTGACTTAGAAGGAAGAGAAGGCAGGACTGTAAGAAATATGGGCAAATATTATATATATACATATATATATATTGACGTATATATATGTCAATCCATATCTGTGACCTTGGGAGAACCTCTGCATTTTCCTATGAGTGGAATGAGAACACAGAAATCTGGTGGTGGCAATGGTGTAGACTTGTTCCTGTGTTGTCCTGTAATTTTGTAAACCACTATTAAATCACAAAAAAGAGCTTATGGATTTTACCCTGTAACTAGAGGTTTTAACTAAAGTCTCCATTCACACTGTTGTACCCTTCTGGCTAACTGAGATCAGGGGGTTGAAGAGTATAAGTGCTATCTATCGTCTCCCCTTCGTAAACAGTCCAATGTGAGAGAGTAGTATTGTCAGGAAAAAAGTTTCGCATTTTCTGTGGTGGGTTTTCTAACTGCAGTTGAGATCAAGTGAGACCTCACTCGACTGTGAACACATATGAATTTATATCAGAAGCATATATTGGAAGATGCTGGGCAGGCAAGGAGCCAGGGGCAGCATGGTAATTGTATTTTTTGAAAAACCTTCCTCTAAAGCACCATTTTAAAATGACTTTTAAACAGCTATATTTTAAAATGTTTCTGTAAAAAGGCAACATAAAATATGTACTAACACAGTATCAGGCAGTGAAACATGCAGTTAACGGGTGGCAACTCTTTTAAGTGCTGTTCCTAATAAAAAATGCTCTCACTTCCCAAAACAAAAACAATCAACAACAAAACATTATTGTTAAGATAAACAATAATAACCACAGCAATGATTTAAAAAAAAAAGGGTAACAAAAGGGGGAAAAAATGGCCTCTAGGAGCAGTGGATTCATGGTGCGAGCACTGAGCCCCAGCAATAACCCTGGAGGCAAAATAAATAAATAAATAAAATAAAAAATATTAATGTGGTGTTGTTCAGAAATCCTATCTTGTTTTATTTTTTAATTAAATTTTATTTATTTACTGGATAGAGACAGAGAATTTGAGGGGGGGAAGGGGAGATAGACATGTACATTACATGATAGAATTTCAGTAATGCTGTGGGTTAAGCACCACTTGTAAAGCTTCCCCCTTCAGATGGGGACCAGGGACTTGAACCCCACCCCAGTACTTGCACATTGTAACATGTGTACTCATCCCGGTGTGCCAGCACCTGGCCCCCTGCAGAAGCTTTTTATTTTGATCCAGTCTCATTGGTTTATTTTTGTTATAGTCATTCAGGCAATTGGATTTGCATCATTGAAGATTCCTATAAAATTTAGGCGGAAAAGAGTGCTGCAATAATTTCCTCTAAGTATTTGGTAGTTTCTGGTCTAACATCCAAGTTCTTGATCCACTTGCAATTTACTTTTGTGTCTGGTGAAATGTGGTGGTTTAGTTTCATTCTTCTGCATGGTTCAACCCAATTTTCCAACACCATTTGTTGAAGAGACTCTCATTTCCCCCATTTAATAGTCTGAGCATCTTTGTCAAAGTTTAGATGTCCATAGGTGTGGAGGCTTATTTCTGGGTGCTCAGTTCTACTACACTGCAACTCAATTAATTTTCCACTGGTCCTGTCTTTAAGGTGGGTCTGTACTAACTAAGGTCCCATCTACCGTTTTTTATGACCTAGAATTCTACTGCTCTGGAACTCTGCAGGCAAAGAACAGAACCTAACAGGTTTATCTTACATTTTTGTCAAAATTCTTTTTTCTTTTCTTTTTATTTCCACTGGGCTTATCACTGGGGATGGGTGCCAACACTGTGAATGGACTGCTCTCAGAGGCCATTTTTTCCTTTCTATTTATTTGATAGGACAGAGAGAAACTGAGAGGGAAGGGAGTGATTGGGATAGAGAGGGAGCGAGAAAGACAGACACCTGCATACCTGCTTCACAGCTCATGAAGCATGTTAAGGGAGCAGGGGCTCTAACAGGGTCCTTGTACATGGCAATGTGATTGCTCATCTGAGGGCACCACTACCCACTCCTTGCTCTTATTTTGCATTTAACAACTCCTTGAGACAGGACCCCTTCTAACTGGACAAACTTCGTCTAATCAACTGCAGGTAAACATATTCATGGCTAGACCCCTCCAGTGAGACAAACCACCTCATGACAAAACCGTTTCCAGTCAGGTGGAAGCCTCTTGACAGGATGCTCAGTTTCAGGGCATGATGGCCTTTTGAGACATGAGTCCGGCATCACATATTCGGCCAGCACCTTATTAAATCTGCCTTTCTCACACTCCTAGTTCTTTTCTCCTGGTTAACTGGGCTTTTGAGTGGTAAACAAGGCAACTTCGATTCATGAACAGTGCACCACGGTTTCTAATAAATCTTGAATCCAGATAACACCAACCCCTTCGATTTTGTTGTTCTTCTTGAGTGTTTTTCTTTTTCTGTCTTTCTATTTGAATTTTTGAAATGGTTTGTTGCTATCCCCAAACTATTTTGCCAGCATTAGGAAGGTTTTGAATTTTTAGATGAAACCAGAAAGAACTGCAGTATTCACAGTACTGAGTTTTACAATCTATAAATATAGACTACTTCTCCACTGACGGAATTGTTTTCATTTGGGATTTTAAAGTTATGCACATGGAGCCTGTAATTATTTTATTAGAACAGCATTTAGTGATTTTATTCCTTTTAAACACAAAAAGTATTTAAGTGGGTAAGTGCTAAGGTAGAGAGGCAATAGGGAAACATTCCTCATTTTACGATTAAAATTTAGGGTTTTATCTAGTCTACAACCTGAGATTTTGTTCTTTATCCTGATTACTCAGCTGTTCCCTCCCTGTATATCTTCCTCTTTTCTAATAATTAAGTGTCTCCTTCCCATATTGTTTCCCACTCTAGAAATTCCAGCTGTCACTTTAGCATCTAAGCTTCATTTCTCTTTTCTATTCCAATAAGCCTGTGTTTGGAACTCGTTTTTCCATAATGAGATTTGAAAAGGTACCTGAGAAGAAGCACTAAGATGAATGTAGAGCTCCAGTGTTTTCTTTCCTTGGATATTAGAGTCCTATTTTTTTCTGCTTTCAAATAGTTGTGTTGTACCTTTATAAACAGCATCTCATAGCTGTTTATAATGGGAAGGGACCAAGTAAGTCCAATAACTCACCGTGATCAGAGCCAGAATACCACATTAATATTTGCATAATGTCTATTTAAAGAAGTCATTTTAAGTGAACTTAATCCTAATCCAATGTCTTAAATATCTCATTGAAAATGTCATAGTTCTTACTATTACCATTTAGGCAGTTATTTTTATGTGTAGTGTGAGAAAGTGTATAAATTTGTCTCATACTATATGAATAATTAATGGTTTCTGCATCATGAATTCAGCATCACCCCATTACCCATCCATTTCCATTCTCTATAATTGCTATACAACTGGGCCAGAAGGATTGGACTATTCATAATTTCCAAATATAAATATCAAGAATGTAAACATTTAGTTCAAAATATATCAAGTGCCACTAATATATTACATTTGAGCTTTAAAATGGAGAATAACTAAAAAATGAATGGGAAATTAAGACTTTATCTCCACCAATTTAATAAACTGGAAACATGATCCATAGAATGTCACATTTAGCATTTCATTTCCTCTGGGATATTAAAATGGTGTTAATTACAGATGGTAACCTTCTGGGTATGACACTGTGTACAAGTGTTAAATTTCAAGTAAGAGCTTTTCCTGGTTTTCTACATCATGCCTCTGTCTCTCTAGGGAATAGTATATGATACAGGCAAGGATTTGTAAATCAAAAAAAGACTTCTGCTTCTGTATTGCTCGCCTACCCATTCCCAAGGTTGTGAGCACATTTAAAATTAAAATTGTTTCAGAGTAAACGTTGCTACTTTCAGTTGTTGGAATCTGATATTGCTTTCTTTCTAGAAGTAATGGATAAGGACATACTACTTTTGTCTTCTGATGAGCATTAAGTTAACTTTTTTTTTTTATTAGTGATTTAAGAATGATCGACAAGATGTAGAATAAGAGGGGTACACCAGAGTTCTGTATCCCATCCTCTTCATTGAAAGCTTCCCTATTCTTTATCTCTCTGGGAATAGAGACCAAAGATCTTTACAGGGTACAGAAGGTGGGAGGTCTGCTTCTGTAATTGCTTCTCCATTGATAGGTTGATCCATACCCCCCCCCCAGCAGTTTCTAGCTTTCCCTAGTGACATAGGGTTCTGGTGAGGTTCTAGCACATACTCGTGAGGTCAGCTGCCAAGGTAAGTTAGGCTGATGCCATGGTAGCATCTGCAACTTGGTGCTGCCACTGCATTCTCCTTTGTCCTTTTAACCACCCTTTTGCCAATTTATAGATTATTTCTATAATTATAATATAATTATTTCTATAATAATTAATTAATTATTCTATAATTATTAATATAATTATTTCTATAATAATTAATTATTCTATAATTATTAATATAATTATTTCCATAATTATATTAATTATAATATAATTATTTCTATAATTATAATATAATAGAATTATTTCTATATTATATATATTTCACTGTGGTTCCTCTGTGTCCTTTACTCTACAGTTTCTCTCCTACTGGTCTGGAAATCCTGTTCTCAATTGGAATTCCTGGGTTTAACACCATTTTTAATTTTTAATTATTATATTTATTTTATTGGACAGAGACAGCCATAAATTGAGAGGAAAGGGGGAGATAGAGAGGGAGAGAGACAGCTGCAACACTGCTTCACCATTAGCAAAGCTTTCCCCCAACAGGTGGCAGGTGGGAACCAAGTGCTCAAAGGGTCCTTGCACGTTGTAACATGTGCATTCAACCAGGTGCACAACCACCTGGCCCCAACACTTTTTTTTTTTTGGTGGAGAAATAGCCAGATGTTGTCCTCAAGTCGCCATCTTGAACCTCCTCCACCCCCCAGCCCCATGCAAGAAAGTGTTCACATTCAGCATTCTGTTAACATTTAGCACTATCTGTGGAAGAATACCTATTTAAATAATTTATACCCTTAACAGAAATTAGTCATTTGGATTAACTAACATGGCTTTTTTGGATGCTACATTCATTTCTCTTGACCTTTCTTGTGGAAAAAAATTATTAGTTAAAATGCCTGTCTACAGTTTGTTCTTAAGAAGCAGCATAATTCTAGATCATGTTAAACTGTATGCCAAAACCCACAAATTTCTATGCTGGAAATTATGGCTGTTGTTGTAGAGGTGTATGCTAGAATAATCATGATACCTGTTTTGTAATAGTCCATGTCCACACCTCTAGAACTTTTCCTGAAACATCAACAGCTTGTACAACTTCAACCTATAATCTATTCTGCCCAAAGTCATTCTGAGCATATAATAGATAAAAACAGGAACAAAAAAAGGTAGAGATGTGGAAGAAACCTGCCAAGAAATACTCTCCTGGAATATCATAAGTTAAAAAAATAACAGATAGTCGAGAACATGTTAAGAAAAAGAGGTGAGACTATCGATATTTTAGAAATGGACTATGAGTGCAGAGGAGTATATTCCTAAGTTTCTCTTTTTCTTTAGCTTTTTTTCCTGCTCAATATTAGCCAACTTGTATTCATTTCTGTAAGCACCATGACCTAGGTATGTATATTACTTCAAACGGCATAGGAAGAGATAACCATTGGTCCACATGTTAAGTGATACATGTTAGAAAAAGTTGCTTTTTCCATCTTCAAAAAAGTCCATTTGAATCATTTTAATTAGACAGTCCTGTATATTGAAGGAAAGAGCAGGATACCAGAATACTCAGACCATCTTCATTAGAATTCTCTATGCTCATAATCAAGAAGAATCTTAAAAAACTATGAGCATCTTAAAACTTGGTCCATATTTTGCAATTGACCTTCCAGAAGTCCATGATAAGGGAACAAAATATATCTTCAAAGTACATAATAATATTATGTACATCTTCCATTAATAGCCCAGGCTTATCTAATCTTAGAGTTTCTTATACATTAAAACTATTCATTTAAAAACTACTTTTGAAATAGAGGAGTATGGAGAGATTATCATATCACCCATACCTATAATACAGAATTTGAATGTGATACTCCTTGAGGGAGATTGTGTCTTTATTAGGGCATCTGAAGATTCTAAGAGAACAAAGGGACATGAGAAAATGAAATGAGTCAGAAGCTGAATATCTGTCAATTTTTAATAAGATCACACTATTCTATACTTTTTTCTGTCTTTATCTCCAGTGACTTCTTACTGTGTTCAAAGACAAAAACAGAAAGTTCCTAGTTTTTCTGAGACACAGTCATAATAAGAGGTATTTAGTGAGACATTTTCCAACTGGTTCAAAACACAGAAATGTATGGATGTAGCCTTTTATCTTCCTGAAGTAAGTGGTATCTTTGGATAAAAAATAGTTTTCTCATTTTTAAAGAATCAAAATTTTATGGAGAGAGTAAAATGGTTGCAAATAAATAAAGAAAAGAAAAATACTGCCCAAACAAATTCCTTACAGAATGGAGATCTTTACATGCTAAACATCAGAAAAAAGGCTAATAACCAAAATATATAAAGAACTCACTAAACTCAGCAATAAAAAAAACACAAATGACCCCATATAAAAATAGGAAGAGGATATGAACAGAATGTTCACCAAAGAAGAGATCCAAAAGGCCAACAGGTATATGAAAACATACTCCATGTCATTGTCAGAGAAATACAAATCAAGACTACAATGAGATAGCACTTGAACCCCGTGAGAATTTCATATATCAGAAATGACAGCAACAAATGATGGAGTGGTTGTGGGGACAAAGGAACCTTCCTGCACTGCTGGTGGGAATGTAAATTGGTCCAACCCCTATGGAGAGCAGTCTGGAGAACTCTCAGAACTTTACAAATGAATCTACTTTATGATCCTGCAATTTTTCTCCTGGGGATATATCCTAAGGAACCAAACACACCCAATCTAAAAAGATCTGTGTATACCTATGTTCATAGCAGCACAATTTGTAATAGCCAAAACCTGGAGACAACCTAGGTGTCCAACAACTGATGAGTGGCTGAGCAAGTTGTGGTCTATATACACAATGGAATACTAATCAGCTAATAAGAATGATGAAGTCACCTTTACCTCATCTTGGATGGAGCATGAAGGAATCATGTTAAGTGAGATAATACAGAAAGAGAAGGATGAATATGGGATTATCTCAATCACAGACAGATGTTTAGAAACAAGAATGGAAAGTGGAAACACAAATTAGAACTTGGACTGGGTTTGGTGTATTGCACCAAAGTAAAGGACTTTGGGGGGAGGGAGGTGGTTTCAGGTCCTGGTACAAGATGGTGGAGTAGGCCTTAGTCTAGGGTTGACAGTGTTTGCAGAAAACTGACAAATTATTGCACATGTATCAACAACTGTATTTACTGTAAACCACTAATGCCCCAAATAACAAATGGGCAATGACCATGGGACCTTGGGAGAACTACTGCAGTTTCCAATGAAGGGTGTTGGGAACAGAGTACTCTAGTAGTGGTGGGAACATTATGGAATTATACTCCTACTATCTTATAATTTAGTAAATCAATATTAAATCACTAATAAAAAGTAAAAATAAGATAATATAATCAATATATGCTCTTAAGTAGAGTTATAGTGAGGGGTACCCACACTGAATCAACTTATACTAATTAATTTTGATTATACCCTTGAGTATCACCCTTTCAATGCACCTATAGCGTATTCCTCATGCTCATGTACTGAATAAGAGTGCTGTGTTTTTGTTTTGTCCTCTATAAAGCAAACTGTGAAATAAATAAATAACATGCCTTAATACTAATAAGTTAAAGAGAACAGTCGATAATGCTGCCAATTATATTATTTAAATTGTATGGCATTTCAGCAAAGATAGAATTATAGAGATAGTAAAATGACAAGTGACTTCTAGCACAAGGGAGAATTGTCAAATAGTGAGAAAAAAAAGAGAAATTTAGGCCAATATTTTTTTTCTTTGTAATACTGTAATGGTAGATACAAAATATTCTGGACTGGACAAACCCATAGAACTCTATGATATAGAGGAAAATAAAACAATATATACAAAATAAGAAAAACAATTCAAGCAGTGAAAATATTCCAAGAAATTGCAGACTGACAAGAGCTTTTCAGTGCATTACAGGACGTATGCAGCATATTTAATGAAGGACAATAGGAGAAAATATCTTGAGATAAATAATCAAAAATTAGTGCAATCTGTAGACTAAAAAGAAAAGGGACTCTAATAAGCACTATATTCTAGCTGATGTGATTATTTCCCAGAGGGGTACAGGTGAACAATTCTGAATCATATTATGTTACTGTTTTGTTTGCTTTGTAAGTGTTGGTGTTTCACACCTCCAATGATTTTTGGATATTCATATCTTCTGCCCACTTTTTTATAGAGTTATTCTTTTTTTTTTTTATTCCTTCCTTTTTTTTTTTTTTTTAACCCTATGAGTTCTTTTTAGATGTTTGATATCAAGTTTTTGCCTGAAGTGTGGTGTGTAAATATATTCTCCCAGTGACTAGATTTCCTGTTTTTCTTTATGGAATTTCCTTTTGCTGTATAGAAGCCTTTTAATTTGATAGTCGATTTGTTCAATCTTCTTTCCCTTGCCCATGGGGTAAAGTCTTCAAATACCTCTTTAATGTTAATATCATGAAATGTTTCACACTGATATTCTCATATATGTATGTTATAGTTTCAGGTCTAATATCCAGATCTTTTATCCATTTTGAGCTAATTTTGGTGCATAGTGTTAACTAGTTTGCTTTCATTTTTCTACATGTGGCTGTCCAGTTCCCTCAGAACAATTTGCTAAAGACACTTTCTTTCCCCCATTGGGCAGTTTTGGCCTTTTGTCATATAGAACATTATATCTATTATATATATTATATCTATTATTAATTATATCTACTATATTATATCCCTTTGTCAAATACATTATATTATATTATATTATATTATATTATATTATATTATATTATATTATATTATATTATATTATATTCCATATGATATCTAAAACAAAGTCTTTTTTTAAGTTGGTCATGCAAGGACCAGGGTTCAAGCCCCTGCTCCCTACCTGTAGAGGCTATGCTTTTCAAGCAGTGATGCAGGTCAACAGGTGTTTTTCTTTCTCCTTCTCTACATAACCCTCCCCTCTCAATTTCTTTCTCTTTCTCTTGTCAAATAAAATAAAGGGAACAAAAGGAAAATATGGCCACTGTAGCAATAACTATGGAGGCATAAAAACTCTCTTTTCACCACAGGACACTGGCTCCCCAAGCCCCTTCCACTCCTTTCCAATGTTTTTCTTTTAAATTTTTGATCTGCTAAAATAGAGTATATTATTATTTTACTCTATTATTACCTATGCTTTGTTTCTTAAGTCTCACCTATGAGTGAAACCATTCAGTATTTGCCCTTCTTATTCTGGCCTATTTCAGTTAGCATGAGTCCCTCCAAAATGAGCAGGGCATCTTAATCACTTTTCGAATCTCCTCCATGTTGAGGAATAATTATAATTCAATATAAGGATCCCTTCTCCCAGTTAATGATTTTTCATATAATTTGAGTTGGTGTTATCATCAAGGCCCATTGCCTAGTCATTGTCCAATACTGAGTTTCAATTTGAAGTTAATTGTCCATATATTCTGGCTTAAAGTGATCAAGTTCTACTTTTATTGGTGTACATACATTGTGGAAAATAGATTTCAGGCAGAAGAGCACAAGGGATACTTGGAGCAGACTGACCCAAATCATTAGGGAATTATTTTTACTATATCCTTGAGCAGATATAATAATCTGCATCTCACTGTTTTTTCAGGTACTTACAAGCTCATTATGATCAAATGGTGAACACGGATAACAATGATTCTCTTTAAGATTAAAAATTATACCCTCAAGAGAATCCTAAAACATTCCACTTGCTAGCTGGCCAGATAATGACCATTTACAATTACCACAGAGTGTAGTTTATACCGTGTGAGCATTACAGCTCAAAGGGAACTTTAAAATCTGCTTGAAAAGTTGAAAAGAAACACAATTTTATCAACACGGTCAAAAGCACATGAAAGGTATTGTCAGCTGAGAATTTTTATTTGTCCTGGCTTAAAAACATAATCTCCCTCATGACTACAATTTATATAGTATGTGTGGAGGAAAGTCATATTGGTAGAATAAAAGGGTTTTTAGTTTTAAAATTTGAGGTCACTGCTTAACTTCAAGATTATTCAAAAAATTAATGAAAAGTGATTAGAAAGGAAAGAATCAATTAGATATCAAATTTGTATTATTTAACTCCTTCTACTACCCTCAGATTTGCCTTGTTCTTCTTTTCCAAATCCTTTAAAATGGTGAGATTGTTCATTTGAGGTGTTTTTGTTTGTTTTTGCTTTCTAATGTGTCCCAGTGTGGATATAAGTTTGCCACATAATAGTGCTTAGTGGTATCTCAAATATTCTAGTAGTTCATAGCTTATTTAGAAATCTATAAATGTCTTGCCATTTTCTTGTGGCTTTTATAGTTTCTGTTGAGAAATCTTCAGGTAATCTTATGGATTTTCTTCTGTATGTGACCCTTTGATCTTTCCCTTGCTATTTTCAGGATCCTTTCTTTATCTATCATGCCAGTTTAATTGTAATGTGTGTTGGTGTTCATAGGTCTGACTCTATCCTTTTGGGGATTGGCTGTGTATCTTGGTTATATACCAACATCCTCCCAGCTAGTAATTCGGGGAAAGTTCTCTACTGCTGTGTCATTTAATATGTATTCTCCTCTCTCTTCCTCTTTCCCTTCTGGGATTTCTATTATTTGAATATTGTTCCTTCTGAACTCATTCCAGGTATCTCAGGTGCTGATTTTATTGCCTTCTGTCTTCTAGGTCATTTTCTATGTTCTTCATGTGCTCTGATTCATTGATTTCCATCTCTAGCTGTGTTTTCTAGTCCTTCCAGTCTATTTGTTAACTCAACAATTGTGTTCATATACTCAGTGTTTTTGACTTCCAATTCAGCTATTGTAGTTTTTGCCCCGTTGTTTGTAGCTCCATTATCAGGTTATGTTGCACAGATACTCTGGTGGATAGCTCAGCTAAAGCAGGCAATCATTCAGCTCTCTTGGCATCTGTCTCTTTACTTCCATCTTAGGTTACCATTCTTTCTCAAGGTCTCCTCTTTCACCTGTATCCACTGAAAGTACATTGGTGGAGAGGTTCTTTTTCCGCTTTGACTATGCACAATAACAACAATAATAACAAAATCTTTGCCAATTACAAATACATAGATTATATTTTCCTTCCTCCTAGGTTAACTCCTAAATAGTTACATTATTAGGTGAGTGAGCCCTGAATCCAAATGAGTCACCTTTGGATCATTCTGTGCTCACTGTCTTATAAGCCAAACAACATATTTAATTTTTTAAATTATTCATTTAAGTATTAGGAGGCATCTGGGAAATGGCAGATATCATCTTGTACTGGGAAAGGATTTGTGCAGGCAAGAAATGAGAGACAAATAAAATTTACAACAATTTCTGGCTTTGCACATTAAAAATATGGATATGTGCTGTCTAAATATAGAAATAATATAGATATACCCAACGTGACCAAAAAGCAGGGCAAAATTAGTGGGAATGATAGTTGTGATTTGCTTCCACATAATATATCATCAATACATTCTACAAGAAAAGTCACGATGCACCCAAAGTGCCAGTTTGAAAATGGTACCCCAAGGAGAAGATCTACCAGCTGGGATATTAGATTCGTGTTCATTCCAGTTTCTATAACTACCAGCAGCCCCAAAGAGTAAAATCAATTCATCCCATTAGAAAAGAAGATATTTTAACTTTTTCAAGGAAGACTATTTATTTTACTTAGGAAGGGAGGTATGTAAGAGATTAGATTTATTTGTTTTCCCACTTGGCCAGCCACTTGGGAAATTAATTGAAATGAGACAATATGGGATTTTTTAAACACACATTTTTTCAGGACTCAATTCATTACTAGAGAATAGAACTAACAGTCCTTGGGGCTTCATTAGCAAGGATCTTGGTCCAATTTCTGAATCATATTTCTCAGAGAACTAAGAAGTACAAGGGATAGTCATTTAAAGTCCCTAGAAAAATAAGTCTTTTACTGTTTTATATACCTGTCACCCTTGTTAAATTTTTTAGCTACTGGAAAACAGTTGATATGACTTAAAGGCAAAGAAGAAACTATTGAGCAAGAAAAATTGGAGTCCTTATCTAAATTTAGATAATGACAGGCTTCCTAAAAGGTCCCAACTGGACAAGTTCATTGTTGGGAGAAGGTAAGAGATGAAGTACAATTTTTTTTTCCTCCAGGGTTATTGCTGGGCTCGGTGCCTACACCATGAATCCACTGTTCCTGGAGGCCACCTTTCCCCCCTTTTGTTGCCCCTGTTGTTGTAGCCTCGTTGTGGTCATTATTATTACCATTGTTGGTGTTGTTCATTGTTGGACAGGAAAGAGAGAAATGGAGAGAGGAAGGGAAGACAGAGGGATAGACAGAGAAAGATAGACACCTGCAGACCTGCTTCACCGCCTGTCAAGTGACTCCCCTGCATGTGGGGAGCCGGGGGCTCCAACCGGGATCCTTACGGCAGTCCTTGCACTTTGCACCACATGCACTTAACCCACTGCACCGCCCGACCCCTGAAGTACAATTATTAGTAGCCTTAATATCTACAGCATGATGTGCTTGCAATGTGATGTTTATTGCTAAGAACTGGGGTTCCCTTTTGTGAAATTCCCTGGATGTTCTCTAACTCTCTATTTTCAATGTCTCTGAAGTGCCTCTGAGAAACACTCACCATCTCTTTAGAGACTGGGGGGGTGAAGGGAGAGAGGGAGTTCATAGTAATAGTAACCATCCAAGCATTAACTCAACTAGTTGGAACAAAGAGGACTGAGGTCAATGTGTTTAATAGAATCTATAACTACACAAATCCTAGTCTATTAAATTTGGGAGGCATTTTTTCATGAGTTTTATTTCTGTTTCCAATACCATTGCTTCTTGTTGGGCCGTAAAGCCAGGACCATTGCTCTGCTTACATAATCATTATTTTGCCTGAAAGATCCCCACCACCACGTTATCCTCTCAGAGTACTGCTAATTTAGTTAAAACCATTGCAACAGTTGCTAAGGATGCTTCCACCTTCCCAACATGCCTTTTACCTTTCTCCACCCCCTTTTCTAGCCAATCCCGTCCCAACTTGCCACTTCCGGAATTCTCCCATAAAAGTCTCTCCTGTTCCTGCTTTTGATCTCTTTGTTCTTTTCTCTTCTGGGACCGACCCAGAGAAGGGCTGGTGGGCATAGTGGGGAGGTGGCCATTTTGCTAGCTCCATGTGGCCTAAACCGCTATGCTCTCACCCAATTTTGGGGAGTCCATGTGAATAAAGATTTGCATTCCTGCTCCGCCATGAGTTCCTGCTCTCTTCTCTCTCCCCCGCGACACAACCCGACAGCTTCTTATTTATTCAAAAAACATCCCAATCACTTTACTGAGGGCATGCTGACCTACAGAATTGTTTTCCTAGCAGTACAATTCCAACTTTCCCCAAGATGGGAGTCAGTACTCCTCATCCTGTGCCCAATTTCTCTCCCTATACCAGGAGTACAGGATTCCATTGGCCCTGTACCCACCATCTCACCACGACTTCCTCCAGAGTCACAGGATCAGCTGTGGAATATCACACTCCTTCAAGATTTCATCCTGTATTAGCTCTTTCTTTGATTTTCAGGTCCTAACTGTGAGTAATATTATCCAGTATTCATTCTTCTCCTTCTGGATTATATTATTTAAAATAATCCTCACAAGTTCCATCCCATGTTGTAGCAAAGAAAGAGATTTTATTATTTCTAATATCTGAGTACTATGCTAATATATATATATATATATATATATATATATATATATATATATATATTAGAGTCAAGGTGTTATTAACTATTCCCATTTCTTAAACACTTTGTTTCCATTTCGGGGCTCTTAAGAATAGCATTGCTGGGAGTTGGGTGGTAGCACAGCGGGTGAAGTGCACGTGGCACAAAGCGCAAGGACGGCATAAGGATCCCAGTTAGAGCCCCCAGCTCACCACCTGCCAGGGAATCACTTCACAAGTGGTGAAGTAGGTCTGCAGGTGTCTATCTTTCTCTCCCCTCATCTTCCCCTCCTATCTCCATTTCTCTCTGTCCTATCCAACAATGATGACATCAACAACAACAATAAAAACAGTAAGAGCATCAAAATAAATAAATAAATAAATAAATAATTTAAATAAAAGAATAGCACTGCCATAAACATATGCATGCACAGGTCTCTTTGCAGAATTTTTTGTTTGTTCTAAACATTGCTGTTACTCAGGTTATCACTTGGGCTCAGTACCTGCACAAAGAACCCAGCACTCCTGACAGCCTTCTTTCCATTTATTTATTTATTTTGATAGAGACAGGGAGAAATTGGGAAGGAAAGAGAGATAAAGGGAAAGAGAAAGAAAGACACTGGCAGCACTGTTTGACTGCTCATGAAGCATTTCCCCTGCAGGTGGGGCTTGAACCTAGGTGCTTAAGCATGGCAATACATATGTTTTACAAGCTGTCACTACTTGTCCTGTTTTTGGTTCTTTTGAAAGATACCTAGTACACTAGTACAAAAAATTGCTGGGTTGTATGGTCAGTCCATTTCTTATGTTCTCGTTTCCTTTTTAAAATGCTTGAGAGAGAGAGAGAGAGAAACCAGGTAATTCCTCTGCCATAAACATCTGGAGATTAATCTCAGGATTCACTTCTGTGAAACTCAGTGCTGTAGTCATCGTCCCATTCCCACAGAAGGAGGTATTGTCTCCTTAGCTTGATTTACATTTCTCTGATAGTAACTGAGGTTTTGAGTGTTTTTATGTGCCTGCTGATTGTCTGAACATCTTCGTTAGTAAACAATCTGTCCAGATTTTGCCCCACTTTATAGGTGTTCTTTTTTGTTTTGTTTTGTTTTTTGCCTCCAAGGTTATTGCTGGGGCTTGGTGCCTGTCATACAGATTACTGCTCCTGGAGGCTATTTTTTCCCTTTTGTTGACCCTGTTGTTTATTGTTGTTGTTATTGCTGCCCTTGTTGTTGTTGTTGGGCAAGACAGAAAGATATCGAGAGAGGAGGGGAAGACAGAGAGGGGGAGAGAAAGATGGACACCTGCAGACCTGCTTCACCGCTTGTGAAGCAACCCTCCTAGAAGGTGGGGAGCAAGGGGCTCAAACTAGGAACCTTGCACTTTGCACCACGTGCACTTAATCCACTGTCCTACCGCCCAACCCCCTATAGTTTTATTCTTTTAAGAATTATTTATTTATTTTGGATAGAAGCCAAAATAAATTGAGAGGGAAGGGAAGATAGATAAGTGGGGGGGAGGGCTTCAGCACTATTCCACCCCTTGTGAAACTTCTTGCAGGTGGGGACTGAAGGCTACAGCCTGGGTTCTTGCACATGGTACTATGTGCAGTCTACCCACTGTACCCAGCTTCCTTCTCATTCCTTTACCCGCTCTAATAGGGTTGTATTTGTTTTAGTTTTGCTAGTGAATTTTGTGAGTTCTTAATATACTTTGGTTTCTAGCTCTTTGTCTGATATCTTCTCCCACACAGTAGGTTGTCATTATGCTTTGGTGACAATTGCTTTTGCTGTGTAGAACCTTTGCAGTTTGATGTCATAGCATTTATTTTTACTTTTGTGATTTCTTAATGTTGGACTTTAATTTCAAAATACATTCCTTAAGCACACACCACATCCTGTTCTGCCAGTGTTTCCTTCTGCATATTTTACAGTTTCTAGCCGAACATATAGGCCTTGATTCATTTCAGTTTTCGTTGAAATTGGACAGTCTTGTTTCATCTTTCCATGTATAGCTTTTCAGTTTTCGCAATATCATTTATTGAAGAGAATCAGCCTTTACATATAATGTTCTTGGATCCCTTTGTCTAAAATTAACTGTCCACATATGTGAGAATTTGTTGTTTTTTTCTGGATTCTCAATTCTATCCCATTGATCTCACATCTGCATTTCTTTTCTTTTATTATTTTACTTTACGTCACCAGAGTTATTGCTGGGGTTCAGGGCCTGACTTTTAGTCCACCCCTTCTGATAGTCCATTTAACTTCCTTCCACTCTTCCTGATTTTCTTTCTTTGGATCTATAGAGAAAGAAAGAGATTGAAAGGGGAATGGTGACAAAGAGGGAGAAAGAGAGACACCTCCAGCACTGTTCTATTGCTCTTGAAGCTTCCCTCTGCAAGTGAAGACCAGACACTTGAACCTTTCTCAGGGGCTAGAAACTTGAAGTGAGGTTCAAGGTTGTATTTAAGACTTGGCCGGCACATACACTCTATTCACAGTGGCAGGGAGGAAGGACTTCTCAGTCCTGCTAAATTATGGGGATGTCATACATCAGAAAGGATAGTAACAACAAGGGCTAGAGAGGCTGTGGGGGTCCAGGTACCCTTTTGCACTGCTGGTGGGAATATAAATTAGCCAAAATTCTGTGGAGAACAGTCTGGAGAACTCTCAGGAGGCTTGAAGGGAATCTACACTAAGACTCAGCAACTCCTCTTCTGGGGATATATCCTAAAAAGAACCAAACACACCCACCCAAAAAGATTTGCAGATACTAATGGTCATAGCACAATTTGTAATAGCCAAAACCTAGAGGCAACCCAGGTGTACAACAACAGACGAGTGGCTGAGAAAGCCATGGTAAATATACACAGTGGAAAACTACTCAGCTTTTAAGAATGATGAATTCACCTTCTTTACCTCATCTAGGATGGAGCTGGAAAGAATCATGTGAAGTGAGATAAGCCAGGAAGAGAAGGATGAATATAGGATTATGGCACCATGTAAAAAAAGTTGAGAAACAAGAACAGAACAGAAAGAAGAAACACACAGCAGAACTTGGACTGGAGTTGGTATATTGCACCAAAGTACAAGACTCTGGGTTGAGGAGAGGGGGACTTTCAGGTCTGGTGCATAATAGTGGAAAAGGACCAAGGTTGGGGGTGAGAGTGTTTTGCAGAAAACAGAAATTGTAGGACAGAGGGTAGATAGCATAATGGTTATGCAAAGAGACTCATGCCTGAGGCTCCAAAGTCCTAGGTTCAATCTCCCTGCACCAGGATAAGCCAGAGCTAAGCAGTGCTCTAGTTAAAAAAAAAAAAAAAAAAAAAACATAAATTTTACAAATATACTAACAACTGTATTTATTGTAAACCATTAACCCCGATTAAAAAAATAATCCATGTATTTGTTAGTATCTGTTTTTCACAGACATAATCAATATCCAAGATGATTTCTCTGAACAAACATTTCTTTTCAGAAAAACAACTCTAAGTGGATTAAGTTAAGGTAGTACTTGGGAAACGCATAGGGTTATAGTATTAAACAACCATACATCTTGACTGAAATCCATCCAGAGGAGTGTGAAGTAGCCCTGGCTAAGAAAGCATGAAACACTGAGTCACAAACTCACAGCCAACACCCAAGGCCACACAAACACAGATGCCATCTGCAGTCTCAACCTTTCCTCGCCCCACATCCACTAACAGAGAAGAATGGTGAGATTTTTCACAAATGCAGAGTGGATGGAAAGGGCTGAGGCTGTTTACTGGGTTCTTGCTTGATGATGTTTGTGTGTCTGTGTGTTTCCTTTAGTGTACCCCAGAACTTATCCAGAAAATAGCATTTATTTCCAATTTTCATCAGAATTACTCTTCAAAGTGTTTTTAAATTTCATTTCATTTTATATGACTGAGACAATGTGAGAGGGGGTGATGAAGACAGAGGGGGGAAGGGGGACAGAGAGAGAGAGAAGAGGGAGAGAGAATCAGAAAGACACCTGTGGCATTGCTTCACCATGCATGAAGCTTCCGCCTGTAGGTGGGGAGCCAGAGCTTAAACTTGGGTCCTTGTGCATGGTAATATGTGGGCTAAACCAGATTCATCACCACCTACAGACCTGCTTCACCACTTGTGAAGCAACCCCCCTGCAGGTGGGGAGCCCGGGCTTGAACTGGGATCCTTACTCCATGCATGTGCTTTGCGCCACTGTGCACTTAACCCACTGCACTACTGCCCGGCCCCCAGCAGGTTATTACTTTTACAAGATCTTGAAATTAACAGCATACCTAGCCTACAGTGACATCACCAGTGAGAGAGAAAGAGCATCAGTCACTGGTTATCAGAGACATGCCAATAAAGACAACAACAAGATAGTAATTTACTTCTGTGAGACTCACACATTAGAAAACAGACACAGTGTTGGCAAGGGTGAGGGTGAAAAGGAACACTTCAACACTGCTGGTGGGGATGTAAACTGTTCTAACTTCTGTGACCAACAGTCTGGAGATTTCTCAGAACACACTAGAAATGAATCTACCTTCTGACCCAGCAATGTTTCTCCTGGGTATTTAGCCAAAGGAAACAAAAACACCTGTATAAAGAGATCTATGGACACCTATGTCTATAGCAGCACTACTTTGCATAGTCCAAACCTGAAAACAATCCAGATGCCAAATGACAGATGAGTGGCTAAGATAGATGTGACACAGAAACACAGTGGGATACTACTCGGTTGTAAAAATGACGAAGATTTGGTCTCATTTTGGATTGACCTTGAAAGAATCATGTTAAGTGAGACAAGCCAAAAGGAGAAGGATGGGTACTGAATTAGCCCATTTGAAAGTGGAACTTGAAGAAAGAAAGGAAGAAAGAAAGAAAGAAAGGAAGGAAGGAAGGTATGTAGGTAGGTAGATAGGTAGGGAGGAAAGAAGGAAGGAAGGAAGGAAGGAAGGAAGGAAGGAAGGAAGGAAGGAAGGAAGGAAGGGAGGGAGGGAGGGAAGGAGGGAGGGAGGGAGGGAGGGAGAGAGAAAACACAATGAAACACGGGCATGGTGTGGTGTATTGCACCAAATCAAAGAGCTCTGGGGAGGAGAAGAAAAGAGGAAGTGAAGGGGGTACTGGGGACCTGACACACTTGCTAGATAAAGACGTGTCACGGGTGAGGGTACTTCAAAAATAGCTATCGTGGGTAGCTGAGAAAGTATACCCATGTGTCAGTAACTGTCCTATAAACCATTAACCATCCCCCACAAAAAAAAAATAAGCAGGAAAAAAAAAAAAAAGACACCCATGCAACTGCATTCCAGATCAAAATAGAACAATACCAGCACCAGTTTTCTCTTTTTCTCTCTGGATCCCTCCATCACCCCCAATAGAAAATCCTCACCACTGTGATAACTAACTCCCTAGAATAGCTGCTCCCCACTTCAATCTGCGTAAGTGAAGTTACATTGTGTACAAGGATGCAGTGGCTTTTTCTGCTCAGAATCAGGTTGTGAGATCTATTTAAATGGATGGGTGTAGTTCATTGCATAGCAAACTCCCAGAATTACCTTTCTAGTTTTTGTAATTGAGTACCCAACTCCAGCTTGATGCTGAGGTATCCATCACATCAAAGAGGCATCCACTGGGAAGATGATACATTCAAACACACTGTCAGCTGCTAGACTAGAGAGGAACCATTCCCAGTCTTTGCCTTTGCTTTATAGACCCTGAGTTTGATAACTGACCACTTGGGACTCAATTATTTTTCCTTCTTTGTTTCTTCTCCTGAGTTTTACAATCCCTCTCTATCTTTTCTATCCTTCTGATTTAACAATGGTTTTTCAGAATTAAGATTTCAGGAATATATCTACATCCATCCATCCATCCATCCACCCATCCACCCATCCACCCATCCACCCATTCATCTATCTACTTATCTAGCTATCTATATATTCCATGCCCTTATATTCTGATAGCTACCATAGTTTTTAGAAAGTCTTAGAGCTAGTTTGGATACTATTTTTTCTTGGAAGTGTGCTTGATTTAATGTTCTGTATTCTGCATGTAAGTATAACCATCCATAAAAGTCTTTCTCCTTTTATTTCTTTTAACATAAGTCCAACTCTTAGAATTTGAATTCACCAATAAAAAGTAAGCCCCAGTACCCTAACCCCCTCTCACATTTTATAAGATGTTTTTGTAGAGAATAAGGGATTCATAAAACACTGGAATCAACAGAGGACTATTTCTACTCTTATATCTGATCTTAAGTGACACAATTTCCAAAGTATGCCAAGAAAATTGCTTGTTGGCAAACATTTCTGTTTTATATAGCATTCAGGAAAATTTTGGGCTTTGTGACTTTTTCAAAGAAGCATTCACAATAAAAAAAAGAAAGAAAGAAAGAAAGAAAGAAAGAAAAAAGAAAAGAAAAACCAAGTAAGGATCAATGCCTATTTACAGAGGATCTTCTATTTGAAAAAAATAATAATAAATCATAGCTTCTGGAAAGGAAATGGCTGACACTATTTTCACTCTTTGACTTTATCCAAACCTCCCATAAAACAGCTACTATTTGAATTGGGTTTAATGATAGGCAAACATCTTTTTTATTTAATCTTTAAATGTGATATTAGGGAAGGAAGCCATGATCTGATCTAGCACATACATGACAACAGTGAACAGAAGCCTTCATGATACTACCATTACCACTGGCCAGCAGGATTATGGTTGAGTGTTGGTGACTGAATTCAGACTCTACCACTCCCAGAGGACTTTTTTTTTCACCTCAAGGGTTATTCCTGGGGCTCAGTGCCTGCACCACAAATCCATGGCTCTTGGAGGCTATTTTTTCCCCTTCTATTGCCCTTGTTGTTTCTTTATCATTGCTGTGGTTATTATTGTTGTTATTGCTGTCATTGTTGTTGGATAGGACAGAGATCAATGGAGAGAGATGGGGAAGACAGAGAGTGGGAGAGAAAGAGAGACACCTGCAGACCTGCTTCACCGCTTGTAAAGCGACCCCCCTGGAGGTGAGGAACCGGGGGCTCAAACTGGCATCCTTAAGCGAGTCGTTGTGCTTTGCGCCATGTACACTTAACCCACTGTGCTACTGCCTGACCCCCAGGACTTTTTTTTTTTTAATAAAATGTGAGAGAGAGAGAGAGATGTGGAAGGACAGAAAATGAAGACACCTACAGGACTGCTGCACTATTTAGGAATTGCCCTTCCTGCAAGTGGAGATGGTGATTGAACCGAGGACTTCATGCATAGTAATATCTGTCCTCTACCAGTCCTGCTGCTGTCTGGCCTCTGGATGGTTACTATTATAATTTAAAGAGAGAGATGGACAGAGAGGAGAGACAATACAACACTGATCCATCATCAAGAAACTCCCAAAAATCTGTGCCCAGGCTCAGATTCAGGGTTTGTGCACTGCTAGGTGATTTCCCAGTCTACAAACATATCTTACAAATGTTTTTAATCGAATCAACCTGGGGGTCTTATTTGCTTATTATAAATCAACTTTTAATTTGTACAGAAGTGAGTGATAGTTGTGTGGTGAATAGAAAACAGTCTCCTTTTGTAAAGGAGAACAAATACTAAGAAAACTTAAACTTAAGAGAGACTGACCTGAGAACAATTCTATACATATTATCAGTGCTGTTTGTTGCCATGAAACCAAAGCTTGGTCTACACAAAAAGGCATTTTCCAGATGCTATGTCTAAAGGCTTGCAAATCCCCTAGAGAATAATTTGTATTTATGCTGCCTTCTTGTTTTATTCATTTGATTTCTTTCTTTCTTTCTTTCTTTTTTTTTTTTACTGCTACCATAATGATCACTTGTGCTCAGTGCCTGCATGATGAACCCACTGTTCCTGGCTACATATCCCCCCTTATCTGAGAAGACAAGAGAAAATATGATAGGAATGGGAGTGACAGAGAGGGAAAAACAGACAAACAAGACACCTGCAGTAATTGCTTCATTGCTTGTGAAGCTTCCCCTCTGCAGGTGGGGGGTGGGGGCTCAAACTCCCGTCCTAGAGCACGGTAATATTTGCTTTTCACCAGGTGTGCCACCACCTGGCTTCTTGTTTAATTCATTTAATAATAGTTGACAAAGTTTGCTGTTGGGTATTAAACTCATGGAAGTCTGCCTTGCCAATTGAACCGTTGCAGTATGAAGCAGGTCAAGTAAGTTTAAATGAGGAAAGCAGGAGATAAATCATATCATTATCAAGAAATGAAAATCCACCAAAAGAAGCCAGAAGGGAACCATGAGAATGCCTATATTTTACAATCCTCATCTACATTTTTCAGTCCCCAGTTGATAGTACAGACTCAGTCATGATTAAGCATTATAGCAGACTGTCTTTGGCTCAAGCGCACACAAAATTGCTTTTCAAGCAACTAAACTCAGACAGTAATTTCTATTCCCAATTTTAAATCTTTCCAAGATGTTTAAAGTGCGTCAAGGAAAGCCAAACACCCCACTGTCACAGGGCACACAGTGTTCAGCTGTTAGTCAACTTCTCACCATCTTTTAAACACAGAAAACATGTAAGAAATAACCAGGCACACACACCATTGTCCTTCCTTCAAAGAATTTAGTGGAAATTAGTGGTCCTCTCTCTTCTTCTAGTCTAGCGTAAAATATTTGTCTTGCTAATTCAGTGGGTTTTTTTCTTCTTTTTTCTAATTAAGTGTTATTTGTACATGTTTATTTATCTCATGGTATGACCAGCAGGAATTCTGGACTAACGGACAAGTAAGAAGCAATATTTATTCTATTCCTTTACTTCTCCCAAGAATATACATAAATCTTCCCCCCAGAAACCACCTGCATCATAACAGACATACAGCACAAAGATAGGCGAGTCCTTTCAGAGTAAGTCTACCCTTTCTATGAGGAGTGCTAGTGTACTCTTACCCAAAGTAAGCCTATATTCTTATCTACTGGCTTATTCTTGAGTCTTTTCTTGCAGTGGAAGACAATAAACCCACTGCAGTTAGCCATTACGCTGACATACCAGCTGCAATGAGAAATTACTCATTTTTATTTTCACCAGTCCCTTTCCAAGTCACTGATAGGCTATTTGTATAACAGAGGAGGCAGGCTTTATGAACTGAATGTTTGCAGGTCCCTATGGTTCATATACTGGAAATCCTAACTTCGAATGGGATGGTAAGTAAAAGATGGGGCCCTTGGGAGGGACTCTTTGGAAAGCAAACACTTCTTGATTAGAATTGGCACCCTTCTAAGGGGGATTACAGAGTTCCCTCAACTCTTTTCACATGTGAAGTCACAGCCAGGAGAAGGGAGACTGAAGCCTCAACTGTAATGGACTTCTGAAACCTTGATTTGGACTTCCGGTTCGAAAACATTTAGTAATAAATTTCTACTGTATCTAGTTTATGGGACTTTGTCAGCAAGCTGAGTTGACCAAGGCAACAGGGTAAAAGGCAAGTTTTTACGCTGTAACAAGAATCAGCAAGGAGTCATTTACTCTTGACCTTGCTTTGGCATTGTACCTGGGGATTCAACACTTCAAGCTGATTTTTTTTTCCCAGATAGAGAGGGATAGAGAAAGAGAAGGGGAGCTACCATTGTACCAGTGCAGAGAGGACCAGGCTCTAACCTGGCTGTACCCTTCCAGGTGAGCTAGCTTAATGACTTACTCCTGAATTTTTAAGGTTGATTTTAATCATTAGTTCTTCTCACAGAGTCTTCAGATTAATGAGTAACTTAATTAATTACCATGTATTTATGTGTCTTACTGTTGTTAGTTTGTAAACTTCTAGAAAGGACGCATTTTGACTCGTGTACTGCTAAATCCTCTAGTATATTCATGCATTTCAATTAAAAATTTGTATAAAGAAAAATGTGGTAAATATAAAACTCATTTAAATATTCATTTTGTGAGGATGTGAGTAATTTCATTTTCTTCAAAATGGAATGACTTTGGCATGAAGCAGACAAAAACATTTATTTTTATACATTTGTATGTGGGCTGCACAACCCTACACTACTCCTTCCAACACAATTATATCTTGTGTCCTTCTGCCAAGCTGAACTTAAAATATGTAATTGTCTCCAGAGATGGGGAGTTTCACTGCATAGCACACTGTATTGAGTAAAAATGGTGCTTAAATGTGAATTTAGTTCTGACTTTTTCTATTAGAGGAATGGTACTCTCTGTCTAGCTGTAATGTGAATATGCTATCTTCAGAAGTCCATCAGGATAAATTAATATATTAAAAGACCAAAGATGAACAGAAGACTAACATATAACCAGAGCTAAGAGATTTAGCACTGATTTTAAATATATTTCTAGGAAGTACTAGTTTTTAGACTTTAAAGGTGAGTACCTGTTCTGAAAAATAGTAACCAGTGAGTTTCCCATTTAAGTTATTACTAAGAGCAAAACTACTTTCAGAAAAGGTCTAAATGGAATCTTGCTTCTCCTTGTCTGTCCAGTCCATGGTGGCACCTGCATATCACCTATATTATTTAAAAAATCCATTTTTAGTAGACAGCAATTGAGGGGAATGCAGAGTAGTTTTACTGTATAGAGTGATGGGGTATTTGCCATCCCTATAGGTTTCTTTCTTTTTTTTAAAAAAAATTTCTTTAATTATTTTATGATCTTTATTTTATTTACTGGATAGAGACAGCCAGAAATCGAGAGGGAAGGGGGTGATAGAGAGGGAGAGACAGAGAGACACCTGCAACACTGCTTCACAACTTGCAAAGCATTCCCCCCAGCAGGTGGGAACTGGGAGCTCAAACCTGGGTCCTTGTGCACTGTAACATGTGCACTCGACCAGGTGCACCACCACCCAGCCCCTCATCCCTATAGATTTCTATTGACTAGATATATGATTTCTTTCTGAGCCTCTGAAATGCAGACATTACTTATCAAGCCCTAGACTTGTTGCTGAGTTTTATTTGTAGGCACCAACAAACTAAGATTTCTACAACAAAGAAAGGTTTGGATGCAGATATGAATGAGAAGTGTTAGTTATATATCTATACAATGGAATATTATCCAGCAGTAGAAGTACCGATGCATGATACAATACTGATCGACCTCAAACATGCTGAGGAAAATATATCAGTACATAAAAGATAATCTATTTTACGACTCATTGTTTATGAAAGGCCAGAATAATAAAAAAATCTATAGAGACAGAAAGCGGATTTATGGTTGCATAGGATTAGTGGTGGTGGTAGGACAAGTGGTAAAAAGAGATGGAAGGGGAGAGGGAGAAAGAATGACTGCTATTAGGCACAAAGATTCTTTATAAAATGGTAAAAAAAAAAATCATGATGATCCAATGAATCACATACTTTTAAACCTTGACTATGGGGAGTCAGGCGGTAGCTCAGCGGGTTAAGCGCAGGTTGCACAAAGCTCAAGGACCAGGGGAAGAATCCTGGTTCTAGCTCCGGCTCCCCACCTGCAGGGGAGTCGATTCACAGACAGTGAAGCAGGTCTGCAGGTGTCTCTCTTTCTCTCCCCCTCTGTCTTCCCCTCCTCTCTCCATTTCTCTCTGTCCTATCCAACAACGACATTGGTAACAACAACAATAATAACTACAACAATAATACAACAAGGGCAACAAAAGGGAATAAATAAATACAAAAAAATTTTAAAATGACTGTACTTTAAACAGATTTATTTTGTATTTAAATAAACATTCTAAAGAGCCTAGTCTTTGATTAATTCTAAATTATATTGAAATGTATCAAACAGTACTTAATTTTATAACTATGAATGTTGAAATATGCTAAGTAGACTTACTGTGGTATAATTTCACAGTGAATAGAATTATTTCATATATCTAAAACTATTATGTTGATTACATCTCACTTAGGAAAAATAATCATAGGCTGATGCATGACCCACAAGCAATTTCACACCCAGACACATACTTAGGAGAACTAAAACAATTATAATAGATATATTAATCATTAATATTTGCAAAAAGAGCTGATTTCATCTACTCAAGACATTTGTAAAATATCATTTAGTAAACTTGTACGAACTTCCTCACGTCCTTAAGTTCCAGAAGGCATTAGACTTTGTATTTACTTCTTTAAGAAAATGGCTGGGGGGAGATAGCATAATGGTTATGCAAAGAGATTCTCATGTCCAAGGAATCCCCAGCACCAACATAAACACCACCATAAACCAGAGCTGACCAGTGCTCTATTAAAAAACAACAACAAAGACTGATTGAGTGAAGTAGGGTGTAGGAGAGGAGGGTATCTAGGCCCAAGTAGAAAATATTTGACTAAATACTTTATGGTGTCTCTGTTAGGTCTTTCCACTTGCTTGCTGTACTTACTGAGTCTAAATGTACTCACTGCAGACTATTGCACACTTTTACTTTAAGGAATATATTTCCCCTAACTTAAGGATACCTGTCGACACATACCCTGTCCCCTGGGCCCTGGTCTATATCTAGGATCTTTAACTGTGCTAGGAAGTGTGCCACCCGAAAAGGAATTACGGAGTACCAGGAGGTAGAAAAGATCTCACGGGAGTATTAGAGCTGGAGGGTTGACATCCCAGGCTTGGCATCTCTGGACACAGTCCAAAGTGAAACATGTCAAGGTGACACTAGTTGCATTGATCTAGTTGAGATTAGCAGATATAGAATCAAATGGTAGGGATCAAGAGAAGTATACAGAAAAACAAGCAAAGCCCAAGAGGTTCCAGGACCGCTTCTGGCCTCCCTGGCCTAAGACCGTAAGTGATTTAATATTTCAAAAGAAGTTATTATTAAAAATACATTAAGGGGGGGCGGGCAGTAGAGCAGTGGGTTAAGCGAAAGGGCAAGGACCAGCGGAAGGATCCCGGGGGCTCCCCACCTCCGGAGGGGGGGGAGTCACGTCACAAAGAGTGCAGCCGGTCTGTAGGTGTACATCTGTGTCTTCCCCTCTCTGCCTTCTCCTCCTCTCTCAACTTCTCTCTGTCCTATCCAACAACGGCAGCCATAACAACAAAGATAAACAACAAGGGCAACAAGTGGGGAAAAAATAGCCTCCAGGAATAGTGGATTCGTAACTGTGGAGGCAAAATAATTAATTAGGCACTGGCATATTCTTTATCTGCTTAAAATCCTACTTTCTGGCTTGGAAGGCTGTCTTTGTACTGTATTGTCTGATAGAGAAAGGGGCCAGGGATCTCTCCAGGGCCTCTTTTAGAAGGACATTAATTCCACCCACGTGTGTCCCACTCCAGCAGGTCCTATTCACTTCTCATATGCACCACTTCCGGATGCCATTATGCTATGTGAGAGGATACCAACTTACCGACTTTGAGAGAATACAAATATTCAGTCTATAGTAATTAACTTGTAAAATATTCTTTACCTTTAATGCTTAGTTATATATACTAAAACAGGATTTTTTACATAAAATTTTAGTATCTGTATTTGAGGGGGGAATGAAAAATGTCTAGGCTAGTTTCTGGAATGTGGCCCATGAAATCCTAGCACCTAAGAGCTTGACAGTCACTAACATTCACTAGTATTGATCTTCTTTCTTAAAAAACTCTTTCTGAGACTTCATTTCTCTGCCATATTTTAGATTATTCTGCTATGTTTTCTTGTTAGCTCTTAGGTGCTGGAACAATTCAAGCCAGATACCTGATTCCTCTAGACTCTTTATTCAAGCAAATTTATTCATGCCTCCAGACCTAGTTCCCACCTACATGTTGATGACTCAGACATTTAAATCTCCAAAGCAAGCCTACACAAAGCATAAGAGTCTCCAGGTCTGAAACATTCCCTTATTACCTTGTAGGAACTCTTGTAATCTCAAAGATGTCTCAAACTCAACTATTGTACTTTCTCTTTCTTTTAAAAATAATTTATCTACTACTTTTGAGAAAGAGAGTTTCACATGAGAAAAATATGTAGAGAAACCAGACATCAGTCTGGGATATGCAGTGCTGGAGAACAAACCCAGGACCTCAGGCATGCAAGTCCATTGCTGTACCAGTTGAGTCATTGCCTTAGTTGTTCTACTTTCTCTCATTTTTAATCACTCTGCTGCCATTTCATGTTCTTCCCCTCTTAGGTGTTCACCTGATTTATATAGTTTTATAAAGAGAGATTGCTTCAGACATTGAAGACATGCTGTTAAGTGTAGCAGTAGAAAGAAATATGAACGAGTTCCCTTGTGATATATTTTATCTCCTCTTTTGAAGGAAATGGTAATGTGTTCTGTTCGAAATAAAACAGGGCAGGTGAGTAGTGAGTGATGTTAGATCTCAAGAGAGTGGACTTGCTCTCTCTGTCAAAGAGGATGAACTTCCCCAAATACAGTTGGATTGGTCTTAGGCTGAGGATATAAGAGTAGCCACATCCCTCTGCTAAAACCTCCAAACAGGTTCATGATTGTTCAACAATTTGTTTGGCTTTGTATGTTAACTCTTTTTTCAGCCACTAGGTTGCAGATGCTACCATGATGCCAAACAGACTTCCCTAGGCAGACAACCCCACCACTGTGTCCTGAAGCCCCACTTCTCCTGATCCCTGCCCCTAGGGAAAGAGAGAGACAGGCTGGGAGTATGGATCAACCTGTCAACACCCATGATCAGCTGGGAAGCAATTACAAACCAGTCCTCTCGCCTTCTGTACCCCATAATGACCTTGGGTCCATACTCCCAGAGGGATAAAGAATAGGAAAGCTATCAGGGGAGTAGATGGGATACTGAGTTCTGGTGGTAGAAACTGTGTGGAATTGTACCCCTCTTATCCTATGGTATTGTCAGTGTTTCCATTTTATATATAACAATTAAAAAAAAAATCTCCAAACAAGCTCTCAGGAATGGACTAGGCTGCATATACTAGTCTGGAAATTACATGGTTGGAGTTGAACATAGCGTACTATGAAAACATGTACATACGTCTAGATCAGAAACATTCACTGAAAGACATTTACCATGAAACAGTTTTCACGTTAAGAAAGTTCTAATGAAGATCATTAGGGATCAAAGAGTAGCTGACGGTGATCCCAAGGGAGGGTCTTTAAGTCAAAAGGAATACCAACACAAAGGGGGAAGGGAAGTTTTGAAACATGGCAAAAGCTGACAGCATCAAGTACATTTTAAGAAGATAATTTTTTCAGAAATATAGGATTTTCAGAAAAGTCATGATTCTGTTTTTCTAAGCAAAAATGTGTCATGCATTTTTTGATAACCTAATAGTTGTCAGCATTGTGAAGTCTTTTGGAGATGTCAAATAACAGGAGTGACTGATTTGCACTGTAGCAGGGACTGATAGGAGGATAGAAGGATGAACTAAATAATGGTAGTCTAGATGTGCAGGCATATATGAATTTTTACAAAATGCCTTCTACTTTGCCATCTGTTTAATGTTTTCATAAGTTGTTGGTAAAAAATTAACCAAGTCACTTGGGAAAGACCATTTTCTATATGTTCTACATATGATAAAAGTCAGATTCATGAAAGGGTAGGTTTTGAGAAATTAGATGTACACGATATAGTAGTCTGGAAATTAGATGGTTGGGGTTGAACAGAAAGGATACTTATTGCACAACAGTTTTGGGAAAAGTAGAATCAATCGAGGCCAGTCGGTAGTGCAGTTGGTTAAGTGCACATGGCATGAAGTCATGGACTGGTGTAAGTATCCCTGTTCAAGTCTGCAGGGGTTCACTTCACAAGCAGTGAAGCAGGTCTGCGGGAGTCTTTCTCTTCCCCTCCTCTCTGGATCTCTCTCTGTCCTATCCAACAACAACAGAAATAACAATAACGAGTAGGATAACAAAGGCAACAAAAATGGGAAAAATGGACTCCAGGAGCAGTGGACTCATAGTGCAGACACCAAACCCCAGTGATAACCCTAGAGGCAAAAAAAAAATAGAGGCCGGGTGGTGGCACACCTGGTTGAGCGCAGTAGTTACAGTGTACAAGAACCTGGGTTCAAGCCCCCAAGTTACCAACTGCAGGGGAAGCTTCACAAGTGGTAAAGCAGGGCTGCATGTGTCTCTCTGTCTCTCTCCCTCTCTATCTCAATTTCTCAATAAATTTCTGGCTCTCAATTTCTGGCTGTCTCCAATAAATAAAGAAAAAAATATAAAAAAAATAGAATCAATCTTCCTGTAATGAGAGTGGGCCTTCATTTTTTAAATTTAGGTAACCTTTTTAGTAAAGGAAGAGTGGAGGAGAATCTTCAATACAGAGTTGAATTAACCAGCAGGATAGTATTTTTATTCTCTTTTATTTTATATTGAAATCCCTTAAATTTTAGGATTTCTCTTAACTGAAATACAACCTAGGTAGCATGGAATTCACTGTGTTAACAATTTGGAAGTATACAGTCCATTGGTTTCTAGTATACTCGACATTATGCAGCACATCTAAATTTAGAATAATTTCAACCTTCAAAATAAACCTTGTCCCACTAAACAGTCCTCACTCCTCACTCCCCCTGGGCCCTTCCAGCAACTAATCTACTTTCTGTCTCCTTGCATTTGCCCTTTCTGTGCTTCTCATATAAGTCACATCATACATTATGTGATCTTTGCCTGCCCTAATTAGTCTAATTCTGTTGCTAAAAAAAATCTTTTTAGAAATATTGCTACATTAATTGAGTTTTGGAATCCAATTGTGCATATTGACTTTTGAAATACAAATGTGCTTAGGTTGGTAAATAATGCTAAGAAAAGCTAGCATACACTGACTACTAACTATGGGTATGACACCATGCTGAGAATATTTAAAAGGATTATTTTGTGGATTCACACAATGTCCTCTGGAAAAATTTTCAAATGAAAGTCAGTCATTGTGACAGTTGAATATTGAGTAGAATATGTGTTTTTAACTTAAGGGAAAAAAACATGTTAATGTTAGCTATTATAATCAAGCAAAGATTACTAAAGTTCTGGGCTCCTAGGAACACACCTAAAATAGATATCCTACATTCTTTCCACCCTAGGGTCCTATTCTCAATGGCTCTAATCCTACTTTTACATCCATGTTTATTAAACATTTTGTCTTTATTTTTATATGTCTTACTGCCTTTCAGCCACCAGGTTCCAGGGTCAAAATACAACTCAGTTTTAGGGAAAACATATTTTCACATCACAACTGACAAGGAACTGATAACATACAGCTCTACAACAAAAACAAATAGTCCAATAAAAAGAGTGGGAGAAACATCTGGGTACAGAAGATATCCATATGGCCCACAGATATATGAAATAAAGCTCTACTTCACCAAACTCATCATTTCCTTATTGGATTGTTGGAAAAGTCATGATACATATTTCCTAGAAAAATACTTCATGACTTTCTTACAACCCAGTATGTTGTTTTTCAATATACATGATTAGGAAGTCATCTACTAGCTGACTGATCTGTAAGATTTCTCATTCCTTTGAAGTCTGCAGAATGACAAAAACTGAAGACACTTAATGATGCAAGGATTCCATGTTGTCTGATCATTAGTCATGTTAAAGGACCCATTATTTCTAAGTAAATTATTTTGTAACATTTACTAAAGTGTTACTATCACAAATATAGGGGTATCCTTTTATTTTACTTATTTGTTATTGTAGGGCTTCATTGCTCTATGTCCATTTTTCTCAGTTATAAAGTGGTGTGTGTGTGATGGGTAGGAAGTAGATGGAAAGAGAGAAGAAAGGAGGGAGGGAGGGAGGGAGAGAGAGGGAGAGAATCCATAGCATTAATGCTTCTCCCATTACCTCAATACTCCCATATGGAGTACCAGGGACTCAGACCTGTGTCACATGGAAGATAAAAAAGGAACCCTCCCAGGTGAGTACACATAGGGTGTTCTTTGAAGTGCTTGTGAAATTAAGCAAATACATGCCACCCTATATACACAATAAGTCCATTACCATTATTTGTGCAAATGAGAAGAAATTATTATTTTTGTGCATTTTATTTATTTATTATTGGATAGAAAGAGAGAGAAATTGAGAGGGGAGGGTAAGCTAGAGAGAGAGAAAGACAGAGAGACACCTACAGCTCTACTTCACCACTTGTGAAGCTTTCCCCCTGCAGGTGGGGACCAGGGACTTGAGCCTGGGTCCTTGTGCACTGTAATGTGTGTGCTTAATCAGGTGGGCAGTCCCAAATGACGAATAGGATTCCCAACCATTCTAATTTGTCCCTAAACATTTTTAACATCATTCATGCTCTTTTGTACTTATCTTCAACAGACATTTAAAATGAAATCATTTTCACTGCAATAAAGTAGTATTTGTTGATAAATCATCTATCCTTTACTTTTTTTTAAGAAAATATTTATTTATTTATTCCTTTTTGTTGCCCTGTTGTTTTTATTGTTGTAGTTATTAATGTTATTGATATTGTCATTGTTGGATAGGTAGGACAGAGAGAAATGGAGAGAGGAGGGGAAGACAGAAAGAGGGAGAGAAAGACAGACACCTGCAGAACTTTACTGCCTGTGAAGCAACTCCCCTGTGAAGCAACTCCCCTGCAGGTGCAGAGCCGGGGGCTTGAACCAGGATCCTTATGCCGGTCCTCGAATTTTGTGCCACGGGCACTTAACCTGTTGTGCTACTACCCGGCTCTATCCTTTAACTACTATATGAATTTTTACCATAAAGGATAACAATTCAATGAAGTCATGAATTTAGAGACATCTACCACAGTTACTCTAGACATATATAAAGAGACCTTATACTTTGCTTTCTATATGACAGAATAAACAAAATCATAACTAAGCTAACCTTTTTCAGTCTGGGGAAATTGTTAAGATGGAAAATTCCTTACCCTTTCCCCTTGAAAAAACAGGACCTAATCAGTAAGCCACTAGTTGTTTACCAAGACCCCGCATACAGGCAAGGCTTATCAGGACCTTTGCACAAGGAAACTGTTTACCAGATGGTTGCAGTTGATGGTGGGAGGATGTGGTGACCCTACCCAGGTTAGGTTCTATTGGCTGTGTGGTTTTGCAATGTTTGAAATTAGCCCGCACTTTGCTTTGAGTGGATCCTGCTTTTTGCTAGGTTTGAAATGATTGGATTCCGTGTTTTCTATAGCATATTATTGGATATAGATTGATAAGGTTATGCATTCCCCCTCCCTGAGTGTATTCTGAAATCCTATAAATTGTGTGGTTTGAGCCTTGTTCGGGGTTGAGCCTGGTGGACTGCCGTCAGTCACCTCTCGACCCGGATTCGAATTCGTGAATAAACATCTTTTGCTTCCTTGCAGTGGATGGTGGTTTGATTTTGCTCACTAACAGAAATCTCCATCTGAAATGAAGAATTTAGAACACCCAAATTCAAACTGCCAAAAATATTTCACTGTATTTCTTTAATCACTAGTTATTATGTGGAGACTCAATCTTTCAATGAGTAAAATGTAACCAATAATTCTTTTTAACAACCATTAGGAAGTAAAAATTCCAATAAAATGAAGTTTTATCATCATTTTAAACTATAATTACCGAATTGTACATATTTTTGTTATCTTTGCAACTACATCTGTTACCCCCTCAAAAAACAATGACACAAGAATAGCATTCATTTTGAATAATGACAAGAATAATATAGACAAGACTGTTGGTTTCTTTGCTTTTAATATTCATGTTTACAGTCTAAGTTCTCTATTTTTGCTGATTGCATGAAACATGTAAATTTATGTTGATTTTTCCATTCACGTTGAGTGGAAACTTGCCAATTACTAACACAAGTAAAATCTTAATCCTGTTCTTTATTTTTTCCAGCAATATCTGTATTAGTTACAAGCCCTTTTTCCTCTTTCCTTGCTTTGAATAAAACTTCAGCCAGTACAAATGGTTTAGGGATTATAAAAATTATTAAATTTAATAACAACAAAACTGCAGCTATGTTACATGAATATTATGGAATATAAATTACTTAGAAAGATAGTTTTGTTGATTGCAATAACTTAGTAAAACAAACCAGAATTTAGCAAAATATTTCCTGAGGATTTCTCTATTCTTTTACCAACTAGAAAGAATTTTATTTATTTTCTTTTTTATACCACCTTATTATCACTGTTATATAACCATTTTAAAAGTACAAGTCAAACTTCAGATCCTGTTTGGGGAAGAAATGTGCTGATATGATACACATAAACACAATTTACTTCCTATGAAATTTGGATTCAAAACCATCTAGAATATTGATGCCATTAAAATATTAATTTTCAAGAATGATGTGACATTTTAGAGGGAATGGGTTAGAGGATCACATTCATAAGACTTAAAGTCATTTGTATGAGTAAATTTTGCTCTTCCTTTGTCACATGTTTTTTTCTTAGGGTATCATTTTTGTTTTAAAATATTTTATTTTAATGAAGAGAGGTATAGAGAGGGAGGGAAAGAGATAGAAAAGGAGAGAGAGAGAGAGAGAGAAAGAGAGAGAGAACAGAGATAAGGGCTAGAGGCACTGCTCAGCCCTGGCTTATGGTGGTGCTGGGGACTGAACCTGGGACCTTGGAGCCTCAGGCATGAAAGTCTTTTGCATAACCATTATGCCGTCTCACCAGCCTGAAATATGTGGGGTTTTTTTGTTTTGTTTTGTTTTGTTTTATCCAAGCTCATTAAAATGAACAGCACCAAATTCTATGCCCATTCAGTTCATGAACACCATTCAACCATTGCTAAAGTTTTTAACTGTTATATCCAAGGGTTTGTTACTCTTTCCCATTCTCAAAAAAATTAGTCAGGTTATATATCTCTGACTCGGGAATGTATAAATGCCATGTCTTCTTGTATGTATGGAGATGATGAGATAGTGCTGAGGATAGTAGTGTGGAATATCACACTGGACTCAAGAACCCTTCAAACTTCCATGTGAGAAAGAAATAGATTATCAGAGAAATCATACTTTCCTCTCAGCTTTCAACACTCTGTTAGTATGGCAGTCATGGAGTTTTTTTTTTTTTTTTTTCCTGCCCTTCCAGACATTTTGTGTATTCACACCTGAGCAGACATACTTGAATTCTCAACTGTGTCTTAGATAGTTAGCTAATTATGATAGTGCTGTAGAAATCAAGTTACTAATTTTCAATAAACACTTCTCTGTTATGCAGATTATTTTCAACTGAAAAGGAAGACCACAGAGTCTCCATATTAAAAGTCCTTTTTCCCCTTTATCTAAACTTGATGAAATAATTGTTTTTCTGAAATGAAAAGATTTGTAACTTATCTTCACCCTTTTGTTTCAGACTCCCAGATTCTTACTAAAGGACCCAGATTTAACTGTAGTCTCCTCACGCATGTATTAAAAAAAGGGGCAGGGGGAAGAGTCAGGCGGTAGCACAGCAGATTAAGTACACGTGGCACAAAGAGCAAGGACCCTGGTTCAAGCCCCCAGCTCCCCACCTGCAGGGGTGTCACTTCACAGACAGTGAAACAGGTCTGCAGGTGTCTATCTTTCTCTTCCCCTCTGTCTTCTCCTCCTCTCTCCATTTCTCTCTGTCCTATCCAACAATGATGACATTAATAACAAATATAACAACAATGAAAAACAACAAGGACAAGAAAAGGGAATAAATAAAGAATAATTTTTTTAAAAAAAAGTTTCTCTTTTGCCAATCTAGCTAATGTTTGAATTATCCCTCCAGTTCAAGAGAAAACCAGAAGGGTGGGATTTTTTTCCCAGTGCCCCAACAGTTGCAAGTAAGGAAAAGAAAAAGACTAGATTATATTCTATGATGACTTTGACTTGGAATCGAGGTAGTCAACATGCATCCAAAGTTTATAGTTTACATTGATATTTAAACCTTCTGTTACAGGTCTGCTTAGGGAAAGCTACCCCTCTCCCTGCACCCTGCAGCTATCCAGGAAGATAGGTCCAAAAAGTGGCTCAAAAGTGTGTCTGCATATATCCTGCCCCAGGCACTCTCTCCCTCCCTGACTGCAAAGGCCACGATATGCAGATGGAGGCAGTTGTGAGCACCTGGAGACAAAGGCTGGGACCCTGAACATCCCCAGAATGACTACAAAGCCTGGAAACCCAGGAATTTCGAGGTCTCTCACTGCCCTTCCTCTCAGGGCTCTACATGCTCCTATGGTGTGTACTTTCTTCTTTGGTATCCACACCTTCTCTCAATAAATGCTCGTCTCTCTGAAGCATGATCACTTCTTGTATTTCTCCATGTAAAGGCGACTCTAGATTCCTTGCAGCAGAACTTAAGGGAAACCTCTGCCCTGCTTCCCCCCTTCAGTCCCCTCTAACACTTGCTGTGGCGAATGAAACTAGAAATGTAACTTCTAATTAGCAATTACTGTGACTAGGGCCAGGTGGCAATTCACTAGTTAAAGAGCTGATTCCAGGACTAGGGTAGAGACTGTAAAAGAAAAATTAATACATTAAAAAAAAAAAGGCTTTGAGACAGGCTAATGAAAATGATGGTGACATAGGAGGGTATATACTCTATGACCACATAGTCAAACGACATCAGAAATGAACTCTGATTTTCTGTCACTCCATCCACACTTATGAGTTACTTTGCTGAAAAGAATTATTTCGTATCTAGCCCTCTCTTATATTGTCTACTGGTCTCATCATCTACCAATATGAATTATGGATTGTTACTCTGTGATCAGTGGCTAGCCGGGATGTTGTCAGATTCTGAAATAATTTGCCAAATACAAAATTTGAAAGGAAGCAAAGGGATATTCATCAGAAATATGTGGACAGGGGGCCAGGCAGTAGCACACCAGGTCAAGCGCACATGGTGTAAAGCGCAAGGATGGGACAAACCTACATCATATACCATGTGAAGTGATGCACTGAGAAGTGGCATGGCTTTCAAAGTGATCTACTACAATCTAATTATGAAGGAACACCAGAAAAATTCAAACAAAAGAGCATTCAAGCATATTAAAGTAAAAAAGAACAAAGGCAGGCTAAATAATTACTCTAGATTTAAAGCAGTGAAAGGAAACCCATCACTCAAACAAAGCAACCCCTCATAGAATGGGAGAAGATCTTTATATGCCATAAATAAGACAAAAGGCTAGTAACCTAAATATATAAAGAGCTCTCCAAATTCCAATAACAACAAAAATGACCCAATCATAAGTAGGAAGAGAAAACAGAAAATTCACCAAAGAGATCCAAAAGGTCAAGAAACACATGAAAAAATGCTCCAAGTCTTTGATTGTTAGAGAAATGCAAATAAAGACAACAATGAGATACCACTTCACTCTTGCAAGAATGCCATACATCAGAAAAAGTAGCAGCAACAAATGCTGGAGAGGTTGTGGGGACAAAGAAACCCTCCTGCACTGCTGGTGGAAATGTAAATTGGTCCAGCCTCTGTGGAGAGCAGTCTGGAGAACTCTCAGATGGCTAGAAATGGACCTACCCTATGATCCTGCAATTCCTCTCCTGGGGATACATCATAAGGAACCCAACACACCCATCCAAAAAAAAATCTGTGTACAAATATGTTCTTAACAGCACAATTTGTTATAGCCAAAATCTGGAAACAATCTAGGTGTCCATCAACTGATGAGTGGCTGAGAAAGTTGTGGTCTGTATATACAATGGAATACTACTCAGTTATTAAGAATGATGAATTCACTTTCTTCACCTCATCTTGGATGGACCTTGACGGTTTCATGTTAAGTGAGATAAGTCGGAAAAAGAAGGATTAATATGGGATGATATCACTCAAGAACAGAGGTTGAGAAATAAGAACAGAAAGAGGAAACAAAGAAGAACTTGGACAGGGTTTGGTGTACTGCACCAAAGTACAAGACTCTGGGGTGAGGAGGGGTTGACATCAAGACCTGGTGACCAACAGTGGAGGAGGATACAGGCTGGGGGTGAGAGTGTTTTGCAGAAAACTGAGAAATTTTACACATGTAACAACAACTGTATTTACTGTAAAACATTAACACCCCCAATAAAAATATTTTAAAAAGAGAAGTGAAAGAGACTAGAGTATTAAATGATGTGTAGAATCTAGACTGAGTCCTGCTTTAAAAAACAAAATATGTGGGCCAGGTGGTGGCACACCCTTGCCGGGCTAGCATGGGGGTGCCTCTTCCCAGGCGTGTACTCTCTGGGTTGGAGAGAACTCTACCAGAGGCAGCCTGGGCTGCTACTCACTCAGTGACGGGAGGGAGATAACTAAGGAACAGACATGAGGTGGCGAGACAATACGAAATCTTGATTGATCAGAGAGCCCAGGATTTTAAAGGGCAGATCCAGAAGTGGCAAGTTGGAAATGGAAATCACTAGGAAAGGAGCAGAGAAAGGCAAAAGGGGGCTGGGAAGGTAGAAACTTCCTTAGCAACTGTTGCAAATGTTTTTACTGGTAGGATTAATATTACCCTGCAGGCAGGGAGGGTCTAGAGGAATAGAAAGAAGATAGATCAATGGAATGGAATGGGTGGGGATCTTTCAGGCAAAACAATGATTATGTAGATAGGCCATAATATCAGGAACGCAGGGTGCTTTGTGAGGCTCCTCACAATTTCCCGACACACCAAGTTAAACATATATAGTACTAAGAACAAAGATCTGTGCAAGAATACTGGTTTGAGCTCCTGGATCCCCAGCTACAGGGGGAACACTTCACAAGCAGAGAAACAGGTCTGCAGGTGTCTCTCTGTCTATCTTTCTCTATCCCTGCCCCCTCAATTTCTCTGTCTTATCCAATAAAAAAAAATGGCTACAAGGAGCAGTGGATTGATAGTGCCAGCACCAAGCCCCAGCGATAACCCTGGAGGTAAGAAAAAAAAAGGCTATATACTTATTGATAATATGACTGATATATATGGATTAGATATCAGATATCAGTTTTAAATATACAGACTTTGATCCTTACTATGATTTTATTTAGGAGGATACTCCTGCCCTATTTCTATCTAATCTCAAAGGTTTCAGAAAACTTAATGAAAGAAGGAAAAGAGAACATGATTATTTAAACCTCTCTGAAAGGGAAGGAGTTTATCTGGAACTTTACACTTCAGTCTTCCCAATTTTGTAACTCCATAGAAAAACTGGAAGGTCTTTAAAAGCACTAATCCTTTAACTCCCACCCCCCCCCCCACAGGCTCATGAGAGTTTCTAGCTCTCAGTTTTCCAGTGAAGCAAAACCAAAATAGTCTGTTTCCATGAGAACTGACAATGCCTTCTCTTTGCCTTATGTTGAAAGGTGCATTCAATTAGCATTGATAATGGGCTGCAGAGTCCTAAAGTAGGTCAGGAGGTCAGTGAGACAAAGAGGCAGATTTATGGGGAGAATGGGCAGCAGCACTGTCCACAAAGTATGTTTTCATGTGAAATTATTCTCAATCATTTTTAGGGTCCTCAAATTTGGTAACAAATAGCGTTCCTTTTTGTGTTAATTGAAAGGGGACTAAGATTACTGAGCACTACTAGTACTTTCCTCTAAATATTTAACAGTTTCTGGTCTAATATCCAAATCTTTGGTTCATTTGGAGTACTTCAAAATGTGGTAAAATGTGTTGGTCCAATTTCATTCGCTGCACATTTCAACTCATTTTCCCCCCAACACCATTTGATAAATGCCTTCCTCTCTTCATTTGATATTTTGCTTTATTGTCAAAAACCAGGTTGTCTGCAGGTATGTGGGCTTATTTCTGTGCTCTCCATTCTACTGCACTGGTCTCTGTCTATCGTGATACCACTACCAAGCAGTTTTGATTTTAGTAGCCCTGTAGTGTGTTGTGAAGTCAGAAGTGTGATGCCTCTAATCTTGCTTTGGATATTTTCTGGGTCCAAATACATGTTGTGTATCTTTTGCTCTATCTTTTAAAAAACATCTTCAATAACACAAATCCAACTGAAACAGAAACACAGATAAACCAATGGAAGTAAATCAAACTGAACAGCTTCTACACAGTAAAGAGAATCACAACCAAAACTGAGAGAGTTCCCAAGGACAGGAAGAAAATCTTTCTATCATCAATGGGCTAAAAACTAAAATCTATAAAAAAATTCAGGTAACTCAACAATAAAAAAAATTGAGGGGGAGGAATATATGGCTAGATCTTTCTCAAAGAATAAACCCAAAGAGTTAACAACAGCATGAAAAAAATGCTCAAAGTCACTGATGATCAGGGAAATGCAAATAAAAACAGCAATGATACACTACTTTACACCTGTGGAAATATCATACATTAGAAAAGACAGAAGCACCAACTGTTGGAGAGGTTTTGGGGGAAAAGGACTCTTCTACACTGCTGGAAGGAATGTAAATTTGTCCAACCTCTGTGGAAAACTGTCTGGAAAGTTATCAGAATGCTAATAACAAACCTACCCTATGGCCCAGCAATCCTTCTCCTGGAGATATACCCAAAGGAAACAAAGACTTAATCCCCCAAAGAGACCTATGCACACCTTGTTAATAGCAACCCGATTTGTAATGTCCCAAACTTGGAAGCAACCCAGATGACCAACAACAAATGAATAGTCAAGACAGTTGTGATATATATATATATATATATATATATATATATATATATATATGTTGGAATATTATGTAGTTGTTATAATGGCAAAGTCATCTCCTTTGCCATATTTTGGATAGACCTCTAAAGGATCATGTTGCGTAATATAAGCTAGAAAGAGAGGGGCCAGTACTGAATGATCTTACTCATAGATAGAACTTAAAAAACAAGGACTGTAGTGAAAACACAGTGAAACTTAGACTGGGTCTGGTGTATTGCACCAAAGGAAAGGAGGGAAAAGAGATAATATGGAGCAGCACTGGAGCCCTGGTGCTTGGTGTATGATGGGTAGAAAGGACCTGGGGGGGGCAAGTTTATCAGTGAGAGCTAAGTTATACCTGTGTGTCAACAACTATACTTAAACACCCCATTGAATATATATTAGTGATTTAATATTCATTTACAAAATTATGAAATAACAGATATGTAACTCCACACCATTTCTACCACAGGAGTTCTGTGTCCCCATTCCCTCCATTGGAAACTGTAGTAGTTATCTCATAGTCATAGATATGGGTTGACTATTATTTCTATAACTATATTTATATATTTGCCCTTTTTTTCTATGCTCCTGCCTGGTCTTCCTTCCTAAGCCACACCTATACTTAGTGCTACTTTCTAATGTCCCTCCGTTTTTCCTCTTCTATCTCTAGGTCTTGATGGAATTGAATTCAGAGCCCTCTGGTCTTCTTCCCCTAATATTTCTTCCCCTCTCTGGAGGTATGGAAGACCATTTTTTATGAGGTACAGAAGTTGTAATGTCTGGCTTCTGTATTTGCTTCTCTGATGGACATGGGTGTTGGCACGTTGATCCATGCCCCCAGCCTGTTTCTATCTTTCTCTAGTGGGATAGGGCTCTTGAGAGAGGAGGTTCTGGGACACATAGATGAAGTCATCTGTAGTATCTGCAACTTGGTGACTGCAAGGCAGTAAGATATAAAACAGGACAAAATATTAAATAAAAGTAGCCCAAAATTAGGAACAGAAAAGGTGAGAATAGGAATCTTAGATGGATAAACTTAGGAAGTCCATTTTTGGTAAGTTCCTAGGGGCCCATGACTTTAGTAATTTTTCCTTGAACATGATAAAAAGTTACTGGGGGCCAAGTGGTGGCACACCTGGTTACGTGCACATATTACAGTGCACAAGGATCCAGGTTCAAGCCCCTGGTCCCCACCTGCAGGGGGAAAGCTTCACAAGTGGTGAGGCATGGCTACAGATATCTCTCTGTCTCTCTTTCTATCTCTGTCTCCCCATCCCCTCTCAATTTTTCTCTATTCAATAATAAATAGAGTTTTGTTCTGTTTTTTTTGTTTGTTTGTTTCATCCAAGATCGCAGTTTTCTCCCCACCCACTTTAAATTTCTTAATCACCCAGTGCTCATTTGTGCTTTAAAATACTATTATGGGTCTGAGAGGCTGGATAGAAATCTTTGTTCTCATGGCACAAAGCGCAAGGACCGGCATAAGGATCCTGAGCCCCTGGTTCCCCACCTAGAGGGGAGTCGCTTCACAGTGGTGAAGCAGGTCTGCAGGTGTCTTTCTCTCCCCGTCTTCCCCTCCTCTCTCCATTTCTCTCTGTCCTATCCAACAACAACGAAATCAATAACAACAACAATAATAACTACAGCAACAATAAAAAACAAGGGAAACAAAACAAAAGGGAAAATAAATAAATATAAAAAAATAAAAAAAATTTTAAAAAGAAATCTTTGTTCCTACTAAGTATACATTTGGAAGCCATCTAGCTGGGTAGTAATCCTATGAAAGTAGCTTAAATAGGGCAGCCCCCAGAGAATTGACTGGAAAGGAAGTTATTTCCAAGTTCTGTGTGTTTGGTTATAAAGGTAAGAAATATCTACACTGCACACACACACACACACACACACACACACACACACACACTCACACACTCTTTCTTCTTAGAAGAATACAGTGAAAATAACAAAAAACTGACAGAACACAACTCTAGAGATAGAAATAATTCCAAGTTTTTATTTCATTCATAATTTCCATTGTCCTGTGAACAATGACACCAACATCAAGAATTTCCCATAGAAGTTAAGAAATGAGAGATTGGGATGTCACTACTTCCTCAGAGAGCGCCTCAGGTTTCTCTTTTGTCAGATGGGAATGGAACCCCATTTTGCTATGTCAGGAATTGCTATGATACTCAAATCAAATCATACACAATACGGTGTAGAAGTACTATTGAATTCTACACAAATATGGAGGGCTGTCTTAGAAGCAATATTTTCTTGATTTTTCAGTGAGTCACTTGATGCTGAGCAAAAGGTCGAACTTTATAAGATGTAAAATAATTCACAGAGGTTCTCTGTAATAGAATTATCTTACCACTAGAGCAATCACCACAGGCAAGACCCATGTCTAGAAACACATTAGTATTCTCTGAATAGCAACTATGCCTGGACATAAGACTGGAAATGGAGGCGAACAGATTCTGAAATCCTTTGTTGATTCCTCAAAATCATCATTAAAATGCTGGTTCCTAGTACAATGACTGGAACATTAATGTGATACTGAGGTGGTTTTACCTCATTCAATATGTTAGAAAAATTATTATATTTATTTATTTATTGGATAGAAACAGCCATAAATTGAGTGGAAGGGGGAGGCAGAGGGGAAAAGAGATAAGAGAGATGCCTGTAGCCCTGCTTCACCACTTGTGAAGCTTTCCCCCTACAGGTGAGGAGGACCAGGGAGTTGAACCAGGGTCCTTGTGCACTGTTATATATGCACTTAACCAAGTGTGCCACCACCCAGTCTCCCCCCAAATTTTTTTTCCAAAATTACTTTGTTGAGGAAATGCTGATTTACAGGCTCATTGTTGATAGAGAGGGAGATTCTGGCACGGGTCCTGGTGCTTCGTACTACCTGTGCTTAACCCTTGTGACTGGTGAAGCAGAATTTTGATTTTACCGCTCTAAACCATTCTGGTTCTCTCTCTCTCTACCCCTTTCACTCTAATCTAAAAAACTAAGAAAAAAGTTTCCATATGAGATTTTCTATTCCTTTTCAAAAAAGTATTGACTCGCTCCTCATTCTTTCAGTAAACAAAAGGAAGAGAAGCGCAGTGGAAAGCAAAGGAGAATCCCCTTCAAATGTACCTGCACAAGCACCTGATCTACTGACAGATCACAAAGGTTCAGGTTTGTGAGGGAAGACCACAGTAGGTGCTTAGGAAAGTGGGGGCACAGACCAAGGTAACAGAAACAGTGTGAAATTATTCTCCTACTAACGGATAATCTTATAAATTACTATTGATTCATTATGTCAGAGGTAAAAAAAAAATAGATTTAATACATCCAGCCTTCTATTTGTCTATATCATACCTCTGAGTATATGTATTTTCTTTAGCCCAAATATTTAAATGTCTCCAATTTGTAAGATGATCAAATTCTGACACTAGGATTAAATGCTTTAAGCAGCCCTCTCCCCACCTCTCTCCCTCCCCCATCTCTCTCTATAAATGCATATATATATATATATATATATATATATACACACACACACATATGTGTGTGTAAGTTATCCAAGTTATCCACAACAATAGGCTAGATAGATAAAATCCAGTTGGCCCTGTCAGTATACAAGATGCTGTTATTAGTAGATATCCTTACTATCCATAAAACATAGTTAGGTCAAGTATATTACCACAAATCCTAACCATCAGATTTTCAAAGAAAAACAAGCTCCCAACTAACTTGGTCATAATAACAATTAACTATTGCTATTTTACACTTTTTCTAAGATTACAAGGAACTCTTCTCATTCTCTTCAAGATCTGTATTTCTCCTAGTCCTCGAAGAACCTGTGCCCATATTTCTTGAGGATTTTTTCTCTCTGATATCTTACCGTGTTATATTGCCTCTGTTGACCTCAGCTAAATCAAGCTACAGTGCCGCCATCCCATGTTATGCTGCTACAAACTTGCTACTGTGGATGGTCTCCAGAGAGTCAAGCCTGGATGTCAACCTCCCAGTTTATCTAATCTGGTGAGATCTTTGGGACTATCTAGTCCCATTTCAGATAGCACATTTTCTAATACAGTTACAGATAGTAGCTTCAGGCAAGGGCCTAGGATACTAGGCACATGTGTACATGTATACACAAGCAAGTGACAATTACTTACCTCAAATTAAAAGTGTTAAATAAATAGCCCTCCGTGATTACACTGAGACCTAATAACCCTGCCACTAATGGAGTAGCCTAAAGAAGGCATCATACATTTCCTAATCACATATTTACTACTTAGCCATAGGCACCCTCCTCCCCCACCTCTTCATGTCCCTCAATCACTCTATTCAATTCACTGCACAAAAGATACGTTTTTCCATCCTTTTGAAATCTCTTCTGACAGAGCATCAGCATTATTTTTCACCCTCTGAGAAGCTTCAGAAGAAGCACTATACAACTGGCCAAGACTTAACACTGGCCAAAACTAGATATCTAGTAAAGGACAATTATTGACCCTAAGACAACCTTTGATAGACTCATCAAACAAGTAAATGCTGATAACCTTGAGGCTAACTAAGACTCAGCTAGAATACCAGATCTATTTCCTTCCTAACTTGAGACTAGATCCTACCAACCTAATATTGGTTTGGATACAACTAAAGACACTCAGCACTTTAACAACGGGAGAAAGCCTATGCTTGTCAGATAAAGAAGTGACTACAACTTCGACCTGAGAGTGAGATCATCCCATATTCATCCTTCTGTTTCTGACTTATTTCACTCAACATGATTTTTTCAAGGTCCATCCAAGATCGTCTGAAAATGGTGAAGTCACCATTTTTTACAGCTGAGTAGTATTCCATTGTGTATATATACCACAACTTGCTCAGCCACTCATCTGTTGTTGGACACCTGGGTTGCTTCCAGGTTTGGGCTATTACAAATTGTGCTGCCAAGAACATATGTGTACACAGATCTTTTTGGATGGATGTGTTGGGTTCCTTAGGATCTATCCCCAGGAGGGGAATTGCAGGGTCATAAGGTATGGGATGATCTCACTCTCAGGCCGAAGTTGAAAAACAAGATTAGAAAAGAAAACACAAGTCGAACCTGAAATGGAATTGGAGTATTACACCAAAGTAAAAGACTCTGGGGTGGGTGGGTGGGTGGGGAGAATGAAAGATCCATGGAAGATGGGTCCATGAAAGATGATGAATGACATAGTGGGGGTTGTATTGTTAAATGGGAATCTGGGGAATGTTATGCATATACAAACTATTGTATTTACTGTTGAATGTAAAACATTAATTCCCCCCCCCCCCAAAAAAAAAGAAGTGACTACAAAAACTAGGTAAGGGCAAAAGACTAAACACTTAAACAATGGGATCTTTGGTGGCCACTGTCAGGTCATCCCATCACCCAGGGTCCTAAACAGGAAATGCTTGGATTCCTCCATAGATAATATGGGAATATGGGATCCCTCTTTCTACCATTACTGGTCACACCCTTTGGGAATGCCATTATAAGCCCTTTTGTAGGCTTTTTCAGGACTGTACCCTCAATGTGAAATAGCAACAGTAGGGACTTCACCACTCTCTGAAGGGAGGCTGAGTCGTCCTACTTTGCCACTTGAAGAAGATTAACTCAGAAATCAATGCAGTGTAGACTGTTCCCAGCTGTGACTATGGACTGTGAGTTTTCCGACAGGGACTCAGAGGAGGTACAGACTCCTGCACTAAATATGAATGGATATGGGCCCTGGGTTAGATCATTGTGCTAAACAGTTAATTACAGTTATGTATCTTAGTCAAGTTTGTGTGCAACTCTCTGTCCTAATCCTGCTTCCTAGTTTTACTCTCAACTCTGACGCCTTCTTCCCCAACAGTATTTCTGCTCCAACTCCATGTGAGCTATCAAGCCCAAGCAAAGATTATTAAGAAATAGGCTCCTAGGAACATTCATAAAATAGACTTGCTAGCTTCCTGCCACCCTAAGACCCCTACTTCATCAGCTCTATTCTTTCTTTCTTTATTTTTAAGGATATTTTAAATATTTATATATTTATTCCCTTCTGTTGCCTTGTTTTTTATTGTTGTAATTATTATTGTTGTAATTATTGATGTTGTTGTTGGACAGGACAGAGAGAAATGGAGAGAGGAGGGGAAGACAGAGAAGGGGAGAGAGAAATAGACACCTGCAGACCTGCTTCACTGCTTGTGAAACAACTTCCCTGCAGGTGGGGAGCCAGAGACTCCCACCCAGATCCTTACTTTGGTCCCTGTGCTTTGCACCATCTGCTCTTAACCCAGGACGCTACTGCCCAGCTCCCGCTCTATTCTTTCTTTACAGTTCCATGTTGATTAAACAATTTGTCCTGCTTTCCATCTTGCTGCATTTCAGCGAACAAGTTTCAGATCCTGACTTCCCTGGACAGATAACCTCACTAATTAATATATACTGAAAGCTCCCCCTCTCCAGAGCCCTCCTCCATTAGGAAAAGACAGAAACAGACTGGGGGTATGGATCAACCTGACAATGCCGAGGTCCAGTGGAGAAGCAATTACAGAAGCCAGAACTCCTACCTTCTGCACCCCAAACAGAATGTTGGTGCATATTCCCAGAGGGATACACAGTAGGGAAGTTTCCAATGGAGGGGCTGGGATACAGAGCTGTGGTGGTGGGAACTATATGGAATTATACAATTATACCTCTTATAGTCCTGTGTAAAATCATACCCCTTACAATCCTGTGTTAAATCACTAAAACAATTATATCCCTTACAGTCCTGTGTTAAAACTAATATAAAAATAAAACATTAAAAAAAACCCTCAAAATGAAAAGTTAGAAAAAAATGTAATAACATTTTGTGAAACTGTATGTTGTCATAAACACTGCTTGTTGAATGGAGCAACATTAAGGAAACTTTTTCATTTTAAAAATACTGGTCTTGGAAAAAGGAACTGAAGTTGAATTCATCTAATTCTGCATCTAATGAAGAAAAATGGCACTGAAATTCTGAAAGGAATGTGAAATTGCTGTATGTTCTAAGTGTCTGTGAATAAAATAGGTGAGGAGAAGGAGAAAAATTCAATTTAACACTGAAAGTAATTTCCATCTTTCCTCCCTTGAAAAATTTACGTGAAATGTCATGTGTTGTCATGGAAACAGTGAGATCAAAAATCTGTTTGTGAATACTTGAAGTTATATGCAAAATTGGCAAGTATAAGTTGTTTTTGTTGTCTCTTACAGGGTAGAAAAAGACTGATAATGACAATACACAAGTATCTTTATAGTTATTCTAAATCTTCCCTTGGTATATGTTTTGTATGTGTGTGACTTCCCAAAGTTATTTCCTTTGGTTTTCTTCTTTGGGAGCTGATAGGAAGCCCCTTGTCCAGATCTGATAGTGCCACAGAGGTATACATCTAAAATATAATTTTAACCTTTTCCAACCACTTGCAAATCTTTAACGCAAAGAAAAAGTCTATCCAAATTTATGTGTTTCATGTTCAGATCACAAAATACTTGAAGCAATATTTGTAGTTTAAAAACCACTGTGTTTAGGACAAGACACACACTTGGGTTTGAATTCTGGCTCTTCCATTTAGTTACTGTGTAACCAAGACAACATAGTTAACTCATCTTATTTCAAATTTATAAAATAGAATCAATTTGATCAACTTTCGTTCAGAATTATCAATTAGTAATCTAGACATAAAAAAACACAATTATAAGTTATTATTTCCCTCCAGTTACTTATGCTAATAAGTAGAATCAAAGTTGGCATAAATAAAACAGATCTATAATCTTCAAATACCTTCTATTGCATTTGAACTTTTTGATGGTATACATTCTTATCACTCTTAATTCATAGCAATGATTCCCATTACATGTCTTGAACTCTGTCAAGGGTCTATCTGATCTATTCAGATGTCACTTCCCAGTCTTCAACTGCACACTGTTAATCAATGGAGAGCCACTGAGAAATAAAGCTCAGGTACCTTTATTTCATAAATGTGAATTCAGATTCAAAGAACAGTCAGTCTCTAGTTGAAGACTGTTGTTAGTGAGGAGCAGAGCCCAAATTCTTATTCAAAATTCCAGAATTTGTATCTCACAGATACAGTCATGAGAGCTCCTTCCATATACTGTGTTACTCTTTATCTCTCTCTGTTTTACTCAGAATGACCGTTCTTCTTTTTTAAATTATCTTTATTTATTGGATAGAAACAACCAGAAGTTGAGAGGGAAGGAGGAGATAGAGAGAGACACCTGCAGCCCTGCTTCACCACTCGCAGGTGGGGGCCAGGGGCTTGAATGCAGGTCCTTTCGCACTGTAACATGTTGCTCAACCAGGTGCACTACCACCTGGCCCCATGACTGTTCTTCTTAAACATGGATAATTATGTGACTATATAAAAATTTACCAAAGACTATAAGAGCAAGAATATGAAGGAATTCTTTCTATCTCCTCAATATCTTCTTTTCCTAAAACTGATGTATATGAGACCTGACCTTTCTTCTACTTTACAAAAGAAATACATTTACTTGGTTCATCCTTCTCCTTAATAAGTCACAGTAAGCCAGGAGGAGGAAGTAGAGGAGGAGGAATGCACTTTCTTCAGGAAAACTTGAAACGTCCTATAATCATACAAATCATCCACACCCCTTTCTTGTTTTAAGCATATTTCTAATCAAATTGGATGGTAGCTAATTTCAGAACTTTCCAACATCAGATACATGATAAGTAAGTAAGAATTTAGTGGCTTTACCTTTTCTGTCTCCAAATTACTATCCAATAATTCATCTTCTTTGAGGTCCAGTCTTGGGAGAAGCAAAAAAAAAATGCTAAGAAAATTTGAATACTAAGAATTTTGTATCACATATTTAAATAACTGAGCATTTTTCAGCTAATCTTAATATAAGTTAACAGTAATTGTTAGCACTAGAAATTTTCTGAGGTGTACTTCAAAAAAACAAAACAAACAAACAAACAAAAAACAAAACTGTAGAAGAGAGACTTTAATGCTCTACCCAGAGCCTTCTGAGTTCAGATCAAAACACTCATATTCAAACTGTCCATGGACCATATCAGTCTTTTCCCTACTCACCACCTTCCTTTCCTCTTCTCTTCACCTCTCTTTTTCCCTTAAGGAGTAAAGCAAACATCCTCCCCAATTCTAAATTTAAATCAATAGGCATCTCTACAAGACAGTAATCTATAGACTTTAAGTACTGTTAGCCTTTTGAGAAAATCAGGGCAATCTGACAATGGCTTGGGTATTATATAGTCATTTTTTTGTTGTTTTTCAGACAACGTTGATTTATAAGCATATTAATTTCTCAGAAGTACAATTTCACATTATTCAAACTATGTTATAAACTTTTTAAATGGAAAAATACAGGTAATATACTAGAAAAACAAAGCAAGTCAAAACCAAAATATGTTATGAACCATACTCTCCACCAACGTACAACTATTGTTCCACGAAGTCCACTGGGCAGCCCTTCCTCTTACAGCCCCTCTCCTCCATCTCACGCTGCAGTCTCAGTACTGCAGACAAACCTTTGGCTTCAACTGACTTTTGCTTATTACTTAGTGTTTTTTTTTTATTTTTGTATCCCATATGAGTAAAATTAATCGATAGTTCCTTTTAATAAAAACTCCTGCAGTATTTTTATAAGGTTAGTCCATAATAATGAGTGCCTTTAACTATATTTTTGTTACCAATTCATCACTCTTTTAAGCTTATAATAACTTAGCCCAATAAAGTGTTCTTGCATAGAGGCCTTTTACATTCAACATTCAGACAGTATCATAACTGTTCTTTCTGGTATTTAGAGTTTATGTTGAGAAGTCAACTGATATTCTCATAGGACTTTCCCTATAGCTGAATGTTTAATCTTCTTGCTTTTACAATTCTCTTTTTTTTATATTTGCTATTTTTATCATTACTTGTCTTCAAGCTTTGATTTAGGTTTATTTTGAATGGAATTTTTCAATCCCCTTAGATCTGATTGTCTATCTTCTTTATTTGAAGTAAACTTTCTGTTTCTTTTTTAACTTTATTTATATTTATTTTTCCCTTTTTGTTGCCCTTGTTGTTTTTTATTGTTGTTGTAATTATTATTGTTGTTGTGGGATAGGACAGAGAGAAATAGAGAGAGGAGGGGAAGACAGATGGGGAGAGAAAGACACACCTGCAGACCTGCTTCACAGCCTGTGAAGTGACTCCCCTGAAGGTAGAAAGCCAGAGGCTCAAACCAGGATCCTTCTGCCGGTCTTTGTGCTTTGCAACACGTGCAGTTAACTCACTGTTACCACCCGACTCCCTGATGTAAACTTCCAGCTATCATTTCTTCAAATAAGAATTCTACTCTATCCTCTTAAACAAATGGTTTTGGGGAAGAAAATGGGCTGAAACATGCAGAAGAATAAAACTGAACCACTATATTTCACCAAATACAAAAGTAAATTCCAAGTGTGTCAACAAGGTGGATGTTAGACTAGAAACTATCAAATACTTAGAGGAAAATATTGGCATAACTCTTCCATATACATTTTAAAGACACCTTCAAAGAAACAAATCCAATTACAAAGAAGACAAAGGCAAGTAGAAATAAAATCAATGGGGCTACAACAAATTAAAAAACTTCTGCACAGAGAAGAAACCACTACTCAGAGAGACTTCCCACAGAATGGGAGAAGATCTTTACATGTCATACATCAGACAAGAGGCTAATAATCAAAATATATAAAGAGCTCCCAAACTCAACAACAAGAAAACAAATGATCCCATCCAAAAATGGGGAGAGGATATGAACAGATGGAAGAAATTCACCATGGAAGAGATCTGAAAGGCTGAAAGATATATGAAGAAAAAAGTTCAAGTAATTGTCAGAGAAATACAAATAAAGACAATAAGATACCACTTCACTCCTATGAGAATGTCATATATCAGAAAAGATAGCAGTAACAAATGCTGGAGAGGTTGTGGGGTCAAAGGAACCCTCCTGCACTGCTGGTGGGAATGTAAATTGGTCCAACCCCTGTAGAGAACAGACTGGAGAACTCTCAGAAAGCTAGAAATGGACCCACCCTATGATCCTGCAATTCCTTTCCTGGGGATATATCCTAAGGAACCCAACACACCCATCCAAAAAGATTTGTGTATACCTATGTTTTTAACAGCACAATTTGTAATAGCCAAAACCTGGAAGCAACCCAGGTGTCCAACAATAGATGAGTGTGAGCAACCTGTGGTCTATATACACAACGGAATACTACTCAGCTGTCAAAGCCCATGTTCAGCGGGGAAGCAATTAGAGAAGCCAGACCTTCCACCTTCTGCATCCCCACAATGACCTTGGGTTCATACTCCCAGATGGTTAAAGAATAGGAAAGATATCGGGGGGAAGGGATGGGATAAAGAGTTCCGGTGGTGACAATTGTGTGGAGTTGTACCCCACTTATCCTATGGTTTTGTCAGTGTTTCCTTTTTTTTTTTTTTTTTTAAGAATTTATTTACTCATGAGAAAGATAGGAGGAGAGAAAGAACCAGACATCACTCTGGTACATGTGCTCCCGGGGATCAAACTCAGGACCTCATGGTTGAGAATCCAATGCTTTATCCACTGCGCCGCCTCCTGGACCACCAGTGTTTCCTTTTTATAAATAAATTAAAATTTGAAAAATGGTGATTTTATTATTTTCAGCCCATCTTGGATGAAGCTTGAAGAAATTGTGTTAAGTGAGGTAAGTCAGAAACAGAAGGATGAATATGGTGTGACCTCCCTCACAGGCAGAAGTTGAAAAAACGAGATTAGAAGAGAAAACACAAAGTAGAACTTGGGCTGGAGTTGGTGTGTTACACCAAACTAAAAGACTCTGGGGTTGGGGGGAGGGTTCAGGTCCTGGAACAGGATGGTAGGAGGACTTAGTGGGGATTGTATTGTTATGTGGAAAACTGGGAAATGTTATGCATGTACAAACTTGTATTTACTGTTAACTGCAAAACATTAATCTCCCAATAAAGAAATGATAACAAATAATTATACTCTTTTTTTTCTATTTTTCTGACTAAATTCTGTTCATGTTGATGCTATCCCGCACCTTCCTTATATATATGATCCTCACTTGCTCTACCAGATTGTTCTAGATGCCTAATTCAATTTTATAGCTAAATTTAGTACAAAGATGAGCCCTAAGATTACCCAGTTTACTTCTTTTTAAATGTTCTTTATTGGAGAGATTCATGGCTTATAGTCAATAGTAAAATACAGTAGTTGGTACATGTGTAACATTTCTCAGTTTTCCACATAACACAGTTTACTTCTTTGAGGGAGTTTATGGCATTGAGAGGGGTAAAAAAATGAATATAGTGTAATTTCTGGTGCTGACAGCCTGAAGTGAACAATGCAGCTATGGATTAGAGAAGAGAGCACTTAGGAAGAGAGAAAAGCACAGAGGGAGAAAGAAACCCAAATATATGGACAATGAATGAAAATATAAGCCACAGGTTGGTGGAAAATAACAAGTCACTTCAGAGCTCCCCGTTGACCTTTTCAAATAGAAATAGTCAGAGGGAGGAACAAAAAGATAATTTAACACTGAAGTTTTCTTCAGCGCTGTAGTACACTCATGTGGTATAGCAAGGGCTTGACCCTTAGTCACGTGTACTACAATACAGGCACCCTCCCAGGTGAGCTAACTCACTGATCCATTCAAATAATCCTTCAATGGATTCAATAATTCATTAATGAATCAAATTCAGTAGTGAAACAAAAACTAAAATTAAACACAAAGTGTTGGTAAAGACAGAGGGACAGCAATCAGTGTATAATCACTCTGGAAAACATCTTGACAGTTCCTTAAAAATTAAATCAAAGGGCTGAGTGGTAGCACACCTGGTTGAGTGCACATGTTACAATGCACGAGGACTCAGGTTCAAGTCCCGAGTCCCCACCTGCAGACAGAAAGCTTCACAAGTGGCGAAGCAGGGCTGCAGGTGTCTCTGTCCCTTTCTATCTCCTCATTATTCTCAATTTCTGGCTGTTTCTACCAAATAAATAAAGATATTAAAATATGAAATTTATCCTATGTTTTTGTCAGCGTCTCCTTTTTATAAATAAAAATAAAAAGTATCTTTAAAAATATATGAAATTTATAGAACCAGCAAAATAGCTAATCTAGTTAGAGACTCACTTTGTCATTATTACATTTATTGATTTATTGATTTATTTATTTAGTCATTACTGGGGCAGCAGACATGGCAGGGCCATGGGGCAGGGCCGCGGCGGCCTATCCTGGTGGCCACCCTGTGGCACCTCAGCCTGTGCCTTCTGCATGGCTGGCCCGCCTGCCCTCATGCTATGAAGTCTGGACAGATCCCAGACCACCTGGAGACCACGGGCTCCCTGCCAAAACTGGGCCCCCCGGCAGAGATCTCCAGCTTGGGTCTGAAGGCAGACAAGCTGGAATACGCAGAGATTTGTCCAGAGATTGCAACCTGAAATTCCTAGAAATGAAGCTGCCCAAGACCGCTGGACAACACACTAACAAAAGTTTCTCTCCTTGTGTATTGAAGACCATGTTTTTTTTTTATTTTTTATTTTATTATTTTATTTTATTCATTCCCTTTTGTTGCCCTTGTTGTTTTATTGTTGTAGTTATTATTGATGTTGTTGTTGTTGGATAGGAAAGAGAGAAATGGAGAGAGGAGGGGAAGACAGAGAGGGGGAGAGAAAGACAGACACCTGCAGACCTGCTTCACTGCCTGTGAAGGGACCTGCCTGCAGGTGGGGGGCCGGGGGCTTGAACCGGGATCCTGACGCCGGTCCTTGAGCTTAGTGTCACCTGCGCTTAACCCGCTGCGCTACAGCCCGACTCCCTGAAGACCATGTTTATGTGTGTGTTTAAAGTTTGGTAAACAGTAACTTTAAGGTTAAAAATGTAACTTTAAGGCTAAATTCTTACCAGGCAAAGTTAAATGAAAAAGGTTTTCAATGTAATTCTCATAAAGATAAAATTAACTTACATTTAAAGTCTGAGGTAAAAATTAGCTAAAAATCAATATATTTTAACTAAGTTGGTCTAAAAAAAAAAAAACCTACGCACACCTAGGTTGTGTCTCCATCTTAAATGGGTGTAACAAAAGGTTAAAAAGACGTTGATATGTAAAAGTCTCAAATTCCTTCTCAATTAGAAATGTTAGGTTGGTATGGTTATGCTAATAATTCTCATGCCTGAGGCTTTTTTCTTTCTATGGTTCTTGTTTGCCTTTCCACATTTTATTGTTTGAACTTTAAATAGCCTTGGAATTGTGCTGGAAGGGACTTCCAATTGTGATAGAGTTATCAATTGTGGTAAACTTCTAACCTGCTACAAGTTTTGTTTCATAAGTAAGTGAATTGCAGCTGTCAAGTTCTCTACAGAAAAGCAGAATTCCGATGGCTGACATTCCCCATTGAGACAGACGTACAACAATTCACCCCCTGGCAATTCTTCAGTGGACATCTGCTTTGGACTTCTATTGGACTCAATGGTACACCTCGGACACTTTGCACAAAACTAGCAGCTTCCCTTATGCTGCTGGGTTTCTCAAAGACTGACTGCAGTCATGCCTTGGGACTCTCGGCCTCACCCTCCCCCCATTCTAGAAAATGCCTGTTGAGGCAAGTATGCCCCCCAGAGGCAGGAAATGTTTTTTTTAAGCTGATAAAGTTTTGCCCACAGAGGCAAAAAATGGCCCCCTCAGGCCTTCCCTTGGCAGCACACTGGTTCTTGTTACTTGCTTACCTGTTTCTCCATGTTTGTGCCAGTTTCTTTTTTGAAAATGCCTGTACGATATAGGTTTCTGTTCACCCCACACCCCTGATACTATGGTCATTTAGTTAAAAAGAAAAGGGGGAACTGTTGCTATGCTTCACCTTGGTTTGGTCTCGCTCTCCCCCTGCCAGGAGAATTGGTTTGGCCCTTGCTAGTTTCACACCTCTCTTTCTCCCTGCCCCCTATGCTATGTAGTTCCGGAGTTCTTGGCGTGGGCCGGTGGAGAACGATGCAGGACAGATCTGTGTGGTGACTGGTTTGGGTTAGTTTATGAATCATTGTTCGTGAATAAAGAAATACAGGTTCTCGGCCCAGCCATGTGTCCTCGAGTCTCTGTATACCGCCGCAAAGCTAGCCCAGCCTGCTGGAGCCCTGAATATTAACGACATATACCTGTGTTCATAGCAGCACAATTTGTAATAGCCAAAACCTGGAAGCAAACCAGGTGTCCAACAACAGATGAGTGGCTGAGCAAGCTGAGTAATATATAATAATATGTATATTATTATACATTAGTCAGCTATTAAAAATGGTGATTTGTTACCATTTTAAGTCCATCTTGGATGGAGCTTGAAGAAATCATGTTAAGTGAAGTAATCAAAAACAGAAAGATAAATATGGGATGATCTCACTCAAAGGCAGGAGTTGGAAAATGAGATTAGAAGAGAAAATACTAAGCAGAACTTGTACTGGAGTTGGTGTGTTGCACCAAATTAAAGGATTCTGGGGTGGGTGGGTGGGTGGGAGAGTTCAGGTCCTGAATGGCAGAGGACCTAGTGGGGGTTGTATTGCGTGAAAAACTGAGAAATGTTATGCATGTACAAACTACTGTAAAACCATATTCCCACAATAAAGACATAAAAAAGAAAGAAAATTAAATTAAACTTTAAAAGAATACACTCTAAAATATAGAGTACAAAGATATTAAAGTTTGGTTTTACTAATATCATGATTTACTTTGTCATTACATTTTTATTCTAATAGTGATGCTAGATACATTTAATGTTTTTGTCCTATACAAACAACTTTAATGCCTTAAGTATATTAGTCACTTTCTTTTTTAACTTATTTAACTTTATTATTTGTTTGTTTATTATTGGATAGAGACAGAGAGGAACTGTGGGGAGAAGGGAAGTTAAGAGAGGGAGAGAGACACCTACAGCCCTGTTCACCACTCATGAAGCTTTCCCCCTGCAGGTAGAGACCAGGGGCTTGAACCAGGGTCCTTGAGTACTTTAATGTGAGTGCTTAACCAGGTGTGCCACCACTTGACCCCTTAGTAATTCTCTTTTGAAAAATACTTCATTTGTTTTATTTTAATGAGAATGATACATAGAGATGGATACAGAGAGAAAGACCAGAGCACTGCTCATCTCTGGTTTGAAGTGGTGCTGGGAAATGAACCTGGGACCCTGGACTCTCAGGCTTGTCTTTTATATAACCAGTATCCTCTCTCTCTCCAGCCTAGTCTCTCTCTTAGAATAAAGTTTTTATATAAAACACACAGGATTAGCATGGAAAACAACGACACTGAAATACAGTTTTCATAGTATCAAAAGTCCAAACCAATGAAGTAGTACTATAGTTGTCTTTTATCTATGAACTAAATAGAAACATCTAATTGAAGATGTAATAAATATTTGTAAATGGTGGTGAATACAGATAAGTTTGAAATAACTTTGATATCACACCAACTGCAATAAAATGAGATATATTTGTGATATCTACTTGTGATAACCACATAGAGTGATAATGCTACTGTAATGTGTTGCTTATATTTCTGCATTTTACAAATGTCAAATTTTGGCTAGAAGTTAATGAAAATTTGTATCTAAATTTATAAAATTTCTGGATTCTAATTTCCAGTAAGGGGGGTTATTTGGTCTGCATGGTTGAATAAAAATATTTGAGCTAGGGAGACAGCATAACAGTTCTGTAAAAACCATCATGTCTGAGCCTCCAAGGTCCCAGGTTCAGTCCCTATATGTACTACCATAAGCCAGAGCTGACTAGTGTTTTGGTCTTTGTCTGAATCTCTCTCTCTCTCTCAAAGTAAATGCATAAACATAACCATTTTTAATAAAGTCTCTATTCTAAAGGGATTTTTCTAAATATTTGTCTATTCCATTCAAGAGTGTCAACCTAAATATACTTGTTGAATGAATGAATGAATGAATGAATGGTTTTTCTTTGAACCCCGTAGTAACTCTGGTAATATCTAATAGTTCTCATAAGAACCACTGGGTGGCAGATATTTAGCCCAGAGTAACTGTTAAACATGAACAAAATTCTGATGATAAAATGCACATAATAGCTTCTGTTTTCTTGACTCTTACTGTCTAAATTCATTAAAATCAAGGGGATTCCATAAGGAGATGAGCTAGGGAGTATTTTTAGCTCTTCTGGCCTAGAAAAATAATTGTTTACTGAATCAATTTATTGAACTGAATTAAAAAAAAAGACACTAGCAAATACTCTTCTCTCAAAAAGAAAAAAAAAAAACAATAAAAGGATTCTTTGGACTAAATCATCTCTCAGTAGAAATTTCTGCTCATTACTCCTTAAATTTATTTTAAAAAGGGTTACTGCTGTGGAGATCATTATATTGCTACATATTTGGAGGAATGGCATATAAAAATTCAAACAGCACACTGATATTTTTCTATTTTTACAACATAAGAAATTGGGCCTCAGTTACCACAGGACAAGGTCAAAGCCACAGATAGTAGTAAGAAGGAATCTGAAACACATTTCCAGCTACATATAGGATGAGCCTACATGCCCTGATACACCGGGTTGCATTTAATTTTGGATGTGATGCTTTAAATAGGTCATGAGAGAGAGAGAGAGACAGAGAGACAGAGACAGAGAGAGAGAGAGAGAGAGAGAGCACCCAAAGGAGATTATTCAGAACAGAACCAGGTCATATAGGAAACTGTTTCAGGAAATGTCAGTGCTGAATGGAGAAGCATGACAGAAACCATCAAGGGCATCAAAGGTTCAAGCAGGGAAGTCAGACAAATCACTTTGTCGCTTAGAATTAGGACAGTTGAGTTTCAGAGGGATATAACACTGCTTTCGGGGGGGGGGGGGATAGGACTTTTCATATTTGAAGAATTTCTGAGGGAAATTCTGAGGTTTTCCTCAATGAACAATCCAAATAACAGGTCAAGTATAATTACTCATTCCTTAAACAATTAACTACCCACTTTGTGGTGGACATGGAACAGTCAAGTACCCATCATATGGGCATGGTAGGGGTGCTCGCTTATGTTAGCAAATACAGATTGTACCTCTTAAGTGGGCACGTAAGTGGAGACCACTAATGAGGAACTCAGGGCATGAGCTCTTCTTCAGTTTGCTTAACTGGGGACCCAGCATACGATGTCAGAGTTCACTCAAGCTCTGTCATCTCTCCATAGAACATGACCCCTTATGAGAAGCATCCCAGTTGAGGCGTTCAAGAGCTCAGAAGTTGTCGCTTCTACCCTTTAAATAGGGGAAATTTGAACAGTCTAAAAATCAGTGACTTTGATTTTTCTGAGCTTATAGAGCTGGGACTGTCAGGAAAACTGCCACCCTGGAATCTGGAGAGGCAGATGAATCCCCAGCGTCACAGCTGTAATGTGCTTACCTTGACCACAAGCTACTGGAGCCATAAACTGATAGTGGAACTTACATGGTGACATTTACCTTTTTGTAGAATGGATCTTTTTATCACACTTCTCGTTCCAAATACAGAAAACCACAACCCTGTGTCCGGAAAGTGGTGCAGAACATAAAGCCTGGGACTCACAAGAGTGAGGTTCTAACTTTGATTTCTGTTATCATACATGTCAGTGATGCTCTGGTGTTCTCTCTCTCTCTCTCTCTCTCCCCCCTCCCCATCTTCCTCCCTCCTTCTTATAAATAAATCATATTTAAAAGAGAAAACCACAGACTTTTAAATGATTTAAAAATTATAGGGGGTCAGGCAGTAGCACAGCGGGTTAAGCGCACATGACAAGAAGTGCAAGGACCAACATAAGGATCCCAGTTCGAGTCCCTGGCTCCCCACCTGCGGAGGCTGGGAGGTGTCGCTTCACAAGCGGTGAAGCAGGTCTGCAGGTGTCTTTCTCTCCCCCTCTCTGTCTTCCCCTTCTCTCTCCATTTCTCTCTGTCCTGTCCAACAATGACGACATCAGTAACTACAGCTGTTCTAGCTCTCAACTCCCTGCCTGCAGGGGAGTCCCTTCACAGACAGTGAAGCAGGTCTGCAGATGTCTATATTTCTCTCCCCCTCTCTGTCTTCCCCTCCTCTCTCCACTTCTCTCTGTCCTATCCAACAATAACAACAATACTACTAACAACCACAACGATAACAGCAATGAAAAACAACAGGGGCAACAAAAGTGGAAAAAATAACCTCCAGGAGCAGTGCTGGGTAGCCGGGGGCTTGAACCAGCATCCTTAGGCCAGTCCCTGCATTTCTTGCCATGTGTGCTTAACCTGCTGAACTACTGCCCAGCACCCGCTTATTTATTTATTTATTTTTAGGCTAGTTGCTTCATCCAAGAAAATCTCTTGTATATCAGTTATGCAGCACATACTTATTCATTCCATCCCAACATCCTGGTAGAAACTTAATATTTTTTTTATTTCCATAGTTTTATTTTTTTACAGAGTATATTAACACTGGGGTGAACTCTGTCTTCCTTAGATGTGAATACTGAAACCCTAACTCTCTGTGCACAGTTGGAAGTCGAGCCCTTCAGAGGTAATTAGAGGGAGATGAGGTCATGAGGATTGGACCTTTCAACAAGATTATATGAAGAGAAACTCAAAAGTTTTTTTTTTTTCTCTCCCCACCATGAGAAGACAGAGGAAGAGAGTTCTCGTTAGGAACTAAATTTGCCAGCACCTTGAATTGTAGGGCAAGCAATATTCTCTAACTTGAGAACTGTAAGAAAAATATTTCTGTTGTTTAAGTCATCCATTCTGTGATATTTTCTTATTACAGCCCAAGCAGAGAATATATACTCTTCAAACTATCTTCTTTATTTTCCTCACTGTCAGGTTTATAGTTGGAGCATTAAATGCATGGTTCCACCACTACTGACCATGTGCTTGCTCGCTCTCCGTCTTAGATAGTGAGAGTCAGAGGAGACGGAGAGTGAGAGGGGTAGCATCACAGCACAGTCGCACTGTTCATGAAGCTCACCCTGCATGGGTGTTCCCACACGTCGGCCTGGGATTATCACCCATGTCATCTTTACGGTGACGTGTGTACTTTCCCAGATGAGCTATAACTGGACCTCCATCATGGAACAATGCTTTTTTAATACCCATTTATGTTTTTTCATGGCACGGCTTGATCATTTTTATATTGTGAATAATATTCCACTGTACGTACCTGTTTACCAATACGCTCACACAGAATATATGAACATATGTGTAATATATGAACATACAAATACTATACACATACATATTTCATATACATGCATTAAATGCCTTGGCACATAGGTGTATCGATCTGTTAACAAGTCACTGAATAATCATGAATTATCTCAATATTAGTTAACTAGTACGACATATGACAGAAACTCCAGAAGTATGCAGGACAGCATTATAGCTGCCAACTAAAGTAAGGTTAATTAATGCTATTCTTGGAAATGTCAAGCGATCAGCAAGAATATTATTAATTTGGGGTCACTGGGAGTTCCTTCTACATTTTGCATGCTGAGTAGCCAATTATGTAGTATACACAACAATCTCTGTCAGCCTATAATGTCATGTGTTTATAGGCTGGCCAAGAAAATTTATAAATTCAAGACTTAATCTAAACACAGCCTTTCTTCTACTTAGAGCACAGTTTATAGGTAAGACAGACACTGCATAGAAGGTTTTACACTTACAGATGGTTTCATTTGATAATTCAACAAATACTTCATTGTAAACTACATGTACATATACATACACATACACATACACATACACATACACATACACATTCACATTCACATTCACATACACATACACATATACATATTGCCTCCAGAGTTATTGCTGGGGCTCAGTGCCTGCACTACGAATCCACTACTCCTGGAGTCTATTTTTTCCCTTTTGTTGTCCTTCTTGTTTCTTGTTGTTCTTATTATTACTGTTGCTATAGCTGTCATTGTTGATGGATAATACAAAGAGAAATCGAGAGAGGAGGGGAAGACAGAGAGGAGAAGAGAAAGACACCTGCAGACCTGCTTCACCACCTGTGAATCGACCCCCTGCAGGTGGGGAGCCGGGGGCTCAAACCAGGATCCTTACGATGGTCCATGCACTTCGTGTCATGTGTGCTTCTCCCACTGTGCTACTGCCTGGCCTCCTGTAAACTAAATTTGACAAGTCTATGAATCAAGTCTTATAGAAGAAAAAAACGAGGGGCCAGGTGGTGGCGCACCTGGTTGAGCGCATATGTCACAATGCACAAGAACTTGAGTTCAAGCTCCTCGGTCCCCACCTGCGGGGGAAGCTTCACAAATAATGAAGTAGTGCTACAGGTGTCCCTCTGTCTCTCTACCTCTCTCCCCCTTCCTCTCAAGTTCTGTCTCTATCCAATTAATAAAGATATTTTTTAAAAAAATTTAAAAAAGGAAAAAAAACTGGCACGGGTTCACACCGGTGAGGTAGGTTTCAAATCCAGATGCTGTGATTGAATACATAAACTAACACATAAGTTACTGAGAATTAATGGTAGGAAACTCAAAGGAAATACCAACTTTGGGAAGCTTTCTCAGACAGCTGTACACTAAGAGAAGGAAGTGAATTCCACACCTTGGATGGATCTGGAGAAAGGTTTCAAATGAGGAGTGGCACAATTAAAGCCCACAGGAGCACTGGGAATAAAGGTTAGTTTGTAAATCAGTATGGAGGGAGTCAGGCAGTGACATATCCAGTTGAGTGCACATGTTACTTGCCATGCACAAGGACCTGGGCTCAAATCCCTGGTTCTCACATGCAATTGATGGGAAATTCACAAGCAGTTAAGCAGTGCTGTCTGTCTCTCTGTCTCTGTCTCTCTCTCTCAAATTCTTAGTCTTATAGAATAAAAAGAAAGAGACAGGTAGAGAACATTACTGCTGTGAGTAGAGGATTCATTGCACACATACAGAAACCCAATTATAACCCTGGTCTCAAAGTAATGAATTTAAGTTAATAAGAAGAAAAGAAAAATCAAGATGGAGGGGGGAGGGAAATCATCAGGAACTACAGTCTGCAGGTGGCAAGCCAAGGACTGGAACTGAGATTCTTGCTCCAGTCCTTGTGCTTCACACTATGTATGCTTAACCCAGTGCGCTACCACCCAGCCCCTTGGACAACTCCCCCTGAAGCTTACATAGGGTAGGTGTCAGGGAAGTAGTTTACTAGGAGAATGCCAATGAAATAAAAGTCTAAAAAAATAAAATGTCACTGAGATCAGAAAAGCTGACTTCCACCTATGATTTCTTATTTTATTTAATCAAATTATTGTTATTATTATCATTACTATTACTATTACTATTATTGCCTCCAGGGTTGTTGCTGGGGCTCGGTGCTTGCACTGTGAATACACTGCTCCTGGCAGCCATCTTTTCCCTTTTTTTAAAATCTATTTTTACTTGATTTTTATTCAATAGAGAAATTGACAAAGGAAGATAGAGCAGGACAGTAAAAGATGCCTGTAGACCTGTTTCCCCTCTCCCTAAGCTTCTCCCCTGCAGGTGAAAAGTGAGGCTCAAACTGGGTCCTTGCACATGGTAACCTGTGTGCTCAGCTGGATGGGCCATCACCCAGCCTATGATTTAATGTGTGGTGTGTGTGTGTGTGTGTGTGTGTGTGTGTGTGTGTGTGTGTGTGTGTGTGTGTGTGTATGTGTATAATTAATTTATCTGTTTGGGTAAAGACAAACACAGAAAGATATATAGGGCACAGAGAGAGAGACAGGAAGAGAGAGAGACATCTGCAGCACTGCTTCACTGCTTGCTCAACGATACCCCTTCCCTGCCTTGCAGGTGGGGAGCCAGGGCTTGAACTGAGATCCTTAAGCCAGTCCCTGTGCACACTATGTGTGCTTAACCCAGTGTGCTACCGCCCGGCCCCCTGGATGGCTCCTCATTAAGCTTACACAGTATGGGTGGCAGGGAAGTAGCTTATTGGGAGAATGCCAATGAAATAAAGTCAAAAGAAGACGTCCTCTGTGGCTGTACCTAAGCCAGCATATTAAAAACCCCAAGCCTGCCTTTCATCCTCTAAGAAAAGAAGCCCCCTAGTGGCCACCAGCCCTTGTTTTAGCAAAATCTAATCTGTATGTATTTATTCATTTCATTTTACTTTTAAATTAATTGTTTTGCCAGAGACTTGAAAGGAGTGAAGGCAGCTAAATATACACTTCGCATATGAGAACACAGTTATTTTTAAGGCCATTGGTGCAAACGTGCATCATAGCAAATCCCTTATCCAGTGGTGTTCAGATACTCGTCAGATAACTTCTCTGTGGAAATACAAACTAAGAAGGAGCAAAAAAGCAAAATTGTAGCTCAAAGTTGCCTGAATTCATATGCAATGTTCTTTGCCTACACTTTGGGAGATCTGGGATTAAAAGCTGTATCCCTGATTTTTTTTTCCCCTATTTGACTTTCATTCAGCGCCTAGTGATTGAGTCATTCCAATGTGTCACTTGCTCAGAAGCTAAAGATAAGACAGAATAAAACATGATCCTTGCCTTTGTAGATTTCATATTCCATATATAGAAATACAATATACATTCAGAAAAGAAGTATTTTCTTTCTGGATGATGGTAAATGCTATTATGAAAATAGAAGAAGAAGGGAAGATAGCATAATGGCTATATAAAAAGAGTTTCATGCCTGAGGCTCCAAAGTCATAGGTTTCAATTTCCTGCACCACCATAAGCCAGAGCTGAGCAGTGCTCTGGTTAGAGAGAGAGAGAGAGAGAGAGAGAGAGAGTATCTGATTAAAAAGAGGATCCGATTTAGGTATTATGATAATTGTGTGGGTCAAACATCTTCTAGAGAAAGTTATATTTTTGATATATCCTAATATTTGTTTTGTCTTTTTTTAACATTTTTTTTTCCCAGAGCAGTGATTAACTCTGACGCTGGATGGTACCTGGAACTGGGATTCAGATGGTGGACTCAGACATGAAAGTCTATTTGCATAACCATTATGCTATCACCCCCATCATTGGACAAGTGCTATTTATTTAAATGATTCTTTGTGTAAAGATATGGGTGTGAAAACATGCTTAACATAACCTAGAAGCAGCGATTCAATTGGGGTAATATATAATGAAGAAGGAGGTAGAAAATACAATAGATCCAATAAATGGGGTTGTCTAGATTCAAAGCAGCAGCTTTGGACCAATTTCTTAATATGCCCAAAGAATTTTAAGAACAGGAATTATATCTAATTTCTCCCATAAAAAGTTGAGACTGGGGAGTCGGGCGGCAGCGCAGTGGGTTAAGCGCACGTGGCGCAAAGCGCAGGGACAGGCTGAAGGATCCCGGTTCGAGCCCCCGGCTCCCCACCTGCAGGGGAGTCGCTTCACAGGCGGTGAAGCGACAGGTCTGCAGGTGTCTATCTTTCTCTCCCCCTCTGTCTTCCCCTCCTCTCTCCATTTCTCTCTGTCCTATCCAACAACAAAGCAACGTCAACAATGGCAATAATAACCGCAACTAGGCTGCAACAACTAGGGCAACAAAAAGGGGGGAAAATGGCCTCCAGGAGCAGTGGATTCATGGTGCAGGCACCGAGCCCAGCAATAACCCTGGAGGAGGGAAAAAAAAAAAAAAGTTGAGACTGAGGTTACGTGGACCATGGATAGAGGGGTTGATAGTGAAAATTCAGTAAGGTTTTGGTTCCTAGATTTATCAAATACTAAGCATGCAATACTAAACTGAGGACACTGGAAATTTCTCATATATTCAGTACACAGAATGATGTGTTACTATATTCATTTTCCTTTACCTAAATGTCTAAAGACTTACATATTTTTACAATATTCCATTCAGGTTTACTAAGACCAACCCTGAGTTAAATTGCTCTTGTTTCTGCAGTTAATCGTTTTGAGGATGTGCCATAATTTCCTCTTTGTTGACAGTTTTTCCAGTGTTAAAAACAAACAAACAATAGACAAGGTTTTTATTCTCAGTTCAGCCATCATTTTCCAGAGGAACTTGAGCCACACAGATAACACTCATTGTGTCACAGTCTCTTTAAACACAAAAACGAGTAGGATCAACGGAGGTTCATCCAGCCCTGAAACCAGATCATTGTTCTGAACATGGAAGTCATCGAAGTATGACCTCAATGAGCTTTGTCATTTATTATTCAGAAGGGAAATCAATTGATAGTGAGCTCAGTGACCTAAATATTGGCTAGGCATTTGTACTGGCTTCAACTAGTAGCTCCGTTTCCTTAACTGCCCTTATCACTATATAAAGCTAATTAATCTTTCCCCATCATAGTGGGGAATCTAAGGAGAGAAAGTCCATATTTGTTTTTATGTGAATGTCCAGCCTCTACAATACTATTTAAAATAGAGTAGATGTTCAGTAGGTAACGTGAATAAATGAGTGACAGACTACCTTAGAACTGTTATAAACAAGGAGATACAGCACTTCATTTGACTGATTTACTGATTTACCACCAAGTTTTGTGTATGACTTATTGTAAACAATAACTTTTCATAGTTTTAAAAGTCATGTAATCCTTTGATTTAAATATTATATATATATATATATATACATATATATATATATATACACACACACACATAGATAAACCTGGCTTTGGCTGAAGAAGATATGTAAACCTCAAAGCTTTTCACACAAACAGTTCAACTAGGTTTATTTTCCAGTTATTCACACACAATCACACAAATGGTTTGAAAACAGCTGGACCCCTTGACTACTAAGATCTTTTCAGTTCTATAGAAGTTAGAGTTGACTAAACCTCAGTAACTCATAGGGCAATCCAATGTCCAGCTTCCAGAAACTGGAAGTTAGCCCATTTCCAGGGCAAGGAACTAGCACCCTCTAATATTTGAATATCTCTGTTGGGGCAGCTTGGAATGTTCCTACTTATGACCACAGAATGTGAGCTCGGATCTACAGAGATGCAGAGGTCACATAGGCTCCTAAGCTGAATATGGGCCCCAGATCAAATCAAATCAGTGGGGGTTACAGTCAATAATATTTATACCCCTTTCCCATATTAGGGAGCAACTCTCTTCAGGAGAGAGTTCCAGCTTTCTGGTCCTTTTTCCAGCCATGACATCATCTCCCAGACAATAACTTGGATCCCCAGCAGGGGGATTTCAGGCTCAGGGGAAAGAAGAAAAAGGAAAAAAAAAAAAAAACAACTAGTATAGTCACAGGCCCTTTAGAATAAAACTAAAATATGCCTACTAGCTATCTACAAAATGGAGTAAAACCCCCCCCCCCAACTCTTCATCTGCACTATTCCAGCCCTTAAGTCCATGATTGGTCAACAGTTTGTTTGGCTTTGTATGTTAACTCTCTTATCAATACCAGGTTCCAGATGCTAGCATGATGCTGACCAGACTTCCCTGGAAAGACAACTCCACCAATGTGTCTTGGAGCTCTACTTCCCCAGAGCTCCACCCCACTAGGGAAAGAGAGAGAGACAGGCTGGGAGTATGGATCGACCTGTCAACATCCATGTTCAGTGGGAAAGCAATTACAGAAGCCAGACCTTCCACCTTCTGCATCCCACAATGATCTTGGGTCCATACTCCCAGAGGGTTAAAGAATAGTAAAGCTATCAGGGGAGGGGATTTAATACAGAGTTTAAAAAATGATTATTCTATGTTATAAGGTCATTGTGGAGAAAAACTTCATAAGGGCTAAGTGCAAACTAAACAGTGCTTTGTCACTGTGTGTCTCTTTTTTAATCTTTCTGTTCTTTTTGGTAGGGGGTGGGGGGAGGATTGTAACATCAACCAAGGAAGAAAAAGTTTATCACAGAATACACAGAAATGAAACTAAGGTGTGTGAAGTGGGAACACGGAAATTAAGAAGCTAAATGGGCAGAGCAACTCAGTGGTTTAGTTTAAGATCCCTGATGAATGACAAAAGCCTTATGAAAATAAAACACCTCAGGCCTTTTTTAATATTATTATTACCAAGATGTAGTTTTCCCTCTAAGACAGGTGTACTGAGAGATCTTATTGCTCCAGATCCTGTCAAGACAACACCTGAATACTATGGGAATTAGATCAAGAACTGAGATATTGTGAACTACTTTTTATTTCTCATTTACTTGTGTTTTTCAAGTAAAAGATACACAAGCAGCAGCCAGAGTCACTCTGACTATTGACATTTCTGAATTTCATATTGCCTGTTCCACAAATGATTGGGATTCAACTCTGCATTTTTTTATTACTATTATTCATAGGAGTTGGTGGGGATGGGTCTATAAGTAGTATGGCTGATAACAAGACAAAATTATTGCTCCTTTTCAAAGTAGAAGAAATTATATTTAGTAAGGTAACATATATACTTGAAAAAAAATTTAGGTAATCACTGGAAAAGAATTAAAAGAAGTAGGTCATTAAAGATGTTTCTGTCTACTTGACATTTTAAATGTTAGAAGTGGTAACATAAATTCTCACTGATTACAAAAGGCTGATTTCATCATCACTTCTCATAATTCTTCCTGTACTCATGAACTATGTTTTCTTTTAAAGAATTACTTGTTGTTGTTGCTTTATTTCATCCCATCTGAAAATGGTGACTCATATTTCCACAATGAGATCAATTGCCACATTTTCTATAAATTCATAGAGGATGTCCACCTTCTTCCCAGAGCTTGTACATACTCAATTGATACATGTATTATCATTTCCCGTTATATTTAGAATCTATAATTTCCTTCACTCTGCTCCCTAGACAATGAGTTTTGAGGCCAAGAATTTCCACTTTTTTTTTATTCCTCCAGTTTTTTGTTTGTTTGTTTTTAAATTACTCCAATATTACCACAATTATTAGAATAGAAGATGCTCAGTTAAGCATTTTGGATAAAAGATGAAAAAAGTTAATGTTTCTTTCTGAGTTTTCCAACACTTCACTTCTTCTAAAACCAACTTATAACTGTAATTTTAAACTTTTTAAATTTATTTATTCCCTTTTGTTGCCCTTGTTGCTTATCATTGTTGTAATTATTGTTGTTGTTACTGATGTCATTGTTGTTGGATAGGACAGAGACAAATGGAGAGAGGAGGGAAGACAGAGAGGGGAGAGAAAGAGAGACACCTGCAGACCTGCTTCACTACTTGTGAAGCAACTCCTCTGCAGGTGGGGAGCCGGGGGCTCAAACTGAGATCCTTACGCCAGTCCTTGCACTTTGTGCCACATGCACTTAACTCACTCCACTACCACCCAATTCCCCCAATTTTAAACTGTTTAAGTGTCCTGAGCCCCAGCAACTCTTATGATTCTTTATAGTTTTAATCACAGAGCTTTTTTTCTGTATCACTCAAGATGTTGTTAATGCCTATGCTCATTTGGGATTATATTAGCTCTTCCCAGACACCCAAATTCTGGATATTCTTGAGTTCATCTCAACTCAGTTATTACAATCAGGAGCAAATGTCCACAGAAAGCTTCAAAGCCAACACAATGATGTACTGTTTACCGTACACAAGGACCTTGGTTGGAGCCTCTGCTCCCCAGCTACAGGACATTGAGGGAAAGCTTCAGGTGAAGTGAAGAAGTGTCTATCTGCAAGTGTCTATCTTCCTCTCTCCCTCTCTATTCTCCCTCAATTTCTCTCTGTCCTAGCACATAAAATAAAAGAAGGGTGGGAGGAGGGAAACAAAGTAGCTACCAGATACCAGCCCTAGGTCAGATGGATGGGATTTACAATTAAAGGTATTTATTTACTTTCGTCATATTTGGGAGCTACTCTCTGCCCTAATTCAGTTTTCTAGGCCTATTCTCAACTCTGACACCATCTTCCCAGACAATACTTCTAGCCCACCTGCATGTTAGCTATCAGGCTCAGGCAAAAATTACTAAGGTCATGGGCCTCTTGGAACATACCTAAAGTGGACTTCTTAGCTTCTTCCCACACGAAGACCCCAAATTTCACCCGTTATACTCTTACCTTTAGGTTCCTATTTATTAAACAGTTTTTCCTGTTTGTTTTATATTTTATCACCTTTCAGCAACCAAGTTGCTGATGAAGCCATCCTGACTTCCCTGAGCAGAGGACCTCATCCATGTGTCCAGGAAACTCACCTCTCCAGAGTCCTTCCCCGCTAGGGAAAGATAGAGACAGGCTGGGGGTATTATTGGTCGAACTGCCAATATTCATGTTTAGCAGAGAAACAATTACAGAAGCCAGGCAGATCTTCCACTTCTGTACCCCATAAAGAATTTTGGTCCAGAGGGATAAGGAATAGGGAAGCTGCCAGTTAAGCAATACAATTCCACACAATTCCTATCCCCTTTCACTGTTAATCATTATTAAATCACTAAAAAAAAAAAAGTGGCCACCAGCTGCACCAAGCCCCAGCTAAACCCGCTGTGAAGAAAATAAAACAACCCCCAAAACTACACAATGAACTTTTCTCTCAGAATCCTCTCATTTTCTTAAATCCCCCTTATAGTATGGCACACGTTCTTTCTGACCACCAAAAAGGCAACACATCAGTATAGTTTTCTTGACCTAGATTTATTAAACTCTAATTTTAGCAGCCTTCTCTTGTGCCAGTCTATAAGAAGGTCAAGGAATGAATTTTGTCTACAACCCATTTCCTAGTCCAGTTTAATTAGCTCTAAGTGTGTACCTGATAAGCCTTCAAGATAGAGAATTTGCATACGTGAGCCAGGAAAGTCTACTTGTCTCTAAATCTACCTGTCTAGCTCTAGTCTGTCTTCCATGCCTCTACTCCTATCCCTGACTCAAATTTTCATGGCCATTTTGAACCAGGCCATGAAACAATACCCTGGGGGAGTCAGACAGTCGTGTAGCAGGTTAAGCGCAGGTGGTGCAATGCACAAGGACTGGTGTAAGGATCCCGGTTCGAGCCCCAGGCTCCCCACCTGCAGGGGGGTTGTTTCACAAGCGGTGAAGTAGGTCTGCAGGTGTCTGTCTTTCCTCCTCTCTGTCTTCCCCTCCTCTCTCCATTTCTCTCTATCCTATCCAAGAGCAACAACATCAATAACAACAATAACTACAACAATAAAACAACAAGGTCAACAAAAGGGAATAAATAAATATTTAAAAAAGAAAAAGAAACAATACCCTGAATAGATCTCATGAATCTTCTTACGCACGTTTGATTTATCTATAATTAATCATACTAATAAAGTGGCCAAATTCCATTTATTTCTGATACCATAAGTTTCCCAGAACAGATAATGTGTGCTATGCCATGACTAGCAGGGTAACATAACACATTCTAGCGATGTAGGCCATGACTTTGGACTGAATTCTGCTAGCTTTCCTTATCTCATTACCAGCATCTTTAATAAAGAATTGAAAAGACTTTTGATGACACAATCTTTCCCCCTGGAAACCATATCACACAGGGAGTGTCTCACTTCTAATAAGTTTTCTAGTCCCCACCCCCTTTTTCCTATAAGATTTTAGACTGTATTTACTATAAACCATTAGCTCCCCAATAAATATATTTTTTAAAAAATTAGGCAGCCAGATAAAATGGTAATTGAGTTATTTCAAATACCTGTAACATTTTACAAAATAGTGTATATAGACACCGAGTATCTGTGTACATTTAATAACCCCATATAATGAGCCGCCATAGAGTCAAATCTAGGACATTAAACTGTCACATCTAGTGGGTTTTATTGGGAAAAGCCAGTGCCAGCTACAGAGAACTTGACCTGGCAGCTGCAAAGTCTCTGTTAATGTCACCTTGACAATGTAAACACTGCTTTTTATCATTTTTATTTATTTATTATTGGATAGAGACTGAGAGAAAATTGAGAGGGGAGGAAGAGATGGAGACAGAGACAGAGATACTGCACCCCTGCTTCACCACTCGTGAAACTTTCCCCCTGCAAATGGAGACCAGGAGCTTGAACCCAGACCCTCGCACATCGTAATGTGAGTGTTTAACCAGCACCGCCTGGCCCCCAATTTAAATATTGCTTGCATAAGGGTTTTCATACTTTCCCTTCTCACCAGCCCCCACAAATTGTGGACTATTTTGTTGCTGATCAAAACAAATCATAAGGTCAGTGTAGACTCCAGAGAAAGGAAGATAAGAGACAAGAGTCCTCTCTTTCCCTCCCCCTCTTTTGTTTTCTATCTTATTTATATATCCTTTATCTATTTACTTATGTTATTGAGGAAATGTTTTGCAATAGTGCTGTTGTCTCAGGGGTACAATTTCACATCTCTCCAAAACACAAAATACGTGCCAGTACACACTACCTACCACCCAACTACCAACTACATTATAACTGAAGTTTATCTTCCTCAACTATGTGATCCAGTGCCTGATGTTTTACAAATTTTCTATTATATTTAATTGGGAAGGTAGTCTTTTTTTTTTCTTTTAATCTGCCCAATTCATCACTTTTGACAAAACTGGTTATCTTGTTCTTCTATAATTACTCTTCAAATGGTGTTTGGTGTAAAGATACCATATACCCTGTTATATATAACTTGGTGTTTGGGGTAAATATTCCATATCAGCTTTTTTTCTTCATCGAAAATCACTGCTTTTTCTAATGCTTCTATGTGACAAGCACTATAAACTTTAGATATGTGTCCTCATTTATTTCTCAAAAATAGCCTTTAGAGTAGATGAAATTATTAAAACTATCCAGAAAAGAAAATTTATTTAAGATTAGTGTAATAGCTTGCTGGTGCTGTCAGCTAGTAAGCAGCAGGTTAACATTCTGTAAAATAACAACAACAATAATAATAATAATTGACAAACTATACATTGTCTATCTGCTCTGTGTTTTATTTACCTCCTTCATTTGGTTTTAGTGCTAGAAGGCAGTCCATATCAAAACACAGTGTCCTACATTTATAATAATTTGTTCTCAATCCCACAAGTTAATACTTGAGGTTGGTCTCAACTAAGTAGTACTACTGTTCATCTTGACAGGGACAACTTCTGTGGTTCCAACCATCTAGGGATCAAAAGCAGGTCAGATGGGCCAAGAAAATCTCCGTCAAATTTCTGAAAGTTTGTGCTGGTATGTAGCTGGCCTCTCCCTGAATGTGTTCTTTCATCCTCAAGGTTAGTTAGCTCGAGGCTTTTGGTCGCTTTTTTGTTTCCACCTGGGTTATTTCTAGGACCCACTCCCGGTAGCACTGCCATTGCTCCCAACAACCAATTTTTTTTTTCTTTCTTCCAGACAGAGCATGAGAGACAGAGAAATTAAGAGAGACAGAGCAAACAAACAAATAAAAATAGAAGTGCCACTCCCCCACATCTGAAGCTTTCCCCCTCCAGGCACTCCCATGTGGTGGCCCTAGGCTTGAACCCAGGTCCTTGTGCATTCTAACAGGTGAACCATCTTTTACCCACCACTCCCTGTCCTCAGCCCAAACTTCTATGAATAGTGTTTTGAGTTTCAAGAGAAAATTTGACGATCTAACACCCTTGCAATATTAGCCTTGCAATGTCTGCAATATCGCTCCTTAAATTATTTTTATTTATTTATTTTTAAGATTTCATTTATTTATGAGAAATATAGGAGAAGAGAGAAAGAACCAGAAATCACTCTGGCACATGCACTTCCAGGGATCAAACTTGGGACCTCATGCCTGAGAGGCCAAAGCTTTATCACTGCACCACCCCCCAGACCACCCCAAATTATTTTTGATCTTTTACAATGCAGCTAAGATTCAAGCAATGGAAAGTAGACTCAGCTCTCAAGTGCAGAAACGGCAAAGCGTCTGTTCCCATTTTTAATTTATTACAATTTCACACCCTCTAGAGAAAGAATTTTGATATGGAGTGAGTTACCCAAGGCTGATGCTCTTCTGCATCTCCCCATGCTTAGAGCTGCAAAGCAGAGAGCTGATCAACTTTCAATTTCCAATTGTTCTCTAGGTTAGAACTCTCTTGGTCCTTCACAAGTATATACAAAAATTCCATAAACCCAACTGATTTTCATAGAATTAAAAAAATGTTTGTTTATAGGTAGTTTGGATTAGAAAAGGTTTTCAATAGAAAGATGAATATGGGATGATCTCACTTATAGACAGTAGTTTGAGCACCAAAGTAAAGGGCTTTGTTAGGGAGAGAGGTGGTCTCAGGTCCTGGGATATGATGGCACAAGAGGACCTAGACTTGGGGGGTGGGGAAGGGAGGTAGGTCTTTCAGGTCCTGGTGCAGGATGGTCGAGGAGGACCTAGGTGGGGGATGAGAGTGTTGTGCAGAAAACTGAGAAATGTGACACATGTACAAATAACTGTATTTACTGTTGACTGTAAACGATTACTTTCCCTATTAAAATGTTTTTTTAAAGGAAAATGTTTTCATTATTTACTCCAAATTGAATTATTTGCAAGAATTTTAGGAGAAAACACTTGTTCTAGCCTCATAAGCACTCTCCATGTTAGTACGATATTTTCTAGGTATATTTTCACATGAGTAAACATGCAGTCAGTACACCAGTGGCGAATAGATCCCGTCAGCTCATAAGTCCATAGTCACACTTAGACTGTTGCACTCATGCCTTGACTCACCAGTTGGTCTGGAAAGGCTGGAACACACACATACTTGCGATTGCTTCCTAACAAGCTGAAAAATTCTTCAGGATAAATTATGTATCAGTAATAACTGAAGAGAAAGCATGTGAATCCTTGAAACATCAGTATTTGCAGAAAAGAGTACCACTTGACTGAACTCTATGCATTATTTGTGTTGGTCAATATCCTGATTCTTTTATTCCAGAAACAAGTTCTGGGACAGGCTCTGCTAACTACTGCTAAAATCATTATGTTCCAGATATTTGTAGGATAAAATTGATTAACCTTTGAAATTATTGGCTTTTTCTTAAATAAGCTATCTTATAAATTCTGCCTTCTAAAAAATATTTATTTATTTGGGTAAAGACAGAGAGCAATTGAGAGGGTAGTGGGGAGACAGAGAGACAAAGAGACACCTGCAGCACTGCTGTACCATTTGTAAAGCTTTCCCCTGCAGGTGGGGAGTGGGGGGCTTGAACCTGGGTCACTGTGCATTGAGTATGTGCATTCAACCAGGTACACCCCCCACCTGATCCCCAAAGAAATGATTTTAAGTTGTCCTTGGATTTGTTCATTGTTCCTGTTTCTTCACTTCCATTTCAATGTATTGAACTACTTGAGTTTTTTTCTGAGTATGATTAGTAATGTATTTAATTCTAATTTATGGTGATTTAAATGTCGTTGATTTTTAGTGTGCTTGAATATTTCACACCTTTATTCATAATGCCTTTTTTCTGCTTTCTGACTTTATCTCATTTTTCATTGTTCTTATTATCTTGTTAATTTGACAAATTAACAATACCAAAATGCAAAAAGTAGCCCTTTCTTAATGGGTGCTTATTATAAAAAGTTTATTCTTAGTCTTTTGTTTTTATACAAATGACAATTTTTTTGGTCATAGAGTTAGCAGTTTAGAGGTTTTATATACTTCAAAATATTTTGTTTGTTTATGTTTGGTTGTTTTGTTTTTGTTTTTAGCTTTTTTTAAGTCATTTCAAACCTTAGCATATTGGTGACGGAGTGGGGTAATTGAGGGTATGTGTAGACAACACTGTTTTAGGTACAGTCTGCACAGCCAACAAACACCTCTGACGGTGCACTGCCATCGCCATCTGAGCTAAGAGCACTAGGATATGAATGACTCAGTCATGTGCAGAGACAGAGGGGACAGAAATGCAAAGGTCCCTGAACTAAATGACCATGTGACCATGTGACCATGTATCTGTGGGGAAACTGTACCTTAATTCTGTGTCAAGTCTCAGTCACCATGGCTTTTGAACCCAGGCATTGCTGAGGCTTTTATCATCAATGCTCAGTGTCAGATATGAACACAGGACTGATCAGAACACAGAGGGTTGTCTGGCATTCTGAATAAACTGACTTGGCAGCTAAAGTCAAGTAGGGGAAAAGCAGCACCTGTTGATACTTCAAATCGAGAGAAAATATTGTTCTCCTCAAAGGCAATAGAACATATGTCATATCAAGTAATCCTCTGAGAAACAATTTGTAATGAGAAAAGAAAAAGACTACACTCATTGAGATAAACCAGAAAAGAAAATCCTCCAAAATAAAAATTTAGTCACCTGATTCTTCAGAGAAACAAAGGTCTTATGGAACTCTAATATGAAAAATATGAATTGAAAAAGTGATAGTTGAGGAACTCCAAGAAATGAAAACCACAAATTTTCTTGAGAGGGACACATGTGACATTACTGTGTGTCAGGAAGCATTCTAGAATATGAATCCCAGAAAAAGTAGCATGAATTCTCAGTGATCTGTCTTTTTGCTTCTGAATTCCATCAACATAGGTTCTCTCCGTAGCAGACTGTTGGTTGGAATCCTGTTGAATTAAAGTGAGGCCACTATAGCACATATCCTTAATCTCCTAAAGCAAAGAATTTAACAGAATACACTTTATTTTAAAAATGAAGTAATTCCTGCAAGACCAATTGCTCAACGATATAGTGAATATCAGTGGTCGGAGTAAACACCTTTAGCTTGGCTATCCCAGGAGTGGTTAAACTGTGGTAGTTTAAAAATGTTTTCTACATAAGGATGAATAGGGAGAAGTTGAAAAACAAGATCAGAAGGGAAAACACTGAGCAGAACTTGGACTGGAGTTGCTGTGTTGCACCAAAGGAAAAGATTCTGGGGGGGGGGGGGTTCAGGTCCTGGAACATGATGGCAGAGGAGGACCTAGTGGGGGTTGTTATTATTATGGAAAACTGGGACATGTTATGCATGTACAAACTACCATATTTTACTGTTGACTATAAGCCATTAATCCCCCAATAAAGAAATAAAAATAAGTAAATAAGATAAGTTTTCTAGGGAAAAAAACAATAATTCATACTAGAAAATCATTCCATCTCTCTCAGGAAGGACAGCTTCTTTTGACTAAAATTTTTTTTTTAATATTTATTTATTCCCTTTTGTTGCCATTGTAATTTTTTATTGTTGTACCTATTAATGTTGCTGTTATTGATGTCGTAGTTGCTGGACAGGACAGAAAGAAATGGAGAGAGGAGGGGAAGACAGGGGTGAGAAAGACACCTGCAGACCTGTTTCACTGCCTGTGAAGCAGGTGGGGAGCTGGGGGTTCGAACCAGGTTCCTTCCGCCGGTCCTTGCGCTTTGCACCATGTGCGCTTAACCTGCTGTTACCGCCCAGCTCCTACTAACTATATACTTTATACCTCATGAAAAAGAGCCCTTAATCTTTAAAGATGAAACTTTCATTAGGTATTTAAAATATTTATGGATGAATTATTTGTCAAATATAATCTTCTTTAAATGATTCACTATGGGGGCCGGGCGGTAGCGCAGCAGGTTAAGCACACATGGCACAAAGAGCAAAGACCGGCGGAAGGATCCAGGTTTGAGACAGGGGAGTTGCTCTACGGGTAGTGGAGCAGGTCTGCAGGTGTCTATCTTTCTCTCCCCCTCTCTGTCTTCCCCTCTTCTCTCCATTTCTCTCTGTCCTATCCGACAACAATAGTAGTAACAACAACACTGATAAGCAACAAGGGCAACAAAGGGAAAAACAATGGCTTTCAGGAGCAGTGGATTCATAGTGCTGGCAGCGAGCCCCAGCAATAACCCTGGAGGCAAAAAAAAAAAAAGATTCACTAAATGTGTGGGGAGGATTGGTGATTTTGGTAAGGATGATAGATGCAATCCAGCTCATCCATAAAACATACCAGTAATGATATTCAATTAGTGAAATAAACAAAATTACTAAAGGCAACTAACTATATGATGTTCAGAAAAAAAAATAAGTTATATAAATTATGTACTGGGTGAAACTAGAGAAATCAAAATTACATATCTGTTTCTATCCTTATAATAAGAAAAATAGGAGAAATATTGACTATTCATAGATCCATTAGAGTAATGGCGTCATGGGGTCAACAGCTTGACCATTCTTAGATATGGAGAAAGAGGTGAAACCCTACAGTCACAGCTTAAAAGTTGCTAAAGTCATAAGCTTGTGAACCACACAAAATGACAACTTGGACAGAATATTGGAGGCTGAATTTTGATGAGGATGAAAGTGGAAAATTCCTGTGGCCTGCAATACTATACACATTCCTACAACTAATTAAGCAAAGTCCAAGAGACTTACCTGCAGGAATCCTATCACCTTCTCATAGTGAATCGTTGAGAAAGAACATCCGTGGCTCTGGCAGGAAGATGGGAAGAGTGGACACTGTGAACTACACTAAGTCCTTCTCCATAACAAAAATGAAATTTCCAGGAAGAAAACACTTTAATGGATACTTATGCCATACTGAGCTAAAGAATTTCTCCCACTCTAGTCCCCTTCAGTTTTTCTGTCTCATAGTTGGTGGGAAATAAAAACTATGAAGCATTGGATCAGTAAAGTAAAAGCAATACTATAAAAACACTATGACTTCATCATATGATCATAGATGACCAAAACCGGGTTTCCATTCAGTATAACAATAATAAATCACTACTGAAATATTACTACTCAAGAAGTTTCCAGGAAAATTCAAAAGCAACATGGGGGGGAGATAAGGACACAAGAGGAATTGAAGTACTTGCAGCTACTGAAAATACTAAATACAGCCAACTTCTAGACACATTAATATATTGATAAAATCTCAAACTACAATCATGTTTGTCTAGTTCCTATTACCTATTGTATCATAAACAGGAAACCACAAGGCATCCTAAAAGGTCAAGGCAAACAATATGAAGCAAGCATTGCTGCTAGGCTCAGGTAACACTCAGATGTAGAGGTAGATAACAGGCAACTTTAAATAAAACCTATAAATGATAAACTAAAGTTCTAAGTTGACAGTATGTAAGAACAGACAGGCAAAGAGCCAAGGAGACTGAAACTCTAGTGAGCAAAAGGAAATAGTAGAAACCAAGAACATTATAAAATAAATGAATGCCTTTTATGACACTGCTATGAAGACAGGCAAATAGAAATGGTAAAATAATTTAAATATAGCAAGACATAGCATTGAAGAATTGTGAAATGATTTTTAATCTGGTAAATGATCTATTGGAATATTAGAAGAATTCCAATAATATTATCTAGAAAGTTTTCATACATAAAAACAAATACCAAGAAATAAATCCAGGATGTTCGTATGATACCAAACAGTAAACATTTTAAAAATAACAATTACATGTGAGGTTATTATGTTTCAACTGCAGAGAACAAAGGGAAAATATTTTGATGTTACAGAGGGAAAAAGAAGTCTGGCCTATAGAAAAACAGAGTAAGAATTTTTGGAGATGAATCATAAACAACCATTCAATGACTAAGAAACTTAAAAAGGTTGGGGGGGGGAATCAACCAATCTAGGATTTTTTCCCCCGGAATATGAGTCATTCTGCCTCTCTCTCTCCCTCTCTCTGTTTTCCATTTTTGTTGCCCTTGTTGTTATTAATATTGTTATTGCTGTTGTTTTTGGATAGGACAGAGAGAAATTGAGGAAGGAGGGGAAGACAGAGAGGGGGAGAGAAAGATAAGACACCTGCAGACCTGCTTCACGACTTGTGAAGTGACTACCTTGTAGGTGGGGAGCCAGGGGCTCGAACAGGCATCCTTATACAGGTCCTTGCACTTTGCACCATGTGCGCTTAACCTGCTGCACTACCATCAGGCCCCCAAGAGTCTCTTTTAATAAAAACGTGTTGGTTACTGATACCTTGGGACTGATGTCTCAGATTAAGGAGTCAACTCTGCCCACAGATCTTCATTGGCTACTGACATCATCATTCCACTCTTTAATAGTAAGACCAACCATGACATCTAGGTGTTAAGAATCATTCCTTGTACTTTCACAGTTATGTGTGCCCTTATCCCTGTGTGGCACCAAGTACTGTTATAGTTAAACACATGTTGAATACTTGAGATGACTGGGGAATGGCTATTGCCTACTAGCCTAAAGTTTTATGTGCTGATCATGAGTTTTCAGAACCTGGGAAGAGGCTTGGGGTTCAAGAAGGTGGGAGTTAGCCCTGTGAGAGGTAAAGAGGGTAGAAAATACCAAAGTAGGACGGAATCTTGAACGTTCAAGAAGTCAGACTGAAAGAGTTGCGTTGGACCTAAAAACGTGAGGTCAATTTTAGAAAGCCTTGATTGCTCTGTACCTTGAAAATACACTGATGAGGACCCAGATTGGGGGCAGGATCTATTCTGATGGTAACTGGAAAAAGTGTATTAGTGATTTAAAATATTGTAAGATAATAGGGATATAATTCCAGACAGTTCCCACCACCAGAGTTCTGTGTCCTTTCTACTTTATTGGAAATGTCCTTATTCTTTATCCACTGGGAGTATTGACCAACATTCTTTTTTGAGGTGCAGGAGGTGGAAGGTCTGGCTTCTGTAACTACTTCTCTGCTAGATATGGACGTGGGCAGGGAGATCCATACCCTCATCCTGTTTCTATTTTTCCCTGGTGGGGTAGAGCTCTGGAGAAGTGAGACTTTGGGAAGTCAGGATGCTGTCACAGTAGTGTCAGAACCAGTGCTCTGAGGAGAAACAGCATATTCTTGAAATAGAGTTGGAAACAAACAGACAATAGGCAGCCTGAATCATCTTATAATGCTAGAAAGTAAAGAGGTTTCTATTTAGAAAGTATGGACAATGATGACCCTGTGTCTAAGGGTCATAAAGCCAACAAGAGCTGCAGTGCCCACTACCAGAGTCACTTCTAAAATTTTAAAAAAGAATTGCTGATTTGTAATTCAAGATATAAAATAAATATTCACAAATCGACACTGATAAAGATGATATAAACAAATAAGAGGTATGGCAAAGAATTCTAAGTCATTTGTGGAAATATAAGTCTGAAAGAAGGTGGATATAACTTCCACTAGTTAGTCATGGGTAATGCAAAGTAACACAATTAATTAGTACAGCTGGAAAAGGTGGAAGGACGAGTCATTTTACAGCAGAGAAGAGACTTCTACAGTCAGGACTTCAGCCAAATGACCAAAGTCAACAGCGACTTGTTGACCAAAGTCAACAACAAAACGACTCATTTTCATGAGTGAGGGCTGGTGAAATATCTCACTTGAAGAGTGCGCTGCTTTACCACCAGTACAGCCGGCTTCAAACACAGGTCCCAACACATGTAAGGAAGCTTTCAGTTGAAGACTGTTCCCTCCTCCCCCCTCCTTCTGCCTTTCTAGCCAAAATAAGAAGAAGAAAAATAAAAGCATATTCATGAGTGAGTAGCCTTAATGTGATAAAAATGACACTTCACCACTATAATCTCCACCCAAATTCAAAACTTCAATGATAACAAAAGATTACGTCAACTAGTATTCTAGAAAATTTCTGACTAGGATTCTTTTTTTTTTTTTTTTTTTTTTTTTTTATATTTATTTTATTTATTTATTCCCTTTTGTTGCCCTTGTTGTTTTATTGTTGTAGTTATTATTGTTGTTGTTGTTGTTGGATAGGACAGAGAGAAATGGAGAGAGATGGGGAAGACAGAGAGGAGGAGAGAAAGATAGACACCTGCAGACCTGCTTCACCGCCTGTGAAGCGACTCCCCTGCAGGTGGGGAGCTGGGGTTCGAACCGGGATCCTTATGCCGGTCCTTGTGCTTTGCGCCACCTGCGCTTAACCCACTGCACTACAGCCCGACTCCCTTGACTAGGATTCTTAAGTGTAAAAATGATAAAAAAAAAAAAAAAGGAAGGAAAGGAATGTTTAAGTAGATTTCACAGCCAAAGAGAAACCTAAAAATATATAGAAATGAAAAGTGATATGGTATCCAATAAGATGTCCTGGAACAGAAAAAAAAAAAAAAAGACACTAGGCAAAAAATCAGAACATCAAAATGAAGTATGGAGTTTAATTAATAATACTGAACCAACACGGGTTCATTAATTCTAACAAGTGTGTCATATTAATGTAAGGTATTAATCACTGAAGAAGCTGTCTATGGACTGTACAGGAACTCTCTGTACTGTTTCTGCAGCTCTTCTGTGGCTATAAAAATGTTCTAAAATTAAGTTTGTTTCATAAAAAAGTGCATGACAAACACACAACGAAAAACAGTCTTCAAAAGTTAACCAAGAAAATAACATTTGATGGTTACATTAATATAAAAAAACAAAGACTTTCAGGGAATACATTAATAGAAACCAAAAGGAACATATTCTATCGATTTGATTTACCAGAAACATGTAACCATTCTAAATTTGTATTAATTTAATAACAATTAATCATAAAGGGAAGAGGGCAATTTATCAAAAGCACAAAGTAGTACAAAGTCATACACTGAGCTTAGAACACTTCTCTCATTCACAGAAGAGGTAAAAATTAATAATAAAATATTGATAAGAACATAGGCATATATTTAAACACAAATGGCATTTTACATGAGACACTTTCATATTGTAAGATATTGCTTGATTCCTAAGGGGCTTGTGATATCGTTGGTTCCACAAACCAAATATTAATATTTCTCCCAAGCTGCTATGATAACCAGACAGTCTCCATACCTTTCCAAATGCCCCAAGGGGGCGGCAACTTCCAAGTGTCCTCTTTACACACGGTGATAATCAAACTTCCTTCCTTTACTAACCTGTGGCCCTGTGTATGTTCACATCACAACCCTTTTCAAAATCTTTTCATCTACAGATTGGTGTACCTATCTCCCACGTTGGGATAGAATTCCTCACCTACATTTAACCTAATGGTCCCACAGTGTTAATAGAAACCATTTTTATAACTGTGTTAAACAAAATAAATTTGTTAAGCCCTTCTTTAACACTGCACTTAAATTTTTTTTCTTCTGTAAAATAGAGATAATTCTGGAGCTAGGAGGTGACACACCCATTGAACACACATGGTACATAGTGCGCAAGAACACAGATTCAAGTCCCCAGTCCCCACCTTCAGGGGAAAGCTTCTGGAGTGGTGAAGCAGTGCTACAGTGCCTTCTCTGTCTCTCTCTCTGTCTCTCCCTCTCTGTCTCTCCCTCTCTCTCTCGCTCTCGCCTCTCTCTCTCTCCTCCCTCCCCTCTCAATTTCTCTGTCTCTATCCAATAAATAAGCAAATATATTTTTAAAAATTTTAAAAATACAAATAACTCTGATTTCCATCTCAGATTTATGTATGAACTGTCCTTAAAGCTTTAAGTACGATTCCTGCAAATCTAATCAAGTGGTCTTATTAGTAGTACTAATCTAAGATTATTCACTGTATAAGCTAGCTCTCTGTGGTGAAAAGGTTGAGATCATGCTATAACACAAGAGTACATGGTTACAATTTATCATCTTGCCATGATAGGTGTATGCAAAACACCCTTATGCACCAAGACCTAAAAGTCTTCCCTCTCTCTCCCTGTCCTTTTTCCACATTCCTTTGCTTTGGTGCAATACACCATAACAATCCAAGTTTTTTTTTTTTTTTTTTTTTTGTGTGTGTGTGTGTGTGTGGTGTGTGGTGTGTGTGTGGTGTGTGGTGTGTGTGTGTGTGTGTGTGCGCGCGCGCATGCGCGTGCCTCCAAGTTTATCACTGGGGCTCAGTGCCTGCACTACAAATCCACTGCTCCTGGAGGCTGTTTTTTCCCTTTTCTTGCCCTTGTTGTTATTATTATTGTTGCTTTTGCTGGATAGGACAGAGAAAAATCGAGAGAGAAGGGGAATACAGAGAGGGAGAGAGACAGACACCTGCAGACCTGCTTCACTGCTTGTGAAGAGACCCCCTGCAGGTGAGGAGCCAGGGGCTCCAACCAGGATCCTTATGCTGGTTCTTGCGCTTAGTGCGACGTGTGCTTAACTCGCTGCGCTACCATCCAGCCCCCCAATCCAAGTTTTATAACAGCACAATTTGTAATAGTCCAAACTTGGAAGCAACTTTGTTCAACAACAGATGAGTGACTAAGCGAGTTGTGGTATCTATGCATAATGGGATACTACTCAGCTATTAAAAATGACAAAGTCACCCTCTTCACCTCATCTTGGATGGAGCTTGAAGGAATCGTGTTAAGTGAGATAAACCAGAAAGAGAAGGATGAATAGGGGAAGAACTCACTCATGGACAGAAGTTAAGCAATAAGAACACAAGGGGAAACAAAGCAGAACTTGTTCACTCATTTTATTCATGAGGAGGATAAATACCTCTTCCCCATGATGAGTACAACTTGGGTGTTTCCTGGATGCAAAATTAAAAGCCACCTCACTACATTAATATAGAACTAGGTCTTTAAGACACACAGCTTGACTAAAGTGCCTGCCTACACTTCTTAATCCACAGACTGTGAGCAAAAATGTCAGTTTGAGATGACAAGAATAAGAATTATGTGGGTAGAATGACCTTCTGATCTTTGACTTCCCTTAATGTCAGTAGGACAAAGAGAAGGGATAAAACCAGAGGGCTCATTTCATTACTCTACTGGTTGTGAGGATAGTCACATGCTAACAATGGCAGCAGCCTCCTATTAACCACTCTTCTTTGTTCAAATAGCCAAGTCCAGCTATGGCATTTTCTTCAAAGTGTTATGGAATACATTCTGTCCATCCCATCCTCCAAGTTGAGTAACCTATGCTTGTTTGGTGGGGGAATATTGTAAAAGTCTGTTTTAAGTTTTAAAAAGATCTACGTGACCATGCTGTTTTAAGAACAGCTTCTTTTATTGATTTAATGACTGATAAGTAGTTAAAAAAAAAGTATAGTACATAGGCCAGTTGAAATCAGCATCAGCACTGATCTGTATACAAAAGAATCTTTGAGCTACCAATATGCTTACGTTATTGTTTTCTTATCATATCATATGATATCATTTTGGTATGAAGTGACTCATGGTGGATGCTCATATACTAGCCACTCTATGAAACAGGGGTAGAGAGCATAATGGTTATGCAAAGAGACTCTCATGCCTGAGGCTCCAAAGTCCCAGGTTCAATCCCCTCCATCACTATAAGCCAGAGCTGAGCAGTGCTCCGGTAAAAAAAAAAAAAAAAGAAAGAAAGAAAGAAAGAAAGAAAAGAAAAGAAAAGAAAAGGAGAGAGAAGAAAAGAAACAGTATAACTGAACATTTTAAATTGCAGGCTCAGAAGTGAGCCTGCCAATGTTCAAATCTTCGTTCCTTTATCTTTCTGACAATGCAAAAGTATAATCTTTTAACCTCCTGTGCCCTATGACTGGCTATATTTACTATACCTACAAAACAGTGCAATAAAAATACTTCATGCATAAGCTGTTTTGAGGGGAAAATATGTGGAATGTTTAGAACCATGCCGGGCAGACAGCAAATAGACAACCATAGAGATATATGTTACAATAGTTTTGATCACCATCATAGCAGTCAGTCACTACAGTCCTCCCTTGTCTATCACAGTTAATCAGCTCCAGACTCCACCGTGTTAAGCAAATTTCTGAGAAGTAGGATTCTTTATTTATAAATTGAATATTTTAATAGAGCATAGAAAACCTGTTTGTGGCCTTCTAAATAAGGTTTCTCACATTATTAGAACCCTCTGGAGATAAAATAACCTCCTTTAGCTTTGTTTCCTTGTTGAAAGAGACAGTAGCCATTGCAGCAATGTTCTTTTCATCTTTACAGATGGAGCGAACAGCAGACTCATTCAAGTTGTAATAGCAGGCAACCTCCACAATTTTCTTGCTATCTTTGATCATATGCGAGAATTTCATCTTCTCCTATAGAATAAGCATCTCCTCTGGCACTTAGTTTCATCATCAGAAGGCAGAGAAGAAGCAGCAGGTTTAAAAACCACTGTAGGGCTTAGGTAAAGGTTCTCAGAAACCGCAAACACAAGAGCAAAGATGCTTCGGATGCATAGGGATGTAGAAGTATGTATAAGAGAAACATGCTCTGACCGGCTTGGTTTCTCCACACCCGATTTCAAACACACACACGAGTGCCTGAGCAGCTGCACCTGACACTGAAGGATTTGCTTGTGGGGCTACTCCAGTACATAAGCCTACAGTCCATCCGTGCAGTCATTTTAATTCTGATTGTAATACAGGAGCATATAATTGACTCAGACAACTGAGTGCATGCTGTACCATTTTCACGGTCTTGATCAGCTTTGTAATGAATATATTTGGAAAAAAAAAAGTGATAGAGTGGTGAAGTTGAAGCATGAAGTGGTGAGGGATGACTATATCATTATAGCAGCTGCCCTAACAGCTTCTTCATTTTCACCTACCCAATCTTCTATACTTCTACGTATTTGCAAAATGCATGTGTCTTGCCATGGTTCTCTATTTTCATTTATTACATGAGAAATGACCCTTCCTCCCTTAAAACCTCCATATTTTGGGAGCCGGGTGGCTGCACAGTGGGTTAAGCACACATGGTGCAAACCACCAACGGGCAGTTCGAGCCCCTGGCTCCCCACCTATAGGGGGATTGCTTCACAGGCAGTAAAGCAGGTCTGCAGGTGTCTTACTCTCCCTCTGTCTTCCCCTCCTCTCTCCATTTCTCTATGTCCTATCCAGGGAAAAAATAGCCTCCAGGAGCAGTTGATTTGTAGTGCAGGCACCGAGCCCCGGCAAAGAACTACTGCAAGTTGCTAGGGGAAAATGTGTACTTATATATATTAAAATAGGTTTGGAAAATGATTTTATCTCTAGCATGTAGTTCAAAAAGTTTCTATGACTTTTAAAAGCCACAATCTTTTACTTTCAGAACAGAATTGGTTGGAGAATGACTAATGGACTGTCAGCACCCACATCACCTGGACTCTAGCTAGAAGTACACACGGAAGCCTTGAGGTAAAACTTTTGAATTTGGTAAACTTACAAGGGATTCAACTGTTCAGTTTGGAGAAAGATCTAAATTTTCATCAAGGTTCCACAATATGAAGAAGCATCTTTTAATATGTTAACAATATTGAAATATGAACCAAATTCTTTGACTCTAAAATCTTAACTATTAAGTTATGCACGATGGACTAAATGTCACTGTTTACCTGTCTTAACTGCATTAATGTTTATTATGATGATGATGTCAAAATGGGAGCTCAAGTCCCAACTTCACCACATAATAGTGTAACTAGAAGAAACCCATATTAATAAAAATTTCTAAATGCTTCAGGGTACATGAAGAGTTAACTTGAATCACTGACCATTATATCTCTGAGAAATAGTGTCTAACAAGATGCAGAAAGAATGAACAATGTCTTTTTTATCATTGTTGTGGTTATTATTATTGTTGTTATTGGTTTCATTTTTGTTGGATTGGACAGAGTGAAATGAAAAGAGGAGGGGAAGACAGAGATGAGGAGATAAAGAGAGACACCTGCAGACCTGCTTCAATGGCTGTGAATAGAATCCCCTGCAGGTGGGGAGCCAGGGGCTGGAACCGGGATCCTTGTGCCAGTCCTTGCGCTTTGTGCCACATGCACTTAACCCACTGTGCTACCATCCGACTCCCAGAATGAACAATGCCTTAACCAACTGCCTCCTTTCATTATCTTCAAAGGTATAAATGCATTTAGTATCAAGGGTTGAACAACCATTTTTGAAGTGTACAAAGGAGTGAATTTCCTTTAGGGTATATTGCTTTAGGACATATTTTTAATTTACTACTTATTAAGTCACATTAATTGTATTTTTTGGCATGTATTGCATCTGATTTTTGTAAGTGCTGCTGAGCTCCATAGAACTGCAGAATGATTTCCCATTATTGCACCATGATTTCTGTGCTTTGATGTTGGTTCTTTTAAGAGGAAGAACAAATAAATTGCTCAAAGTTTCCAAACTATAATACTCAAAATGAACTTTCAAGCACTCCAGCACACATGAACATAAAAGAATTTGAATATAATATGCTTTACCCCTATTTTGCATGTAATGATTTAGTAAAATTGTGCTAATCTATTTCTCTAATATTTCTTCTTGGTTTAACCATTGTATTTGGTGTGATATGAGGTTCCCTCATTCAGTACTTTTGAATCCACTAATCTCACTTGCCTGGATCGATTTGTGTCTAAGTAAGGTAGTAGGAGTTCACAGACATGGAAATTAACAGTTGTTTTAATGTTATCTCAATCCCTGAGGTGAAGCACAGTGGTATTAAACCCTCTTATCTTCTTTATCTTCCCTGCAGGCTATGGGAGCCTGTAACCTGAGGCCTTTTTAAATATAAGTAGATTATTTATCTTAACCACTCACTCCTGACCCAGAGATAAAACAAGGTGGGGGATTGCACAGTGGTTATGCAAAGTGACTCCTATAATCCAGGGTCCTAAATCCTGGGCCTCATCCTGGCCTCATTCTCAGCTGGAGCTGAGCCACGCTGTACTCTGTGCCCCTATGTTTCTGAATAAATCCTGATTTCTAAGAGAATTATTCATGCTTTTTACTAAATTATCACAAGAACAATGTGGAAAGTCTCCTACTAGATAGCCACACCTCCTGACCACCAGGAATGTAGATTTTCTCCTGGGTCACCTGGCCAACTCTCGGCCTGCCAATGTCATTATAGGGCTTCCTTGTGGCTGTTCCAGCCCCTAGGGGGCAACAGCAATGGAGACCCACTGTTGTAAACTGGTGAAGCTTAAGTTTTCCCTTCAGCAGTGTTTTTGTTGATAAAACTCAGATTGAGGTGCTGTTTCAACTGGCAGACCATCGAACTGGTATCAGCTGCTCCTGAGTAGGTACAGAATTTTAGCCCCAAGAATCTCTCCTTAAGTCCCTCTGTCCATGAGCCATACTGCCGGGCTAGCTCCACGGGCAGGAGACAGACGACCAGGGACTCATGGCTGAGCTGGGCAGCAGTATCTCTTTATTCATGTGGAATGCAGGGCAATATAAGTCAAGCTATCTAAACTATCTATAATTACAATCCTGTCCTTATATATATACTCGTCAAGTAGGGTAGAAACAGGATGTGACGTAGAGAGGGTGGAGCGAAAAGACTGGTGCAAATCAGGGTGTACTATGAGAGGGGGCGGAGCAAAAAGACATCATGAACCAGTGGGAATTAAACAAACGTCCTGCAGGCAGGGTGGTGCTTAGTTAACAGTGGTTATGTAAATAGAATACAGTGTTAAGTAGGGGGGATTAAACCAATAGGGGGTTTTAGAAGCAGAATTAGAAGCATACCAACACCACATGTGTTTGCACTCCCCTGTGGCTTGGTGGGTTCCTGAAGTGATCCTAGTCTTACCTTGTTGCGTTCTCCGGTGATCTTCTTTGCTATTCCTAGTTGAGTAAGTAGAGCAAAATACAGCTGCTACTCTTTAGCGACACCTCCAGAAGTCCTCTTTGTGCTAATGTAACATGTGGCTCTGGTTAAGGGATGGCAGGGAGAGGAGGTGGAGAGGAATCTCTAGCATAGGATCTCTTGGGATACGGGGACAGAAAGGGAAACAACACAAAGTAAACCTTTGAGGGTGGTGTAAAGGACTCTGGGGAGGGAGTAGGAAGAGGGGAGAGAGGAAGGGAAGGATGGGTCCTAAATTGGGGGTGTTTTGCAGACACCCCTCCTGTGGAGCTGGGAAATTATATCCATGTGGTAACAGTTGTGCTGTAACCCATTAGCTGTCCTGTACCCACAAGAAATAGTAAAAAATAATAGTAATAATAATAAAATAATTGAAGTTATTAAAATAATAATTAAAGTTGAGTATGATGAAGAAAATCACACAGACCAACCTTTTCATTTCTCTAGTGAGGGAAGCAGGCCAAATGAATTTATCAAGGTCATGAGACCAAATATAACTCATCACTACCTGCAGAGTTAATGCAAAAGTGAATTTGAACAATAGTCGGCAGCTTACTTTCTGGAAGATAAAGAATCTGAGAGTTTCCCATGAAGATTCCTAAACTGGATGAGGCCGGCTTGTCCACATTTCACTACAGTTTTTGCTTATCAATAATGAGACCTAAATGTATGCTACAACAGAGTGAAATTCAGACATAGGAATATCCCAGATGCTGGAAGCTCCAGACCAAACATGCAACATTACATGTGCACCGCATACCAGTCGGAGTATGACAGGATGAGTTATACTATGCAAGTCCCCACCTTCCATCTTTCTCTAAAATGGGGGGGGGGGCGTTTCCTCTCTTTTAGAGTCCATACCCCTCCTTTTGTATCATCCAACCCCATACATAGTTTCACTGCCCTGTGAGTTCAAACATTCACAGTTGGGAGTCTGGTGGTAGCGCAGCGGGTTAAGCACACATGGTGCGTAGCACAAGGACCAGCCTAAGGATCCCAGTTCGAGCCCCCGGCTCCCCATCTGCAGGGGAGTTGCTTCACAGGCAGTGAAGCAGGTCTGCAGGTGTCTGTCTTTCTCTCCCCTTCTGTCTTCCCCTCCTCTCTCCATTTCTCTCTGTCCTATCCAACAACGATGACATCAATAACAACAATAACAATAAAAAAGGGCAAAAAAAAAAAAAGAAAGATTGGCTAAGTAGTGTAGGAGGCATTCTTTAGTTTAACATACTTCAATTAAAAAACTCATGAGGTAAGAAAATTAAAAATTAGGCAGCCACCCAGAAACAGAAGAGGGAATACAACACAAGTGATTGTTTTGTCATGCTTCCCTACAGTGGAAAAAAATAAAACAAAGTCAATCAATCTAGACATGATCCCACCATACTGGATAATTCTAGGAATATTTCCCATTTGAACTTCACATCCAATGTTAAACCTAAATGTGTTCAATGCTGAATTTATTCAGGCCACCCACATCTTCAGGAGCTCTGAAGTGGAAAAGTCTAAGAAGAACTGAAGTAGGGCAATGTCCTCCTTTTATAGGTAAGAGAAATGAGACCCGGCCATGCTCTGTGGGTTCCCACAAATCATTAACGGCATATCCAGGTCACAGGTGAATGAATTGAAGTCCTGGGGTTTGGGATGAGCTTGGAGAAACCATATCCTTATGTTAGATTATAAAGGAAACCCTGGTCGCCTAATGAGTGCATGAATGGATGGGTCTCTCGTTCCCACACCTTCTGCTCTTAATTTAGTAATTTAGTCCTCTAGCCAAATCACTTGCCCAATCAATCCCAACAGAAACACACACACACACACACACACACACACACACGCACGCACGCACGCACGCACGCACGCACGCATCCAGGACACCTGCTGTGTTACAACCAATTGCTAGTCTTTTAAAGTCAAAATAACAAACACTTTACCTTTCCTAGATAATAGGAATCCTTAGTTCCATTTTGGGTGGTGCACTTGCTAACAAAACAAAAGAATCTAAATATAGACCAAAGTCTGTGAGATAGGACACATGTGCACAGGAATCTATAATTTAGGGAAAAATATATACCTTAATGTAAAAACACACAATAGTCTACAGTGACTCAATAAGTGTAGCAACCAAGTAGAAAGATCTAAAAAAAAAGATACTTTTTAAAAGTAAGTACCATAAATCTCTTAATCAAATAGTTTCTACTTAAGGACTACAAAAGCTGGATAACGGAAAGAGGCCAGAACATTTTAATGGTGGCCCTTTTGGTCACTACCAGGTCATCCCATTGTCCTAAAACCCTAGTCAGGGAATCCTGGAATTCCCACATAGATATGATGAGCCTAGACCTCTAACAGATCCCTTTCTCTACTATCACTGGTCATCTTCATCCGGAGCAATATCATAAACCCTCTTGTGGGCCTCTACAGGATCTTGCCCTCAATGTAGAACAACAATGGTCGAAACTGACCCACTCTCCGAAGGGAGGCTTAGTCAGCATACCTTGCCACACAAGGAAGACTGTTTCTGAAATGAATGCAACATATAATGTTCCTAGCTGTGACCATGGAATGTGAACTCAGATTGACAAGGATTCAGAGGTTACAAAGGGGCCTGTGCTAAGTATTAATAGACATGGGCCCTGGGTCAAGTCTATGGGGTTTACAGTTAATGGTATTCATACACTTTTCCAATACTCGGGACTTTATCTCAGCCCTGATCCAGCTTTCTAGTCCTATTCTCAACTCTGACACCATCTTCCCAGACAATAATACCCTCAGCCCACCTGTTGGGGTCAGGCAAAATTTAGTAAAGTCATGGGCCCCTTGGAATATACCTAAAATGAACTTCCTAGCAGCTTCTTCATAAGATTCCATTGTTTCTTTTCTTTTTTAATTGTATTTATTATTGTATAAAGACAGAAACTGATAGGGGAGGGAGAGATAGAGAGGAAGAGAGACAGAGACACCTGCAGACCTGCTTCATCACTTGTAAAGTTCCCCCCCACCCCCTGCAGGTGAGGACCAGGGGGTTGAACCCAGGTTTGCGTGCACGCTTAACCAGGTATATCACTACCTGGCCCCACTTCCTAGCTTCTTCCAACATGAAGACCCCACATTTCATCTGCTCTACTCTTACCTTCAGGTTCCTGATTATTAAACAATAAGTTCTGCTTTTTATCTTAATACTTTTCAGTCACCAAATTGTAGATGCTACCATGATGCCCACCTGAGTTCCCTGGGCAGACTACCTCATCAATGTGTCCTGTAACCCCACCTACCAACAACCCTGCCCCACTAGGGAAATATAGAAACAGCTAGGGGTATTTTGCCCGTGTCCAGCAAGAAAGCCATTACAGAAGCCAGACTTTCCACCTTCAGCACCCCATAAAGAATTTTGGTCCATACTCCCAGAAGAATAGAGACTAGGGAAACTTTCAATAGAGAGGAGGGGATATGAAACTCTGATGTTAGGAATTGTTTATAATCGTACCCCTCTTACCCTATAATCTTGTCAATCATTATTAAATCACTAATAAAAAATATGAACAGGGTGTCAGGTGGTGTTACACAGTGTTAAGCACACATAGTATGAAGCACACGGACCCGGGCTATGGGGCGGGGCACTAGGTAGAGGGGGTGATCACAAGCGATGAAGCAGGTCTGCAGGTGTCTATCTCTCTCCTCTATCTTCCCCTCCTGCCTCAATTTCTCTCTATCCTATCCAATAACATGGAAAAAAAATGGCTACCAGGAGCAGTGGATTAGTGGATTCATAGTGCAGGCACCAAAGCAATAAAAGAAAAAAAAATGACATAAAGAAAGAGAAAGGAAGAAAGAAAGAGAAAGAAAGAAAGAAACAAACAAACAGATAGGGGGCCAGGTGGTGGTGCACCTGCTTGAGCGCACATGTTAAAATATACAAGGACCAAGGTTCAAGCCCCCAGTCCCCACCTGTAGGGAAAATCCAGGAGAGGAGAAACAGTGCTACAGGTCTCTCTCCCACCCTTCCTCTCAATTTCTGGCTGTCTCTCTATCTAATAAATAAATAAAAATATAATAAGAATTTTTTAAAAATTAAAAAAGGGGAGTCAGGCTGTAGCACAGCAGGTTAAGCGGAGGTGGCGCAAAGTGCAATGACTAGCGTAAGGATCCCAGTTGGAGCCCCCAGCTCCCCACCTACAGGGGAGTCGCTTCACAGGCGGTGAAGCACGTCTGCAGTCTGCAAGTGTCTATCTTTCTCTCCCCCTCTCCGTCTTCCCCTCCTCTCTCCATTTCTCTGTCCTATCCAATGACATCAATAACAACAATAATAACTACAACAATAAAACAAGGGCAACAAAAGGGAATAAATATTCTTTAAGAAATTAAAAAGAACAGACAATAAATTACTAACTCATTCACTCATTATGTTTCTGATCATATTTAACTTTTAAAGTTAGAAGAACTTCACTTTCTTTTTCTCTACAGGCCTTTGGTACTAGATATTAGTTTACTAGCTTGCTGGTATATTTAACACTTCATAAATTGTGTTCTGCTCACTTCCATGGAGATCACAAAATAACTACCATATTAGAATGGATACAAAATTCAAATAGTTTTCTCTCTTTTTCCTTACAGACATATTTCATTGAAGCAAAAGGCTTTAACAAATCAAATAATCCATAACAAAATTATAGCTCTGTATTGTGTACTTTGGTATAAATATATATAATGCAAAATGTGACTATATAAGCTGTAAACATGTAATTATAAATCAATACATAACTAAATATTATTTTGTCGAGATTCAATCTATTGTATACTTATTCTAGAGACAGATTTCTAATTAAAACTATGTAAGCAATCAAACATTTATTTATAAATGTTTATTTTATGGTTTTCTATTTAGTCACTGCATTTCAAAAAAAAACTATGGGCATTACAATCTACTTAATAACAGAATTAACAGAATTAAGTAGAAAGTTAGAGGACAAATGAGGTTTCAGTGATGTAATTGCTCCCTTGTGGAGTAATCATTAAAGACCAAAAGCCAGTGAGCTGTGTGAGTTAACTATAGATGCTTTTCCAGGCATTAAATTTGCATGTGAAATAAACATCCTATTAGTGGCATATGATTGCTAGCAATTCAACGAGCTATTTGAATGACAACTAGTTAATACATTACTTTCTGTCCTTCTGTTTTGCTCATGTGGTATTTGTAGGAAAAGTTTAATTGCTCCAATGTTCTTTTAAATAATTAAATTCCCTGTTTGTTGTGTTTCCTCCTTGTTATAAAAATTCTGACAATAATTCATCCCAAAGTTGAGTAGTAACCAGGAAGTTGTGTTTGAGTTTGGAAAATGTTTCAACTGCTGATTCAATTAAATTCAGATGGTAAATGGAGAGCTTTAGTTGGTATGGACAAAGCAAGTATGTCCCATCAATTTGACTTCTCACACTGTGTTCTCCAATTGATTTTCACTTAAGAGTAACACTAGTGATTTCAATGCTAAGGTTCCTAAAACACAATATCATTTTTTTTTTAATTTATTCCCTCTTGTTGCCCTTGTTGTTTTATTGCTGTAGTTGTTGTTATTGATGTCATTGTTGTTGGGCAGAACAGAGAGAAGTGGAGAGAGGAAGGGAAGACAGAAAGGGGGAAAGAAAGACACCTGCAGACATGCTTCACCACCTGTGAAGTGACTCCCCTACAGGTGGGGAGCTGGGGGCTCGAACCAACAGATATCATTCTTGAACCAATGTTCTTCTGAGAATCAACTGTTCCTTAGCAAACATGATTAGGGTCCATCAACACTGACTACCATCACTGGAGTCCAGGAAGCCATCTGAGTCACTGTAGCTTCATCTGGTTGGAACTCATGGTGCAGGTTTAATCAGTTCCAAGGAAATGACTAATACTCTTATTCTTGTTACAGCCCGCTAAGGATCAGGACTCTCATCTGAGCTGTGCTCACAGACTGAGTTCTACATAGGCCATCAGAGCAAACAACACTATACTATTTATTCATGCTATCCAAGAGATTGTTTTTCTCAAATACTCTTTAACTCTCTGCTCTTATGCCAAAAAGTTACCACAACCACTAGCCATCCATTTATCTACACATTCATTAATTCAAAATCATTATGGACCATCCACTAGTTCCAGGCATTATTTTAGATCCTTAGAGAATGGCAATGAATAAAAACCCCAATGCTTACATTGAAGGAACAAATGAATCACATTTACTATATGTCTAGATGTTTATAAGTTGTATGTCTAGTCTTTAAATGGCTGGGAAAGATGCGCTTTATCTTCCTATCATTAATAACATGACTTATGACACTAGGATTCAATTCCTAAAATTCTTGAAATCTTCAACTGGAAAAGGACAATACAAAGAAGAAAGCCAGATTCTAGTTTATGGCTCCCAGGTGAAATCTGACAAAATGTTTAATAAAGAGGAACCATAAAGTAGGAAAATAGCAGATGAAAGTAGGGGCGTTAGGGTGGCAGGAGGCTAGAGAGTCTATTTTAGGAATGTTCCTAGGAGCCTATGTCTCAGTAATATTTGCTTGAGCTTGATAGCTAACTTGGGGGTATACTAGAAATACTGGCTGGAAGGATGGTGTCAGAGATGAAAGGAGAACTAGGATAAGCAGGATTAGGGCAGAGAGTTGCTCCCAAACTTGAAGAAAATATATAAATACAATTAACTGTTTACCACAATGATCTAACCCAGGGCCATATCTATACATCCTTTGCACCAGAGCCCATACAGTCTCTGAGTCCCTGTCAGGTTGAACTCACAGTCCATGGTAACAGTTGGGAACATTCTAGGCTGCACTCACTTCTGGAACAGTCCTCCTTAAGTGGCAGGGTTGGATAACCCAGTCTCCCTTCAGAGAATGGTTCAGTTCCTACCACTGCTAGTTCATCATGAAGGCGTGGTCCTGAAAAAGCCAACAAAGGGGCTTATGATGATATTTCCAATGGATGTGACCAGTGACGGTAGACAGAGTGATCTATCAGAGTCTTGCCCCTATTATCTATGGGGGAATCTAAGGACTCTCTGTTTAGGATTCCGGGTGACAGTGTGGCCTGACAGTGACCAAAAAGGCCATCATTCTGTGAGCTAGACTTCGGCCCTTTTCCAGTTTTTGTAGTCCTTTCTTGATGTGATGAACTTATACTTTCTCCCAGTTGTTAAAGCACTGGCATTTGTTGTTTTCAAATCAATATTAGGTTTATGGGATCTAGTCACAAGTTAGGGAGGAAATAGACCTAGGATTTTAGTGGGGTCTTACTCTTTGGTTTTTCTGAATTTACTTGTTTGATGATTCTAAAATAGGTTGTCATAGGAACAATACCATTTTCCTTTACTCAATATATAGTATAGGGAATCCTCATCCTTTGATTTCCAGCTTCCCTGTAACATTCCTTCGTTCTTGGAGAATGTTTATTTCAGAGAGAGAGTGTGTGTGTGTGTGTCTCATGGAGGCTTCACACGTGTGATGTAACCACTGCAGAGTCAACTTTTGCATTTTTTTATTTCAGACATATAGAGAGAAAAAGAAGGAGAGACACTATAGAACCACAGCACCAGAGCCTTTCCCATTGTTGTAGCACTTCTGTGTGAAACCGGCGTCCAAATTCAGAAGGCAGACATGGCATAACGCCTTACTGGAGTAAGCTGTATTCAGCCTCGTGGCAGAGTGCTTTTATATTTATTTATTTATTTATTTATTTATTCCTTTTTGTTTGCCCTTTTTTAAAAAAAAATTGTTGTAGTTATTGATGTCATCATTGTTGGATAGGACAGAGAGAAATGGAGAGAGGAGGGGAAGACAGAGAGGGGGAGAGAAAGACAGACACCTGCAGACCTGCTTCACCGCCTGTGAAGCGACTCCCCTGCAGGTGGGGAGCCAGGGGGCTCATTTTGTCCCTTTTGTTGCCCTTATTGTTTTATCGTTGTTGTTGTTGTTGTTGTTGCTGTTATTGTTGTCACTGTTGTTGGATAGGACAGAGAAAAATCAAGAGAGGAGGGGAAGATAGAGAAGAGGAGACAAAGATAAGAAACCTGCAGACCTGCTTCACCGCCTGTGAAGGGAACCCCCCCTCCTCCCGCAGGTAAGGAGCCGGGGGCTCAAACTGGAATCCTCACACTGGCCCTTGCGCTTTGAGAGCCACATGCGCTTAACCCGCTGCACTACTGCCCGGCCTCCGGCAAAGTGCTTTGAAAACTACACAGTTCTTCCAATATATATAGCCGTGTTCAGATTACATGTTTATTTTTGGTAAGTTTGGCTATCTTATGACTTCGCATTTTATTTAAACTATAAAATAGATATGCTTACGATGTTTTGAATATTTTCTTAATGTCCTTAATGTCTGTGAGGTCTCTAGTTATTCTCCTTCTCAGCCCTAGTAATGATTATCTGTATATATCCTTTTCAGTCTTGTGGGTCTGAACATAAATATATCAATATTTTAATCTAAAATGAGATTTTGGTTTTACTTCTTTTCCCTATAGCAATTCTGGTTTTTTGTTGTTGTTGTTGTTAATCTAATTGGCTTCTGTTCTTATCTATATGTTTGTCTTCCCCAGTTATTTACTTTTTTCTAGTTTCCTAAGGTAGAAATTTAGAATGGTTTCTTTAAAATATTTTCCTTTTTTTGAAATGTTTTGTTTATTTTACTGAGAGATACAGAGAGGAATATACAGAGAAAAGAAAGGGAGACAGAGAGGAGGAAAGTTTCATGAGTGGTGAAGCAGAGCTGTAGCTGTTTCTGTGTCTCTATCTACCTGGCCCCCTCTCTATTTCTCTCAGTCTCTATCCAATAGTAAATAAATAAGTAATTTTTAAAAAGAAATTTAAATGATTAATTTAAATGAATGGTGAAATGGCTTACTTGGATAGTATGTTCCTTATCTGGTTAGTATGTTGCTTACTTGGAATAGTATGTTCCCTTTCCACGTGCATGACCCAGGGTCGAGCCCTGCCCCCACTGAAAAAAAACTCTAATTCTTCTCGCTCTCTCTCTCTCCCCTCTCTCTCTCTCTCTCTCGCCCCTCCCACTCTCTGCCTCTATCAAATTTTAATGAAATTTTTAACATAAGAAAATGAGATTTTAGTTATAATATAGTCATAATATCTCCTGTCTACCATGGAAGATACAGCTGGTAATTTGAACAGGCACTTTCTCCTCAGAGAATAATAAATAAGATACCAGTGCACTAAAATTAGTTAAATAGTGACATTAACTAGATGGGAAGATCTATAGGTTATTTACAGTTATTTCTTTTTTTCCTCCAGGGTTATTGCTGGGCTCGGTGCCTGCACCATGAATCCACAGCTCCTGGAGGCCATTTTTCCCCTTTTGTTGCCCTTGTTGTTGTAGCCCCGTTGTGGTTATTATTATTGCCATTGTTGATGTTGTTCGTTGTTGGATAGGACAGAGAGAAATGGAGAGAGATGGGGAAGACAGAGAGGGGGAGAGAAAGATAGACACCTGCAGACCTGCTTCACCACCTGTGAAGCGACTCCACGGCAGGTGGGGAGCCGGGGGCTCGAACCAGGATCGTTATGCTGGAACCTGCGCTTTGCACCACATGTGCCCAACCCAGTACGCCACCGCCCGACCCCCTGATTTCTTTGTTTTTTTTCCTTTAAAATTTTGTCCTCTCCAGAGAATCTATCTTTTTAACCATTTCTCTGGTTTTCTCTTTCTGTTCTGACCACAATCTTCCTGATTGTAATGGTTAGCATATAACACCTTTCTCTGTATCAATTTCTAAAATTATAGCTTGTTATGTGATGATTACAGCTTGCAGCTTGTTTTTTTTTTTTTTCCTGTTTCCTTAACTCTGTCAGTCTGCAAATAACTATGTAAGAAAGGCTATTTCTGTGGAGATTCCTGCAGATGGCTAGTTTCTTAAGGAGGCTTATCTTTGTTTCAGGGGTAAGATTTTCATTGTCTCACCAGAATCCATATCAATATCAGAGGAAAGAATTTAAACTTCACTCCACTTATACTCTACTCTCTAAACTGAAACTCTAAAATCAGGTGATAACACAATATAAGCAGAGCATGCTAGACAAGAAAAGAAGATCCTAGAAGTAGGTGACCAGGCTGAGGCCTAGAGAGGACTGACTGGGGAGGACCTGGGGTGTACTTCAAAGGTGGTGGGGAATGTGGGAGGAAAGTCATGCACTTTGGACTGATATCAAAAGAAGATGCATAAAAATTCAAATATAGGGGCTGGGTGCTATTGTTCTTGGTCGAGCACTCGAATTACCCTGTGTAATGACCCTGGTTCATATTCTGGTCCCCACCTGCCAATGGGAAGCAACACGAGCGGCACTGTAGTTGTCTCTGTTTCTGTCTCTCTCCCACTCTGCGTCTCACTCTCCTTCTCAATTACTCTTCTTATCTACCCAATAATTCATTAAGTAATTAATTAATCAAATATAAGCAGCTATAGTAAAAAATAAAACAAGGTTTTTAGAACTGGGGTTGATCAGAAAACTACGGATCCCCAGCTTTTCGAAGAATTCAAAATGCCAAACCACAATAATAACTAAGAGCAAAGACTTGGAGAAGTGATATAAGGTTCTAGTTATTAAATCTCATAAAAACTGCAGCAAAGGTGGGCGCGAGGAATCACATCATTGCAAGACTGGCCAGCTCCTCATGGGGCGCGAGCGCTTCCACACTACGATCGTCCTCTCTGGCATTATGCTATTCCACTGCAGAATACTGTGCCCCAGTATGGTTCCGTAGCCCCCATGTCCACTTGGTCGATTCCAAATTATATTCCTCCATGAGGATCATTTCTGGAACCATCCGTTCCACCCCGGTTCCATGGCTGCCAGTTCTTAGCAACATCGCCCCGCCAGATATTCGTCGGGATGCGGCATCATCTAAGTTCATTTCCCACGTCTACGCTCGACCGGACCTGCCAATCTACGCGGATATCTTCGCCCACCCTGTCCAACGCTTGACGTCTCGTCACCCAATCTGGTCCCCTATGCCTACACTGAACTTCTCTGTTCCAGACTCTTAGAAACAGAGTTGGCAGTCAGCTGAGGTAAAGAACAAACACCTCATCACAGACCCCTGCAAGCGTCAACCCGGCTTTGACCTAGCACGTCATGATTGGGCCCTCCTCAATCGCTATCGAACAGGCCATGGCCGGTGCGCCGCTATGTTCCATCGCTGGGGAGCCAGAGACGACCCGAACTGCCCCTGCGGCTCCAGACAGACTATGACCCACATAGTCAACGACTGCCACCTCTCCAGATTCAAAGGAGGTCTCGAAACTTTACATCAGGCTCAACCTGACGCTGTTGACTGGCTACGGAAGAAGGGCAAACGCTAGAAGAAGAAGTCATTAAATTGTGTTGGTAGTATCTGAAACCTGGGTTTATTAGAAAGCAGTGAGAAAGATTTGTATAGAGTAATTTTATTAGGCATACTCTGGTATCTGTGGGAGGTAAAAGACATATTTAAACAGAGAGGGAGAGAGGTTGGATTAAGATGAAGATTCAACAACCCCCTCCTGCTCAGATCATAAGGAATCCTGAATATAAATGAACTCTCAGCAAAGCCTCAAGTTAGGACTTGCTACAACCAGTCATTAGGTGGCCCAAGAAAGAAAAATCATAGGTCAAGCAACTCTTTCCATTCCTAAAGAAGAGCAGCTGTCAGGGAAGAGCTGTCTGCTAGGGGACACAGACCTTTGGTGGCAGAAGTGGTATGAAACTAGACTCCTATTATCATATAATCTGATAAATCATTATTAAATCAATATGTCAGGAGAAAAAAAGATTTAATAGTTCAAGTTCTTTAGCTGTATGGTACAGATTAATGTTTCAACTTTGGAAGCTGAATTCTGACACCAGGCTTAAATTGTTAAAGCAACTCTAAAATGGGGAAAAAATTTTTTTTTCTCTAAAAACATCTAAGTTAACTACAGCATTAGGCAAGATAGATAAAAATCATTTGGTTCTGTCAAAGTGCAAGTTGTTGCTATTGGGGGCCACCACAGTAACCACACCAGGTTAAGCACACATGGCGCAAAGCACAAGGACTGGAATAAGGATCCTGCAGGGGGGTCGCTTTACAAGCAGTGAAGCCAGTCTGCAAGTATCTTTCTCTGCCCCGCTCTGTCTTCCCCTCCTATCTTAATCTCTGTCCAACAATAACAACAGCAATAACAATAACAGCAGCAACAATAATAAGAACAAAATGGAAAAAATGGCCTCCAGGAGCAGTGGATTTGTAGTACAGGCACTGAGCCCCAGCAATAACCATAGTGGCAAAAAAAAAAAAGGTATTGCTATCAATAGATATTCTTAAATGGTATAAAGTCAAATAGATTATGGTAATTTATAAAAAAAATAATAAACTCCTTACTAATTTGGTTACAATAATAATTAACTATTTCAGTTTCTATTTTCTTTTATTAACTATTTTTGTTATCTTTACTTATTGGATAGAGACAGCCAGAGGGAAGGGGGGAAGAAAGGGAGAGAGACAGAGACAGAGATACTCCTGCAGCACTGCTTCAGCACTCACAAAGTTTTCCCCCTGCAAGTGGGGATCGGGTGTGAACCAGGGTCCTTGCACTTTATAACAAGTGCACTCAGCCAGGTGTGCCACCACCCAGCCCCTATTGCCATTTTAAACTCTTTATAAAACTATATGAAACATTTCCCATTCTCTTTTAAAACCATTCTTCTCCTTGTTCTAGAACCTCTGGTACTTTGCTTGTATGCTTTGATGTCCCTTCTGTCCTGGAACCTCACTTCTCCAGAGCCCTACACCCCACTAGGGAAAAACAGAAAAAGGCTGGGGACAGGAGTCGGGCAGTAGCACAGCAGGTTAAGCGCACGTGGTGCAAAGTGCAAGGACCAGCAGAAGGATCCCGGTTTGAGACCCCGGCTCCCCACCTGCAGGGGAGTCACTTCACAGGCGGTGAAAGCAGGTCTGCAGGTGTCTGTCTTTCTCTCCCTTTCTCTGTCTTCCCCTCCTCTCTCCATTTCTCTCTGTCCTATCTAACAATGACAACATCAATAACTACAACAATAAAACAACAAGGGCAACAAAAGGGAATAAATATGTAAATATTAAAAAAAAGGCTGGGGGTATGGATCGACCTGTCAATGCCCATGTCCGACAGAGAAGCAATTACAGAAGCCAGACCTTAAAAATTCTGCACCCCATAAAGATTTTTGGTCCATACTCCCAGAGGAGTAAATTATAGGGGGAAAAGATGAAGGGCTCTAAACCCCAACTCCATCAGGACCCAATATGTCTATGACCAGAAATCTTATTTTTATACTATCACTGAAAACAACAGAGGAAATCAGGCACTGTTTCTCTTATCTATGAGGGATTTCTTTTTTATTCCATTAATCAGCCTGTTCAAGGACAGAACACTCAGATCACCTTCTCATCCAGCTAATCAGTTTGTAAAAAAAAAAAAAAAAAAAGCTTCAAACAAGATTCACTGTATCTTGATTGCCCAATCTGCATTTTCTTCTCTCTCTTTTCTTTTATTAATCTTAGTTTCACTTTCTCATTCAAACCACTACTAACCTCTTTAAATATAAGTAAATAATCCCCAAGCAAAATGTGTAGCAGCATGTAAAATACCTTCCTAAATGTTTTCCAAATAAGTGTTTGGTTCTATCAAACACATAGTAGTATGGAACTTCAGTACATTTTTAATAAATTAATTGAAGTCACTCACTCCAACTAAACACAGTTAGCATATTTTATTTTATTTTAACATCCCTGAAGAAAGTCCGAATAGGAAATCTGTGCGAAGAAGATAAAAATTGCCTTAATAAATCTCTTTCCAATTTATTATTTAATTCAACAAGAGTTTATACTCTATTATAGTTCATGTTTGCTGCTAAGGCAATTAATATTGTAGTAATAGTTTTCTTTATAAAAGTATGAATTTGGAGTTTAAATATTTATTTTTCCATTGAAGCAACCCTGGGCAAAATATTTATCTCTCATCATTAGCCTAGTATTCTCATCTTAAAAAAAAAAATCAATGTAAATTATTACTTTATAAAGTTACTCTTAGGCAACATGAAACAAGCAATGCAAACTCTTTTAGACTTTGGTTGTGATTTATCCAGTCATGAGCAGAATGCTTTCAACTGTAAAATCAACCACATTGTAGGGACCAAGTATTGGCTCACACAGGTGCACATGCTACCATGAGTGAGGACCTGGGTTCAAGCAAAGTCACATTTGAGCCCCCAGACCCTATCTGCAGGGTGGAAGCTTCATGAGTGATGAAGCGTTGTAAATCTCAATCTGTTTCTGTCTCATTCTCCCCCTTTCCCTCTCCCCCTCTCTCTCCTTCCAGCACCTCTATAAAAAAAAAAGTTGGGGAGAGACCAACTGAGACCGCATGGAACAGAGGTGTCATGCAGGCACCAAGGCCCGGGCCTGGCAATAGTACTGTTGTCAATAACAACAAATCAACATTGCTTACATACACTGAGGTAAACAGTCAAGAGCACATGACAATAGATTAAGCTGCTAACTGGACCAAAGTAATGGAGAGATGCATACATTTCCCCCACCCCCAATATATGACTGAATCCTGGTATTACGTATACTCAAGATTTTAGCAGGCAGGTGATCATCCTGTTTTCCTGTCATCCTTTCTTTGTCTTAAGATACACCTATTAAGTTGCTTTGGTTACGATAACCACCACCCGCCAAAATGGAGTGGACTGTTACTGAGTTTTTTCCTGGGCTCCATATATGGGACCAATTTCAAATTTCTCCCAGGAAATTTGCATGGTTGGAAATTAATAGCTTATAATTTATGCATGTTACTAAATATGCTTTTGTAAACTAAAATAAGCCATAGCCCCCCAATATTTAATGTCCCAGACTGAAAAGAAATTAATTCATACGAAACAGAATATCCATATGAAACTAGCCTACATGGTCACACAAAAGTAGAGATGGAAGTCAACTGTGCCAATCTGCTATAGTACTAACTGCTCCAATATTCTGATTAATAGACTGAGCAAGTGATAAATGCATTTTTATCATTAGAAACTGGAGTGTTGAATTAGACTAAGGGACTATCTTTTACCACATTACTTAAAATTGGATCATTAAGCATGAGAGAGTTGTTTTATCAATAAAAGCTGGCGATAGTTTAGTACTACTAGTGCTGTTGAACATCTTTAACTGTATTTAATTATTTGAATGTTCCTTTAAAGACCAATTAAGAGATCAGTGTTCACCCAAGCAATTATTTCAAGTCTAGTAGGCAATACTATGGGGTAATAGTAACATAGTTATCAAGAATGTTTATGTATTAAAAATCTCTAGGAAAATAAAAAGGACTATGAAACAAATTTATAACAGATTTTACAGAACAAAATATTTGAAAAATGATAATTATTTTTAATAACTGGAATTCTGTAGGACAGAATAGCATAGAAAGAATTCTTCGTCAAAGTTGTTCTGAGACTTAAACAAAAACCTTTATTTGGAATAGCATTCTACAGTTAAATACTCACTAGTGAAGTTAAAATAAAAGTAACATTATTTTCCTTATATTTAGATACTTTCTCTATAATTATTGTTGTTGTTTTTTTGTTTCTGGGGGACGTGTGCATGAATAATTTTACTGCTGCCAGGACCAGATTCCCATTCATTGTATTTATCTTAAATACAATTTAATAAACAGCAGTGTGTAAAAGTTAGATCTACCCATCATACATAAAATAGAGCTTGTTAAGCAAATGTAATTTAAAATAAAAAGGAGTGTATAATACTCTAACTGGCCAGTGATGGGAATCTAAACTGGTCTTTGGGAACACCAGAGACTTCAAATTTGTTTATTATTGATAAAGTCTCAGAATATATTTTTATGAATAAGTATGCTATGTGTCAAGAAACCTGACATTGATTTTTCTTATTTATAGAAAATTTGCTTTGATACTACTGCTCTAGTTATTTCTTGATCTACTTGAAAGTTATCAAGTGACAAAAAAACAGAATTAAAAATCTAATGCTTTGCAGTTTAGGTGAATGGGGTAAACAATTAATTTTACTCATAGTTTTTTTTTTTTTCAAGAATGGGTGCTACTCTCTGCCCTAGCCCAACTCTAATGCCATCGTCTCAGACAATATTTTTATCCAACTCCATGTTAGCTATCAAACTCAAGCAAAAACTACCATTGTCCTGGGCCCCTAGGAACCATGCCTAAAATGGACTTCCTAGCTTCTTTCCACCCTAAAATCCCTAATCTCATCTGTTCTGTTCCTACTTTTTGATTCCTGTTCATTAATCTTTTTTCCTGCTTTATATCTTACCACCTTTCAGCCACCAAGTTGCAGGCCCTATCACAATTCTATTCTGGCTTCCCTGAGCAGGCAACCTCACCAATGTGTCCTGGAACCTCACCTCTCCAGGACCCTACCCAACTAGGGAAAGATAGAAACAGGTTAGGGGTATGGATCCACCTGCCAATGCCCATGTCCAACAGAGCAGTAATCACAGAAGCCATAACTCCTACCTTCTACACCCCAAAAATAATTTTGATCCATACTCCCAGTGGGGTAGGAATGATAGGGGAGATGATGACCAGGGGGGCTCTGAAGTCCAACTCCATGAGGACCTGGAGAGAAAAGAGAAAAAGGGAGGGACATTTGAATGTAGTAATAGGAGTATATGTGACTTGGAAAGGAAAAAGTTGGGACCTCAAAAAAGGGGGGAGCAAATATATACAAATATAGACAGATGGTTGTAAAAGTTATAGTTAATCTATGTTTACAACATTAGAACTGTGGTGGTTTACAATGGAGCGACTGGGGAGTCAGAACTCTGGTGGTAGGGACAGTATGCATTTGTGCCGTTACCTTGTAATTTTATATATTAATACTAAATCACTAATAATTTTTTTTAAAAGAAAGTTTAGCTGCTATTTTATGCTTAAATTTATTTACTTATCTGCATCCCATATATAAACAAAAATCATCCTTTAGATTTCAGTATCATGTTTCGCTTAGCATAGTTACCTTCAATTTCAAAGGACTTGAAAACGTTAGCTCCAAGGGATGTGATACCTGTATCCCTTCTTCTTCTAGCGTTTGCCCTTCTTCCGTAGCCAGTCAACAGCTTCAACCTGTATCCCTAAAGCTGCACTAATCACTAACGCTCAAGTATACGGACATTTCTGAAGTATACACTCTGGCCTTTCCTTAGTATAGATCTTTTTGGTTATGGTGTCAGGTAAGTCCATGATTTTGTCAACTTTCCCCCATATGAACAGGCAGTTGAATGGCATGACTTCTTATGTTGTTAACTCCTATGACTTTTAAAAAGGTTTTACCCAACCTACCACCAAATTTCTGTGAACCCTCAATGATAACCAGCACAGGTTTCACAAAGTAGACAAACTTAAAGACAGTTTGACTACTTTTTGTTGTTTTGGAAGTTCATATTTCAATTCTCTATATTCTACATCTTGAGCACAGCTATCCAGTAATTGTCTTTTTCTTTTTGGCTCCTTACTTATATCACTAAGTGTAATTACTTTAAGTTCCAGCCACTTTGTCTTGAAGAATACAATATCATCTTTAATAATCACATAGTAGAATTATATTGACTATATGTCCCATAAATTGCTTATATGGTCCCAAATTTATGGATATTTAGGCTTCTTCCACTCTAATTATTTTGAATAATGCAGCTATGAACATAGATGTGCCTCTGTCCATATGAATCAATGTTTATATATCTTTGGGTATATGCCTATGAGTAGTATAGCTGATTCATAAAGCCTTTCATATTTATTTATTTATTTTTTAAATTTTTTATTTAAGAAAGGATTAGTGAACAAAAGCATAAGGTAGGAGGGGTACAACTCCACACAATTCCCAACACCCAATCCCCATAACCCACCCCCTCCCATGATAGCCTTCCCATTCTCTAGCCCTCTGGGAGCATGGACCCAGGGTCGTTGAGGGTTGCAGAAGGTAGAAGGTCTGGCTTCTGTAATTGCTTCCTCGCTGAACATGGGCGTTGACTGGTCGGTCCATACCCCCAGTCTGCCTCTCTCTTTCCCTAGTAGGGTGTGTCTCTGGGGAAGCTGAGCTCCAGGACACATTGGTGGGGTCTTCAATCCAGGGAAGCCTAGCCAGCATCCTGGTGGCATCTGGAACCTGGTGATTGAAAAGAGAGTTAACATATGAAGCCAAACAATTTGTTGAGCAATCATGGATCCCAAGCTTGGAATAGTGGAGAGGAAGTGTTAGGGAGGTACTCACTGCAAACTCTAGTGTAATCCTGCTTTCAGGTATATATTTTGCAGTAGTTTATGGATACGTGTGCACATAAGCTCTCTCTCACAGAAACTGGTGTATGTCTAGGTTATGGGACTTTGTTAGAAAGTGAACTACCTGAGATGAAATTAGAGTGTACTATTAAAGGAAAGGTCTCACCCGAGTAATGAAGCTGAAGGGTTGTCATTCCACACGTGAAGTCTCTGGATACAGTCTGAGGTGAAGCATGTTGAGGTGGCAATCGTTGCTTTGGTTAGGTTGTGATCGGTGGATGCAATATTATTTGGTTTGGATTGGGAGATGCATACGGGAAAGTGGGCCCTATCCAAGGGTTCCAGGACTGGGGGGAGTAGGGGCTCTATAGTGAAGATGTGAGGTTCCTGCTGTCTTAGGGTTCAAAAAGACAATCAATAGTTAATATTATCATCACATTATTTGTTAATTGGGTTAACTTTGAAAAGTCCCTTTGTTATGGTTTGCTGTACAGTACCCAGTATCTTGTATATAGCTGTGCTATTGGAAGCTTCTAATCTACTTGGTCTAGGCTTTTGAGAGAGTCCGCATATCAAATACATAGCCTATATATTAAAAAGATTCAGTTTGTCTTTTGAGAAACTTTGAGACATACAATTGATTTCCCCCTCTCATATTAATTAACTACTGATTTATATGTCTACATTTTGCTAGAGTGTACATAAAAACAATTCCCAACACCAAAGGACTGTGACCCATCCCTCCCGCCCACTCCCACCCCCCACTGGCCCAGGAAGCTACATGTCTACCCCTCACCACTGGGTTTTTACTTTGGTGCCCTACTTACAATTTGATCAGGTCCTGCTTTTAGTTTCCCTTTCAGATCTTCTAAGTCAGCTTCTGTTGATGAGTGGGATCATCCCATACTCATCTTTATCTTTCTGACTTAGTTCACTTAACATAATTCCTTCTAGCTCTGTCCAAGATGGGTCAGAGAAGGTGGGTTCATTGTTCTTGATAGCTGCATAGTATTCCATTGTGTATATATACCACAGCATTCTCAGCCACTCATCTGTTGTTGGGCACCTGGGTTGCTTCCAGGTTTTAGCTATTATGAATTGTGCTGCTATGAACATAGGAGTACACACCTCTTTTTGGTTGGGTGTTATGGAGTCCTTGGGGTATAACCCCAGGAGAGGAATTATTGGGTCATATGGAAGGTCCATGTCTAGCCTTTTGAGAGTTTTCCAGACTGCTCTCCACAGAGGTTGTACCAATTTACATTCCCACCAGCAATGTAAAAGGGTTCCTCTGTCCCCACATCCTCTCCAGCATTTGTTGCTGCTGTCCTTTTTGATGTATGCCATTCTTACAGGAGTGAGGTGGTATCTTAGTGTTGTCTTAATTTGCATTTCTCTGACAATCAGTGACCTAGAGCAGTTTTTCATATGTTTGTTAGCCTTTTGAATCTCCTCTGTGGTGAATGTTTTGTTCATTTCCTCTGCCCATTTTTGGATGGGGTCATTTGCTTTTTTGTGGCTAAGTTTGCTGAGCTCTTTATATATTTTGGTGATTAGTTTCTTGTCTGATGTCTGGCATGTGAAGATCTCCCATTCTGTGAGGGGTCTCTCTGTTTGTTTAATAGTTTCTTTGGATGTGCAGAAGCTTTTCAATTTGATGTAGTCCCATTGGTTTGTTTCCACTTTGGTCTTCCTTGCAATTGGGTTTGATTCATCAAAGATGTCCTTGAGTTGTATGTGGGAAAGTGTTTTACCAATGTTTTCCTCTAAGTATTTTATTGTTTCTGGTCTGACATCCAAGTCTTTGATCCATTTGGAGTTGATTTTTGTTTCTGGTGAGATAAAGTGGTTCAATTTCATTCTTCTGCATGTTTCAACCCAGTTTTCCCAGCACCATTTATTGAAGAGAGCCTCCTTTTTCCATTTAATCCTTTGGGCCCCCTTATCAAAGATTAGATGCCCATAACTGTTGGGATTTACTTCTGGGCTTTCAATTCTGTTCCACTGGTCTGTGTGCCTATTTTTGTTTCAGTACCATGCTGTTTTGATGATGATGGCTTTATGATATAGTTTAAGGTCTGGGAGTGTGATGCCTCCATTTCTGTATTTTTTCCTTAAGATGGTTTTGGCAATTCTAGGTGTTTTCAGGTTCCAGACAAATGATTGTAGTGTTTGTTCTATTCTCTTAAAGAAGCCTGGTGGAACTTTGATTGGTATTGCATTAAATTTGTATATGGCTCTGGGGAGAATATTCATTTTGATGATATTTATTCTTCCAATCCATGAGCATGGGATATCTTTCCATTTCTTGGTATCAGTTTCTATCTCCTTGAGTAGCGACTCATAGTTTTCAGTATACAAGTCTTTCACTTCTTTGGTCAACTTTATTCCTAGGTATTTGATTGATTTTGCTGAAACAGTAAATGGGAGTGATTTCTGGATGTCTTCTTCTTCAGATTTAGTGTTTGCATAAAGAAATGCCACTGATTTTTGTACATTGATTTTGTAGCCTGATACCTTGCTATATTGCCTAACAACTTCCAGTAATTTTCTACTGGATTCTTTAGGTCTTTCTATGTATACTATCATATCATCTGCAAATAGTGAGAGCTTGACTTCTTCCCTTCCAATCTGTATCCCTTTGATTTCTTTCTCTTGCCTGATTGCTATGGCAAGAACTTCCAATACTATGTTGAATAGTAACGGTGACAGTGGACAGCCCTGTCTAGTCCCTGATCTGAGGGGGAATGCTTTCAGCTTCTCTCCATTGAGTATGATGTTGGCTGTAGGTTTGCTATATATAGACTCCACTATCTTGAGGAATTTCCCATCTATTCCCATTTTTTTGTAGAGTTTTGAGCATGAATGGGTGTTGGATTTTGTCAAAGGCTTTCTCTGCATCTATTGAGATAATCATGTGGTTTTTGGCTTTGCTTTTATTGATGTGATGAATGACATTGATTGATTTACGGATGTTGAACCAGCCTTGCATTCCTGGGATGAATCCCACTTGGTCATGATGAACAATCTTTTTGATGTGTTACTGTATCCGGTTGGCCAAGATCTTGTTTAATATTTTGGCATCTATGTTCATCAGAGATATGGTCTGTAGTTTTCCTTTTTTGTTCTGTCCCTATCAGCTTTTGGTATCAGGGTGATGTTGGCTTCATAAAAGGTGGAAGGGAGTATTCCTGTTTCTTCAATCTTATGGGATAGCTTAAGAAGTATGGGTATTAACTGTTTCCTGAAAGTTTTGTAGAATTCATTTGTGAAGCCATCTGGTCCAGGACTTTTGTTGTTGGGGAGATTCTTAATAACGGTTTCAATTTCTTTGTCTGTGATTGGTGCATTTAGATTTTGTATTTCTTTTTGGTTCAGTTTTGGAAGTGCATAGGTTTCTAGGAATTGTTCCATTTCTTCCAGATTCTCTAGCTTGGTGGCATATAGTTCTTTATAGAAGTTTCGCAGAATTCTCTGGATTTCTGTGGTGTCAGTTGTGATATCTCCTGCATCGTTTACAATTCTATTAATTTGAGTCTTCTCTCTTTTTTGTTTGGTGAGTCTGGCTAGGGGTTTGTCAATTTTGTTTAATCTTTCAAAGAACCAACATTTGGCTTCATTGATCTTTTGTATGGTTCTTTTATTTTCGATGTTGTTTATTTCTGCTCTAACTTTAGTGATTTCTGTCCTGGTTGCTTTAGGGTTCCATTGTTCCTCTTCCTCTAAGTCCTTGAGTTGTGTAGTAAGGTCATTCATTTGGGCTTCTTTTTGATGTTTAATATGTGATTGTATGGCTATAAGTTTCCCTCTCAGTACTGCTTTCGCTGTGTCCCAAATATTTTGATAGGTTATGTCTTCATTTTCATTAGTTTCCAGGAACATTTGAATTTCCTGTTTGAGTGAGTCTCTGACCCAGTGGTTCTTAAGGAGCATGTTGTTTAGTTTCCAAATTCTATGTCTTTTAATAATTTTCCGTTTGTTGTTAAAAGTTAGTTTTACTCCACTGTGGTCTGAGAAGATACTTGGGATGATTTCAATGCTCTTGAATTTATTTATGCTGTCTTTGTGGCCTAACATGTGGTCTATCCTTGAGTATGTGTTATGTGGATTTGAAAAGAAGGTGTATTCCAGTTTTTTGGGGTGGAGGAGTCTGAAAATGTCCAAGAGGTCTAGTCTGTCAATCTCTTCATTCAATTCTCTTGTATCTTTATTGGTTCTCTGCTTTGTTGATCTGTCTAAGTGTGAGAGTGGGGTATTGAAGTCTCCCACTATTATTGTATTACTACTGATGTATTTTTGAAATTCTTTCAGTAGATGCTTAATGTATTTAGATGGTCCCTCGTTGGGTGCATAGATGTTAATAATTGTTAAGTCTTCTTGGCTGATTGATCCTCTAATCATTATGTAATGTCCTTGCCTATCTTTTATTACTTTATTTAATTTAAAATCTATCGTGTCTGAGATGAGAATGGCTGTTCCTGTCCTTTTTTGTGGACCGTTAGCCTGTATGATAGTTTTCCATCCTTTCACTTTAAGTCTGTGTTTATCTTGTTGTGACAGATGGGATTCTTGCAAGTAGCATATGGTTGGGTTATGTTTTCTGATCCATCTCCCCACCCTGTGCCTTTTGATGGGTGTTTTAAGCCATTGACATTTATTGATATTATGGATTTAATGTATTGTAGTGCCATTGTTCTAAAAAACAATTTGTTTACTCTGATATATTACAAGTATTATAGTGATGGTCTTGTTTATAAGAGGTCTTTTAGTACCTCTTTCAGGGCCGGCTTGGTGATGGTTGCCTCCTTTAACTGTTGTTTGTCTAAGAAGGTTTTGATCCCTCCATCTAGCTTGAATGAAAGTCTAGCAGGATATATATTATCCTTGGTTGAAACCCTTTTTCATTCAGGGCTCGATAGATATCTTGCCACTCCCTTCTGGCTTTTAGAGTTTGAGTAGAGAAATCTGCAGAAAGTCTTATGGGTTTTCCCCTGTATGTGACTTTTTGTTTCTCTCTTGCAGCCTTTAGGATCCTTTCTTTATCCTTACTTCTTCTCATTGTGACTATGATGTGTCTTGGTGTTTTCAGGTCTGGGTTGATTCTGTTTGGTACTCTCTGGGCCTCTTGCACCTTGATATCCTTTCTGTTATTCAGGTCTGGGAAGTTTTCTTGTATTATTTCCTCTAGAATGTTTTCTTCCCCTTCCTCTCTTTCTTCCTCTGGCAGGCCAATTATACGAATGTTACTTCTTTTGAGCTCATCCCATATGTCTCTGTTGTTGTTTTCAGTGTCTCTCAATCTCTTTTTAAGCTCTTTCACCTCTTTCTTAGTTTTCTCTAACTCATCCTCTGTCTGACTAATTCTGTTTTCTGCTTCTGTTAGTCTGCTTTCCCTTGCCTCAGCTTCTTTCTTCATTACAGCTATTTCAGCTTTCAGTTCTCTAATTGTCTCAAGATAATCAGTATTTTCCTTGGGGGTCTCAACTGTTGTTTCCCTAATACTGCCCTTCCTTTCCTCCAATGTTGTTTTCATTTCTGTGATTAATAAGTTTATTATTGCTTGCATACTTTTCTTATCTATGGTTACTTCTGACTGATTTGTGGTTTCTTCTGGGCTCTTGTCTTCATTCATTGGGGTAGCAGTTTTATTTGTTTTTAATCTACCCATTTTTTTTATTTATGTGTTTCTCTCTTTTTTTTTTTATGCTCTGTTGTTCCTCAGTTGTTGTGTTTTGAGCACAAGTAACACTGTACTAAATACCTTTATGACAATTGCACTCACCAACCTCCGGAATTACAGTAGCAACTGAAGTAAGTATTGAAGGAGTTTAATCATTACCAGTTAGCCAAACAATTTCTCCAGTCCGTGAAAAAATAGTAACCAAATCCCAGTGAAGAAAGAGAAAAGAAATAGAGGATAGCAAGAATAGACAGTTATGCAAATCTACTATCCAGTGTATATTCTAGGGGTAACAAGAGTGTAAAGGGAACTAGAGCAGAGATACACACATAGAGAGTCCACTCTGGGTCAGATTTCTTCCCCAAAGTAATTCACAAATTCAGAAAGGCAAAGAAGAAAGAAGTGTATGACAAGACAAAAAAAAAAAAGAGATAGAGAGAGATGAGAGAGAAAAGGGAGAAGATAAGAAGAAGGGTTGTAATTAAAGAGCAGTGCGAGGAACTTCCCAAATGTGTATCAGTGAATTTAAAAAAAAAAAACAAAAAAAACCCTGTTTGGTGGTATGGGGTATCCTGCTAGTAGCTGGTCCCAGGCACTGCTTATGGGGGGTGGGGGCGGTGGGAAGGATGTATGCTTGAAAATTAAAAGGAAGAAAAAAGAATATTTTTTCCCCTATTCTAATTCTTAACCCAAATTAAGTTATAGACACCTCCTTGGTGTAACCGCTATGGCCCCTTATTGGCTGGCCTGCTAAAGGCAGAAAATCCTATTGTTTACACGAGATGTATCCAGAGCTCAAAGGCTAGCCGCTTCTCAGTCCGCCATCTTCCGGGAAACCCCCCCCTCCAGACTTTTTTAAAGGATTTCTCAAAAATGAAAACTAGCTCCAAGTCCTTTGATCCAATGAGAGCTATACTCAAGAAGTCTTTGGATCCGCTCTCAGGGTCACGGTGGACCCTGGAGACTCCCAAGAGGAAACCCCCGAGCTAAAGTGCTCTCTCCGGGTCCTCTGCCCACTGCATTCTGCAACCGGCGGAGGAGCCGCCTTCCTGGGCGGGCGGAGGACAATGCCCGGCGCACTTGCCTTGCCCGGCGCCCTGGGAATTCTGGAGCCCCGCTAGTCCGTGTCACTTTTACTCTAATTCTTAACCCAAATTAAATTGTAATCACTTTTGGTGTCACCCCTTATTGACTGGCCTGCTAAAGGCAGAAAATCCTACCGTTGCCGACGATGCGGTCAGAGCGCTCGCTGTCAGCGACTTCTCAGTCCGCCATCTTCCTCCCCCGACTCATATTTATTTATTTAGGGGCAATCTCTACTGCTTTCCAGAGGGGTTGCACTACCACCTAAAGTGCACCATACTTCCATTTTCTCCACACTCTCTCCAACATGTGTCATCTCTTGATTGGTGATGTGGGTCATTTTCACAGTTATTTTTTTATTTTTTATTTTAATTTTTTTATTTATAAAAAGGAAACATTGACTAAATCATAGTATAAGAGGGTTACAGCGCCACACAATTTCCACCATGAGAACTCTGTAACCCATCCCCTCCCCTGAGAGCTTTCTTATTCTTTCATCCTCTGAGAATATGAACCCAAGGTCATTGTGGGATGCAGAAGGTGGAAGCTCTGGTTTCTGTAATTGCTTCCCCACTGAACATGGGCATCGACAGGTTGATCCATACTCCCAGCCCGTCTCTGTCTTTCCCTAGTAGGGTGGAACTCTGGAGAAGCAGAGCTCCAGGACACATTGGTGGAATTGTCTGTCCAGGGAAGACTGGTTGGTATCATGCTAGCATCTGGAACCTGGTGGCTAAAAAGAGAGTTAACATACAAAGCCAAACAAATTGTCCAACAATCATGAACCTCAAGGCTGGAATAGTGCAGATGAAGAGTTGGAGGGCCCTTCATTTTGTAGATGGGCATATTTTAGTTATATTCCAAAGGGCCTGTGGCTATACCAGCTTTTCTTTTTTTCTTTTTTTTTCCCCTAAACCTGAAATCTGATATGCAAGTGGATCCAAGTTATTATGTGGGGAGATGATGTCATAGCTGAAAAAGGTAAAGAAAGCTGGATCAGGGAAGAGAGTAGCTCCCAAATATGGGAAAGATGTATAAGTATTGTTGACTGTAAACCCCATCAATTTGATGTCATCTGAGGCCCATAGTCAGCGTAGGAGCCTATGTGACCTCTGCATCCCTGTAAATCTGAGGTCACATTCTATGGTCATGAGTAGGGACATTCCAAGCTTCCCAATATCAACCCATCTTCCTTAAATGTAGCATAGAGTATGTTGTCCAGCCTCCCTTCAGAGGATGGAACATGCTCTACTGTTGTTGATCCAAGTTGAGGGCAAGGTCCTATGGGGGCTCACAAAGGGATCTGTTGTGTTGTTCCTGATAGAGATGACCAGTAACAATGGAGAGAGGGATTTATTCAAGGTCTAGGACCATCATGTCTGGTTGGGAATCTCAGGACTCCCCGAATAGAGCCCCAGCTGATGGAGTGGCCTGATAGTGATTAAAGAGTCACACAGTTCTGAGTTCGTATCTCATTGTGGTTGTAATCTTCCTTGACCAAATGATAAATGTTGCTTCTTTGATTTTATAGTGTTATGGTAAACTTATAGTTGTTGTTTATTATTTTTACAATAAACCCTTTTTCTAAAATAATGTATATTTACAGAAATTTTGTGAAGATATAGCTCACTTCCAGTTCATCTTATTTCAACATCTTACTTTAGCAGGGAAGATGCTTTATAATAAAGTAATAAATATTGATAAGTATCATTAAATAACGTTCACAATTCATTCCTATCTACTATGTTTATTTTAATGAGAGAGATACAGAGATACCAGGGCACTGGCTTACGGAGGTGCTGAGGATAGAAACTGGGATTGTAAGCCCTCAGACATGAAAGTGTTATATATATACTTTTTCCCTTTTGTTGCCCTTGTTTTATCATTGTTGTAGTTATTATTATTACTGTCATTGATGTCACTGTTGTTGGATAGGACAGAGAGAAATGAGAGAGGAGGGGAAGACAGAGAGGGGGAGAGAAAGATAAACACCTGCAGACCTGCTTCACTGTTTGTGAAGTGACCCACCCTGTAGGTGGGGAGGCAGGGACTCGAACCACAGTCCTTACACTGGTCCTTGCACTTTGTACCATGTACATTTACCCCACTGCACTACCACCTGGCCCCCAACTGTACCCCTCTAATCTTGTAAATATTTCCATTTTATAAATAAGTAAATGTTAAAAAAAGAGTTTTGAAGAACAATTATGCTGCTTCCTCAGTTCAATTTACTATGTTTTTACTTAATGTTATTATTCTGTGGCAGACTCTCATCTAGGACATCATATCAAAGTTATATATCCAAACTCTTCAAGCTACTTTTTGCTTAACAGGTTTTCTTGTTTTTTATTCCTTTATTTAAGGACATATGACAGGCATTTTGTAGAATATCCTTTATTTGGATTTTGACTGCTGTTTTTCACCATCCTTTGACTATGCCTCAGAAAGAAGATTTTAAATGTAACGTGCCATTTTTCTTATCCATTATATCAAAGTACATACCACCATAACATCAGGGCTGTAACAGTTTTCCTCTAGAAAGTAATTATTTAACTTTTTAGACTATAACTTGCTGAAAGAAAGTCATTAGCAAGTCCTCCACTTAAGAAGCTGATATTTAATACCTATACTTTTAAAGCTCTTTCAAAAGATCGAAGAAACAGGAACACTCCCTTCCACCTTCCATGCAGCCAACATCACCCTGATACCAAAAGCAGATAGGGACACAACAAAAAGGAAAACTATAGACCAATATCTCTAATAAACATAAATGCTAAAATGTTAATCCAGATCTTAGCCAACCAGATACAGCAGTATCTCAAAAAGATTGTTCATCACAACCAGGTGAGATTTGTCCCAGGTATGCAAGGCTGGTTCAACATACGTAAGTAAATCAATGTCATTCACCACATGAAAAAAGTAAAACCAAAAACCACATGGTTATCTCAATAGATGCAGAGAAAACCTTTAACAAAATCCAACAACCATTCATGCTCAAAACACTACAAAAAAATGGGAATATTCCTCAAGATAGTGGAGTCCATATACAACAAACCCACAGTCAACATCATACTCAACAGAAGTTGAAAGCATTCTCCCTCAGATTGGGGACTGCCGGGCTAGCTTCGTGGGCGGGAGAGAGATGACCAGAGACTCATGGCTGAGCTGTACGCAGTATCTCTTTATTCATGCAGAATGCAGCACAATCTAAGCCAAGCTAAACTAAACTAAAACTATATTTAATCACAACCTGTACTTATATATACTGGCCAAGTAGGGTGGAAACAGGATGTGACGTAGAGAGGGTGGAGCGAAAAGTGACTGGTGCAAATCAGGGTGTACTACGAGAGGGGGCAGAGCAAAAAGACATCATGAACCAGTGGAGATTAAACCAATGCCCTAGAGACAGGGTAATGCTTAGTTAACAGTGGTTATGTAAATAGAATACACTGTTAAGCAGGGGAGATTAAACCAATGAAACAGAAGGGGTTTTAGAAGCATACAAGCATACCAACAGGGGACTAGGCAGGGCTGTCCATTATCACCATTACTTTTCAACATAGTATGGGAGTTCTTGCCATAGCAATCAGACAAGAGAAAGAAATCAAAGGAATACAGATTGGAAGGGAAGACGTCAAACTCTCTTTTCAGACAATATGATAGTATACACAGAAAAACCTAAAGAATTCAGTAGAAAGCTACTGGAAATCATTAGGCAATATAGCAATGTATCAGGCTACAAAATCAATGTACAAAAATCATGGCATTTCTTTATGCAAACACTAAGTCCAAAGAAGAAGACATCCAGAAATCACTCCCACTCATAGTCACAACAAAATCAATAAAATATCTAGGAATAAACCTGACCAGAGAAGTGAAAGACTTATATACTGAGAATTATGAATTAGAAATAGAAATTTATACCAAGAAATAGAAAATTATACCAAGAAATGGAAAGACATCCCATGCTCATGTATTGGAAGAATATCATCAAAATTAATATTGTCCACAGAGCTATATACAAATTTAGTGTGATACCCATCAAAGTTCCACCAAGCTTCTTTAAGAGAATAGAACAAAGATTATGATAATTTATCTGGAACCAGAAAAAACCTAGAATCACCAAAAACAATCTTGAGGAAAAGAAACAGAAATGGAAGCATCACACTCCCAGATCTCAAAAATTCATTATAGGCCATCATTATGGAAACATCCTGGTACTGTAACAAAAATAGATGCTCAGAACAGTGGAACAGAATTGAAAGCCCAGAACTAAACCCCCACAACTAGGGACATCTAATTTTTATAAAAGGGCCCAAAATAAATGGATGAAGGAGGCCCTCTTCAATAAATGATTCTGGGAAAACTGGGTTGAAACATGCAGAAGAATGAAACTGAACCACTTTATCTCACCAGAAACAAAAGTCAACTACAAATTGATCATGGACCTGGATGTTAGACCAGAAACTATCAAATAACTTAGAGGAAAACATTGGTGGAACACTTTCCCACCTAAACCTCAAGGACATTTTTGGTGATACAAATCCAATTTTAAGGAAGACTAATCAATATGACTATATCAAATTGAAGAGCTTCTGCACAGCCAAAGAAATCATTACTCAAAGAGACCCCTTGCAGAATGGGAGAACTCCATATGCCATACATCAGACAAGAAACTCATAACCAAAATATACAAAGAGCTCAGCAAACCCTGCAACAAAAAAGCAAATGACCCCATCCAAAAGTGGGCAGAGGATATGAACACAATATTCACTATAGAAGAGACCCAAAAGGCTAACAACACATGAAAAATTTCTCCAGATCACTGATTGTCAGAGAAATGCAAATAATAGCAACATTGAGATAACACCTCACCTCTGTGAGAATCTCATACATCAAAAATGACAGTAGCAACAAATGCTAGATAGGCTGTGGGGACAAAGGAACCCTTCTGCAGTGCTGGTGTGAATGTGAAATGGTCCAACCTCTGTGGAGAGCAATCTGGAGAACTCTCACAAGGCTAGACATGGACCTTTCATATGACCCAATAATTCCTCTCCTAGGGATATTCCCCATAACACCCAACCAAAAAGATATGTGTATGCCTATGTTCATAGCAACACAATTTGTAATAGCTAAAACCTGGAAGCAACCCAGGTGCCCAACAAAAGATGAATGGCTGAGAAAGCTGTGGTATATATACACAATAGAATACTACAAAGCTATTAAGAAAATGAACCTACCTTCTCTGACCTTGGATGGAGCTAGAAGGAATTATGTTAAGTGAGCTAAGTCAGAAAAACAAAGACGAGTATGGGATGATCCCACTCATAAACAGAAGTTGAAAAAGAAGAAAAGAAAGGGAAACTTAAAGCAGGATCTGACTGAGTTTGGAGTAGGACACCAAAATAAAAATCTCTGGGTGGAGGGTGAGGGTGGAAGCTCAGCTTCACTGGGGGGTGTGGTGGGAATGGTGTTTATGTACACTCCTATTAACTTGTAGTTATATAAATCACTGTTTGATTAATATGAGTGGAAATTTTGATTGAATGTCTCAAACTTTTTAATGCACAGACCATAGGCTGAGTTTGAAATGTTGACTATCCTAAAAGCTTAGACCATGAGAGCAGAAGCAAAGGGTGGTGTTACTTTATAAAATACAGGTGCACATCATCAAAAGACAAATTAAGATAAAGTCATGTATGACACAGAAAATCCTAACAATGGGATTTTCAAAGGCAACCCAATTGCCCAATAATCTGATTATAGCAGTAACTATCTATTACCTTCTTAAACCCTAAGACAGCAGGAACCTCCTGCTTCCTGTATAAAGCCAAAATTTCCCCAGTCCTGGAACCTTTAGGGTGGGGCTCACTCTCCAGTATGCTTCTCTCAATTCATACCAACTGATATTTCATCTGCCGATCCCAACCTATTCAATGCAATGAGTACCACCTTGGCATGCTTCACTTTGGAATGTGTCCAGAGACATCTGAAGCATAATGTCAACCCTTCAGCATCATTACTTGGGTGAAACCTTTCCTTTCTCATAGGACTCCATAATTCTATTCTGGGTGGTCCACTTCCCAACAAAACCTAGATATAGACCAGGTCCCATGAGATAGGACAGATGTACACATGTATCCGTAAATTAGGGCAAAATATATACCTTAAAGCAAAAGTGCACAATAGTTTGCAGTGAGACAATAAATGAAGCAAGCAAGCAGAAATACCTTAAAAGACCTAATGAAATAGTTAAATAGTTAAATTACCTAATGAAATAGTTTCTACTTAGACCTATATACCCTCCTCACCTACTTCCTATTACACTTCCCTCAGTCACTCCAAAGCTAACCTTATCAAAGTAAGGACTCCAAAAGCTGAATAAGGGCCAGAGATGGGCATACTTTAACGATGACTCTCTAGTCACTATCAGGCTACCCCATCAGCTGGGGTGTTAGTCAGGGAGTCCTGAGATTCCCACACAAACATGATGAGCCTAGACCTCGAATAGATCCCTCTCTCCATTATCACTGGTCATCTCCATCAGGAACAACATAATGGACCCCTCTGGGTGGCCCCATAGGACCGTGCCCTCAATGTGGATCAACAATGGTAAAGAATGTTCCATCCTCCAAAGGGCAATTGGATAACAAGCTATTTACCACCTGAGGAAGATGGATCCTGAAACTGGTGCAACTCAGAATGTTCCTACTGATGACCAAAGAAAGCAAGTTTGAGCCTACAGGGATGTAGAGGTTACATAGGCTTCTATGCTGACCATGGGCCCCAAATCGAATTGATGGGGTTTACAGTCAACATTATTTATACACTTTCCCCATATTTGGGAGCTACTCTCTTCCCTGATCCAGCTTTCTAACCCTTTTCCTGACATGACATCATCTCCCCAGATAATAACTTAGGTCCACCTGCATATCAGATGTCAGGCTCAGGCAAACATTAATAAAGTCATGGGCCCTTTGGAATATACCTAAAATAGACAGACCTACTAGCTATTTCCAAAATGAAGACCCCAAACTTTCATCTGCAATATTCTAGCCTTTAGGCTTATGATTTATCAACAATTTGTATGGCTTTATATGTTAACTCTTTTTCATCCATCAGGTTCCAGATGCTACCATGACACCAACCAGACTTCCCTGGACAGATGACCCCACCAATGTGTCCTGGAGCTCTGATTCCTCAGAGCCCTGCCCCACTAAGGAAAGAGAGAGACAGGCTTGGAGTATTGATCAACCTGTCAACCTGTCAACGCCCATGTTCAGCAGGGAAGCAATTACAGAAGCCAAATCTCCCACCTTCTGCATCCCACAATGACCTTGGGTCCATACTCCCAGAGGGATAAAGAATAGGAAAGCTAACAGGGGAGGGGATGAGATATGGAGATCTGGTAGTGGGAATTGTGTGGAGTTGTACCCCTCTTATCCTACAGTTTTGTTAATATCTCCTTTTCTAAATAAATGACCCTGGGTCCATACTCTCATGGGTTTACAGAATAGGAAAGTTATCAGGGGAGGATGTGGGATATGGATCTCTGGTGGTCGGAACTGTACCCCTTCTTATTCTATGGTCTCATCAGTGTTTCCATTTTATAAATAAATTAATTAAAAATAAATAAATACAAGAAACTGATATTATTATCTCTATCCTTGAGAGCTGGACATCTACATATATTATTTGGAATAATATATCTACATATATTATTTCATTTTAGTTTTCGTTGAAATTGGACGGTTTATAGCTTTTCAGTTTTCCCAATATCATTTATTGAAGAGAATCAGCCTTTACATATAATGTTCTGGGGGTCCCTCTGTCTAAAATTAACTGTCCATATATGTGAGAGTTTGTTGTTCTTTTCTGGATTCTTGATTCTATCCCATTATCTTGTATCTGCATTTCTTTTCTTTTCTCTTCTTTTATTATTTTACCTTATGTCACCAGAGTTATTGCTGGGGTTCAGTGCCTGACTTTGAGTCCACCCCTTCCGATAGTCCATTTACCTTCCTTCCACTCTTCCTGACTTTCTTTCTTTGGCTCTATAGAAGAAGCTGATATTATTATCTCCATCCTTGAGAGCTGGACATCTACATATATTATTTGGAAAGTTATATGTCCCTACTTTTCTCATTACTTTAGTCATTAAATAATTTGCTTATAAAAGTGTAGAGGTTTATTTTATGCACTGAGCTATTATTATTATTATTATTTTTAGCTACAGCTTCAGTCACCAGGAGATTTTTTAGTTGAGTCCTTCTTTATAAACACTCATCATTGTGGATTTTGTTGTACCTTTTCTTAACATTACACACTATTTTGAAATATTATAAGCTGTCATGAGCTCATCTGGTATACTACCCACTCCAACTCCAGCTATTTCTTTTAGACATTAGACACGCAGCAATCTCCACACACCACAGAGTGTCAGGACTAAGGAAAGATCTGGAACTGTGTTGTCCCTCATTTTCCCTCCCTGGACACAAACCCAGGGCCTTGTGTACAGGAAGGCACATGTGATCTTGGTGAGTTATCTCTCTCAGCTCCTGAGTTGTCTCATTCTTTAAATGGAATCATAGGATTTAACCTTTTTAGTTTTTGTTGTTGTTTGTTTTTTAAAGATTTAACTGTTAATGAGAGAAAAAGAGAGCCTGAGTAACACTCTAGCTCACATGATGCTGGGGATTGAATTTAGGGCCTCACGTCTGAGAGTCCAAGATTATCCATTGTGCCACCTCTAGAGTTATAGCCCATTCATGTTTATAATGTCAAAATTATAAACAAGAATTATACTTCAGCCCCCGCTTCCCTCCCCATAGCGAGGTGCGCTTTATGAGCAGTGAAATGGGTCTGCAGGTGTCTTTCTCTTTCCCTTTCTATGTCCCCCCTCTCAATTTTTCTCTGTCCTATCAAATAAAATAGAAAAAGAAAAAAAAAGGAGCGGGGATTAGTGGCTTCCGGGAGCAGAGGATATGTAGTGCTGGCACTGAGTCCCACTGACAACCCTGGTGACAATTAAAAAAAATATATATATATATACATATTTACATATATATATAAAAATCCTGTAACCAATTTTTAGCCCCATAAATAAGCATTATTACATCATCAGTGTTTCATAACATAGCAACAAATGTTGATTTATGTCATGTTCCAGGTTCTTGGAGACTATATTTGAGACCCTGGGCTTTTCTACCTGCAGTTAAGAGCACAGCTTCCACAGATATTTACTTGGAAGGTATCACAGAACATCGAAGGAGAAACCAACCCCCACTCAACAGGTTTTCTACAGACGAAGGTAGATGTTGTCTGACTGACCACTGCATTCTCTCTTAATTATTTAGAATCACTGTTTTTATTTCATGGAAAACTGCATCTGTTCTGTGCTTCGGTTCAACAAATAGGGCTGTCCACATTAAGGTGATTTCTGTACTGAAAACCAAACCTGCCTCCAAGTCTCCCCAAGATCCAGCCAGATACCTTCCATGATCTGTTAATGATGCTTTCACCTGGGTACCTTCCTATTGTTGTTCAGCAAATCAGTAGATTGTGCGTCAGTTCAACTAAGTTGAATCTGGGTCTTGATATGGGCCTGTCTTGAATCTTAACGTTAACAAAAGGAGGAAGTAGAGGCATCTTAAAAGAGCCATGGAAGGACCTTTGAGCTAATTCATCTGTGAGGGTACCTGGTTTGCTAGATGTATGAGGCAGATTCAAGGCCCTAGGCCACATGGAAGTGCTCCAAAGAAAAGACACTTCAGTGCTGTGGTGTCTCTCCTTATATCTCCCCTTCTCTTGTGCTCTCTATCTGGAAAAAGTCAGCCTGACTGGAGCAGTGAAGTTCCAGCACTGACAGACAACAAATGTATAAACTTCAAAGGTACCTTGACAAAATCTATGTTGACTATATCACATAAGAATGCAGAACCAAGGGACATGCACTGACTATACTGAATATCAACAATAAGCAGGCACTGAACCTCAAGTAAGGAGAAGATGATAAATTACTTTTACTTTGAACCTTTTATGAGTAAACATTATAACATAAGCTGTTTAGGGAGGGAGTGTGGAGACCTGGCATGCCCATTCCTCTCTATCCATTTCAAATGGTCCTATATTTACTAAGACCTCACAATGTAACCAGCTACAGCTACCTCACATTCTGCTCTAGCCTTTCTTAGAACAGAACTAATTTTCTCTCTAGGGTCGTAGAGGAGACAGAGTCCATCTAGCAATCCTAGTTATCACTGATTCCATTTCTCAGTGGAAAACCATTGAAGGGGAGAGTTTTCTGAAGGCATAAGGCCATCTGAGAGTGAGGGAAGTTTGCTTCTGTAGCACCTCTCAGGAAGCTGCACTGTTAGTTGAATAGGAAAACACACCTGCATACAATACATTCACTTACACTGTTGTAATGAACGGGTGCATTTCATTGTATTTCAGCCCTGAAAAAACATTTTATTTGATACTTTGGATACTAAACTCGGGATTTGTTTATGTTAGGAGGTGGGTAACAAGCATGCTGATTAAGGTTTGCTTTGCTGTGGACAAATTCATCAGGCAAAAGGATTGAAAATATAGAAACAGACGGCGCATATGACAGGTGGGTATTGTGATGCTTTACTGGAAAACCATCTTCTGGCTCCTCACCCAAATAGGACAGATGTATAAACTCATTGCCAAAGGCCAATCAGAGATAGACAAGCCCTGTAATGAAAGTTCCTGGGGGCAGCAAAGTGGAGCTTGAAACAGATAAGAACTGTGCAGAATATATCATTCCAGTTATGAGGGCATCAGGCTGTTTACTGCCTTTCAACAATCCAAAACCTAACTTAGTCATCATGAATCATGCTACTTGTGGACACATACAACCCTGACTGAAAATGGCAGAGCACTGCAGCCTGTCACCTGTGAAATGTAGAGCAGACTCAACCATGCTCGGCAGAATCCTACATTCCCCCTGAACTGTCACCCAAAGGTTAACAAATCTGCCTAGTTTTTTTTTCCCCTTCATTTTTTAAAATTTTATTTATAGTGCTTCTTATCCTGCTTTTTTCATTTGAGGAAATGGCCTTGTCTAATGAATTTACACTCTCAAGAATATATGCTTATCATCTTTGTTTTAGAGATCTGAGATTTCTTTTCCCTGAACATCTGCTGTCTAGCATTCACTTTACATAGTACGTTGTTATATGTCCATTATACAGATAAAAAATAGCTCAGAGAGCTTAATTGCAGTCTCAGGGACCCTCAAGTAGTACTTCACAGAGCTATTATCTCAGTCTGGGCAAGTATCTAGCTTTCCTTTAACTGAACTTAACTCTAATGCACAGTGATGCCCTCCCCAACTCACTGGTGAGTGTTAATGTTCCCAAGTTCCTGAATATGCGCTACATGCTTAATTATCAGACTTTTTAGAGAACACTGTCAGATTTAGCAATTGAAATATAGGATAATTAGTCATTCATTTTTACTATATTTTTCACAATGTTTGTATATTGTACTTTATCTGGAAAGGCCACTTTAAGGAGAAAATATGTTAAAGCACCTTTACCCTATGTTCCCAGATTCTCCATCTGAGAACCAAAAAAAAAAGAAAAATTCCTGCCAGTGCATCCCTTATAAGGGATATAAGACATGCATTATATGTATCTGAATAATCTCTGAATCCCGTTAGCCCTTGGCAAGAAACTTTTTGTATGGAAAAATACTCATAAATATGGAATACATTTCCTGTAGTTAAACCTTGTTTATATATTTTGGTAGAAATCAATTATAAGGATGTTTAGACCAGCAAGATAGCATATTAAAAGTGAGTTTTTATAATATAAATAGAGGTAAAAATGAAACACCCCACACACAAATATATATATATATATATATATATATATATATATATAGTTACTATGCATTTGGGAAAATGAACACAAAAATCTGAACCAGGAAGCTAACTGTTCAGTATATGCAGGCAAAAGAAGAACACTGAGTTCTACAACAGCATCTTCTGTTTCCTGACGTAGGAATATTGCCTGTATCCCAACCTAGGAAAATGACTAGGTGTGTGGCTAGTATCCTAATGTGTTCATTTCCCAGCTGCCAATGCTATAATCTCTGCTCTGACCAGGCACAGGCACAAGCTTGATCTGGGAAAAACCCTCAAAGCTCAGTCCCATCCTCTGAGACTCACCTTCCCTCAGAGAACCATTAGATCTACATTTTTGACATCATTGCAGACTAATGGTCCTCTAAGCGAGACACTTAGCAGTTCCACTCAGAACTGAATGTTGTCAGAACCCAAGGGCTAAGACCTAACTCCCTGTTCCAAAATGTCCACATTTCAAACTGAGTGGCATCTTGGCTCTTCCTTTCACTGGTTGCTATATGTCACTCATTCAGCTGCTTCTCTATCAGCACACATTGAACTTTTTACATCTAGACTTACTAGGATTTTTTTTTCCAACTTTGTACACATGTAAACACCCTTCAATGACATTTCGTCACCAACGGCTAACTCCCGTTTTAGGGAGGACTCTTCTCATGCATCCACAGTGTGATTTGCCCTCACTGGGAAACATCAGTGTCTACGAATTTAAAATTTCCTACTCAGGCCTGGAGGTGGCACACCTGGTTGAGTGTACACATTACCATGTGCAGGGCCCAGGTTTAAGACCCTCCTCCCCACCTGCAGGGGAGGGGGGAGTTGCACAAGTGGTCTAGCAGTACTACAGGTGTGTCTTCTCTCCCATTCTACTTCCCTCTCTCCTCCTAATTGCCTTCTGTCCTAACAAAAAGAAAAGAAAAAGAAAAACCCGTATCCTGAGTTTACCAGGTATAGGAATACATAAGCCTAATCTCATATTCTTTGGAAAGGTGTGTGTGTGTGTCTGTGTGTGTGTGTGTGTGTGTGTGTGTGTGTGTGTGTGTGTGTGTGTGTGTGTGTGTTAAGAATTACTCACTGTAAAACTTTGCCTGGTTTCCTTTCTCCTCTTACTCCCTCACTATTTTATTAGTTTCCTTTAAAAGTACTTCCTTAAAGTACTTCGCTTTCATGTGGATCCTTCTTTGGATTCTACCTCTAGAAAATCTAACCTAAGAAGAAACTCAATTTCTCCCACCTGTTAATTTCTTGGTTTGAATTTAGACACAGAATCATTACCTGCCTGAGTAAACAAGCTTAGGTATAAATCAAGGTCATCTTCGTCCTGATTGTGGCAGTTTGGTAAGTCAAAAGACATAAGACAAGCTTCCGATCCCTAGCTTGGACTCATCTCTTTAGTAAAAGACACAACTGTCCTTGTCAGGTCAGTGCCAGTTTCCACTAGGCAGTGAGCTCTACCCCATCTGTAGTGGTGAACTTTTCACTAAACTTTATTGGTATTGAAGATACGCTATTAATTTTGTCATTTGAGATTTGTTTTTAGAACACGGATATAAAACCTGGCATCTTAACACTATATATTTATGATAATATACCTGACTTTTATTACCCCCTTCCTTTTAGATTTCCAGAACATAAGCTGGAAAGATGGTTTCCTGGGGAAGGTGCCAGATTGGCTCTGTGACAACCCAGGCTGAACCCTGACAATCACCATATAAACAGAAGCTTCAATTCTGTATGTCTTTCTCTCCCTTTTTCACTCTGTCTCTCTCTCTCTCTCACTCTATTTAAATTTATTTATAATATAAAAAATAAAAATATCACTCTGTCTCTCTTTATTGAGACATGTGCCTCCCCCATTAAGATGTCCCAGCAACAGGAAGAGAAGAATAAATGTATAAAGCTAAAAAACGGGGGGGGCAGGTGGTAGCACACCAGGTTAAGTGCTCACATCATATGCACAAGGACCCAAGTTCAAGCCCATTATCCCCACCTACAGGGAGAAAGCTTCACAAGTGGTGAAGCAGGGCTATAGGTGTCTCTCTCTCTCTCCCACTCTCTCTCCCCACCCCCTCTCAATTTTTCTTTTTTTTCTATCAAATCAATCAATAAATAAATCAAATAAAAAAGACTGCATCCAGAAAGAAAAACAAAAAACTGTATTGTTCTGTCTGTTCATGGGGTTGCTTTTCAAAGAATTGCAGTACCTCATTTTTCACAAATAGTTGTACCTGATGGCAGTGAAGTCACGATAAGGCATAGCTAGCTCTCATTAGAAGTTAGAAAAGAAATATGCAAAAGGCAAGGCTCAGCCAAGGCCATTCAAGGAGTTTGGGGGCAGGCAGAGAAGAAAAGTATCTCAAATCTGTGTGACATTCAGCTAAGCAGAACTTCCCTCTGGAGTTAATGTCTGTCATTTGTCAATGTGCACCTCTCCCTGAATCTGGCTCAAACAAAGTCATGATTAATTCTTTTTTCTTCTGTGTCTCTAAAACCCATAGTTAGAGCTGGAGGGAGCAATTGATTATAATAGATAGTCTCCGATGCTAGCCAAGTCCCTGGAGAGCTCACATAGTCCTATATGTCTCTTTATTTTTAGTGTAGAGCTGTGGACTGGCTTTCTTTTTTATTTATTTTTTATTTTATTTATTGGATAGAGACAGAGGAGAGGGATGGGGGAGATAGAGAGGGACAGAGACAGAGAGACACCTGTAGCTCTGCTTCACCTCTCGCAAAGCTTGCCCCTGCACATGGGGACTAGGGGTTCGAATCCGGGTCCTTGTGCATTGTAACATGTGCGCTCAACCAAGTGTGCCACCGCCTGGCCCCCCGATTTTCTAAACTATGCATATTAAGTGAATCATAGTAAGGTGCTATCCTGGTCATCAAAATATGACAGGTAAAGTGAAAGAATGGGAAGAATGAAAGAGATTAAATAACTGAATTCAGAAGTACAGACCAGAATGTTCTCCCTGTAAACTTTCTCTTTGTAGGTGAGATACATTCCCACTGGGAAAGAGGTGCGGTATGCGGGTATTATGGGGATCTCTATCTGCCACCTTATTTTAGTTTAGTTTAGTTTAGTTGACTTTATGTTTTCTAAATGATGATGATGATTGACAGAAATTGAAAAGGAAGGGGAAGGTAGAAAGGAGGGGGTGAAAGAGTGACAACTGCAGCACAGTCTCACCACTCATGAAGATTCCCCCTGCAGGTGGGAACCAGAGGATTGACCCCAGGTCCTGGAGCACTGTAATATGTGCACTTAACCAGAAGTGTGTGACCACATGGTCCCAAACACCATTTTAGTATTAGCACTCATCATTAGTTAAATTACTTTTTAATTTTTTAAAAAATATTTATTTATTTATTCCCTTTTCTTGCCCTTGTTTTATTGTTGTAGCTATCATCATCGTTATTAATGTTGTTGTTTTCGGACAGGACAGAGAGAAATTGAGAGAGATGGGGAAGACAGAGAGGAGGAGTGAAAGACACCTGCAGACCTGCTTCACCACTTGTGAAGCGACTCCCCTGCATGTGGGGAGCCAGGGGGGCTCCTGGGATTCTTCAGCTGGTCCTTGTGTTTTGCGCCACGTGCGCTTAACCTGCTGCGCTACTGCCCGACTCCCAGTTAAATCACATTTTAATGTGCGTTTGTTTGTAAACATAATGAGAATTTTTATAGAGAAACTGTTTTAATGGATAATAGCTAGAAAATGGTACAAATGGATATCCAATGGGAATTTCCTCTGGGTATGGATGAGATATATTATACCTAGAATGGAAGTAACTTATCCCAAGAAAGGTAAGAGTGCAAAGTCATGACCAAGAGTACGGAATTATGACTGGTGCCAGGTTCACAGGGGGGAAAAGCAGGTAAGACAGCACCCAACAAGGTATCCTTTCAAGTGGGCAAGCTCCACAGACCAAACCAATCTAAAGCAGCAGAAGCAAGACTCCTTGATATGATCCTTTTATATAAAGTACAGAGCTAGATAAAGTCAGCCAATTCCTAGTCAGGATAATGTTAATCCATTTACAGGGCTCACAAGTAATAGAAGGGATGAAGACACCTTTGCTGATCACATTCTGCTTCTGGATCTATCAGTGGGCTCTGGGTGAAATTTGGTCCCTTTGTGAAATGAGCTGAACGTAAGTGGGCACTTCTTGTATGCATCTTCCTCTCTGTTTTCAAAGGCACAGCTGTGTTCTATGTGTTTGTTTTGTTCTGTTTTGTTTTCTATGAAAGAGGCTGCTTTCCTCCTCAATATAAGAGGAGTGCTATTTTTCAGATTTCAGGCTATTTTAGAGAACTCTTATCCCAATGGTGAACTGCCAAGAAGTTTAAGGTTAAAATCCATTTTGAAGTTCATAGATGGTTCACCTGACAGAACACACATGTTATCATGTATAAGGACTTGGGTTCAAACCTCTCGTCCCCATTTACAGAGAAGAAGCTTCATGAGCAGTGGAATAATGCTGAGGCTTCCTCTCCTCTCCTCTGTCTCTCTCCCTGCCTCTGTCTCTCAGTCTCTATATTAAAAGTGGCTGGGAGTCCGGTAGTAGCACAGCAGGTTAAACACACATGGCACCAATGGCAAGGACCAGTGTAATAAGGATCCTGGTTTGAGCCCCCTCCCCACCAACAGGGGAGTCGCTTCAGAGGCGGTGAAGCAGGTCTGCAGGTATCTATCTTTATCTCCCCCTCTCTCGATTTTGCTCTGTCCTAGCCAACAGCAATGGCATCAATAGCAACAATAATAATAACCACAAGTACAATAAAACAACAAGGGCAACAAAAGGGAAAAAATAGCCATAATAAATTGTGGAGTCACACAGGTATCAAACCTGAGAAAACATTGGTGAGGGAGAGAATGAGACAGAGAGAGAAAGAGAGAGAGAGACTCATAGAGCTGCCTACTAGAAAACAAACAATAACAAACAAAAGTAATGATAACTCTTTTCCCTGTCTCTATCTTCTTATAGATAATAGACCTTTAAATACCAGACAGCACTGGGACAAAAATTAATGTTCTGGAATATCAGGTCACTGAAGAATTACTTTGTCAAGCTGGAAATTTCCAATGACGTCTTCTTATTAATGTATTTCCCTTTAATTTTAGTCTATCATATAGATTGATGAAAGCCAGATACTGGTCAAGTATATATCTAAGTATATATCTAAGACATGCCCCTCCATATATAAACAATCACATGAAAGGAAATAAGCTTGGATATTTGGATCTTTCTTTGTCTGAACTCTGCTAATAGCTCATTCACTTACATAATTAGATTTCAATTCCTCTCTATTGATCCCAGACTCCCAATTCTAATCAGTCTTCTTACATGAAACTTGTACCCACCTAAGGTCTTACTAGGTCTCTTAGAAACTTAGGTTTGCCAAAGTAAAAGACTCTGGGGTGGGGTAGAGGGCAGAATACAGGTTCAAGAAGGATGACAGAGAACCTAGTGGGGGTTGTATTATTATATGGAAAACTGAGAAATGTTATGCATGTACAAACTATTGCATTTACTATTGAATGTAAAACATTAATTCCCCAATAAATAAATTTTAAAAAGCGAAGAAAAAGCACCTAAAATTAAAAAACTATAAAACTAAGAGAAAGAAAGAAAAAGAAAGAAAGAAAGAAAGAAAGTTAGGTTTATCAATTTCCATGGCCTGTCTCCTGGTCAGAGCTCTCCAAATCCTGCACAACTCTCTTCTTAACAGCCTCTCTACTTCCATCTTGGAATTCTCTCATAGACTTCTGAGGAAAACCTGAAAGATTTCCTCAGTATGTCACTATATTATCTACTTAGTCTGTCATAACAGAATACCAGAGATTGGATCATTTGAGCAACAGAGGTCTGTTGCATCAGACTTTAGAAAACCAAAGTACAAAATCAAGACATCATTGGGACTGGTTTGTAATGAAATATCTCTTCCTGGCATACAGATGGTTGCCTTCTAGTTATGTCCTCATATAGCCTTTTCTCTGTGTCTACAGAGAGTCAGAAAGCTCTGGTTCCCCTTCCTCTGATTATAAGGACAATAATCCTAAGGAATTAGGGCCCCAGGCTTAGGACCGCACTTAACCTTCATTATTTTCCTTAAAGGGTTTAATCTCCAAATACAGTCACACTGGGAGATTTAAGGACTGTTGCGACATATTAATTTTGGGAGGACATATTAAGTTCATTACAGTAATATCCTCTCCTTGCCTAATTTTTTGTTTGTATTTGCTTTACATTTCTGGACTCATGTGATTCATTAAGTAAATATTTTTTCTCTATCCGTGGGAAATCATTATAGAGACTACGAAACCATTAACCTTTGGTCCACTAATGGGATTTAAATTCAATGTAATCTTAAGAATGTGTTTATAATACTGAATCAAATTCAAAAGAACTTCACAGAAATAATTCTATCATTAGTTGCCAACCTTCACACAGATTCAGTGTTCTGTAGTTGCAACTTTATGCTTCTGCGTTCAAGCTTATGGCATTGAAATAGGTTCTGCTATTCTTGGAGACTTTCTAACTGTGAGAGGCAATGACAGTGAAGCTGGTCTAAAAAGAGTGCCAATAATACCGGGCTGGTACAAGCAGCTGCATGGTCAACTGCTTTATCTGAAAATCACCAAAGCAAACTTAATCTTGTGAAAGTTACTGTGTGCCTGGTTTTAGGAAACACAGTGCAGATGGTACAGTTTCATGCACTAGTTCCACTTACTGTGAGAATCAGAGTTGACTGCAAGGCTTCCCAGCTCAAGCATCTATCCAGTGTCTCCCACCCCTTCACTTACCCTCTGCTTATGAAAAAACAAAGTTCAACTGTTTACAAGCTAGGCAGGACCAGTCATGATAAAATGATAAGATCACCATTACAATGATAAAATCACCATTACACTTGTTCCTGAACAGCATATCTGTATTCTGATTTTTAAAAATTTTTTTTTCTAGTCATGTTATTAGGGAAGTAATGGCTTACAAGGCAATAGCTGACACGTGGCTATAGTTTCCTCACTCCCTGTAAGAGGTTTCTGCATACCACTCCCACCAACAGCCCAAGCCCCTCTCTTCACCATCCTGTATTAGATCTCTAATGCCCTTCCCACTCCATCTTCTCCTAGTCCAGAGGTCTTTGCTTTGCTGCAAGCCTCCCCACCCACATCACACTGCACTCTGTCTTTCCTTTTTCCTTCCTTGTTTTTTTAATGCTGCCTATACCTGAAATCATCTGGTATCCATCCCTTTCCTTCTGACTTACCTGACTTAACATGATTCCTTCAAGTTCCATTCAAGATTTAGAAGAGAAGATTTCATCTCATCATGATGCTTACTTTAAGACATCCTTAAAGACTCCAGCCCAACAACAAAGAAAATAAAAACATAAACAGACGAAGGAGACTACTTCAAACCAAAAAGCTTCTGCACAGTAAAAGGAACCATCACCAAAACAGAAAGGCACCCTATTGAATGTCATACACCAGATAAAGGACGAATCATGAAAATATACCAAGAACTCTCAAAACTCAACACCAAAAGTAAAACAAACAACCCTGTTAAAATATAGAGAGGATATGAACAGAATATTATTCACCAAAGATTTCCAGATGGTCAACAGTCATATGAAAAAGTTCTCAATGTCACTGATTATTAGAGAAATGCAAATAAAGGCAACAATGAGGAACCAATTTACATCTACGAGAATGCCATATATTAGTGAGGACAACAACAAAAGCTGGCAAGGATGTAGAGAAAGAAGAGCTTTTCTACACCACTGATGAGCATCAAAATTCATTCAATCCCTATGAAAAGCTCTGGCCATTCCTCAGAATACTAGAAATGGATCACCCGTAAGACCCAGCAGTCCTTACCCTAAGTATCTAACCTAAGAGCAAAAACCATCTATCCAAAGAGTTTTATGCACATTTATATTCAGCACAGTCTTTATAGAGAAAGAGAAAAATCGAGAAGGAAGGAGAAGCTAGAAAGAGAACTAGGGAGAGAAACCCCTGCAACACTGGTTCACTAATTATGAAGCTTCTCTTCCCGAGGATGGGAACCAAAGCCTTGAACCTGGGTCCCTGCACATGGCAAAGTGTGCTCTATCCTGTGCACCATAGCCTAGCCCCAAAAGCACCAGTTTTCAAAAGAGTAAACCTGGAAGAAACCCAGATGACTGTGTCCTGATGATGTTATTACTACTAACATTCTATATTTCTTGATGAACGATTTTTTTTTTTTTGCCTGCAGGCTTATCTCTGGGGCTTGGTGCCTGCACAATGAATCCACTGCTCCTGGTGGCCTTTTTATTTCCATTGTTACTGTTGTTAGGACAGAGAGAAATCGAGAGAGATGGGGGAGGTAGCGAGGGGGAGTAAGAAATATAGACACCTACTTCACTGCTTGCAAAGTGGGGAGCCAGGTTCCTTGTGCTTCGCACTATGTGCGCTTAACTGGTTCTGCTACCGCCTCCCCCCTAAGCAATCTATTTCTAATAAGAAGATTCAGGAACTTTTTTTTTAAATTTTTTTAACCAGACCACTGTTCAGCTCTGGCTTATGGTGGTGTGGGGACTGAACCTGGGACATTGGAGCCTCAGGCATGAGAGTCTGTTTGCAGAACCATTATGCTATCTACCCTCCGTTCACGGATAACTTTTTCTAAGGACTTCGCAATCTTCTGCATTTCTACCTTTAATAGATATAAAATTCTAGGACTATAGAAAGTTTGGGGATTACCAAAATGTGAATAAAGCCAAAAGTTCCAGGTTTCCATCACTAATAATCAGTGTGACTGTGCTATATTAAGTCACACGGGCTACATATACTACATTAAAAAGGCAACAGGCAAATCTTAGGAAAGTCAGTAAACATCTTACCATAATCAGAATACAATGAAATGGCCTAAATGAACTAAAGGGAAAGAAGCTATGCTTGATACAGCACTTATGAATGCAGCATACGCAGGTAATTAATTCACTGTCACTTGCATGGTGAGGGCTGGGGAGACAGCATAAGGGTTATGCAAAAGACTTTCATGCCTGAGGATCTGAGGTCCCATGTTCAATCCCCAGTTCCACCATAAACCAGAGTTGTGCAGTATTCTGGGGTCTGCTTCTCTCTCTCTCTCTCTCTGTATCTCTCTAGAGGCAAGGAAATTTTTCTGTGGTCTCTTCTGAAGTGGGTGTGGAGGGTACAAATACTCAAATCATAACAAATGGTGTGTTCACTCTCTGAGAAAAATTAAATTCATTTGGAATTCTGACTAAGATAGCATCTGTGATCAAAATGGCAGGTGAAATCAGGCACATTTTGCACTAGAGTAGGGATGATAAGACTAGCATTCCATGTAGTTAAAACCAGGTCCTCATAAGGACGTGGGATTAGGGAGATGCCTGCCTCCAGTCTGGCCTTAATGCCTTCACTATTAAACAATGGCTCCCAAATGATTTAGGTACCATCTCTGCAGAAAAGGATCTTCTGTCCTTAAATCCTCCAAGATCAAAGCAAAGCAGGGTAAAAGGCAGAAGCAGAAGAAAATTAAATCTGTTCCACTGAGAAATGCATCAACACAAAAGAGAAAACATTGTCATCTTTCAAGAAACTATTATTGACTGCAATCCCTGTGTTTTTTAACTAGGCAGTAGAGGAATATAAACATCGATGCGGTTGGATCTATGTCTCCGGAGAATCTGTACACTAATTGAGAAACTTCTAATTAATTAAATTCTAGCTTAAGGAGGAGAGGTGTAAAATGCTGCAAGCGATTTTTTACAGAATACATCACAGAGTTTGTTTTTGTACATGTAATCCTCATGCTTGAATGCCCCAGATGTCTCTAATTTTTTTTAATGAAAGCTCTGATTTCTTCCAAGGAAAACAAACCCTTGTATAATAATCCTCAAATATTTAAGATCAGGGAGTTACTGAAACCTAAGCCTCACTAGGAAAGGTATGTTTGGATTCAGATGTAATTATTCAGATATAATTGCATTTAATGTATTAACTATTTTTGGTCAAAATCACCTTGCAATAAAATCATATGACTAAAACCTAAAAATTATGAGTCTAGGGACCAGAAGCAAATTAAGAATCCATGTAGACAAGAAAGAAGAAAAGTGGTAAAATATATATATATATATATATATATATATATATATATATATAATTCGTCAAGTCTAAACACAAAAATGTGACACAATATTTCACAAGAATAAAAAAGTCTTGAAGCAACAGAAAGGCACACAAATTTCCAACACTGTTGTCTAAATCATAGTCTATATGTATAATAAGACCTAAGCTTGTTGAATTTGCATTTGAAATTTATTAAAAGGTACACAAAAATTTGCTAGCAGTTATAAAAATAAAGAGGAAGATGGCAAATGCTTTTTTTTTAAATCTTACATTTGTTTTCTAATGATATGAACTTTTATCATGAACATAATGTATCTAAGACAGAGGAAAACAGTCAGCCACTATAGTCACTACTACTTCACACATAAGCCAAACACAAAACAGAATAGCATTCGAACAAAAAATGAAACGCAACTATAACTAATTATATTTATTTTATGAGATTAAAACTCTAGCAAACTGTTCTTGCTTAGAACGTGGCAGATACTGTGTTAGGTGTAAGACATACTGCAGTGACCAATAGCAGCTTGGTTTCTGCTCTCAAGAGACTCACAGTCACTGCTTGTAACAGACTTACAAAATTAATTTAAAAAATTGCTGCTTGTTTTAAATATGAAAATAATGAAGTAAATGGGTAGGAGGGGTTTGTCAGGAAGGTTTTCTCTGGTGAAATAATGTCTTTTGAACTAAAAAAAAACTGGCATAAGGAAGGAACAATGCAAATACTGTGGAAATGGTTATAACAAGAGGTAAGGAATGAAATGTTTGAAGTCTTCCACGCAAGAAGATGAGCACGTTATAGGAAAAGTCAGCAACAGATTGCAGAGCTGTTTAAGTAGTTTGTTTAAGTGGTTAAACATATACACACACACACACACACACACACACACACACATATATCTTCAAATGAGAGGTTAAACTAATTTTATAGTAGTGCATACAGAAATTTGAGATATTTATTTAAAGGTGGTATTATTAAGTTTATTAATATGTAGATATGTAGTCCATTTCATTCATTGGCCAGTGATTCACCAAGGACCCCTGCTAGTCACTCCATGAATGTAAATCCTTCCCTGTGACTGCAGAGTGTCACTGCAAGCTATGAGATGATGGAGTATGACCCAATATGAATAGTGCCCCAAGAGTGATGTCTGTAGATTGCAAGGGGTTGAAATAGTGACTTTCTCGGGAGTCTGGCTGTAGCATAGCAGGTTAAGTGCAGGTGGCACAAAGCACAAGGACCAGCATAAGGATCCGGTTTGAGCCCCCAGGCTCCCCACCTGCAGGGGGGTCGTTTTACAAGCACTGAAGCAGGTCTGCAGGTGTCTTTCTTTCCCTCTCTCTGTCTTCTTCCTCCTCTCTCCATTTCTCTGTCCTATCCAACAACGACGACAACAATAATAACTACAACAATAAAACAACAAGGGCAACAAAAGGGAATAAATAAATAAATAAATAAATATAAATTTTTTTTAAAAGTGACTTTCTCTGAAAAAATAAATCAGAGAATGTTTAAGTGAAGAAATACCACCTCTTGGTAGTATCTGATGTGGACCACAAAGAAATATTAATAATTTTATAAGTACACAAGTCAAATAAAAATATTCCTGGCAAAGAAAGTATCATAAGAAATGTCATAGGGGGAGTTGGGCTGTAGCGCAGCAGGTTAAGCGCAGGTGGCGCAAAGCGCAGGGACCGGCGTAAGGATCCCGGTTCAAGCCCCCAGCTCCCCACCTGCAGGGGAGTCGCATCACAGGCGGTGAAGCAGGTCTGCAGGTGTCTATCTTTCTCTCCCCCTCTCTGTCTTCCCCTCCTCTCTCCATTTCTCTCTGTCCTATCCAACAACAATGACATCAGTGCTGACTACAATAATAAAACAGCAAGGGCAACAAAAGGGAAGAAATAAATAATAAAAAAAAAAAATTAAAAAAAAAGAAATGTCATAGGAACGGAACTTGTCTAAGAGAGAGACACTAAAGCTTAAAAGTGTAGCAAGTACTTTTATGTGTCTATTCTCAGACTATGTACAGTGACTCTGGACCAAAATGCTGTGGAGAAGAGTTTGGGATTCTTTCCTTCCCCTCCCCCCCTTGTTTCTTTCCTTCTCAATTTTAAAACAGGTGTGTAGCCTTTCCTCCAATTCTGTTAGAAAAGCAGCAAGAAGTAGCTTTCCTGTCACCTTCCCCGTCCTCAGTAATTTACAAACTTTGTGTTTTCTTTGTTCTCTCTGCTTTCCATTAGAACGATTATTGATTTATGAGTAGCTTTAATGTGGCTGTTTGAGGCATACTGAATCACTCTGACAACAGCTCTGTAAATAGATCAATTTCTGCCCTGAAATTCTGATGCTTCCTATCCTAACAAACCATTATTTTGACTAGAATCAGACAGATAGCTTCTTCATATTTGTCTCGCTATCACTAAATTAGTCTCTGAAGAGTTGGGGTAATATTATTATTCTTACTATGTCAAGTGGAAGTAACACAATATCTTAGTTTATATTAAAGGCCATTGTATATTAAGGGAGCCTTGTCACTCAGTAAACAAAGGGATGAGATTAGCTGCAGCCTTGGATAACTGTAAAAACTGCCATCTAAACTTAAAGAGAAAAATTCATAGTTGCTATCCTCATCTATTTTTACCTGACCCATCAGATAGCTACATTAAGCACAAGCACTCTTTCAGAGGAGGAGAATATCCAGATTTTTTGTTTGTTTGTTTGCTTTTTTGCATGTTGTTGTCATGACCACACAAAACTACTAAACACAGAATTGGATTTTTTTTTCTCATTTGTCAAAGGGAAAAAAAAGGCTGACAGATGATAATAGAGATAATATAAATTCACAGTCAAAATACTTTGGCTCCAGTCTTTGCTCTTTAACTTAGCTCGCTAATTTGACTTCAGGCCAAAGATCAGTTAATGTTCTGAAACAATTCTCCTTTCTATAAACCAAGAAACAATATTTCAAACTTTATGGTAATTAAGCACACATGGCATGAAGCGCAAGGAACAGTATAAGGATCCCAGTTCCAGCCCCCATCTCCCCACCTGTGGGGTGGGGGGGTCTGCAGATGTCTATCTTTCACTCCCCCTGTGCTCCCCTACTCTCTTGATTTCTCTCTGTCCTATCCAGCAACAATGACAGCAATAACAAAAACAATCATAACAATAACAACGATAAACAACAAGGGCAACAAAAGGAAATAAACAGTCTCCAGTAGATTCCTAGTGCAGGAACCGAGCCCCAGCAATAATCTTGGAGGCAAATATAAATAAATAAATTAATTAATTAATTAACAAAATTTCTGGGTAATTGCAAGATAGGAGGTAATGCACCTAACAGTTATTTGTAAATCTGTCTATTTCTTTATCTATGCATATCCTCCCATTCCTTATTACACCCACAATTACAAAAAGGACAAGAATGAAGCACAACTATACTGATATCACTATCTCAAAATTGTTGGGAGTCAGGCGGTAGTGAAGTGGGTTAAATGCACGTGGTGCAATGCTCAAGGACCTGAGTAAGGATCCTGGTTCGAGCCCCCAGTTCCCCACCTGCATGGGAGTCCCTTCACAGGCGGTGAAGCAGATCTGCAGGTGTCTATCTTTCTCTCCCCCTCTGTCTTCCCCTCCTCTCTCCATTTCTCTCTGTCTTATCTAACAATGATGACAGCAATAACAACAACAATAATAACTACAACAATAACAACAACAAGGGAAAATAAATAAATAAAATTACAAATTTTTTTTTAATTGTCACTGATTAAAGTTGTCTATTTGTTTAAGGAATATGGAGTCGATAGCTTCTATGACTCTTATTTGTGATTCCTCCAGTAGAGCAGCCAAGTGGAAACCAGGAGTATTCCCCAAGTAGTTTTGTTATATTTTATTTCTTTAGTTATTTTACTAGTGATTTAATAATGATTGACAAGATTGTGGGATAGGGTACAATTCCCACCACCACATTTCTGTATACAGACCCCCTCCATTGAAATATGCCCTATTCTTTAGCCCTCTGGGAGTATGAACCAAAAATATTTATAGGGTGCAGAAGGTAGAAAGTCTGGCTTCTGTAATTGCTTCTCTGCTGGACATGGGTGTTGACAGGTGGATCCATACCCTAACCTGTTTCTATCTTTCTCTAGCCGGGTAGGGCTCTGGGGAGTTTATCATAACTCATGTTTAATTTTTGATTTCACACTGATTCGTGTTCTTCCTAAAAACTTCCACTTAATATTTTTCTCATTTTTATCTTAAAACAGATAAGTGAGGGTTCTTATAAAAATAATATGCTATCTTCTTTAGAATATAAAAAGATATATTTTAAGGAAATTCTTTCAGACAAAAAGATTCATGTCAGTCTTTAAAGCCTATACTTGAAATACTAAGATCAGTCATAGAATTAAGCAGTAGGAAAGGCCTTAAGATTATACCTTAGACTTGTAACCAAATAGGAAAAGATAGGTTTATTAATCTAGAAGTAGAAACAGCTCTTCTTAAAATAAAGCTTAGAGCATTATAATCTAAACTGATATTAAAGGATGACAGTAGGTCTTAAATTCCATGTTAGATTGCAAAATAATAGACAAGGAGACGTGTCCGGGCTTAACTACTCTTTAAAGAGAGGTATCAGAAGAAAAGAGTCTTGTCCTTTAAGATGATTCAAACTGGGGGCTGGGCAGTAGCACAGTGGATTAAGTGCACATGGTGCAAAAGCCCAAGGACCAGCGTAAGGATCCCAGTTTGAGCCCCCAGCTCCCCACTTGCAGGTGGGGTCACTTCACAAGCAGTGAAGCAGGTCTGCAGGTGTCTATCTTTCTCTCCCCTCTCTGTCTTCCCCTCCTCCATTTCTCTCTGTCCTATCCAACAGCAACAACAACAATAACAATAACAGTAATGATAAACAAGAAGGGCAACAAAAGGGAAAAAATAGCTTCCAGGAGCAATGGATTCGTAGTGCAGGCACCAAGCCCCAGGGATAACCCCTGAGGCAAAAAGAAGGAGGAGGAGGAGAAGAAGAAGAAAAAAGATTATTCAAACTGTCCCAAGCACCCAGAGGACTTTTATAGAGGACTAAGACAAATTGGCAAAGCACACCGAAGTGTCTCCACCACTGGAAAAGAGAATCCAAGACTGTTCAAGAAAATTGCTAATGAATGAGCCATAGCAACAAAAGTTTTAGGATCTCATACTAAAGATGGGGCAATTCTATCAACTGCTTATAGAGAATCTCAACCAACTTCTGAGGACAAGGTCTAGATGGCTAGCACCAAATTCAAAACATTTTGTAGAGAAGCTGTAAAGTGTGTGTGAGGGGTGGTCAGGCAGTAGCACACTGGATTAAGTGCAAATAGCAGGAAATTCAAGGACCTACACAAGGATCCTGGTTTGAGCCCCTAGCTCTCCACCTGCAGGGGGGTCGATTCACAAGTGGTGAAGCATATCCTCAGGTGTCTTTCTCTCTCCCTCTCTGTCTCCCCGTCCTCTCTCAATTTCTCTCTGTCCTATCCAATAAAATGGGGGGGGGGATTGGCTGCCCTGGAGGCAAAGAAGAAGAGAAGGAGGAGGAGTATGAGGAGGTGGAAGAGGAAGAGAAGGAGGAAAAGAAGGAGAAGGAGATCTAGATGGAGCTGGAGAAGACGATGAAGACAGAGGAGGAGGAGAAGGAAGAGAATGAGATGGAGATGGAGAAGAAAAGATGAAGAAGGAGGAGGAGAAGAAAGAGCCGTAACATGGTATTGCTATTGTAAAGACTGAAGAATCATCTCTATGCTTCAGCCCACTCACATCCACAAACTCACCCCCCAACATAAAATAAAATAAGTCTGTGGACCCTCAATAGCATTTTTGCTATCCTTAGCTTAAAACAGAAATAAAACATTCTAGATCCTATCAATTGTCACTCTTCTTTTAACAAAACATTTTTTAGCCTTACAGCAGAAAAAAATCTATTTCTCATAAAAAATAATGAACGATTTTGTACAATAATGGTATACTAGTCCTTAAAAGATAACAACTAATAAAAAGTTTTATAACTAAGAGCCTGTGGTTATAAAACCAGCAGAAAGACCTTCTTTGAAAGAAGTTGGAGGATTCAGAGAAATTTGTATTGATCTGTCCAGAAAAACAAGTTTAATTGGGGCTTTAAAAATAGGGGGGCAGGCACAGTGGGTTAAGCACACATGGTGCGATGTGCAAGGACAGGACTAAGGATCCCAGTTCGAGCCCCAGGCTCCCCACCTGCAGGGGCATGTCGCCTTACAAGCGGTGAAGCAGGTCGGCAGCTGTCTATTTTTCTCTCCCCATCTTTCCCTCCTCTCTCAGTTTCTCTCTGCCCTATCCAATAACAACAATAAGACCAACAAAAATGGGGGGGAAACATGGCCTCCAGGAGCAGTGGATTTGAGCAGTGCTCTGATATTTCTTTCTTTCTCGCTTTCTGTATCTCTCATTAAAAAAATAGTAAGTAAAAATAAAGATGCAGGAAATAACTACAGATAGGTGAGCAATCTTCCCATGGATTGCATGAATCCATTCCATGAGGAACCATTTCTATATCTATTCTAAGATATTACCATGTCTGTTCTGATACGTTCCCTTATTTGCAATGTTCAGCCCTGAACTGCTTACTGAGATCTGCCTCTCACATGTACTTGTCTTTGGAATATTCCTTTTTCTCCCTGGACTTGCTGGCTGCTTTCATGACCCTTCACTCAGTGTTCCTCCCTGGTTCTGCTCTCAGGATACCCTCTGCTTGCTGAGACCCTTATTTTCTCAGCATCACACCTGCAGGAATGATTGAAAGTTGGGAGAGGAACACAACTAGATAAAGTTGTTTCTTTTTCCTATGGAAACCATTTATAAAATAAATAACTTGGAAAAGACAAAATCACTTTTTTTCCCCAGGACAACACATATTATGCACAGTGCCCTATAATTCTGAAGACAGTTCCAAAACTAGAACATTTGACAAGTAAATGTATGTGGATAGTAGCTCCAATGCCTTTCTCGAGATATAATCAATCTATTAATATGCTCATCTTCATAGACAACTCTGCCAAACTGCAGAGAAGACTAGGCACTAGGGTCTAATAAGAGATGATTTATCCAAGGTAATATAGTAATGATGAATTTTGAGGGCTTATGTTTTTTAGTAGTACAAAGTCAAGACAGAAATCTCTCTAGATGGTCGTGAAATGATTGTTTTATGACACTGTGTACAGAGATGAACTCAGTATAACTGGTAGCAGCCTTTCTGCCACAGAGACAGCACCAATTTTAGACTTAAACTTAGCAGTGGTGGACGTCATCATCTTAGTCACTTCAGGACTTGGTGATTGCAGGCACACCCCTTAGCCTGGCTGGTGTACTGCTATCTGCGTTGTAGTAGCAGGCTATGAATACATACCCCAGAAAATCATTGTGGGAGATATAAAATGACCTACAGATACCACCTGGTTGAGTATGACTAAAGGTAGCTTGATAGCTAAAAGATCTGGCTTTCCACAACTGTATGCATAACATCTTGACAAAATATTCATTAACAATATCGCAAGCAAGAAATGAGCCAATAGGAGCCCAAATTCATGCAGATGCTAGTAGCTAGACCAAGAGGTGGAATCAGGATGACAAAGCAAAAGAATAAGAAGGGAGGGAGTCGGACTGTAGTGCAGCGGGTTAAGCGCAGGTGGCGCAAAGCACAAGGACCGGCATAAGGATCCCGGTTCGAACCCCGGCTCCCCACCTGCAGGAGAGTCGCTTCACAGGCAGTGAAGCAGGTCTGCAGGTGTCTGTCTTTCTCTCCTCCTCTCTGTCTTCCCCTCCTCTCTCCATTTCTCTCTGTCCTATCCAACAACGATGACAACAACAATAATAACTACAACAATAAAACAACAAGGGCAACAAAAGGGAATAAATAAATAAAAATAGTTTTAAAAATTTTAAAAAAAAAGAATAAGAAGGGAATGTGTGGGGGACACACACATGCTCCAATGCACAAGGATTCAAGCTTAAGCCCTTGTCCCCACCTGCTGGGAATGGGGGAAGCTTTGAAAGTGATGAAGCAGTGCTGCAAGCTATCTCTCTTTCTCTCTCCCTCTCTATCTTCCCATACCCTCTCGATTTCTGGCTGCCTCTAGCCAATGAATAAAGATAATAAAGTTAATCAATTATTTAAAAGAAGTGAACGTGAACTAGAAACAACGTTTAAGTATGGTGTTCCTAGCCATGGTCTGCTTGTGGTTGTTAACTTAATGTAATTTAAATCTAAACCACTCTTATGTGTTTCAGCTCTCTTTGTATAGTTCAGTTATATTTGATAGCCACAGCTTTATATGTACATTTTATCTATATTTACACACACAAAAAATCGGGGGTTGGGTGGTGACGCACCTGGTTAGGCACACATGTTTCAATGCACAAGGAGTCAGATTCAAGTCCCCTAGTCCCCACCTTTGGGGGGGGCTTCACAGGCAGTAAGGCAATGCTACAAGTGTCTCTCTATCTTTCTCTCTATCTCTCCTTTCTGTCTTGTTTGCTCTGTCTGTATCCAATAAATAAATAAATATAATATTTAAAAAATGCTCAAAAATCTCATTTTAAAACCACTGCTTTAAAGCACTTAATGTTGATTCTTTCTTATTACTTTAGTTGTAATTATATATTTGTTGATTTGCCTAATTTCTTCTCTGAATTACAAAATACCTAGTAGTCAAAGCCACAGATGTGTCACTAACCAATGCTTACCTGGAAACTAGAACATAGAAGGCCCTACTGGATACAATTTAGGTAAGTCAGAGACACTACGTGACAGTATTTGATTTGATGATTTAACATAGGGATAAAGATAAGGTATATGGTTTTCATATACAACAAAAACCAACAACCCCCCCAACCAAAAACACTAGGAGTGTCTTTTAGGATGAAAATATTAAAGTGATGTCCTAGGTTCACTGTCCAGTGCTTCACTGACTACTGAATACTAGCAACTGATTTGGTAAAATCCCTTGGAAAGGCAGACTGAACTGACATTTAATGGCAACCTCTCAAGGTTTCAACATTTCTCTTTTGGTTGCAATTCAAACCCCGTCTTGACCTCTGATCATTCACAAACATGAGGCTTTTGTTGTAAATGATAGATGATCATTTCAATGAAACCAAATGCTTCTTGCTCTTGTTCATTTCTAAAGTGAAGAAATCTCTTAAAGGTGGAAAACAGAAAATTTCACTCTCTTATATTGGACATTGATTCTTGGCTTTAAGTCCTAGCCCACTTACTTACAAAAGTATGTCATTATAGATGATTAACTTCTCTAAGCAATGGATTTCCACATCTATGGAATGAAAATTAACTCAGTACCATGTCATAGAAATATTGGGAGGAATACATTTTAATTTTTTTCTAAATTTTTAAAATATATCTTGACATGTGAAAAGACGTTATTTATTATTAATCATTCATTACCATCATGTTGATTCTATGTAATATCCTATTATCAGGGTTATCACTGGGGCTCAGTGCCTACAGGGTAGTACTAATCCAGTGGCTAGTTTTTCTCCTTTTCTTCTTTCTCATGGTATCTTTTGCTTAATTTCTTTTGATATAGATAAGAGACAGAAATAATAGGAGACAGGAAAAGAGTTGCCAATGCTGGTGAAGCTTCCCCTACAGGTGGCTATGGGGACTTGAACTGGGGTCCTCCTGACTAGGAACATATGTGTGCTCCTGGGTAAGCCACCATCCATCTTATCAGATTATCTATTGAAGAACTACTATGTGTCAGGCATAGTCCAGGAAAGAGAAAACAGGGTTCAGTAGAATACAGATATAGCACCTCACAAGAGAGTAAATTTTGTATTGTGATAATTAATATGACTGACAATGAAGTACAACAGGTGAAATTTCTTCAAAGATATTGTCACCTATAAACTATTCCAAAACAGGAACTGTTTTAATTAGATATTAATGTGTCTTCAAATTATTTCATCTCAACTTTCTAATCCCAAGTCATTTTCTTAATGTGAGATGTGTTTAAGCTCTGTATTAGGTTTAAATTTGGAGAGATCTCGAAAAAGAAACTGTGTGTCAGCTCTTCACCTTTAAAACAAGGGCCAAAATTCTTATTGCGATAATTGTGAGGATGAAATGTAGTAAAAATCTACTGTGCATTTAGCTCAGCATTTATGTCATATAAAGTCTGTAGTAAACGCTATATTCATTTACTTAACTTCCTGTGTTTTTTTTCCCCCAGACATGCATCATTAATAAAAAGGAATAACTGGAGGAACTGGGAGATAACTCAGTGAACAGAACATACACCTTATCGCACGTGAGGCCCTAAGCAGGAACTCTAGCATCTAAGGAAATCCACGGTCAACACCAAGGAAATGCCACGGGTGCTTGCTCAATGCATTTGTATCTTTCTCTCTCCGATCCTCCCCTCCCTTCTCCTCCTCTTTCTCTCCTGCCTCTCTCATTCCCTTCTTCTCTAGGAACATAGAAACTTAAACATTGGGACAGGAAGGCTGCTTAGCAGTGCTCCTATATGTGAGACTCTAGGATCCTTTCCCAGTGCTGCATTAAAAAGGATAATTGGGATGCCCAGTGATAGCTCACTGGGTTAAGCACACATGGCATGAAGCGCAAGGACCCACACAAGGATCCCTGTTCAAACCCTGGCTCCTCACCTGCAGGGGGTGGTGGCTTAGCAAGCAGAGAAGCAGGTCTGCAGGTGTCTCTCTTTTACTCCTGTCTTCCCCTTTTCTCTCACTTTCTTTCTGTCCCATCCAACAATAACAGCAGGAACAACAATGTGAAAAAGTTGGCCTTCAGTAGCAGTGGATTCACAGTGCAGGCACCAAGTGCCAATGATAACCCTGGAGGCAATATATATTATATATTATATATATATAATTGGGGGTTGGAGATAGCACCAGTGTGGCAGTACAACAGATTTTCATTCCTGGGTCACCAAAGGTCTCAGGTTCAATCTCTGGCACATCATAAGCCAAAACTGAGCAGCACTCTGGTAAAAAGGAAAAAAAAAATTAATCATGGTGGTGTCAAACTCAAGCAAAAGTTTGGGATGACTACCGTGTATTTTAATTCTGTTTATTTATTTATTTAACAGAGACTGTTAGAAATCGAGAAGGAAGGGGGAAGTGGGAAATAGAGAGGAAGAGGTACAGAGAGACACCTGCTTTAGCACTTGAAAAGCTGTATCAGGTGGGGATCAGGGGCTCAAACCTGGGTCCTTGTGCATTGTAACATATGTACAACCTGTTCGGCAGCACAGAATTTGGATTATATCAGCACCATAGGTTCAATGATTCAAGAAAATTAAATGTTTTTTTAACGTTAAATTTTGCCAAATGACATGTGTCACTTGTAGCAAGAGTTGAATATGGGTCTCAAGCGGATTGAACCGTTTACCATCTGTTCATAGAAAGATAAAAATCTTTCTTCCGAAATAAAAGAACAAGGATTTAAAGGGAAAAAAATTAACTGTCTCATGTTTCAGCATCAAATGGCTCTGTTGATGTGACAAAAAAAAAATTGCACACTGGGAACAAATAAAAAGAAATCATTCTGTAAAACAAGGTAACATAAACTTTGAAGTGTTCTTTCAGTCTCTCAGACAAATTTCCTTTAAGGATGAGTGCAAATAAATGGTGAAAAGCATACTTAACACAGTTCTGGACACTGCAAGTAAATTTAATGATTTTAAGTCTCCAGCCTACAAACTGCTATTTGTATTCCTCCCAATCTCCCAAATCATTATGGGTTTCAATGACTTGCACTGTGAATGTCTACGTAATATTCTACAAATAAGTAATTAACCAGCTTCTATTTAAAAACAATAAAACTACCTCTGTCCTCTTTTCTTACCTAAAATTGACGCAGTAGAAAAAATTAACAGGAAATAAAATGACACCTTTATAATAACAAAATCACATCTCTGAACACTTTCTATATGGAAGGATCTTATAAAACCTGGATGTTAGACCAGAAACTGTCAGATACTTACAGGAAAATATTGGCAGAACTTTTTCTGTATAAATAAATCGTAAAGGCATCTTCAATGAAACAAATCCAATTACAAAGAAGATTAAATAAAAAACAAATCAATGGGACTATATCAAATTAAAAAGCTTCTGCACAGCAAAAGAAACCATCACCCAAACAAAGAGACCTCCCACAGAATGGGAGAAGATCTTTACATGGCCATATATTAGACAAGAGGCTAATAACCAAAATATTTGCCAAACTTAACAAGAAAAACAAATGGCTCCATCCAAAAATGGGGAGAGGAGATGAACAGAATATTATCCATAGAAGAGACCTAAATGGCCAATAAACATATGAAAAAATGCTTCAAGTCATTGACTGTCAGAGAAATGCAAATAAAGACAACAATGAGATATCACTTCACTCCTGTGAGAATGGCATAGATCAGAATAGGTAGCAGCAACAAATGCTGGAGAGGTTGTGGGGACAAAGGAACCCTCCTGGACTGCTGGTGGGAATGTAAATTGGTCCAACCCAGTGAAGAGCAGCCTGGAGAACTCTCAAAGGCTAGAAATGGACCCAACCTATGACCCTGCAATTTCTCTCCTGGGGATATATCCTAAAGAACCCAACACACCCATCCAAAAAGATCTGTGTATACCTATGTTCACAGCAGCACAATTTGGAATAGCCAAAACCGGGAAGTAACCCAGGTGCCCAACAGCAGATGAGTGGTGTAAGTTGTGATCTATATACACAATGGAATACTACTAAGATATTAAAAATGGTAAATTCACCTTCTTTATCCCATCTTTGATGGATCTTGAAGATGTCATGTTCAGTGAGATATGTCAGAAACAGAAGGTTGATTATGGGATGATCTCACTCAGAGAAGTTGAAAAGCAAGATCAGAAGAGAAAACATTTAGCAGAATTTGGACTGGAGTTGGTGTATTACATCAAAGTAAAAGACTCTGGGGTGGAGGAAGGTTCAGGTCCTGGAATATGACTGCAGAGGAGGACCATGTGGGGGTTGTATTGTTATGTGGCAATGTTATACATGTACAAACTATTGTATTTTACTGCCGACTATAAACCATTACCCTCCCCAATAAAGAAACTTAAAAAATAATTTTACAAACGAAAAGAAACAAACATTTTCTTGCTGGAGTGTCAGGATAAAGAGTGACCATGAACAGATCCACAAAAAGCAGACTGGGCAGAAGGATGAGTCAGAAATAGCATGTATCCATCCGATCCTTACAATATTCTACTCACATGTATGTTAGGAGAGGATGAACCGATCAATAAAATTACAGTTCCTAGGGGAAAACCTCAGGAAGCCTTTATCTGAGCTCAGAGAAGTCTGACTTTATCTAAAAAAATGTTCCATGAAACTTAATTGATAGATACATCTTCATAAAATAGTTTAATATAAGCAAAATGGCCTCTATGAAATAAGAACTCAAGAAACACACAGACTCAAAATAGATATGCTATGAAGCAAATAATGGTGTCCAGAATAAAGAGACGGGGCCAGCAACACAGCTCACTTGGATAGTGTACTCTTTTGCCCTGTGCACAACTGAAGTTTGAGTCCAGCCCTTACTATATATGGAAGAAAGTTTCAGTGTCATCTCTCAATCTCTATCACTGTCTCTCTGTTGCTGTCTAAAAAAAAAAAAAAAAAAAAAAGAGTAAAGGGAGAGGATTTACTGAAATCAAAGGTAGCATATTCATTTTTAAATCTCCTCATATATGCTCTGAAGACAAAGAGAATTAGAAAGCAAAAGACAAAGCCCAGTGATTACAAGAGAATCTATAAGCTACTAGAATGTAACCAGTAAATTTAGCAAAATCATTGCATACAAAATCAAGATATTAGGGCCAGGAAGTGATGCACCTGGTTAAGCATACAAATTATAGTGTGCAAGGTCCTAGGTTCAAGTCCCCAGTCCCCACTTGCAGAGGGAAAACTTCAGGAGTGGTGAAGCACAGCTGCAGGCGTCTCTCTGTCTCTTTCCTTCTATCTCCTCACCGCTCTCAATTTCTCTGTCTCTACCCAATAATAAATAAATAAAAATATTTTTACAAATCAACATATCAAACCAATTTAATTTCTAAATAAAAATAGAAAACAAAATACAACAGGGGCCAGATGGTGGCGCACCTGACTGAGCATACATGTTACAATGTTCAAAGACCCTGGTTCAAGGCCCCAGTGTGAAGCAGGGCTGCAGGTGTCTCTCTCTGTCTCTTTCCCTTCCTATCACCCCATTCCCTCTCAATTTCTGGCTGTCTCTATCCAATAAATAAATAAATATTAAAAAAATTAAAAAATACAACAAATGATATAATTCAAAATTCACATGGGCTACTTAGAAACCAGGAGTGTGGTTGAAGAGTAACAAAGACGGAATGATCACACCTGGGAAACCAAAGTAACAAAGACGGAATGATCACGCCTGGGAAAACCAGATAAAGTGATGAACACCCAGAACCTCAGATACAACCTCTGAACTTTGAAGAAATTCGCTGAGAATCAAGAGCATACAAACAGGCACACAGAAACAGGCGAGGGAGAACATTGTAAGACAGAGGCAACTGGAATCAGGAGCTATATCTGTAGCTGGGAGGAAGCAAACAGAGCCATACTGAAACACAGACTCAACGCTGAGCAGCAGGAAAAGGTGGGCACATAGCTAAGGCCAAAACACAGGGCAGCCAAAAGCCAAAGTGCAGTCTAAAGCAGGCAAACACAGTCTGGCCTTGAGACATGGGTAAAAGCATCACCACCACCCACCTCAGTATGGGAACTCTTGGTGCAGCCATAGGAAGCAGACAGCCATATTGGATGCAGACTCAAGCCAAACCAAGCAGCAGGCAACAGCTTGGACATGGGGGGGGGGGGGAGGGGAGTCTCAGAATTCAGAAAGCTCATTATGAAGACAATTCAAGACTCCAACTATAACAACAACAACAAAAACAAAAACACAAATTAAGGAACTTGGCAGTTTCTTCACCAAAGAATTACAAAGAGAACTCCAAAAGTAAATACTTGATCAAAGGAAACTCTGGATAGCCCTAGGGCCTATCTTAGAGTCCTTATATCCAGAATAAATCAGCTTGAGGGAAGGAAAGCAAGGCTAGAAGATAAGACTTCCATACTCGCAGAGTGTAAAGCTGCTGAAGAAGAAAGGTTTACAAAATATAACGCAATTCTCTGTGAAATAGCAGGCTCCATCAGAAGAAAAAAATGTGAAAGCTGTGGGAGTGCCTGAGAATGAAGAGGAGAGAGGAGCAGTGTATATTCAAAGAAATTGCAGAAAATTTTCCACTCCTGACAATGATCAAAATACAGATAAAGTGGGATCTGAATGGAAACCAAAACTACTGAATCTCAAACAGCCAAAATCAAGATAGATACATAATAAGTAAGTAAGTATGGACAAGGGAGAAAGGTTGCCTGCTGCAAGGGAAGGAAGATATTGACATACTAAGGCAGAACAAGCAGGATTTCATTGGATTTCTCAGCACAAACCTGAGGAGCAAGAAGGAGATGGAATGGCATATTTACAATAATAAGAAATAAGAATTATTAGGGCCGGGTGGTGGCACACCTGGTTGAGGGGACATTATAATGTGCAAGGATCCAAGTTCAAGCTCCTGGTCCCCACCTGTGTGTGGCAGGGAAGCTTTATGAATGCTGAAGCAGGGCTGCAGGTATCTCTCTGTCTCTCTCCCTTTCTATCTCCCCATTCCCTCTCAGTTTCTGGCTGTCTCTATCCAATAAATAATGACAATTTTTTTTAATGAAAGAAAAGAAAAACACCACTAGACATTTAAAAAGAAAGAAACATCACTAGCCACATACTCTTTCCTGTCAAATTATCATTCAAATATGAATGATAAATCAAAAGTTTCCCAAACATACAGAAACTGAAGGAATTCACCTCTGCCGACCCTATCTTGCAAGAATTACTGAAAGGAGTTCTATAGGGGGAAAAAAAAAGTAAAGGAGCTCTAACTCCAAATTACATCATTTGTAATAGAATAGAAACGGGAACTCAAAAACCGGAAACTGAAGAAGGAGAAGGAGGGGGAGGAGAAGGAGAAGCAGCAAACATATAAACATATAGTAAAAGGGAGGGCAGAAAGGACAGAGTAATATGGCCAGTGTTGGTGAACCAAAGCCAATTATCAAAGACCTAGACATCCTCAATCTTTGCCTTGCCTCACCTTCACTGGAAGCAGAAAGAAAAGTGGTGGATGAGATAGGTCAGGAAGAGAGATGAATACTGGATGACTCCACAAGTAGACAGAATTTGGGAAACAAAGTTAAAAAGGGAGAACAAAGTTAAAAAGGGTGAAACTTGGACTGGTGGTGTTATACTGCACCGAAACAAGGGATTCTGAAGAGGGGACAGAATAGAGCATCTGGGGACAGAGGAGGTCTGGAGTCCGTGATAGGGGAACACAAGAGTATCTGGCAGACGCATGTTGTACATACATACCTAGGAAGCCATACAGCTGTGTAGACAAATGTTCTGTAATTCACTAACACCCCAATAAAATTTTAAAAAGAGAGATTCAGAAAATCAATCAGGGGCTGGGTAGTGGTGTACCTGATTGACTGCACATGTTACAATGCAAAAGGATCCAGGTTCAAACCCCTAGTCCCCACCTGCAGGGGGAAAGCTTTGCAAGTGGTGAAGTAGTGCTGCAGGTGTCTGTCTATCTCACTCTCTATCACCTTTTCTTCCTTGATTTCTGGATATTTCTATCCAATAAATAAATATAATAAAAAGGAAATCAATCTAACAGATTGTAATATTATTATAGTGAAAACTACAGCATACTTCCGAGAGGAATTAAAGGCCTCTAAGTACATAAAAGGGCATCCAAGTTCAAGGATATTCATGTTGCAGACACAAATCACCCTCAAATTTATCTAGAAACTCTAGGTGTCACTAAAAGTTTTAGCATGTTATTTTAGTTAATAAGGTGACTCTAATGTTTATATAAAAATACAAAGATCTGAAAGTAGAAATATCAACCTTAAATGCAAATAACTAAGTATAGATTAGAAGTTTTACACTAACAAATCAGGATTTACTGTAAAGCTACAGCAATTAAGAAAATATAAAATAAGCGGGGCTCAGTGGCGGCACCACTAGTTGAGTGCACATGCTACAATGCTCAAGGACCCAGGTTCAAACCCCTGATACCCACCTCCAGGGGGAAAGTTTCATAACAGTAAAGCAGTGCTTCAGCTGCTTCTCTTTGTCTCTATCTCCCCCCCTTTCACTCTCAATTTCTGCCTGTCTCTATCCTCTAAGTAGATAAATGTTAAAAAAGAAAGAAAATGTATTAACAGTATATCAATGGAATAGGACAATAAAGAAATGTTTTAGAAGAAAACATTATGACTTTAGGACAAAGTTTTTGGTGTTTCCAAAAAGGAAAAAAATATAAGTAAACTAGATTAAATTAAATACTTTTTATTACAAAAATGTAAATAAAATTTAAGAAGAGAGAGAAGATATTTGGGAAACAAGTATCAGAAAAAGAACTCGAATGAATATATATTCATCAAATTAATAGGATAAAAATTCCAGGATCCAAAATTAAGTAAGAGATTTGAAAAGAGGATATCCAAATACAAAAAAGCACATGAAATCTGACCAATGATCCCATACACTAACCTTTAAACCTGAGTAACAGCTTCGGTATGGGCAAAGTTATCCCTCTGGACTATTTCACCTGTCTGCTCTCAGCTGACCCTCTTTTCTAAGAATAAAACTCTTCTATAAATCAATCTCTATGGTTATTCTTATACAAATGGAAAGATAAGAGTCCAATATTAGCCTGAGGACCTGGCAGACTCAGGGTAACAGTTATGGAATTAATTAGTTGTAGTGTGTGTGTGTGTGTGTTTGTGCATTCTATGTACTTAAGAAATGTATTTATTATATTAGACTTGATCTTTGATTAAAGAAAATTAGATACAATAGCATCAATCATTCTGAAAAGGTTTCTCATTAATAATTACATAAACACCTGGATATGTACAGCATTGATCTTTTCACAGATTTATGAGCTCCTATACCACACATGCTTCCTCCTTATCCCCTATTTCACTTCCCTCTATCAACTAAATACACAAAGTAAAGTAAGAAAGATCTCTCCCCCATTCATTCCCTCTCTCTCTCTCTCTCTCTCTCTCTCTCTCCCTGCCGCCAGGGTTATCGCTGGGGCTTGGTGCCTTCACTATGAATCTGTTGCTCTTGGAGACTATTTTCTTCATTTTATTGTCCTTTTTGTTATTGTTGCCACTGCTGTTGTTGTTGCTGGGTAAGGCAGAGAGAGAAATCAAGAGAAGAGAGGAAGACAGAGGGGGAGAAATAGACAACTGCAGACATGCTTCACCACCTGTGAAGCGATCCCTCCTTGCAGGTGGGGAGCTGGGGGCTCAAACCAGTATCCTAATAGCAGTCCTTGTGCTTTGCGCCATGCACACCTAACCCACTGCGCTACTGTCCAACCCCCATAAGATAGTTCTCTTAATCTCTTCTGACAGCATCAGCATTATTGTCACCCCTTGATAATCTTTAGATGAAAGACTGTATACATACAACTGGCCAAGAGACATACTGGCAAAAATTATATCAACTAAAGGACAATTATTATCTGTATGACAACCTTGATTAGAATCATCAAACAAGTAAAACTTGAGGTTAACTTAGACCCCACTAAAATTCTAGGTCTATTTACTCCCTAACTTGAGAGCAGATCCCATAAACCTAGTGCTAGTTTGGATACAACAAACGACAATCAACACTCTAACAGCTGGGAGAAAAGTTTAAGCTTGTCAGATAAAGTAGGGGCTATAAAAGCTGGCAAAGGGGGAGTCGGGCTGTAGCGCAGCGGGTTAAGCGCAGGTGGCACAAAGCACAAGGACTGGCATAAGGATCCCGGTTCGAACCTCGGCTCCCCACCTGCAGGGGAGTCGCTTCACAGGTGGTGAAGCAGGTCTGCAGGTGTCTATCTTTCTCTCCTCCTCTCTGTCTTCCCCTCCTCTCTCCATGTCTCTCTGTCCTATCCAACAACGACAACAATAATAAGGGCAACAAAAGGGAATGAATAAATAAAATTAAAATTTTTTTAAAAAGCTGGCAAAGGCTAAGAGATTGGATCACATTAATGATGGTCTTTTTGGTCACTACCAGGCCACCTCACCACTTGGAGCTCTAGTCAGGGAATCCTTGGATTCCCCCCCATAAATATGATGGGCCTAGACCTCTAACAGACCCACTCTCCCCCATCAGTGGTCACTGTCATCAAGAATATCATAATCAGCACTTTTGAGGGCCTCTCCAGATCCTTCCGTCACCACAAAGTAGCACTCTTAGAGACCGCCCGCCCCAGTTTCCAAAGGGAGGCTGGATCATACTTCTGTGCCACTTGTGAAATACTGGTCATGAGTGAGTCAGCGCTGCCCTCAATATTCCCAGCTGTGACCATGAACTGTGAGCTCAGAATGACAGGAACTTGAAGGTTATATAAGCTTCTGTACTAAATATGAATAGACATGGGCCTTTAGACTCCTTAGCTTCTTTCTACCCTAAAGTCCCTATTCTCATCTGCTCTATTCCTACTCTTGTCTCATGTTAATTAAACATTTTGTCCTGCTTTCTATCTTACCACCTTTCAGCCACCGAGTTTCAGATGTTACTATGATTCCATCCTGAACTCCTTAGGCAGATGACCTCACGAATACATCCTAGAACCTCACCTCTCCAGAACCCTACCCCACTAGGGAAAGATGGAAACAGAGTGGATGTGTATAAACCAACCTACCAAAGCCGAGAAGTGATTACAGAAGCCAGAACTCCCACCTTTTGCAACCCCAAAAATCTTTGGTCCATACTCCCAGAGGGGTAAAGAACACGGGAAGGTAATCAGAGGTTTCTGAACCCCAATTCCATGAGTATCTGAAGCACTGGTCACCAGGGATCTTATTTTTATACCATCAATGAAAGGAAAACAACAAATGCTGTTTCTCTTATGTGAGAGAGCAGTGGGGGAAAAAGACCTGTGCTGGGAAGGAGTAATTACTGTAAGTGTGACAGGAAGAAAAAACAGGATCATAGACAAAAATGGATTGTAGTGACCTTGGGAGAACTGCTGCAGTTTCCAATGGAGGGAATGGGGATACAGAAATCTTGTGGTGGGAACGGTGTAGAATTATACCTCTATTATCTCATAATTTTGCAAATCAAAATTAAATCACTAATAAAATATTTGTAGAAGAAGTAGATTGGCATGCTCCTCATTTCATACCTAGCCACTATGTTCTTATTTGTATTTTAATGAGCCAAACTAAAGTAAGCAATAAACTCTGGGGAGAGAAGAGACAAATTATAGTAAATCCTACCCTTTATGGCAATGCAGAAACATTTCTTTTCTAAATGGCAGATACACAGGTGATAGATAGTAGAAGATAAATGATGGATGGATAGGTGATAGATAAGAAAGAGAGAGAGTGTTAAGATAGGCACATGTAAAGATAGATTTCATACAATGGCAAAAAGACCAGTGTTTTAATTCACATTTATAGCAAGGCCATATATCATTCATGACAAGGCTAAGTTTGAGGGTACTAGAAACATATTTTTGACAGCCCCACATTACAGTTCTCGTAAGAGTGATCCATCCCTTCAACCTTGATGCTGTTCTTAAGTCAGAGATGCAGAACTGAAGTGAATCAATCTATATCCTTTTATAAGAGGTTGTGGAATGCACATTATGAATGGTCCCACTGTTTCTTTGGGGAGAAAAAAATCATAACTTTACTCTATAAATGATCTGTTTGAAGGTTAGCTCACATAATATGAATTTACTTTAAAAAATTCTTAAACTGAGATCACAGGGCCGGGTGGTGGTGCACCTGGTTAAGCGCTCACATTAGAGTGCGTGAGGACCCAGGTTCCCACCTGCAGGGGGAAAGCTTCACAAGTGGTGAAGCAGGGCTGCAGGAGTCTATCTCTTTCCCTCTCTATCTCTCTCATCCCTCTTGATTTCTGGCTATTTCTATCCAATAAATAAAGATAATACAAAAAAAAAACTTAGATCACATCTTTGTAGTTGACAGAGTGATGATTTAAGATTCTCTTAATAATTAAGATGCAAAGACCTGATCCTGGGCAGGGGTAGATAGCATAATGGTTATGCAAAGAGACTCTCATGCCTGAGGCTCTGAAGTCCCAGGTTCAGTCCCCTTGCAGGCACCCTAAGCCAGAGCTGAGGAGTGCTCTGGTGTTTCTGTGTCTTTCTCTCTCTGCATCTCTCTCAAAATAAAATAAATAAAATACTCAAAGGCCTGATCCTGATTTTAAAAAAATCGCTAGAATCTATTAATGTAAATCCACTTCTTGGATTGCAAGAATAATGTGCATTCAGTGTGTGAGTGTGTGTGTGTGTTCCAAATTATTTGTTATCCACTACTTCTTTCTATGCATATTTTCTATCAGTGACCAAATCATACATATTCTTTCGTCTGGTATCTGCAAAGGCATTTTTCAACTAGCTGGTTCTTCGTAAATGTGAATTTGAATTGATCCTCAGACTCTGCTGTCAATCAGAAATTCAGGCGGTAGCTGATTTTTTTATATTCAACCTTCTAAAAGGTGGAGGGCCACATCCCTGGTTAATGTACATTCTTCCGTCATTTATTTATTTGCAGTTGACTTTTGTTTCCAATTTGCTTCATGAGTGATAGTGACAACTATCCATACACTAGCTCAGAGTCCACAAGTGAAGAAAGGAGCATCCATTTCCTCCAGTTTGTGCCCATGATAGTCATTATCCTCCTGTACTGAGTATGAATTGCCATCATAGCTAGTCAAAAAGCATAAAATACTCTCTATCTCCTTCAGAAACACTGGTTTCTTGTGACTAACTGTGTCATCTGACTAGTTGCTGATATATGTGTCTGAACTGCAAATGTGTGTGTGTGTGTGTGTGTGTGTGTACATATTTGTATGTCTTAGTACATGAGAACAATCATAAGGAGAACTTGGAAATAAATGAGAATAACTCAAATATGGAAACAAGTGCTAAAATTAAAATCAACATGTAATGGATCGAAATAGAAATGTACAGAGTTGGGGGCAGGAGGGAGCATAATGGTTATGCAAAGAAACTCTCATGCCTGAGGCTCCAAAGTCCCATATTCAATCCTCCACACCACTATAAGCCAGAGCTGAGCAGTGCTCTGGTAAAAGAAAGGAAAAAAAAAAAGGAAGGAAGGAAGGAAGGAAGGAAGGATAGGAAAAAGGAGGTGAACATTTCTGTCAGCTGAGTACTATTCCATTAGCCACTCGTCTTGTTATTGGACAGCTAGGTGCTTTTCATTTGGGGCTATTACAAATTATGCTGCAAGGTCCAGGCAGTGGCACACTGGGTTAAGCACACATAGTAGGTAGCATAAAGATCCTGGTTTGAACTCCCAGTTCCCCACCAGCAGGGGAATCGCTTCGCTTAATGTGTGGTAAAGCAGGTCTTCAGGTCTTTAGCTTTTTCTCCCCTTCTCTGTCTTCCTCTCCCCTCTCAATTTCTCTCTGTCCTATCCAATAAAATTGGGGGGATGGCCAACAGGAGCAGTGGATCCATAGAGCTGGCATCAAGCCCCAGTGATAACCCTGGAGGAAAAAACAATTGAGCTGCTATGAATGTAGATATAAACAAATCATTTTTGCATAGGTGTGTTTGATTCCTTAGGCTATATCCCCCAAAAGAGTAACTGCAGGGGAAGTCGGGCTGTAGTGCAGAGGGCTAAGCGCAGGTGGCGCAAAGCACAAAGACCGGCATAAGGATCCCGGTTCGAACCCCGGCTCCCCACCTGCAGGGGAGTCGCTTCACAGGCGGTGAAGCAGGTCTGCAGGTGTCTATCTTTCTCTCCTCCTCTCTGTCTTCCCTCCCTCTCTCCATTTCTCTCTGTCCTATCCAACAACGACAACAACAATAATAACTACAACAATAAAACAAGGGCAACAAAAGGGAAAAAATAAATAAAATAAATATTAAAAAATAAATAAATAAAAAGAGGAATTGCAGGGCCACAAAGTAGGCCCCTTCTAGCTATCTGCCAGTTCTCCAGACTGCTCTCCATAGGGGAGCATCCTGTGCTGGTTGCCTAGGACAGAGTGGCCATATTGCAATCACCAGGGTAAATCCCAGCCTTCAACACCTACAAAGTTACTGTTTGTAGCCTGCCTTTCTTTTACCAGAGCACTGCTCAGCTGTGGCTTATAGTGGTGTGGAGGATTGAATATGGGACTTTGGAGCCTCAGGCATGAGAGTTTCTTTGCATAACCATTATGCTCCCTCCTGCCCCCCACTACTCTCCACAACTTAACAGTCCCACCAGCAGTATAGAAGGGTTCTTTTGTTCCCACAACTTCTCCAACATTAGTTATTACTATCCTTTCTGATGTATGAGAGTCTCAGAGGAAGACTATATAATTACCCCAAAACTAATTTTTCTCCTTCTTTCCTGCCTTCCTTTTTTCTATATTTATTCAATAATAAATAGTGAATATGTCTTCTATCCAAAACAACCCACTAGGATTTGAGAATAAGAAGGAGACACAGCCTATATCTTCAGTTTGTACCTTTGTTGGAGAGGAGGAAGATATGAAACATTTTTTTCACACAATGAAAGATGTGAATAAACAAGAGATTTGCAATTAATTCATGAGAATACAAGCCTAAACTCAGGGAATCTTTTATCACAGAAAAAGAGGGAAAGAAATTATAAAAGAGGATCCCCCAGGGCTTTAACTTTCCTAAAATAAAATGTAAACGCACTATTTTTAATTTCAAGGACGCTACAATAGGCAGGGCCAAAGGCAACGGAACCTGTTAAAAGTTTTAGGTATTTATTCAAACTCCAAGCACCACAGTTGGCCTCCAGAGTTAAATAACTCAGAGGTTCTGGTTATTGCAGCCATCTCTGTTCCATAACTACTCAGCATTTAATTTGTGTGCAAAGCCCAGGAGAGTAGGAAGAGCAGCTGTTCTCTCAGACAGGAAGCCTCAAAGTGAAACACAGAACAGGTAGCACCAGAAACTGGGCTTATGCTACCCTTCTCCAGGGAAGGAAGGCAGGCTGCAAACAGTAACTCTGTATGTGTTGAAGGATGGGATTTACCCTGGTGACTGCAATATGGCCACTCTGTCCTAGGCAACCAGCACAGGCTGCTTCCTGGCAGTCAAGATGCATAAACTTCAGACCTGTGAATAACATACACAAGCCACTTACACTAGGAAAAAACACTTGAATCTGAAAACAAAGTCAGGTGGCAAAGATATTAAAAGTCTTAACAGAGTGTTTTATTACCTACAAGCAGAAGATCTTGATTAATTTCAACTTCTTCCCCTTAAGGAAAATCATAACTTTCTGTGAATTCATCTGGGAGGAAATCAGAGTACTACATGCAGTGAGCAGGTTGGTTGCAGCACAGATAACTATAGAACCAACAGTTCTGCATTCTTCCTCGCCCGTTCAGGGTTTGGGTCTATCTTGTGGATAAAAGGAAGAAAAGGCTCTTGTTCTCTATTTCTGGGGCAGCTATCAGCGAGAGTACAGCTGGGAAACACATTCAGATAATCTGAAAATGACCACTCAGAGGAAGAAAGAAGTGGCAAAGGATTGTTGTCACTGAAATCAAAAATTAACTGTGATCTATTCAAACTTCAATAAATCATTTTATTTTCTTTAAATACGAGCTAGCTCCCTCATACAATTAAAGTAGCAGCTGATGGGCAAGACATTATCTCAGAGCAATATTTCAGTGGCTTAGCTGACACATGAAACATAAGATTTATCTGAGTGAATGATGTAATCCCCAAACTTAATTTCCACTGTAGGAGGAAACTAAAGGAAAAGGAGTCAGTTGTTTACAAAAAGTATTCTTTTTGAATTTTTATTTATTGGATAAGGACAGCCAGAAATCAAGAGGGAAGGGGGTGACAGAAAGGGAGAGAGACAGAGACACCTGCAGTCCTGCTTCACCACTCACAGAGCTTTTCCCCTGCAGGTGGGGACCGGGGGCTCGAACCCACGTCCTTGTGCATTGCAATACATGCGCTCAACCAGGTGCGCCACCACCCGGCCCCAGTTATTTACTTTCTATCAAGTGTGACTGGCTTTTGATGAGACTCACAGGTAAGTTTTTCATGGGAACTATTGATATTTTCTGGAGGCCCTGGCTAGAATAAAATATAGGATTGTTGTTTAGTTTTTCAAATTTATTTTTAAAAAAAGCAGGTATTTTTAAAACTGGAACTATATTGCAGTTACAAACTTTCCTTAAATGTTGGCACAACTTACACCTACCCAGTCAGCACTATGTACAGTGAATGTACAATGTCTGCTCCTCAGTAAGTATCTATATCTGGTTATATTAAACCCATTTATTAATACTGTATACCACACCCAAAGAGTTTCCACAGATTCTACTCAAATCAAATGTAAATTTATCAAATTTTATTTTTTTTAGTAATCTGAGGCATCACTCTGCCTCTACAAATCACCTTCTAGAGACAAATATTGTTTTATACAAGTTATTATTTGTTAGTAACCAGTTAGCACTTACCATGTTTGAACAGCAGAATTTCTACATTATTCACTCTAGCAAGTGTATTTTTTAGGTGAGAAAATGAAAACCAAAAAGTTCAATCATTTGTCTAGAGTCACATGGCTGGGAAGGGCCTAGCTAGAATCAGAGACTAGGTTGTCTACCATTTAAAAAAAAAACACATGGTTTTGAATCATCAATTTCTTTTCCTTCTTTCTTTTTCTTTTCATCAGAACACTGTCCAGCTCTGGTTTATGGTGGTGGTGTAGGGAAATGAACCTGAGGCTTTCCACATAACCATTATGCCATGTACCCTTGCCCCGAATCATCAGTTTCTAGACTTTATCTGTGAAAACTGGAATAACTATTTTTGAATTTTTAATTGACTAGAATACTTGGACAATTAATAGAGCTTTGAAGAAAGAGTTGCTATTTTAAGATGAATTAGAAAAATCAAAGGGAAAGAGTACTCAGATTCAAAATTTATTTAACAAATGATATATTCATATGTACTTATTAATATACACGTTGAACAAGATAGTTCACCCAGGACTCCTGCTTTACCACAAATGTGTCATGTTCTAACCAGCACCAGCTATGGAAGTGGATTCTACTGATGATCACCGTCTGTCAGAGCACCACCACACTAGCTGCCAGGCTTATTTACTCCTGAAATCTTATCACCTTCATTCAGTACCAGACATGCAGTGTTTACTGACTAAACTAAAGAATTTGTCCAACCCCTGTGGAAAACAGTCTGGATATTTATCAGAACTCTAGAAATGGACCTACCAGGTGACCCAGAAATCCCTTTCTTAAGAGATTTATCCAGGGAAAACAAAATCACCTATCTGAAAAGACTTATGCACACCAATGTTCATAGAGCCACAGTATATAATAGCCAAAACTCGGAGGCAACCAAGATGTCCAAGGACAGATGAATGGTTGAGAAAGTTGTGATACATCTCCAGACCCCTACCCTACTAGAGAAAGATAGAAACAGGCTGGGGCTGTGGATCAGCCTGCAACACCCATGTCCAGTGGAGAAGTAGTTACACTAGCCAGAACTTACGCCTTCTGCACCCCAAAAAGAACTCTGGTCCATGCTCTGAGAAGGGTAAATGATCGGGGAAGTAAACCAGGGGGCTTTGTACCCCTATGCCACCAGGACCCGAAGTGTTGGTCACTAGTGATCTTGTTTTTATACCATCAATGAAAGGAAAAATGAATCTGGAAAACACCAGAGGAAGCCAGGTACTGTTTCTCTTATCTGAGAGAGAAGAGAGGAAAAGGAAAGATACCTAGAAGTAGGAGTGAACTAGAAAGGAAGTGATGGTATGTTTATTGAAAGAATTGAGGGAAAATATATACATATACATATACATACATATACGGAGAGAGAGAGATGAGATAGATATAGTTTTAGAATTAGTCTGTATTAGTGACCTTAGGAGATCCACTGAAGTTTCCAATGGAGGAGATGGGACACAGAACTCTGGTGGTGGGAACTATTTAGAATTATACCCCTATTATGTTACAATTTTAAGTCAATATTAAATCACTAATTTTAAAAAAAGAAAGCTGTGCTACATATACTCAATGGAGAAAGATTCAGCTATTAAAAACAATGAAATCATCACCTTTTCAATGTCGTAATTAGAAATCGAAGATCCCATGTTGAGTGAGACAAAGCAGAAAGTTCCAAATGACTTCCCTTATAGGTGGAACTTAAGGACAAATAGTAAGGGAACATATAAGGAGAAACTAGGGTTTGGGTGTGGCAGACTGCACCAAAGCAAAGGACTCTGGAGAATGAGGGAGAGGGACAGGATGAAGGGACATTGGGGTCCTGATGTGTCTCCTAGACACCAGTCAAAGGGAGATGAGAGGTTTTGCCTATGTGTTAAAGACTAGACTGTAAAATATTAACCTCCCAATAAATTTTTTAAAAGACATAAACAGAGATAGACAGAAAGACAATAAAGTACTCAATAAATCTTCAATAAATTAGGGGCCTGACCCAAACCTAAGCTGAATGCAGGACAAACCAAGCATAATATCCATTATTTTTTATTTACTTATAAAAAAGAAACACTGACAAAACCATAGGATAAGAGTAGTACAACTCCACACAATTACTACCACCAGATCTCCATATCCCATCCCCTCCCCTGATAGCTTTCTTATTCTTTATCCCTCTGGGAGTATGGACCCAAGGTCATTGTGGGATGCAGAAGATGGAAGGTCTGGCTTCTGTAATTGCTTCCCCGCTGAACATGGGCATGGACAGGTCAGTCCATACTCCCAGCCTGCCTCTCTCTTTGCCTAGTGGGGTGGGTTTCTGGCTCCTAAGTTGAATATGGGCCCCAGATCACATCAAATTGATGGGGTTTACAGTCAACAATATTTATGCACACCATCCATTTAAGCAATCTTGCTGGTTGTAAAATAAATGTGTCTTAATGGGATACACAGAACCCACATTTTCTAAGCTTTTAAGTTAAATATGATGGCTATGATTTCCTCTAGTGAATACTGAAGTTTAAGAAACTCTCATTGTGGGGTTCCCGGAAGATGGAGGACTGAGAAGCTGCTAGTGGCTTGAGCTATGACCACATCGACAGGAAATGGTAGGATTTTCTGCCTTTAGTAGGCCAGTCAATAAGTGGGCCTAGTGGTGACACAAAGGAGGTGACTATAACTTAACTTGGGTTAAAAAATAGAGCAAAAAGAAAGGGAAAAAAATTTTCTTTTAAAATATTATTCCCAAAGCGCACCCCCTTCCCCTTCCCCCCTCCATACCCAGTCCCTGGGGACCAGCTCCTAGCAGGCTCCCCTGATGAGCTTCTTTCTTTACCAAGATTCCTGTCCCACCAGGGCATATAATTCATTCTAGGTCTATTCCCTTCTGAAACCTTTGGCCTTTTTCTTTCTAAGTAGCCAACCAGCTGCCTCTGCTGAGGCAGCTCCCCTCCCTCCCTCCCCTGCATAGCTAATTAAATAATAATTAATAAATAAATAACTCTCCCTCCCCCCCATAGCTAATTAAATAATAATAAATAAATAAATAAATAACTCCTTCCTTTCACCGCTCTTTTATTACTGTTCTTTTTCTTATTTTTTTCTTTTTTCTCTCTTTTTTTTTCTTTTTCTCATTCTTGTCATCCTTTCTTCCTTAATCCTTTAGCTTTCTGAATTCACTGATACACGTTTGGGAATTAATTTGGGGAAGAAATCTAACACAGAGTAGACTCTCTCTGCGTGTATCACTGCTCAACTTCCCTTCCTCCTCTAGCTACCCCTAGAATATACAGTGGATAGTAGATTTGCATAACTATCTATTCCTGATATCCTTGTCAAGTACTGGGGGTTTTTGTTTCTTTTCTTTCTTAACAATCAGCTGCCTCTGCTCAGGAGGCTTGACGCATTCTGGGATAGGGTTTTTTACCCTGCTCTATTTTATTATTAATATTATATAAAAGCATATATCTTCCCCCCCCTTTAGTCTGATTAGAATTAACTCTTAGGGTATCTTCTATTGCTAGGGTAGTGGGCATCTTATCTCTTGTGAGAGGAACTTGTCTCGTTACTCCTACCTCTTCTATAGACTCTCCCCTTCTTCCTCCTCCTAGCTAATTAAAAAAAAAAGATAAAAAATAAAGTAATCAATTAAAAAAACTTTCCTTTCACTGCTCTTTAATTACAGCTCTTATTATCTTTTCTCTTTTCTCTCTCTTGTTTCTCTCTCTTTTTTTTTATCTTGTCATACACTTCTTCCTTCCTTCTTCTTTGCCTTTATGAAATTGTGAATTATTTTGGGGAAGAAATCTGACTCAGAGTGGACTCTCTATGTGTGTATCTCTGCTCTACTTCCCTTTCTCCCCTCGTTACCCCTAGAATATACAGTGGATAGTAGTTTTGCATAACTGTCTATTCTTGCTATCTCTTCTTTCTTTTCTCTTTCTTCCTCACTTGGACTTGGTTGCTATTTTTTCACGGAGTAGAGACATTGTTTGGCTAACTGGTAGTGATTAAACTGCTTCAATCCTTACTTCAGTTGCTATTATAATTCCTGAGGTTGGTGAGTGCATTTGTCATAAAGGTATTTAGCAAAGTGTTGCTTATAATCAAGACACAACAACTGAGGAGCAACAGAGCATAAAAAGAAACACATAAATAAAAAAATGGGTAGATCAAAAACAAATAAAGCTGCTACTCCAATGAATGAATACAAGAGCCCAGAAGAAACTACAAATCAGCCAGAAGTAACCATAGATAAGAAAAGTATGCAAGCAATAATAAACTTATTAATCACAGAAATGAAAACAACATTGGAGGAAAGGAATGGCAGTATTAGGGAAACAACAGTTGAGACCTCCAAGGAAAATACTGATTATCTTGAGGCAATTAGAGAAATGAAAGCTGAAATAGCTGTAATGAAGAAAGAAGCTGAGGCAAGGGAAAGCAGACTAACAGAAGCAGAAAACAGAATTAGTCAGACAGAGGATAGGTTAGAGAAAATGAAGAAAGAGGTGAAAGAGCTCAAAAAGAGATTCAGAGACACTGAAAACAACAACAGAGACATATGGGATGATCTCAAAAGAAGTAACATTCATATAATTGGCCTGCCAGAGGAAGAAAGAGAGGAAGGGGAAGGAAACATTCTAAAGGAAATAATAGAAGAAAACTTCCCAGACCTGAATAACAGAAAGGACATCAAGATTCAAGAGGCCCAGAGAATTCCAAACAGAATCAACCCAGACCTGAAGACAACAAGACACATCATAGTCACAATGAGAAAAGTAAGGATAAAGAAAGGATCCTAAAGGCTGCAAGAGAGAAACAAAAAGTCACATACAAGGGAAAACCCATAAGATTATCTGCAGACTTCTCCACTCAAACTCTAAAAGCCAGAAGGGAGTGGCAAGATATCTATCGAGCCCTGAATGAAAAAGGGTTTCAACCAAGGATAATATATCCTGCTAGATGGAGGGACCAAAACCTTCTTAGACAAACAACAGTTAAAGGAGGCAACCATCACCAAACCTGCCCTGAAAGATGTTCTAAAAGACCTCTTATAAACAAGAACATCACTGTAATACTTGCAATATATCAGAGCAAACAAAAATCTTTTATTTTATTTTATTTATTCCCTTTTGTTGCCCTTGTTGTTTTATTGTTGTAGTTATTATTGTTGTTGTCATTGTTGGATAGGACAGAGAGAAACGGAGAGAGGAGGGGAAGACAGAGAGGAGGAGAGAAAGATATACACCTGCAGACCTGCTTCACTGCCTGTGAAGCGACTCCCCTGCAGGTGGGGAGCCGGGATTCAAACCAGGATCCTTATGCCGGTCCTTGTGCTTTGCGCCACCTGCACTTAACCCGCTGCACTACAGCCCGATTCCCAACAAAAATCTTTTTTGAACAATGGCACTACAATACATTAAACAATAATATCTATAATTGTCAATGGCTTAAACTCACCCATCAAAAGGCACAGAGTGGGAGGATGGATCAGAAAACATAACCCAACCATATGCTGCTTGCAAGAATCCCATCTGTCACAACAAGATAAACACAGACTTAAAGTGAAAGGATGGAAAACTATCATACAGGCTAACGGACCACAAAAAAGGGCAGCTACAGCCATTCTCATCTTAGACACAATAGATTTTAAATTAAATAAAGTAATAAAAGATAGGCAAGGACATTACATAATTATTAGAGGATCAATCAGCCAAGAAGACTTAACAATTATTAACATCTATGTACCCAATGAGGGATCATCTAAATTCGTCAAGCACTTACTGAAAGAATTTCAAAAATACATCAATAGTAATACAATAATAGTGGGAGACTTCAATACCCCAGTCTCACACTGATCAACAAAGCAGAGAATCAACAAAGATAGAAGAGAATTGAATGAAGAGATTGATAGACTAGACCTCTTGGACATATTCAGAGTCCTTCACCCCAAAAAAACTGGAATACACCTTATACTCAAACCCACATAACACATACTCAAGGATAGACCACATGTTAGGCCACAAAGACAGCATCAATAAATTCAAGAGCATCGAAATCATCCCAAGTATCTTCTCAGACAACAGTGGACTAAAAGTAACATTTAACAACAAACAGAAAATTATTAAAAGTCACAGAATTTGGAAACTAAACAGCATACTCCTTACGAACCACTGGGTCAGAGATTCACTCAAGCAGGAAATTCAAATGTTCCTGGAAACAAATGAAAATGAAGACACAACCTATCAAAAAATTTGGGACACAGCTAAAGCACTACTGAAAGGGAAACCCATAGCCATACAATCACATATTAAACACCAAGAAAAAGCTCAAATGAATGACCTTACTGCACACCTCAAGGACTTAGAGGAAGAGGAACAATGGAACCCTAAAGCAACCAGGACAGAAATGAATGAAATTAGAGCAGAAATAAACATCGAAAATTAAAGAACCATACAAAAGATCAATGAAGCCAAATGTTGGTTCTTTGAAAGATTAAACAAAATTGACAAACCCCTACTCAGACTCACCAAACAAAAAAGAGAGAAGACTCAAATTCATAGACTTGTAAACGATGCAGGAGATATCACAACTGACACCACAGAAATCCAGAGAATCCTGCGAAACTTCTATGAAGAACTATACGCCATGAAGCTAGAGAATCTGGAAGAAATTGAACAATTCCTAGAAACATATGCCCTTCCAAAACTGAACCAAGAAGAACTACAAAATCTAAATGCACCAATAACAGACAAAGAAATTGAAACCGTTATTAAGAATCTCCCCAACAACAAAATCCTGGACCAGATGGCTTCACAAACAAATTCTACAAAACTTTCAGGAAACAGTTAATACCCATACTTCTTAAGCTTTTCCATAAGATTGAACAAACAGGAATACTCCCTTCCACCTTCTATGAAGCTAACATCACCCTGATACCAAAACCTGATAGGGACAGAACAAAAAAGGAAAACTACAGACCAATATCTCTGATGAACATAGATGCCAAAATATTAAACAAGATCTTGGCCAACCGGATACAGCAGCATATCAAAAAGATTGTTCATCACGACCAAGTTGGATTCATCCCAGGAATGCAAGGCTGGTTCAACATCCATAAGTCAATCAATGTCATTCACCACATCAATAAAAGCAAAGCCAAAAACCACATGATTATCTCAATAGATGCAGAGAAAGCCTTTGACAAAATCCAACACACATTCATGCTCAAAACTCTACAAAAAATGGGAACAGATGGGAAATTCCTCCAGATAGTGGAAACTATATATAGCAAACCTACAGCCAACATCATACTCAGTGGACAGAAGCTGAAAGCATTCCCCCTCAGATCAGGGACTAGACAGGGCTGTCCACTGTCACCATTACTCTTCAACATAGTATTGGAAGTTCTTGCCATAGAAATCAGGCAAGAGAAAGGAATCAAAGGAATACAGATTGGAAGGGAAGAAGTCAAGCTCTCACTATTTGCAGATGATATGATAGTATACATAGAAAAACCTAAAGAATCCAGCAGAAAACTACTGGAAGTTATTATGCAATATAGCAAAGTATCAGGCTACAAAATCAATGTACAAAAATCAGTGGCATTTCTTTATGCAAACACTAAATCTGAAGAAGAAGACATCCAGAAATCACTCCCATTTACTGTTTCAGCAAAATCAATCAAATACCTAGGAATAAAGTTGATCAAAGAAGTGAAAGACTTGTATACTGAAAACTATAAGTTGCTACTCAAGGAAATAGAAACTGATACCAAGAAATGGAAAGATATCCCATGCTCATGGATTGGAAGAATAAATATCATCAAAATGAATATTCTCCCCAGACTCATATTCAAATTTAATGCAATACCCATCAAAGTTCCACCAATATTCTTTAAGAGAATAGAACAAACACTACAATCATTTATCTGGAACATGAAAACACCTAGAATTGCCAAAACCATCTTGAGGAAAAGAAACAGAAATGGAGGCATCACACTCCCAGACCTTAAACTATATTATAAAGCCATCATCATCAAAACAGCATGGTACTGGAACAAAAATAGGCACACAGACCTGTGGAACAGAACTGAAAGCCCAGAAATAAATCCCAACACCTATGGGCATCTAATCTTTGATAAGGGGACCCAAAGCATTAAATGGAAAAAGGAGGCTCTCTTCAATAAATGGTGCTGGGAAAACTGGGTTGTAACCTGCAGAAGAATGAAATTGAACCACTTTATCTCACCAGAAACAAAAATCAACTCCAAATGGATCAAATACCTGGATGTCAGGCCAGAAACAATCAAATACTTAGAGGAAAACATTGGTAAAACATTTTCCCACCTACACCTCAAGGACATCTTTGATGAATCAAACCCAATTGCAAGGAAGACTAAAGCAGAAACAAATCAGTGGGACTACATCAAATTGAAAAGCTTCTGCACATCCAAAGAAACTATCATACAAACAAAGAGACCCCTGACAGAATGGGAGAAGATCTTCACATGCCATACATCAGACAAGAAACTAATCACCAAAATATATAAAGAGCTCAGCAAACTTAGTACCAAAAAAGCAAATGACTCCATCCAAAAATGGGCAGAGGATATGAACCAAACATTCACTACAGAGGAGATCCAAAAGGCTAACAAACATATGAAAAACTGCTCTAGGTCACTGGTTGTCAGAGAAATGCAAATTAAGACAACACTAAGATACCACCTCACTCCTGTAAGAATGGCATACATCAAAAAGGACAGCAGCAACAAATGCTGGAGAGGTTGTGGGGACAGAGGAACCCTTTTACATTGCTGGTGGGAATGTAAATTGGTCCAGCCTCTGTGGAGAGCAGTCTGGAAAACTCTCACAAGGCTAGACATGGACCTTCCATATGATCCAGTAATTCCTCTCCTGGGATTATACCCCAAGGACTCCATAACACCCAACCAAAAAGAGGTGTGTACTCCTATGTTCCTAGCAGCACAATTCATAATAGCTAAAATCTGGAAGCAACCCAGGTGCCCAACAACAGATGAGTGGCTGAGAAAGCTGTGGTATATATACACAATGGAATACTATGCAGCTATCAAGAACAATGAACCCACCTTCTCTGACCCATCTTGGACAGAGCTAGAAGGAATTATGTTAAGTGAGCTAAGTCAGAAAGATAAAGATGAGTATATGGGATGATCCCACTCATCAACAGAAGTTGAGTAAGAAGATCTGAAAGGGAAACTAAAAGCAGGACCTGACCAAATTGTAAGTAGGGCACCAAAGTAAAAACCCTGTGGTGAGGGGTCGACATGCAGCTTCCTGGGCCAGTGGGGGGGAGGAGTGGGTGGGAGGGATGGGTCACAGTCTTTTGGTGGTGGGAATGGTGTTTATGTACACTCCTAGTAAAATGTAGTCATATAAATCACTAGTTAATTAATATAAGAGAGTGAAAATCAGTTGTATGTCTCAAAGTTTTTAAAACACAGATTGAGTCTTTTTAATATATAGGATGTGTATTTGATATGCGGACTCTCAAAAGCCTAGACCAAGTAGATCAAAATCAACCAATAGCACAGCTGTATACAAGATACTGGGTACTGTACAGCAAACCCTAACAAAAGGACTTTTCAAAGTTAACCCAATTACCAAATAATGCGATGATGACATTAACTATCCATTGTCTTTTTGAACCCTAAGACAGCAGGAACCTCACATCTCCACTATAGAACCTCTACTTCCCCCAGTCCTGGAACCTTTGGGTACAGCCCACTTTCCAGTATGCCTCTCCCAATTCATATCAAATAATATTGCATCTGCCGATCGCAACCTAATCAACACAACGATTGCCACCTCAACGTGCTTCACCTCAGACTGTGTCCAGAGACTTCACATGTGGAATGACTACCCTTCAGCTTCATTACTCGGGTGAGACCTTTCCTTTCATAGTATTCTCTAATTCCATCCCAGGTGGTTCACTTTCTAACAAAGTCCCAAAACCTAGATATACACTAGTTTCGGTGAGAGAGAGCATATGTTCACACGTATCCATAAACTACTGCAAAATATATACCTGAAAGCAGAAGTATGTTGTTAAAATTCGGAGGCTCTTGCTAGCCTGGCTAGCTTCACAGGCGGGTAACAGAGACGACCAGAGACATACGGCTGGGCAGGGAAGCTGCATTTCTTTATTCAGGAACAATGATTCATAAACTAAACCAAACTAATCACCAAACAGAACTCTGCTGCCTCTTTCCCCCCGTGGCGGTGCAAGCACTCTCTAACTCTGGAACTCTCCAACTCTCGAACTCTGGAACTCTCGAACCCTCCCAGGGTTCCTAGGGGTGGGGCCAAGCGGGCCCGTGAAACTAGCAGGACTGATCCAATTTTCTTGGTGGGGGAGATCTAGAACAACCCAATGTAAAGCATACAACAGAAGTACACTAGAGTTTGCAGTGAGTACCCCCCTAACACTTCCTCTCCACTATTCCAAGCTTTGGGTCCATGATTGCTCAACAATTTGTTTGGCTTTGTATGTTAACTCTCTTTTCAGTCACCAGGTTCCAGATGCCATCAGGATGCCGGCCAGGCTTCCCTGGACTGAAGACCCCACCAATGTGTCCTGGAGCTCCGCATCCCCAAAGACCCACCCTACTAGGGAAAGAGAGAGGCAGACTGGGAGTATGGACTGACCAGTCAATGCCCATGTTCAGCGGGGAAGCAATTACAGAAGTCAGACCTTCCACCTTCTGCAACCCACAATAACCCTGGGTCTATGCTCCCAGAGGGATAGAGAATGGGAAAGCTATCAGGGGAGGGAGTGGGATATATGGAGATTGGGTGGTGGGAATTGTGTAGAGTTATACCCCTCCTACCCTATGGTTTTGTTAATTTATCCTTTCTTAAATAAAAAAAATTTTAAAGGGTAAAAAAAAAGAAACTCTCATTGTGCTTGAATTCTTTCTATTTTACACTTGAAATATTGAGTAATTTGAGTAACTCAAATTTGAGTAATTATTACCGTGGATGTTTAAGTACACATGGATAAACATCTGGGAGAACCTGGAAATTTTGAATAAATATTGAAAAATTGGAAGTATACATAAGCTAGGAAAAAAAGAGAATTGATGTCTTTTCTCAAGACCTTCAGCATACAGAAGATAAATTTACAAAATAGTCCATAGGGCTGGCAATTGATACTAGATGACAGACTTAAACTTTGTGATTAAACAGGGAGTTTGACATGCAGGGCATAGAAAACATCCAAGCTGGGGTCAGGCGGTGGCGCAGTGGGTTAAACACATGTGGCATAAAGCACAAGGACCAGCATGAGGATCCCGGTTCGAGCCTCCAGCTCCCCACCCTGCAGGGGTGTCACTTCACAGGCAGTGAAGCAGGTCTGTAGGTGTCTATCTTTCTCTCCCCCTCTCTGTCTTCCCCCTCCTCTCTCCATTTCTCTCTGTCCTATCCAACAACAATGACATCAACAACACTAATAACTACAACAACAATAAAAACAACAGGGGCAACAAAAAGGAAATAAATAAATAAATATTAACAAAATTGAAAAAAAAAAGAATAGGAAAGCTATCCGGGGAGGGAAGGGGATACGGAGTTCTGGTGGTGGGAACTGTGTGGAGTTGTACCCCTCTTAGTCTACGGTTTTTGTCAGTGTTTCCATTTTACAAATAAAGATTTAAAAAAATTAAAATAAAACATGTTAAAATCATTTTTAAAAAAAAGACTCTGGGATTGGGGGAAGTGTTCCTCTCCTGGCGATATATTCTAAGGAACCAAACACACCCATCCAAAAAGATGTGTGCATACATGTGTTCATAGCAGCACAATTTCTAATAGCCAAAACCTGGAAGGAAACCAGATGTCCAACAACAGATGAGTGGCTGAGCAAACTCTGGTCTATATACACAACGGAATACTACTCAGGTATTAAAAATGATGAACTAACCTTCACCTCATCTTTGATGGAGCTTGCATGAATCATGCTAAATGATATAAATCAGAAAGAGGAATATAGGATGAACTCACTTATGGACTGAAGTTAAGGAATAATAACAAAAAGGGAAAAACAAAGCAGAACTTGGACTGGATTTGGTGCATTGCACAAAAGTAAAGCTCTCTGGAGGGCTGTCAGATATTGGTGCATGATGGTGGAGGAGGACATAGACTAGATGTGAGAGTATTTTGCAGAAACTGAGAAATTTATACATTTATCAACTTCTGTATTTACTGTAAATCAGCAACCCCCCCCCCATAAAACTATTTTTTAAACAGGATAACAAGAAGCATAAGGAGGAAAGCTAAGAGAGGTCCTAACATAGGAAATAGTGGAATGGGCAGTCAGTTAACACAGTTATAGGAACAACCCAGATTAGTGACCTTATTTCCCAACAGAAGCTGGAAATGAGAAAATGAACGAGCAGTGCTCTCTGATGTAGTCTTCCATTGACGATCTGTGCCCACAGCTCAATCTAGAAGCAGGTAACTAAGATCGTCATTCACAAGTTGAGTGTTGCACACTGTGACAACACACAGAAAAACATTGGATTCTGCCTGTATGTGGCACTAACCACCTTCAGAAATGACAAAGATTTTAGGGACCAGGTGGTGGCACACCTGCTTGAGCACCCATGTTACAATATGCAAGGATGTGGGTTCGAGCCCCCATCCCCATCTATAGGGGGAAAGATCTGCAAATGGTGAAGCACTGTGGCAGGTGTCTCTCTGTCTCTCTCCCTCTCTATTACCACCTTCCCTCTAGATTTCCGACTGTCTAAGAAATCAATAAAGACAATATGAATTTAAAAAAGAAAGAAAGAAATGACAAAGATTCCTAGTGTATGAGTAGGGCCATGAGGAACTTTTAAAGAAGAAACAGGAAAGAAAGGACTATGAACAAAGATACAAAGGGCTAAAGTGTGGAAGGTCTTGAGTGTGTGCAGGTGTTGGGCTGGTGACATAGCTCCCTTGCCATAAGGGTGACCCAGGTTTCAGCCACCCAGCCACCACAGTAAAGGAAACTTCAGTGCTATAGCCTCTTTCACTTTCGTTCTCTGTCTCTGTGTCTGTATCTCTATCTAAACTAAAAAGAAAAGAAAGGGGAAAAGAAGAGGAAAGTAGAAGCATTGTTGTTGGGAGCAGTAAGGGAAACAGGTAGTAGAAATAAGTAGAAAGTCCTACCGATTTACTTGGAAAGGCACACTAGAACATGACGAAATAATTGGCAGTGGGTCATGCAGATGGCGCATTGATTTATGGGATAGACTTTCATGCCTAAGACTCTCTGAGATCCCAGGTTCAATTCCAGCCAATATCATTAGCCAGAGTACAGCAGTGCTCTGTTTAAAATTACAATTAGCTTCTTAACAATGACTTCCTTTAATTGAACAGTCCCTTGAAATGCCAACTTATTTTTGGCCATCCCAGGGCAGTATTTTTCAAGTATGGTGAAAAAAAAAAAAAAAACACCTGTATTTAAATTACATGAAGTGCTGATCCAAATGCAGGTCCCTGAACCCTGCTATAGACCTTCAAAAAGGCTTGTTGGTTTATAATCTTTATTCAATGGCATATCACTGTTTCCTAGAGTGTACAAGTATTTTCACAGGTAAAAATAAAACTGCCACTATTGTGTTTATTTCTAAGATAGACGTACATTTGCTCTCCACATTAATTTACAATACTGGTAAGAATCTGAGGCGTTATTAGATATAGGAGAATAACTAAATTGTTTAAGCCTACAGACTTTAACCAAGAGTCAGTACCACATATAATGTGTCCCATCTAATCACACAATATCCCTACATGTCCTAGATGATAGTAATTCCAGTTTGGCAGATAATGCTAATGCTCAGAAAGATGAAGTGGTTTACACGGTTACAATGAATACAGATTTAAAAGTAGTTCTGAACCCAGTATCCCAATATCTGGTGTATTTCTGTTTGCCCAGAGAATCCTGGTACAGCACCATCTCTCAGGTGTTAATGCAGTTTCCAGTTACTCCAATGGGAAGCAGCTTCTTCCTTTCATCAAGCATCATAAGATGCAAAACACTCCAGACACAGAAAGAGACTGGGGTCTAAAGAGTATAAACTATTCAACTGTATTATGGTCTCAACTTGACTAAGATACAGAGGGAATAAGCTACATAACAATGGAATACCAGTAGCAGATGGAATGGCAACGATCAATGAAGTGCTTCTACGCAGTACGTGGACTATCCTTTCCTTTGAGTATAGGAAAATGAAGAGAAATGAGTTATCACACCACATATTGCTAGTGGGCCAAAGGGGGAAATGCAGTTGGACAGGTCGTATCAAAATATGAGATGTACATAAACTGAATGAAAAATGTCATTCCAGGTTTTGAGAGAGCCTAACACCATACCACAATAATGACTATTTATATATTGGCTGTCCCAGCACAAAAGGAAAATGCAGGACCCTTGCTGAATAGTAATTATGACTTTCAAGAAAGTGACAGCAGAGGATTAAACCAAAGAAGGCAGTTCACCCACAGGAAACATCACCAGGGAAATTTCAAAGATGGGGAAGCAGTGCCAGGGTCTCTGTCTCTCTGTCTACACTCTCTCAAATAAAAAGAATGGAAAAGCTGGAATCACCTGTGTTGCACAAAATTAACTGTTTATACAAATCAATGAAGAAAGAGGACATGCAGGGGTCAGGCAGTAAAGCAGCGGGTTAAGCACACATGGTGCAAAGCGCAACGATCAGCTTCTAGATCCTGGTTCGAGCCCCTGGCTCCCCACCTGAAAGAGGGTCACTTCACAAGCTGTAAAGCAGATCTGCAGGTGTCTCTCTTCTTCTCCCCCGTCTGTCTTCCCCTCCTCTCTGGATTTATCTCTGTTCTATCCAACAATGACAGCAGTGACAACAATAGTAATAACAACAAAAACGATAAACAACCAGGGTAACAAAAGGGAAAAAAGAAGCAGTGGATTCTTTTTTTTTCCCTCCAGGGTTATTGCTGGGCTCGGTGCCTGCACCATGAATCCACTGCTCCTGGAGGCCATCCTTTCCCCCTTTTGTTGCCCTTGTTGTTGTAGCCTCGTTGTGGTTATTATTATTGCCACTGTTGATGTTGTTCGCTGTTGGATAGGACAGAGAGAAATGGAGAGAGGAGGGGAAGACAAAGAGGGGGAGAGAAAGATAGACACCTGCAGACCTGCTTCACCGCCTGTGAAGCGACTCCCCTGCAGGTGGGAAGCCGGGGGCTCGAACGGGGATCCTTACTGCTGTCCTTGCGCTTTGCGCCACATGCGCTTAACCCACTGCGCCACCGCCTGACCCCCAAGCAGTGGATTCTTAGTGCAGGCACTGAGCCCCAGCAATAACTCTGGAGGCAAAAAAGAAAGGGAAGAAAGAAAGAAAGAGAGAGGGAGGGAGGGAGGAAGGGAGGAAGGGAGGAAGGAAGGAAGGAAGGAAGGAAGGAAGGAAGGAAGGAAAGAAGAAAGAAAGAAAGAAAGAAAGAAAGAAAGAAAGAAAGAAAGAAAGAAAGAAAGAAAGAAAGGATGTGCAGCATGTGAGTAACTGCAAGAGAATTGACAGGGGATCAGAGAGCAAAGGAAGTGACCAGACATGACCTCTGACAGGTGAAATTGGCACAGGAAGTAAGGGCAGAGTCTGTTGGAAATAATTTCATGCATCGATTTCCATGCACAACCCACAGCAGTATGGTACAAAGTTTATTCACTCTTTGTGCTAATATTCATACAGGTTAACTGATCACTTAAAGTTTGGTGCACTCTATGATTTTTCATTTTAGTCTGTCTTCTCCCTGAACACTTATAATGTGCCCTGTCTCTGCTCATTGCACTTAAAATGCTGCTTCTGGTTTCTGTTTGTTTTTGCATGAAATAAGTTATGAAACAGAGGTGGATGTGCAGAATCCAAATCACCAAGTAGCAGACATCCTGTCAAGAATTCATTTTCCTGGCATTTTTCAGGCTAATAGGTCATTCAATGCCAGTATCAACATTTTATACATATGGAGATATCTCAATACAAATATGCATGCAAATACATATATGAACATCACCAAATATTAGTATATAAATGCATGCATAGAGTACATTTCATGTCTGTTTTTTGTGCACTGAAATTTATGTCAGCCAGTTGCTATTATTATTTCAAGTCAGCACAATTAAGCACAGCAGATTTTTTTTTTTTAATGCTAGACTGCACAGGTAATTTGTCAGATTCTATTTGATTTTTCTTTACATGATAGCATTTCTTGCTCAGGGATGCCCTGGTGTTTGGAAAACAGGTGACTTAACAGATCATTCGGTAAATAAACTGTGGGTACCAGGTAACTGGCAATAAAGAAGTTGAAATTGGCAATTAAAAAAAAAGAAAGAAAGAAACTAAGCATTTGTGTTCCAGAGCCTTAATGAATTTTAATCTGTGGTCTTACAGAAAAAGCAACCTAACATCTACTAGTGAGGAATTACAAAACTTGAAGGCTTACAAACTGAAATTACATTCTGAGGAACACACAGAGTTTCCACTTTTGAACAGAGTGGTGTTCCACTGCAGGGTTCAGGAATACAGAATTCAGGGGGACAATAAAGTGCCCACCAAGAAGCACTTCTTTCTCTTAATACTTTATTCATTATTGGATAGAGAAGGAGATAAATGTAGAAAAGAGAGGAGATAGAGAGGGAAAGAGACAGAGAGATACCTGCAGCCTTGCTGCACCACTTGTGAAGCCTTCCTCCTGCAGGTGGGGACCAGGGGCTTGAACCTGGGTCCTTGTGCACTCGAATGTGTGCACTTAACCTGGTGCACCATCACTTGGTCCCAGAGCACTTCTTTAAAAATATTTTAAAAAAGACTGCCTGAGAGTAAATTTTTATTATTTTTTATATAGAGGAAGAGAGAGAGTAAAAGAGATCACAGCAACAAAGCTTCCCCCAATCCAGTGGGGATTGGGTTCAAACGTGGGTCATGCAAATGGCAAAGCCACATACGATGGAATAGAGCTATTTCACCAGCCCCAAAATAAACATTTTAAAAAACAGCAGGGATTAAATTATTCTGAAAAACATTTCCAGCACTCAGAAGATCACTATATCTTTAATTTTTATTAGGGGCTTCATGATTTACAGTATAGTTGCTGACATGTGGGCATAATTTTCTTATCACTCCATGTTAGGTATCTGCAAAACATTGCCTCCCCCTCCAAAAAAAAATTGGGTCCTTGCAATTCGTCTCCTGCAGATATATCCTAAGGAACCAAGCACAGCCATCCAAAAAGAACTGTGTATATTTATGTTCCTAGCAGCACAATTAGTAATAGTCAAAAATGTGGAAGCAAACCAGGTGTCCAACAACAGATGAGTGGCTGAGCAAGTTGTGGTCTATATATACACAATGGAATACTAGTCAGCTATTAAAAACGGTGATTTCACCATTTTCAGCCCATGTTGGATGGAGCTTGAATAAATCATGTTAAGTGAAATAAGTCAGAAACAGAAAGACGAATATGGGATGATCTCACTCACAGGCAGAAGCTGAAAACCAAGAGCAGAAGAGAAAACACAAAGTAGAACTTGGACTGGAGTTGGAGTATTACACCACAGTAAAAGACTCTGGACTTGGTGGGGGGAAGAGTTCAGGTGCTAGAACAAGGTGGCAGAGAACCTAGTGGGGGCTGTATTGTTATGTGGAAAACTGAAAAATGTTATGCGGGTACAAAATACTGTATTTACTGTCAACTGTAAAAAATTAATCCCCCAATAAAGAAATAAAAAATAACTGGGTTCTTTTCCACCATCATGCACCAGGATTCAACACCCTCTCAACTACTTTGCTTCCCTTTTATCCATAGTTTTTTGCTTTGGTGCGACACATCACACACAGCCCACTCAACATGGTTGCTTCAAGTCAGCTATAAGATAAGGCAAAGGAGATGACTTCATCATTTGTGAAAGTTGTGCAGTATTCCATTGTGTATATATACCACAACTTTCTTGGCCATTCGTTAGCCCTTGGACTTTTGGATTCTCCTAACTTTAGCTATTACAAATTGTGCACGTAGAGTTCTATGGATTCAGTATTTTTGTTTCATTTGGATAAATATATAGGACAGAAACTGCTGACTCATATGGTAGACCTACTTCGAGTCCTCCAATAAATCTCTAGACTTTCCCTCAAATGTTAGACCAACTTACTTTCCTACCAGCAGTATAGAAGGTTTCCTTATTTTTCACAAACTAACAAATATCTATTTGTTTGTTTTTTTCTGACCTTTCCAATGACTGACATTCTCATGGACATATAGTGGTGTCTCACTGTTGCATTTCTCTGGTAATCAGTGACTTTCTCATGTCTGTTCGTCCTCAGGTTCTCTTCCTCAGTGAAGATTCTGTCCATGTCCTCTTCCTACATGATCAGGATTCAACTTACCCTACAGTGTACATATCCTATCATATGTGAAAGCTGTGGTGCTGAGTTTCTTTCCCTCTCTCTCTCTCCCTCCCTCCCTCCCTCTCTATCTTTCTCCCTCCCTCCCTCCCTCCTTCTCTCTCCCTCCCTCCCTCCCTCTCTCTCTTTCTCTCTCTCTCTCTCTCTCTCTCTCTCTCCCTCCCTCCCTCCCTCAAATGAAAACAATGAAAGAGTTGGCCTGGGTCCCATGGGATTGTGTTACACTCAAACAAAAAAACAACAACCACAATGATTCTTTTAAACTGCTAAAGGCAAACAATGAGATGGCAAAGATGGGAGTGAAAGTTTCTCAGTTGTTACTGAATCATCACTCAGCCCATAAGAATGAAAGAATCCTGACTGGATCATCACTCAGTCCATAAGAATGAAAGGATCCTGACTGGATCATCACTCAGCCCATAAGAATGAAAGGATCCTGACTTTAGGAGAAAAAAAGGTCATAACGAAGTGAGATAAGTTTCAGTCTGTGTATGCAGATGTGACTTCTACAAAACCACATAACCTAACATCTTAGTGTTGATTTCATGAATTTTAATTCATAGTTTTTAAATTTAATTTGCAATTTAAATTTGGCATTTATATAAACAAAGTAATAATTTAAGGGTTCAATACATGTTTAAATATTTATACTTTTTATGCCTATATAAATAACTTTTTTTTTTGTCGTCTCCAGGGTCATCACTGGGGCTCGGTGCCTACACTGCAAATCCACTGCTCCAGGTGGCCATTTTTTCCATTTTGTTGTCGGATAGATCAGAGAGAAATTGAGAGAGGAGGGAAAGATAGAGAGGGAGACAGAAAGATAGATACTTGCAGACCTGCTTCACCACTTGTGAAGCAACCCCCCTGCAAGTGGGGAGCCTGTGGGCTCAAACTAGGATTCTTGAGCGGGCCCTAGCACTTCATACCAACCATGTGTGCTTAACCCAGTGTGCCACTGCATAGCTCCCATAACATCATTTTTAAAGCAACTTGAAAAAAGGTCAGGGAAATAGCAGAACTGTTGACAAGAAACTTGCATGCCGCCTGACATCCCTAGGTTCAATCCTCAGCACCACCATATGCCAAAGCCAAGCAGTGCTATAGTCTCTCTTCTTTCTCAAATAAATAAACATTCCAATATGAAAAGTATTAAATATTTTGTTTTACTACAAAGTGGTCTCTTTGGGTTTAGAAGTCCTGTTTCCTTTCGGCGGGCCGTATGACTTCAACAGGAAGGGCAAGTCTGCTACATGTCCTTGTGCAACTGAATAATCCTTCCTACTTCCTGAGACCCATATCTACACCACTGTGAGAATAAGTTTCACCACTGCTGATTAAACATTTCTCAGATAGAGAGTAGGAAAGGACAAGACACCACAGCACGAAAGTGTCTCCCAGTACTGCACTCTGAACTGTTGCCTTGTGATGTACTAGGAGCAAAAATCCTATTTACCCAAACAGCAATGAAGGCATCTTACCAAGTGAACCATCTTACTGGTCCAGAATAAATTTCTCCAAAATGATACACAACTTTTTTTTTTAATTATTATTACCAAGACTCATCCTTAGTAAGAAAACTTACTGATCATAAGGTCTAATTTGCAGTATGTACTTGTTTCATTGGAGCAAATCTATGGGAGTCAAAACACATTCTGTATGCTTTGGATTTTTCTGGAAAACAACTTGAACTTGTGCTCCACTTGGCTTTATTATAATAGTCCCAACTCCCAAAGGAAGTGCTATATTTTGAAGTAGCAAAACCTCTAATTCCAAATTGCTGACACAAAATGAAATTTCCACATGGAGAACTGAAACCCACCAATTAAGTACAGGCACAGCATAAAAATAACTTTCCAATCTCAGATATCATGCTATAATGGAATATGCTAAAAAAAAAAGTCCAGAAAGCATTCGCTATTAAAATTTGTAAGGAAGGTAATGTAAGTAAATCCTTAAATCATGAACTATAATTGTTCCGTTCATCAAAATCCTTTGGGTTTTTTTGAATAAATTTCTACAAATACAAATTTAGCCTCATTATATCCAAGATACATATTTAATGAAATCAGAAACCCACTACTCTATATAAATGTGCTGACATGAAAGTAAGGTAGAATAAGTTCTTTCTCGGTAACCAGGTTCAGGGGAGAAATTTCATGCTTACCAGTCAGAAATTTAAGCAATAATTTTGTTTTGAATGGTCTTTTTGCTCTTTAAATCTATATTTTACTTTAATTGATTTATAGTATATAATGCAATGTACATTCATTCAAGCACATTCAAATGATGTAGATATATATATATATAAAGGGACAGTACCGTTTTTCATCCTCTGTATCAGCTTTCTAGAGTGTATTTGCAGTCTGGTTACATCTTTCCCAATAACTATGGAAATTGCTGTTGTAAACATGGGATATTACCTATGCTAGGCTGAGTAGTGGAATGAAATATATATAGAAATTAAGGTGCATTTAGTAGCTGTATGATCATGGTTTAAAGTAGCCATTACATAAATGCTGAGAGAGGATGATACTGTAGCACTCTGGTTCAAACAGTGAAACAATGCTACAGCTGTCTTTATTTCTCCCTCTCTATCTCTCCCTCTCTTTCGAGTTCTCGCTGTTTCTATCCAATAAGTTAAAACAATAAAACTATAAAACTCTTTTTAAAAACTGGAATTAAAGAATATCATCGGGGGTCAGGCGGTACAGGCGGTAGCACAGCAAGTTAAGTGCACGTGGTGCGAAGCGCAAGGACCGACTTAAGGATCAGTTCAAGCCCCCAGCTCCCCACCTGCAAGGGGGTCACCTCACAGGGGGTAAAGCAGGTCTTCAGGTGTCTGTCTTTCTCTCCCCCCCCCGTCCTCCCCCCCTCTATTTCTCTCTGTCCTATCCAAGGTGAACATCAATAACAATAACAACAACTGCAACAATGATAAAAAAAAAAAGGGGGGGCAACAAAAGAGGAAAAAATAGCCTCCAGAGCCATAGATCTGTAGCCCCAGCTATAACCCTGGAGGCAAAAAAAAAGAATACCATCTTTAGCAACAATGAGAAAGCAGGTTCCCCCAGCAAATTACGTACTAGGATGTATTCTATCTAGGCTAGATACAAAATAGAAACAAAACAACAAAAGAAATTTCTTGAAAAGGCAAGATAACCAACCACAAGCTTCTGGTTATAACACTTGCTTTAAAAATGTCCCAGTTGGGGTCAGGCGGTGGCGCAGTGGGTTAAGCGCATGTGGCACAAAGCACAAGGACCGCCATAAGGATCCCCGATCGAGCCCCCGGCTCCCCACCTGCAGGGAAGTCGCTTCACAGGCAATGAAGCAGGTCTGCAGGTGTCTTTCTCTCCCCCCCCCTCTGTCTTCCCCTCCTCTCTCCATTTCTCTTTGTCCTATCCAACAACGAACATCAACAATGGCAATAATAATAACACAATGAGGCTACAACAACAAGGGCAACAAAAGGGGGGAAAATGGCCTCCAGGAGCGGTGGATTCATGGTGCAGGCACCGAGCCCAGCAATAACCCTGGAGGAAAAAAAAATGTCCCACTTGTGGTTTTATTTATGTAGTTATTTTTTTCTGAGCACTGAGGACAGGACAGCTAGAGAGGCCATCATCCTCTTGTTCCTTTATGATGTGCACTCTACAGGGAGAGACGTAATCATTAAATATTTGCAAAAACAAAAGTAAAGTTCCAGCAGTAATCAGAGTCACAAATGAGTAGATGGTGGGGTGATGCAATCCAAAGGTTTAACGGAATCAATGTTAACCAACAAGGATTCGTGACCACAAAAGCCAAGTCATGAGAGCACCAGCTCTTGAGACAATGCAGTACTTTACTGGGAGATAAGAGGCAAGGCTCAAATCTGTCTCAAAGATCTAGGGACTTCGTGGGGCCTGTCTGTGGGCTTAGAGAACAAGTATCAGAGGAGCTTGGTATGTATTCAACTGGTTGATTCAACCCTCTGTATGGGTTTATCTAGCTGCAGTCATCCTCTTTACGGTCTAGGCTTGATCAAGTCAGGAAACCTATTATGTGGCCCACTGAGCAAGGTCTCAGTGACCTTCATCCTGGTCCATGCTTATGGTGTGTTGTGTTTGCCCTGGCATTCCTCACCTGGGGGAAAAGGTCCTGTTATCACACGCTCTTGAAACGCAGCTTATGAAGGAGTCATTAGCTCTTATGTTCTGCTATAAAATTTCACCAGGCAGGTCCATAAGAGCGTGTGTAGGAAGTATCCAGAGGCAAATGTTGCCAATTTCTGATTTCTCTGATTCTCGTGATCCATGCATCCAAAAATGGGTGACTGTTATCAACTCTGACAAAGGGAGAGAAAGAGAATGAGGCCTTGAGGTTTTACAAGGCAAGTGTCTTAGAAGGAGAACAATGTCTTCTTGATCCCTAAGACAGAAGGAACCTCACATTTCCACTGAAGTCTATATTTCCCCCAGTCATGGAACTGGGCACACTTTCCAGCATGCTTCTCTCAATTCATACCAAATAATATTGCACCCGCCAATCCCAACCTAATCAACGCAGGGAGTACAAACCAGCATGCTTCACTTCAGACTGTATACAGAGACTTCAGGTGTGGAATGTCAACCCTTCACCCTCATTACTCAGGTGAGACCTTTCCTTTCATAGTATTCTCTAATTCCATTCCAGGCGGTTCACTTCCTAACAAAGACCTAAAACCTACATATAGACTAGGTTCTGTGAGATAGAGCATATGTTCACAAGTATCCATAAACTAGGGCAAAATATATACCTGAAAGCAAAAGTACACAATAGTCTGCAGTGAATACCCCACAACACTTCATCGGCACTATTCCAGCCTTTAGGTCCATGATTTTTCAACAATTTGTTTGGCTTTGTATGTTAACTCTCTTTTCAGCCACCAGGTTCCAGATGCCAGCATGATGCCAACCAGACTTCCCTGGACAGGTGACCTCATCAATGTGTCCTGGAGCTCAGCTTCCCCAGAGCCCCACCCTACTAGGGAAAGAAAGAGTCAGGCTGGGAGTATGGATCGACCAGTCAATGCCCATGTTAAGCAGGGAAGCAACTACAGAAGTCAGACCATCCATCTTCTGCACCCCATAATGACCTTGGGTTCATATTCCCAGAGGGATAAAGAATAGGAAAGGGAGGGTATGGGATACGGAGATGTGGTGGTGGGAATTGTGTGGAGTGTATATCCCTCTTATCCTATGGTTTTGTTAATGTCTCCTTTTTTAAATAAATAAATAAATAAATTTTAAAAAATAAATAAATAAAATAAAGCAAAACAAGAAGTAGAATAGCCAGAACAAGAGGATAGGAACAGAAGGGAAAATGAAGAGATTTATCTGTAAAGTAACCAGGGGGAGGCTGGTCCTTAATTAAGTGAGGTGCCTGACTTGGGCAAGGGCTGGGGTCCTTATAAAGAGCTTGTATCGCTTCAGTCCAGGTGGAAGTGTCACAGATCCTGCCCATATTCACTGTCAGCTCTCAGTATGGTCCCTCTGACAACTCTGTGGAAATCTTGTCCTCTGCACAAGTGGGTCTGTGGTAACTTCTGCACTTAACAATTGGACTCATTGGAACATCTCCAACATGGTTTCTCCTTTTGGTCTTCTGCTTAGGCCTCTTTCCTTGCCTGCTACCACTTTCTGTCTCAAGATGAAGAGAAGATAAAGTAGGAAAAGGCCTCACAGACACAGAGAATAGAGGGTGTGAAGGATTTATGGCATGAAGCTGTGAAAGTGAACTTGGTTGAGCACCTGGCACCCCTGTAAGTCCAGTGTCAGCTTTTCTCTGGGAAAGAAAGACTGCCTCAGTTTGGAATGTATTACAATCATAGGAGCAATGCTCAGATCTCCCTGCAGGTCCCTATGTTACAGCTAGAAGGATGTCTGGAAACTTCTATTACTTCTAACACTTAAGGTGGGTTCCTGGCAAGTGGGATGTGACTTGGGGGCCATCAGATCATGACCTCCTGGAAAAGGTGGGTTTTATGTGTGTTTTCTACTAGAGCAAAACTTTCTTTACTGGGAGGATTAGCAGTTTACAGTAGACAGTAAAATATAGTAGTTGGCACAGGTGTGACATCTCTCAGTTTTGCACGTACACTGTAAGTCCTCATATAGGTCCTTCTCTGCCATCATGTTCCAGCATCTTAGTTGTTTTTATTTTTATTTTTAAATCTCTCTAAATTTTTATTTATTTTTTATTATCTTTATTTGTTTATTGGATATAGACAGTCAGAAATTGAGAGGAAGGGGGAGACAGAGAGACACCTGCAGCTTTGGTTCACCACTCACAAAGCTTTCCCTCTGCAGGTGAGGACTGGGGACTCAAACCTGGGTCCCTGTGCATTGGAACGTGCATTGGAGCCGCCACCTGGCGCCAGATATTAGTTTTTCTGAACACAATGACAAAATGTTTGTGTCCTTTTCACTTCACCCGTGTCTTCTTATTCTACTTTTTTTTTGCTCCAGGGTTATTGCTGGGGTTTGTGGTGTCTGCACTATGAATCCACTGCTTTGGGAAGCTATTTTTTCCTTTTGTTGCCCTTGTTGTTTATTACTATTGTTGTTATTATTATTGTTGTCACTGCTGTCATTATTGTTGGGTAGGACAGAGAAATCGAGAGAAGAGGGGAAGACAGAGGGGGGAGATCAAGATAGACATGTGCAGATCTGCTTCACCTCTTGTGAAGTGACCGTCTGCAGGTGGGGAGCTGGAGGCTCGAACCAGGATCCTTCCTTACACCAGTCCTTGCGCTTTGCGCCATGTGCGCTTAACCCACTGCACTACCACCCGACCCCCCTTATTTTAGTTTTTCCACTTCCAAGTTAGACTTTAGGTAATAGTCATGATGATGTTACATAATGTTCATAAGGAAAAATCTAAATTTTAATACAGTAATTCACTAAGACTGTGTTTTGTGCATAACCTGCCTGTCATTTGCTCGTTTGGGATGTTCACTTTTTGTTTTATCTTCATACATTTTAAATAGTGCCACAAATGATATATTCACATGTAAGTAAAATTCTTACAGTAAAAATTGTATTTTTGGCTCCTGGGAGCAAAATTCTTGAGTCAAAGGACTGAATTTTTTTTTATAAGCACTGAATGGGATTGTTAGACTATTTTCTGCAGATTTTGTGAAGTTCTTTCAACTAGCACCAGGTGCTTTTTTTTTTTTTTTGCCTAGATGCTTTTTTATTCATTAAAAAAATTTTAAAGAGATAAATCTTTTTTTCTCTTCAGCCCACTACTTAGTGTGCTTCTTGTATGAAAAACTACCATTATTTCTATTTTCATCTTTTTGGAAGGTAGCTGTGCTCACCCCTAAGTAAGTCATCAATGCATGCTGTATTCATATCTCTTTGTTCTACACTTGCAGGAAGTATAATCTGCACTTCCCAGAGGGGGAGAACTGTTAGGGGAAGATGACCAGAGAGCACTGAACTCTAATTCCATCAGGACTCGGAGAAAAAAGAGGGGGAAATGAAGGACATTAGAAAGTAGCAATAGGTGTAGGTGTGACATAGAAAGGAAAACAGAACCATAAAAAATGGGTCAATATATATAAATATAAATAGTTATAGAAATAATAGTCAACCCATCTATGTGACCTTGGGAGAATTCCTGCAGTTGCCAGTGGAGGGAATGGGGACACAGAACTCTGGTGGTGGGAGTGATGTGGAATAATACCCCATTAATTCATAATTTTGTAAATTAATACCAAATCACTAATAAATTTTTTTAAGAAAAAAAGGGGAGTCAGACAGTAGCACAACAAGTTAAGCACAGGTGGTGCAAAGCTCAAGGACCAGCGTAAGGATCCCGGTCTCCTTATGCAGGCTCCCCATCTGCAGGGGGTCACTTCACAAACGGTGAAGCAGGTCTGCAGGTGTCTGTCATTCTCTCCTTCTGTCTTCCCCTCCTCTCTCTATTATCTCTGTCCTATTCAACAACAACATCAATAAAAACAATAATAATAACTACAACAATAAAACAATAAGGGCAACAAAACGGAATAAATAAACAAATATATTTTTAAAAAGAATAATCTGCACTGAAAATGTGAGACTCCTGCAAAGACCATTGGCATGGCTAATGTATTTTGCCCTCAAGTGTAGCTTCTTTTAAGAAAACATGAAAGGGCCATAGACTCATGCACAGTGGCATGGTTAGGGCAACCATGAGCTGAGGAAAAAAAAATAAATAAATGCCACAGTCATTGGATACAAGGGGACCGATACTTAGCAGTCCTGCAACACAGCCCTTGCTTTATGAGCATTAACAGTCCTCAAAGCTGGAGTCTCGATGTCACACCATAAATAAAGGTGATTTGGAAAGTCAAACAAGAAGGGGCCAGGTGGTGGTGTACCTGGTTGAGCACACACATTATAGTGCACCAGGACCCGGGTTCAAGTCCCTGGTTCCCACCTGCAGAAAGGAAAGATTCACGAGTGGTGAAGCAGGTCTGCAGGTGTCTCTCTGTTTCTCTTCATCTCTATCTTCTCCTCCCATCTCAATTTCTCTGTCTCTATACAATAGTAAATGAACACACTTAAAAAAAAAAAAAAAAAGAAAGAAAGTCAAACCGGAAAGGTGTATCAAATAGACACATAATTAATTGTATTCCTCTCTAGTTAAATCAGTAATATTACTATTTGAAGGAATCATATCAATGTCTTTTTAATGTTCACTATATAATTATTTACTAAGTACACATTATGCTTCACCTTTAACAACCAGATTTGCATAAACAAGTATTAATTAATCTAGTATATACCTGCCCTCCCTGATCATATTTCTAACTGACTGCCTCTTCTTCCTATATACCCCACTTGCACCGTTCTGCTGTCAGTGTTGAGAGCATTCTGAGTTTATTACTACCCTAGGTCTGAGGGCCTTTGCATAGTCTATCTTCTGCATATTGTACACCTGACTCCTTTCTTTCTATGATGCAGTACTGAGGTCAAAGGTAACCACTTCTTAGCAGTCTTTTGCTTAGATTGAATTCCATTTTCATATAGGCAAGCTCCCTCCATACAGTTACACACTTTTCTTTCTTTCTTTTTTCTTTTTTGCCTCCAGGGTTATCACTGAGGCTCAGTGACTATACTATGAATCCACTGCTCCTGGTGGCCATTTTCCCCCCAGTGTTGTTGCTGCTGCTGTTGTTGGATAAGACAGAGAGAAACAGAGAGGAAGGGAAGACAGAGAGGGGGAGAGAACAATAGACAAACACTTTTAACATCCTCCTGAGATTTATCACTTCCCAGAATGATGCTATCACGGGGACTTGATTATTCATCACCTGTACTCAACTGTCAGAATGCTATGTTGAGCAACTCTTGTCTATTGGAGAAGGAACAGAGTTGAAAGCAGTGAGTTCTTTATTGCACCATAAGGAACATAAGTTGTTAGTTTTTTTCAACCTTGCTTTGTAATCTTTTATTAACTCTGAGCAAACTATAGAATGTGTGGCATGTAATAAACACATGACTCTGATCAAATCTTAACTCCTAAGGCAAAAAGTTACAGATTTCTGTTTTAAAATGCTCTATCTCCACACTGCAGGCTGCAGGTACCACAGGGAGTGGTGCCATTATCTGTGACCTCATCTGATAGAGAAATGGGATTCTGCCTAAATTTTTCATCAGTTTGTGAGACATTTAAGTAATTACACTGTCCCATGATAGCTGAGGAAAGAGAGAGTCAGGCGGTAGCACAGCGGCTTAAGCGCACATGGTGCGAAGTGCAAGAACCTGCATAAGGATCCCGGTTTGAGCCCCTGGCTCCCCACCTACAGGGGAGTCGCTTCACAAGTGGTGAAGCAGGTCTCTCCCCGTTTTCCCCTCCTCTCTCCATTTCTCTCTGTCCTATCCAACAATGACGACATCAATAACTACAACAAGGGAAATAAAAGCGAATGAATAAATAAATTTTTAAAAATTCACTAAAAAGATAGTTGAGGAAAGAAACATGGAGTTCACAGGACTTTTTTTTCTCCATTAAGGACTTATTTTGAGATTAATCAAAGCTCCAGTTTCATTTGATTTTTGCTGATGCCTTCCCATCTCCTTCACTATTACAACAGCCTGCAAAAATAGCCCTGCACATAAATTATGCATCAAGTCTTTAAATATCCTGGTCTTTTTCGTTTCCTGACCCACCTCTAAGCAGAAAGCTTGCAACTCTCTTTTCAAGTACCTGTTGTTTCTACTGTTGAACATATTGTCCTTGCTCTAGATTATTTTATAAAAGAAACTGATGTTTGATGATCATCTTTCCTCAAAGTAATAAACACAAAAAAAATACAAGCACAATATGCATTTTTCAAATCCAAAGTAGAGACCCTTGCTCAAAATTAAGAAAAAACTTTGTCAATGCCCCCCTCCCAAAGAGAGAGAGACAAAGAGAGAAATATTGTGGTTGTGAGTGAAATCAATTTGGGCAGTCCAAGAAACACACGAGGTAGAGATCATAGTGGTTGGTTTTTCATTTCTTTAAAGTCCTTTGGAAGGCAGTGATCTTCAAGGTCTTAACTACAGGAGCTTGCTACATAAATAAATGAGGGAGGGACCCAGTAGGCCAGTTTAAGAGTTTCATTATGCTGAATCTATGCCCCAGTCTTCACGTGATCAGTTCAACCATAAGACTAAGCTAAGGGAGTCGGACTGTAGCGCATGCGGCACAAAACGCAGGGACCAGTGTAAAGATCCCGGTTTGAGCCCCCAGCTCCCCACCTGCAGGGGAGTCGCTTCACAGGCAGTAAAGCAGGTCTGCAGGTGTCTATCTTTCTCTCCCCCTCTGTCTTCCCCTCTTCTCTCCATTTCTCTCTATCCTATCCAACAACGATGACAACAACAATAACTACAACAATAAAAAAGAGCAACAAAAGGGAAAAATAAATAAATAAAATATAAAAAAAATTTTTTTAAAAGATTAAGTTAAGTGAAAGCCCTGAGACATAGGTAGGACGAAATGAGCAAAATCTCTAGACAGTAGCCTCAGCAGTGGAGACCAAAAGTCTCTAATACCTTTGTGATCCACAAACGTAAAGGTCTCGAATTAAATACCCAAAGGACATGAAAACATTAACATGAAGTGACACATTCACACCTATGTTCACTGTAGCATGATTCCCAGTGTTCAAGGAGTGGAAGCAACTTAAATGCCCATCAAGAGAAGAATAGATTAAAAAAAAAAAGTTGTGGGTTATGAGCAGTATTTAATGGAATGCTACTGGTTTCACTCATTTGTGGAATAGAGAGAATTGAATAGAAAAAGAATAGTCAAACTGTCCTTAACACTTTACAAAAATTATAGAGGTTATCTGAGAAGGGGATACAGAGCTTTGGTGGTGGTGTGGTGTGCAACTATAGCTCTGTAACCTTATAATCTTGTAAAACATTAAATAGCAATAAAAAATGTAGGGGGAAAACAATGGAGACAAAGATGTGTCAAGAATATATTACTTACAAAGACTAGGGGAGAATTAACCCAAAAATTTCCCATAAAAAATGTTCCCACTGGCTAATCTTGACATATCTCTGTAGAAGAGGATTTCTGTTTAAATGAGCTCATTGACATAAACGATAAAGGATGTGAGCAACAGTCCTCAGCTACATGAACATAAGAGGTATCACACCTCAAGATTAGAAAATAGGGGAGTCGGGCAGTAGCACAGTGGGTTAAGCACACATGGCACAAAGCACAAGGACCAGCCTTAAGGATCCTGGTTCGAGCCCCCGGCTCCCCATCGGCAGGGGAGTCGCTTCACAGGCAGTGAAGCAGGTCTGCAGGTGTCTATCTTTCTCTCCACCTCTCTGTCTTCTCCTCCTCTCTCCATTTCTCTCTGTCCTATCCAACAACAACACCATCAATAATAACTACAACAATAAAACAACAAGGACAACAAAAGGGAATAAATAAATATTTTAAAAAATTTTTAAAAGATTAGGAAATAGTACAGTTTGGAGAGAGATTATTCAATTCAGTAAGATGGGACAGTGAGGTAAAGGAGTAGGAAGTAAAATAATTACAAAGGTAAAATGCAGAATAGGTATATAGTTGTTGTTGGTCTCCTTAGAATATAGGAACCAAATGTGAGTTCCTACATGCAAAATAACTCACAACGGAAGTAGAATGCCTATCACCCAGTAACCAAATATACGCTTTTAAGTTCTTATTCACAAGAAGGAAAGAGGTATATGATACAAGAGAACACGCCAAATAAAAGTAAATATAACCTTATAGAGACAATGTTGAGAGTCCCTGTTAGGTTAGAAAGAATAGCTAATTCTTAAAAATGATGAAGTCATCTCCTCTGTGTCATCATGGATATAACTAGAAGACATCCTGTTAAGTGGGATAAGCCAAAAGAGAATGACAGACACTGAATGAGCTCACTTTTAAGCAGGACCTAATAAACAGGGACAGGGAAGGAGAAAATAAAAGAAACATGGGTGGGACCGGGTGATAGTGCATCTAACTGAGCACACATGTTACAATGCTCTAGGATCTAGGTTCAGCCCCCGGTTCCCCCGGTTCCCCCGGTTCTCCCGGTTCCCCAGGTGCAGGGAGAAAGCTTCATAAGTGGTGAAGCAGTGCTGCAAGTGTCTCTCTGTTTCTCTCCCTCTCTACTACCATATTCTCTCTTAATTTATGGCTGTCTCTGTCTAATAAATAAAGATTAAAAAAATAAAATAATAACAAAATAAAACAAAATGAAGCATGAACTGGACATGCTACATTGCATCAAAACAAGGAACTCTGGGAAAGGACTGTGCACAGATGGGTGTAAGAGAACTTTGGAAGCCCGGTGCATAATGAAATGACATCCTCATGTCACAACGACTGCACTGTAAAGCGTTAACCCCCTCAATAAAAAAAAAAAGGAAGGGAGGGAGGGAGGGAGGGAGGGAGAAAGAATAGTGAATAAGAGTAAATGGCTTTTATGGAGAAATTTGTTGGTGTTATAGTAGGTGATAAGGATGAAAGAAGAAACGTGAATAAACAAAGTATTCGGTGTTCTTGAGTGAAAAATGTAATATCATATGTACTCTCCAAATTCAACTATTTACTTAACATCACTGACTCTAAAAGCCATGAAACAGAAGCATTCAGTTAAATCATTTACTAAGAAAAAAATGTAATAAAAAAAAACAGGAAGGTCAAAATTCACAACAAAAACATAGTGATAAAAACTTTATGCGAATGACCTAGAAATAGTTAAACAGATCACAGGCTTCTGGTATATGAGGAGCCTGTTCTATATGGAGGCAGAGATGGGGCTGAGAGGTTAACATAGAGGACTTCCACTCTCCTAGCCAGGACTTTTGCATGGCATTTAAAAATATGCAAAATATAACAAGAAGTCAGACCCTCAAATTCCAAACATGAGGCACATAGAGTTTATATTTAATTTTTCCAAATAATAAAGCAATAAACTTTCAAACTGAAAAAAAAGTTTTCTGTTTTAACTTATATGAAAGTAATGAAGATTTGGAGCCGGGTGGTGCACATGTCACAATGTGTGAGAGCCGGGGTTCAAGTCCCCAGTCCCCTGCAGGGGGAAAGCTTCACAAATGGAGAATCAGTGCTGCAACGCCATATATATATATATATATATATCAGTTCCTCATTCTTTATCCAATAAGCAAATAAAATACTAAAAAAAAAAGGAGGTATAAGAGCTATAGCTCAACATTTTGGAGGCAGTCAAGTAAATAAATTGAGGTTTCTCAAGAGTCCGGATAGTAGCGCAGCGGGTTAAGTGCAGGTGGCGCGAAGCGAAAGGAACGCTATAAAGATACTGGCTCCCCACATGCAAGGGAATTGCTTCACAAGGGGTGAAGCAGGTCTGTAAGTGTCTGTCTTTCTCTCCTTCTCTCTATCTCCCCTCCTCTCTCGATTTCTCTCTGTCCTATCCAACAATGAAGGCCTCCATAACAACAATAAAAAAGTACAACAATACAACAAGAAGGGCAACAAAAGGGAATAAATATCAAAATTTATTGAAAAAAATAAATAAATAAACTGAGATTTCTTTTGTTTTAATTTTTATTATCTTTACTTATGTACTGATAGAGACAGTCAGAAATTGAGAGGAAAGGGGAAGATAGAGAGGGGAACAGACACCTGCAGCACTGCTTCACCACTCATGAAGCTTTCCCCCTGCAGGTGGAGACCGGGGGCTAGAATCTGGGTCCTTAAATAATATAATATGTGCACTCAACCAGGTGTGGCACCTCCTGGCCCCAATGAAGAGTTTCTTCATGTGAGAGCATACTACATTCCTGGGACATGTCATTAATATTAATAACATATAGTAATATTATTAATATGTCAAAGGAAGTATCTTGCATGTCAATGGAGAAGAAAAATCCGGATATGGAAGGCAGAAAATATTTCAAAAAGGATACTTTTAGACGAAGGAGCCCTATACTAAGACCCAGGAGATGGTTGGGCAGGTAAAGCACATGTTTTATGCTTTACCAAGGTGATAGCCTGGGTTCGAGCCCCAGCACCACACTGATGCACCATGAACAGCGTCAGTGGAGTTTTAAAGATAACGTGGTACTGCCACGCCTTGCCCACTTTTCCTTTACCTTTTTCTCCCTCCCAAAATACACAATAAAAGTTGCCATGAGGATGGATCAGCTGAACTATGTGTACATGAGACTTTGGCTTCTTTCTCAGTACCACATTTAAACTCTAGAGTTTAAAACATAAAAGTCTGTCACTTGTTTAGATAAAGCTCAGTTTATAGCACATCAAGAGATGCTAATGTGATATACATTATTTTAAGGGGTTTTTCTATATATGACATTTGAGACAACTAGAAGCTGAACCCAGCACCTGAATGTTATTCGAAAAAAATACGGACAAACATATGTAGGAATGCAAACGTCTGACTTGGAATCAGACAGGAAAAGCTCTAACTTGTGGATGCAATTACATGATTGAGTGCATTTTAAAATACACCCTAAATGAGATTTTTCAGAGTCTCTAAAAACCATTCAAATAGATCAGCAGTGCTTTCTTATTTTAGAACCAAATGATATTAATAGAACAGTGAAATAGATGAATAGTGTGGATATAAAGAAATCATATCCTTTGCATTTATGTGTGTGAACACATATACTCAGGATTCTGTGTGTATATAGCTGAATTCAGAATTTTACTTGGAGACATTTGGTATGGCACTTTAAAATGGCAAACAACACTTAAAATAAGGGATCAGGCCCTCCTCTCATATGCCTCTCTATCAGGACCAGAGACATGGGGGCCACCATCTCACTCTTCTGCCTTTTCTTAGTAAGACCATTCTGTCTATTGAGTTTGGAAATAAAAACGCTGAAGACATCAGACCCACAATCAGAGTTTTCAGTCATCTTCTGACAAACCTGTGAAGCAGCTGATGACTTCCTTTAGACCCTCATTAAGCTTCTCCAGGCACCACCCTGCTGAGCACAGCTCTGCCTAGAAACTCTCTCCTGGGTCTCCGCAGTACGATGTTGTGCTGAGGCGGTCCCCTTCCTTCTCACTCGGTTTCCTTTATCCCCTACCTCAGCTTTCTCGCCCTTTCATGTTTTGACTTTGGTCAATTTGCTGGTGAAATCACATCATTTATTTTCTTTTCAATTTTTGTCTTTTATTTCTTTTATTTAATAAGACAGGGAGAAATTGAGAGGGGGGATTATATATATTATGGGGATGAGTGGTAGCACACTTGGTTGTGTGTATATGGTACAATGCACAAGGACCTGGGTTCAAGCCCCTGCTTCCCACCTGCAGGGGGAATGCTTTACAAGTGGTGAAGCCAGCTGTGCTACAGGTGTCTCTCTGCCTCTCTCCGTCCCTCTCTCAGTTTTTGGCTGTCTCTATCCAATAATTAAAGATAATAAAAAATTTAAAAATAATATCTTTCTCTTCATATGTGTGTGTGTTTGGAGAGATACTATTTTTAATTGTGTGTGTGTGTGTGTGTGTGTGTGTGTGTGTGTGTGTGTGTGTCCATACATATATGGAGAAAGAGGGAGAGAGAGACCAACCTGTACACCAGCTTCACCACTGCTGAAGCTTCTCACCTACAAGTCAGAGGAGGGGGTTTGAACCCAGATTCTTACACAGGGTAATGTGAATGTATGGAAGGAGGTGGGATTTTACAGATAAAGAAACATGAATTCAGTCCCTGGTATCCTGTTTGCCCTGCTCAATTCCTCTGGCAACTTTTCATGGGAAACTAGTGATGGCTAGTACCTTTAGGGCAGTTGAATGGATTAAGTTCAATGAGGCAATGTAGGAGACTACTGACCACCATAGCTAGCCCTGGAGAATGCCCCCCCCCCAAGATCAATATGGGAGACAAGGCTAAATCAACCACCAACTAAGGTGAAAGGTACTTCTACGAATTGTGGCCAAAGCAATGGGAACTCACTTGGTCCAGGGAAATCAAATAAGACTTTCATAAATATGTGTTCAGCTATATATTTTTATTTTGGGATCCTTAAATTATTATACATAAGTCTGGTTGGTCTGCTTGGGAAGAAATTTTCAGGAAAAGGCAATAAAGGCTGCAGCTCTAAGATTTGTATGGAGTTTTTATGTGGCTCAGTTCAGTGACATTCAGTTTCTTTACTCTGAGCAAATAGAATGTGATTTAAGTAGCTCATTAATAAAGAAAGAGCTCTACTGGTGTGATGGGTATCCTGAGAGTTGCCCAGCAGTAAGTCCTACTCAGCAGGTAATTCCTGAGGAAAATATAAATTTCTAAGTGTAGACTTGCTTATAAAGAGTCCTCTCCATCTGAATGTGGACAGTCTTGCCCCACTTTATTAAACACTTAGAGAAGCATGGCCAGTGTCTCTCTATTCACCTGCCTTCTCAAGAATTCAATGAATCTGGGCCTGTCCAGCTCACTCCTGGAATGCCCTAAGACTGGCTCTGCATTGTGCACAGATGTTGACCAGAAGCTACTGTCCAGTGTTGTTATTTCACTTTGCAGAGATTCAAAGCCTCTTACCTGGATAGAGTAAGTAAAATAAGCCTTCACAAATTTTTGTTAGTCTACGAACGTGGAACAGAAGAGTGGGCTGATTGAAGCAAGTGAACAAAACCTGAAGCTGTCTTCTATGGTGCAAAATCTGAAGGGAACTTACCTAGTGAGTGAGTGTGGAGGTGTTGCCTGAGCTTTGCAATAAAGTTTAAAGAGTTCTCAGCCTGGTGGGTGGAATCATGCTTATTGCCAGGAAGGAATTAAGCCAGTTTTATTCTTCTCCACCTAGAGGCTCTACCTAGAGAAATGCCTCTTCTGTTCACCTCTATCTCTATAGAAGGAGGCTGTTCTCCCATATGAAAACTGCCCAGTCAACTTTAGAGATCTAAACATGGCCTCAATTTCCTCTTTGCTTTTCAACTATTTTCTATTTAGGTGTGAATCTGGTATTCAAAACTTCTATGAAGACAAACTGATGATATTTCATCCCAATAGGTCTGTCTCTGGTTCCAAAGCACTTCCATTCTTCTCTTATTGTATAAGTCCTCATTCAAACTTGAAGACAATCTACTACTTTTGATAGACCCTAAATTCCAGTATATGTGTGTAATAAAAGCCTCACTAAGATTCAACAGCCTGGGCAGGGGTAGATAGCATAATGGTTATACAAAGAGACTCTTGTGCCTGAGGCTCCTAAGTCTCAAGTTCAATCCCCCACACAACCATAAGCCAGAGCTGAGCAGTGCTCTGGTAAAAAAAAAAAAAAAAAAAAAAAAAAAAATTAAAAAAAAAACAACCCTGAGGTAGACATGAATATACCCTCACTTTTTTTTTTTATTCCCTCACACAGATTCACTCAGAGTAAGTGATCATCATCTACCCAGTGGCATTATTAGATCTGATAATGGAATCCCAGTGCTTCTTTCTCCTATTGACTATGATTTTGCCATTTCTGACATCACATAATATTTATTCTGTCTTCCCCAGTCTTTCATGAACAATGACTTGTGAACAACCCATATGTCCCCAGTTCATCACACCTGGCAAGAGCACTGAGGACAGGAGGAAAAACCACAGGGAGAATCATCATCTAATTAACTTGTCATACATGCAGGTCATTTAGCTCAAAGTTTTCTGCATAACAAAACAATATTAGTAGTATTGTTTCTGCTCACCAGATGTGGACAAAACTAAATAATATTTAGATCTTGTTTTCATGAAGTTCATACTCTAGTGAAACATGTAAGAGATGAATGGGTGGGGGCCGGGCGGTAACACAGCTGGTTAAGCGCACATGGCACAAAGCACAAGGACCAGCACAGTGATCCAGTTTGAGCCCCCCCCCCCCACCCCGCTCCCCATCTGCAAGGGGAGGGTCACTTTACAAGCGATGAAGCAGGTCTGTAGGTGTCTTTCTCTCCCCCTCTCCATCTTCCCCTCCTCTCTCCATTTCTTTCTGTCTTATCCAGCAACAACAGCAATAACAACAAGGGCAACAAAAAGGGGGAAAAAAGCCTCCAGGAGCAGTGGATTTGTAGTGCAGGTACCAAGCTCCAGCAATAGCCCTAGAGACAAAGAGAGAGTGAGAGAGAGAGAGATATGAATGGGTATATTTAAGTCATACTTTACTCAGGGTGTAAAAAACTTTAGCCTGGCATGTGTGGCAATGGACAGAATGTTTTGGAGTCAAGAAAAGTTAATAGAAGCAAGTATGGTACTCTTTCTATTCCAAATGTGTGGAGTCTTCCTCTTCCACATTGTAGTTTCTCCTCTGGGATTGTTCCTGCTTACATCATTTCTTGAGGACATCTAATCTATCTTGGAGGCTAACAAAATTTTGCTGCCTATCTGGAAAGGAAACAGGAGGTTATTTCTTTCGATGCTTATTTTATTGATTTCAATATGTGTTTTAGAGTTTGGAGACCTCTCATCATCTATACCTAGTGGGGAAAAGGTTTTAAAAGTGGTTTGTTCTCTTGCACTTTTCTAATTAGGTCAATAAACACATACACTAAACAAATGCTATCCTTGCAAGCTTTTGTTAGCTGTGCATCTAAAGATCGCCCTGGAGACCCTCCCTTTAATTAGATTCAGTAGGGGGTCTAGACACTTTGGTTGTGTGAAGAATTTTTCAGTGTCCCACTCCGCGCATGCATTCGGAAACTATTGCTAACACATACTTGCAGAGCATAAAAGAGAATAGAGCAATTTTTTCATCATCTGGACCCTACCCTCACTAAATAAAGCTCTGCTTACTTAATGTACTACTTCTCAAACACACTTCCCAAATTTAGATAATGCAGAGCTTTTTCATCATATTGTGGGTAAGAGTCCTGAAGAAATAGCAGCTCAGACATAAAGCTAGAGACAGAGTAGCCATTCAGCACACAGACAGGTGTGTGCATATGTCAACAAAGAAAAATCAAGTGGTATGTGTGTATGGAAACTGAAGATCAATTTTAAAATAACTGTCTGGTTAAAAACAGCAGGTTATTACACCCAGGCAAAGAACTCTGGGGAAGTAGGAGAGGGGGTTTCAGGCTGTGGTACATGATAATAATAAAGGACCTTAGCTGGGGGTGAGAGTGTTTTTGCAGATTATTACTATGGCAAGATGGGAAATTGTATCCATGTACCAACAACTGTACAGTAAACCTACAATATATAATATAAGCCCACCAAAATAAAATAAATATATTTTAAAGGGAAAAATAACAAAGTATCTGAATTACAGGGTGATGAGGTTTCATTTCTGAATACTCTATTTTCTAAATACCAGTGGCTTATCTGGTGGCCTATGAGTAGCTGCTATAATTAAAACTAAATAAAAGAGGATAAATTTGAAGAAATAAATGATTTTTCTTTTCTTATAGAAAGTGACTGCTCATTCTAGTGCCCAGTAGGCCTGAAAAGTGGCTGAGCACAGCAGGAGGTGCTGTAATTAGAGCACATCAGACCTGATGGAACCCTGGAGACCCAGATGGACTCTCCCATTTCATGGTGATACAGCTAAAGCCCCAGAAGCCAAATGTCTTGCTCTAAACCCTGCTGTTCATTAGTGAGGTAACTGGATTTTCTGACTCATATTTGAATAGCTTTCACATGCCTCATGGTCTAAATGAGAACCGCTCACTTTATATCCAGAAAACTTTGTGGCTCAAACACAGCTAGACCTTTTTTATTTACTTTTATTTTTTAAAGAACTTTTTTTATTATCTTTATATACTTATTGGATAGAGACAGCAATAAATCAAGAAGGAAGGGGGGAGAGAAAAAGGGAGAGAAACTCTAGAGCTCTACTCCACTAGGGAAAGACAGACACAGGCTAGGTTTATGGATCAACCTGCCAACACCCCAGTGGAAAATCAATTACAGAAGGCAGAACTCCTACCTTCTGCACCCCCAAAACAACTTTGATCCATAAACCCTGTAGGGGAGAAGTCATAGGAGGAAGAGGATAAGAGGGCCCTGAACTCCAGCTCCATCAGGTCCCAGAGAGAGAGGATGGAAAGGGGACAGATATTTGGATACAGTACTAGGGTTATGTGTGGCTTGGAGGGGAAGAGAGGACTGGACCCAGAAGAAAAAAGGGGTAATTATGTAAAAACATAGACAGATAGTTGTAAAGATGACCCATGTCTGCAACTGTGGGACAAGCACGGTGGTTTGCAATGGGAGAACTCAGAATTCAGAACTCTGTACCCCTGCTGACAGTTTTTTAAATCACTATTAAATTAATCATAAAAAATTAAAGAAAAGGAAAGGCAGAGTGACAGAAAAACACCTGCAGCTCTGCCTCACCACTCATGAAGTTTTCCCCATGCAGGTAGAGACTGGGGGCTCCAACCTTGGTCCTTGAGCATTATAACATGTGTATTCAATCAGGTGTGTCACCACCTGACCCCCCAGCTAGACATTTTGCAGACTACAGAATGGTTCTGAGTTATAGTAGCTACTGACTAGTCAAAACAGTTGCAGAAATTTTGAGAGGTTTTCCTGACACCAGCCAGAGATAACTGGGCTAGTTCACATGTGCTACGTTGGGCAAGGTGTTAGATATCCTCTCCAAACATTCTCTCATCCTCCAAACAGGACAGTTAAGACTTAATCATTTTGGTTTCAAGCACAGTGAACAGAACTGAAAGCTCTTAAAGAAAAGGCATGGGGTCCAGGCAGTGGTGCACCTAATTAAGCAATCACATCACAGTGTGCATGGACCCAGGTTCAAGCCTCTCATCTTCACTTGCAGGAGGAAAGCTTCACAAGTGGTGAAGCAGAGCTGCAGGCTTCTCCCTGTCTCTCTCACTTCTCAATTTCTGTCTCTTTCCAATAATAAATAAATGTTTTTAAAAACTATAAAAGTTTAAAGTTATGTTTGCCAAAATACCCCCAATTAAGATATTAAAAATGCTTCATCACTCTCACTCGGGTGAGACCTTTCCTTTCATAGTATTCTCTAATTCCATTCCAGGTGGTCCACTCCCCAATAAAGTCCCCAAACCTAGATATAGTCCAGGTCCCCTGAGATAGAGCATAGGTTCACCCGTGCCCATAAACTAGGGGAAAAATATATACCTGAAAACAGAAGTACACAAGAGCATGCAGGGAATAACCCCCAACACTTCATCTGCACTATTCCAGTCTTTAGGTCCATGATTGTTCAACAATTTGTTTGGCTTTGTATGTTAACTCTCTTTTCAGCCACCAGGTTCCGGATGCCAGCAAGATGCTGACCAGACTTCCCTGGACAGACGACCCCATCAATGTGTACTGGAGCTCCACTTCCTCAGAGCCCCACCCTACTAGAGAAAGAGAGAGACAGACTGGGAGTATGGATCGACCAGTCAATGCCCATGTTCAGCGGGGAAGCAATTACTGAAGCCAGACCTTCCACCCTCTGCAACCCACAACGACCCTGGGTCCATACTCCCAGTGAGATAGAGAATGGGAAGGCTATCAGGGGAGGGGATGGGATATGGAGATCGGGTTATGGGAATTGTGCGGAATTGTACCCCTCTTACTCTATGGTTTTGTTAATGTCTCCTTTCTTAAAAAAAAAAAAAAAAAAGCAACCCGCAGTGAAAGTTAAAGAGCAGGGCAAAAATAAAACAGAAAATAATAGAATGTTGTGAACAACATTTGCCTTAGCGTAAAACCTTACATATATATATATATATATATATATATATATATATATATATATATAATTAATTCCAAATATCAAAACAATAAAACTAAAGATCAAGAGTCTAAGAACAGATTTAAAACATTTGTCAAAGAAAACCTGCAAATTAAAGATCTATATAAAAAGTTGCTAATATCATTAACCATAAAAGGAAAACAAATTAAATTCACAATGGTATTCCACTGTATTCATACCTATACTAAAAAGACTGAACAGAAAAATATTGAGAGCATCATTTTTTTTGCAATAATATTTGTTAATCTGGACTTGTCAGATTATTCAAATAGCAATTGAGAATTTGATTTGGAAAAACTCTTTACCACATATCTTAAAACTAAAACATATTTCTAACAGAAATACATGTATTCAAAGATATGTACAAAATCTATTTATAAAAATACTGCCCTTAGTAGCCCAATGTAGGAAGCAACCAAATTTCAATCAGCTATTCATAATTGTGATGTATTTATATGATAGAATGCTATGTATCAATGAAAAAAATGTGCTCTACAATTCATAAAAATAAAATATTGGAAAAAAACAGCCATAAATATGAATTAAGGCTGAATTCACTATCTGAACAATGTAAAAACACCCAAAACTAATCTGTACTTTAGAAATCACATGTGTCTTACTTTTGGGGAGCAAATGGTATTATCTGGAAGGAAGCATAAGATCTGGAGGCAGGTATTGACTTACCATGTAGAGCATACATACAACCATGTACAGGAAACCAGGTTTGAGCCCCTAGTCCCCACTGGAGCAGGGGAGCCTCATGAGTGGTGGAGCAATGCTACAGGTGTCTCTTTTTCTGTTTTTCTTCTTCTCTTCCTGTCTGTGTCTCATCCTCTGCCCAAAATGGTCACCAGACACAGCAGAGTCATCCAAGCACTGAACCCAGTGATAACCCTGGTGGCAAAAAGTAAGAGTTATTGGAGGGCTGATAATACTCTGTTTCTTGGTCTCATTGCCAGACACATGGCTGTGTGTTCATTTTGACAAGCTGCACAGTTACGACATATGCATACATTTTTTCTGTAAGTATGTATGTATTCAACACAAGAAATTTCAAATGGTAGAGTTGCAAATCCTTTTTAAGTTTTCAAGTCTCTCTTGAATTTTTGAATCTCTTCATTTTTCAAAATGGAAGGCAACAGATTTTTTAATGTGCTTCATGCTGTACAGATAAGTGTCTCTTACTTACAATCTCTGTAAGTATATGCTCTCTTACTCCATAAGCAATTCACAGAAAATCTTATAACTGTGATATATAGATTTTGTTTTCTTTTTTTAGTTTTATGGATAGTTTATTTTTCTGGCTTCAACTCTGTAAGAGCTTGCTGCCACACAGCTGTGCTAAATCAAAGAGACTGGGCCTGCTCAGTAAACACAGACAAAATCCACACAGCTAATGTCCCCGTGTCACAGAGGGTGTCGTGAGCAAGACATTTAAATCTAAAATTATGATGTTAAGAAAATGGTACTATACATGAAATTCTCCCTATGGCTGGTTGACAACAAAAGAGGAAACAATGTAGTTTTCTTTTTTAAAATATTTTATTTTATTTTTGAGAGATATTCAGAAAGAGAGAAAGAGAAACACCAGAGCACTACTCAACTCTTGCTTATGGTGGTGCTGGGTATTGAACCTGGGACTTAAGAGCCTCAGGCATGAGAGTTCGTTTGTATAACATTATGCTGTATCTCCCCCACCCTAACACTGTAGTTTTCCAACCAACCATTAACCAAGAGTACACATAGGTCAGCTACTTTGCAATCAGATTATGCAAATTCTCAGGTGTTCTCAAGGTTTTTATCAAGCTGTTTCCCTTGCCTTCCCATGCCTACCTCTCCAGAAGAACTAACGTGGTCACATTTACATTGATGGCTCCACAGTCCCCAGTTGGATGTACCTTCTAGTCAGTATAAAGCACACTAAGACTTTAGTCCAAAACAAGATGAGTGTGTACAATTATATGTGATTCAAAGCCTAAAGGCAGTGATTGAAAAGAAACTTTACTTTTCTTGGGGTACCAAGCACTATACATGAACAAGTAGAATTATGGAAATAGAAACACAACATTATAAAATGTTTGCAACTAAATTTATTTATTTTTATTTCTAGTATATTTATCTATTTATTTATTTATTTTTGATAGAGACAGCCAGAAATTGAGA